>NW_027192684.1:600000-1200000 GCF_949987515.2 Delphinus delphis | reverse complement strand
ACTTGTATGGTAAACGAGGTTCTTGTAAACGGAGGCGTCCCAAACTTTGGGGTGGCTGTGTCTTTTTGATTTTAATTTCCCTAAGCTATAGGACCATAAGTGGCAGTGCCCTAGGCTCTGTTGCTTTGTTTTTTAGATGTTTCAGGAAACACCATACACTTCTCCCGAGTGTCTGTTGGCAATTTACATCCCGCCCATCAGCATAACAAGGCTCCCAGTTCTCCATGGCCTGTCCTGCCTTTCTGGATTTTACACTTTTTTCAGATGGCCCTTTTGACCGGGGGGAAGTGAGACTTCATTGTAGTGCAGATTTCCTTTGCAAGCTTGCTTGGTTGGCCAAAAAGGGCGTATGCGTTTTTTCCTGAATATATTCAGGAAAAAACGCATACGCCCTTTTTGGCCAAGTGCATCATTGTGGACGTTCTGCCTCTTTTCCTATGCTTTCAATGCAATTCCAGTCTACCTCCTGAAATCGGTTTCCTGCAATTCTGCCCCGCTTTCAAGTCCTCTTGGCAGCCTTACTTCAGTCTATTTTTGGACGATAGCTGTCATTTATAACTCTGCAGGTTTGTGAATTACAGTGCCCCTGAGCTCCTTTCTTCAACTCGCTTTCTTGTGACCTGGCCGCAACACCGCAGGATGGCTTCAGGCCCTAATCAGCTTCCGGCACGGCACGCTGAGCCTTTGGTTATTTCCTCTTCCTGGTGGGAAATGAGAGTTAAATTTGCCCGTCCAGACACCTCCAGCTAGTCTCTCATTGGTTCTCCCTATTCCTGTTCATCTTGCGCAGAAATTGCAAACTGGGCCAAACAGGAGGTTAAAGGCGCTGACTCTCCAAGTGGGGAGAGTGTTAGTAAAGCGTCTGGAATGTTGCACCCGAGTACCAGGGGAGGAAAACTGAGACATATTTGAACACGTCTCCCGTTCACATGGTTGATCATACTTGGGTTCCACATGCATGTTTTAGCTGAAGGAAGAATACCTTAAACCTGGAGAGTTAAGACCCGTGGAATGGGTACCATGCAATATGACTTCAAAGGGTCTTCATTTGCTCACCGAACCTCTCCAATCCTATCACTGCTGCGTTTATGCCCCTGTACACATGCTTGATTCTCTTTCGGAGACTTAGCAATCCATAGGTTTTAAGATACTTACTAGTCAGGTACATTCTTAGGCGTTTAATATGCGGTGTTGAGTCCATTTCGTTGAGCAAGGAGTAGCTCTTGTCTATTCCATATTTGGCTTAAGGAACTTTATCTGTGCTCATTTCAATCTCTGGTTTTATGCAGCACCCCAACTCACCTTTCCCCTTAAGCAAGCATAAGTTGGTTTTCTAAATTTGAGACCCTGTTCTGTTTTGGAATGCAGTTCCTGTGTAGCCAAGTTTACATTCCGTGTATTAGTGATATCTTATGATGTTTCTTTTTCTGTGTGACTTATTTCAGTTAGAATCATCGTACCTGAATCCACTCATTATGCTGCTACGGTCCTGATGACATAGATTTCATTGCTGAGTGATACTGCATTGTACGTAAGTACCACAAGTATTTTATCCATTTTTCACTTTCTGTGATATTGAACTTGTATGGTAAACGAGGTTCTTGTAAACGGAGGCGTCCCAAACTTTGGGGTGGCTGTGTCTTTTTGATTTTAATTTCCCTAAGCTATAGGACCATAAGTGGCAGTGCCCTAGGCTCTGTTGCTTTGTTTTTTAGATGTTTCAGGAAACACCATACACTTCTCCCGAGTGTCTGTTGGCAATTTACATCCCGCCCATCAGCATAACAAGGCTCCCAGTTCTCCATGGCCTGTCCTGCCTTTCTGGATTTTACACTTTTTTCAGATGGCCCTTTTGACCGGGGGGAAGTGAGACTTCATTGTAGTGCAGATTTCCTTTGCAAGCTTGCTTGGTTGGCCAAAAAGGGCGTATGCGTTTTTTCCTGAATATATTCAGGAAAAAACGCATACGCCCTTTTTGGCCAAGTGCATCATTGTGGACGTTCTGCCTCTTTTCCTATGCTTTCAATGCAATTCCAGTCTACCTCCTGAAATCGGTTTCCTGCAATTCTGCCCCGCTTTCAAGTCCTCTTGGCAGCCTTACTTCAGTCTATTTTTGGACGATAGCTGTCATTTATAACTCTGCAGGTTTGTGAATTACAGTGCCCCTGAGCTCCTTTCTTCAACTCGCTTTCTTGTGAGCTGGCCGCAACACCGCAGGATGGCTTCAGGCCCTAATCTGCTTCCGGCACGGCACGCTGAGCCTTTGGTTATTTCCTCTTCCTGGTGGGAAATGAGAGTTAAATTTGCCCGTCCAGACACCTCCAGCTAGTCTCTCATTGGTTCTCCCTATTCCTGTTCATCTTGCGCAGAAATTGCAAACTGGGCCAAACAGGAGGTTAAAGGCGCTGACTCTCCAAGTGGGGAGAGTGTTAGTAAAGCGTCTGGAATGTTGCACCCGAGTACCAGGGGAGGAAAACTGAGACATATTTGAACACGTCTCCCGTTCACATGGTTGATCATACTTGGGTTCCACATGCATGTTTTACCTGAAGGAAGAATACCTTAAACCTGGAGAGTTGAGACCCGTGGAATGGGTACCATACAATATGACTTCAAAGGGTCTTCATTTGCTCACCGAACCTCTCCAATCCTATCACTGCTGCGTTTATGCCCCTGTACACATGCTTGATTCTCTTTCGGAGACATAGCAATCCATAGGTTTTACGATACTTACTAGTCAGGTACATTCTTAGGCGTTTAATATGCGGTGTTGAGTCCATTTCGTTGAGCAAGGAGTAGCTCTTGTCAATTCCATATTTGACTTAAGGAACTTTATCTGTGCTCATTTCAATCTCTGGTTTTATGCAGCACCCCAACTCACCTTTCCCCTTAAGCAAGCATAAGTTGGTTTTCTAAATTTGAGACCCTGTTCTGTTCTGTAATTCAGTTCCTGTGTAGCCAAGTTTCCATTCCGTGTATTACTGATATCTTATGATGTTTCTTTTTCTGTGTGACTTACTTCAGTTAGAATCATCATACCTGAATCCACTCATTGTGCTGCTAAGGGCCTGATGACACAGATTTCATTGCTGAGTGATATTGCTTTGTAAGTAAATACCACAACTTCTTTATCCATTTTTCACTTTCTGCGATGTTGAACTTGTACTGTAAACGAGGTTCTTGTAAACAGAGCCGTTCCAAACTTTGGGGTGGCTGTGTCTTTTTGATTTTAATTTCCCTAAGCTATAGGACCATAAGTGGAAATGCCCTAGGTTCTGTTGCTTTGTTTTTTAGATGTTTCAGGAAACACCATACACTTCTCCCGAGTGGTTGTTGGCAGTTTACATCCCGCCCATCAGCATAACAAGGCTCCCAGTTCTCCATGGCCTGTCCTGCCTTTCTGGATTTTACACTTTTTTCAGATGGTTCTTTTGACCGGGGGGAAGTGAGACTTCATTGTAGTGCAGATTTCCTTTGCAAGCTTCCTCCGTTGGCCAAAAAGGGCATATGCGTTTTTTCCTGAATATATTCAGGAAAAAATGCATACGCCCTTTTTGGCCAAGTGCATCATTGTGGACGTTCTGCCTCTTTTCCTATGCTTTCAATGCAATTCCAGTCTACCTCCTGAAATCGGTTTCCTGCAATTCTGCCCCGCTTTCAAGTCCTCTTGGCAGCCTTACTTCAGTCTATTTTTGGACGATAGCTGTCATTTATAACTCTGCAGGTTTGTGAATTACAGTGCCCCTGAGCTCCTTTCTTCAACTCGCTTTCTTGTGACCTGGCCGCAACACCGCAGGATGGCTTCAGGCCCTAATCTGGTTCCGGCCCGGCATGCTGAGCCTTTGGTTAATTCCTCTTCCTGGTGGGAAATGAGAGTTAAATTTGATCGTCCAGACACCTCCAGCTAGTCTCTCATTGGTTCTCGCTATTCCTGTTCATCTTCCGCAGAAATTGCAAACTGGGCCAAACAGGAGGTTAAAGGGACTGACTCTCCAAGTCTGGAGAGTGTTAGTAAAGCGTCTGGGATGTTGCACCCGAGTACCAGGGGAGGAAAACTGAGACATATTTGAACACGTCTCCCGTTCACATGGTTGATCATACTTGGGTTCCACATGCATGTTTTAGCTGAAGGAAGAATACCTTAAACCTGGAGAGTTGAGACCCGTGGAATGGGTACCATGCAATATGACTTCAAAGTGTCTTTATTTGCTCACCGAACCTCTCCAATCCTATCACTGCTGCGTTTATGCCCCTGTACACACGCTTGATTCTCTTTTGGAGACATAGCAATCCATAGGTTTTAAATACTTACTAGTCAGGTACATTCTTAGGCGTTTAATATGGGGTGTTGAGTCCATTTCGTTGAGCAAGGAGTAGCTCTTGTCTATTCCATATTTGGCTTAAGGAACTTTATCTGTGCTCATTTCAATCTCTGGTTTTATGCAGCACCCCAACTCACCTTTCCCCTTAAGCAAGCATAAGTTGGTTTTCTAAATTTGAGGCCCTGTTCTGTTTTGGCATGCAGTTCCTGTGTAGCCAAGTTTACATTCCGTGTATTAGTGATATCTTATGATGTTTCTTTTTCTGTGTGACTTATTTCAGTTAGAATCATCGTACCTGAATCCACTCATTATGCTGCTACGGTCCTGATGACATAGATTTCATTGCTGAGTGATACTGCATTGTACGTAAGTACCACAAGTATTTTATCCATTTTTCACTTTCTGTGATATTGAACTTGTATGGTAAATGAGGTTCTTGTAAACGGAGGCGTCCCAAACTTTGGGGTGGCTGTGTCTTTTTGATTTTAATTTCCCTAAGCTATAGGACCATAAGTGGCAGTGCCCTAGGCTCTGTTGCTTTGTTTTTTAGATGTTTCAGGAAACACCATACACTTCTCCCGAGTGTCTGTTGGCAATTTACATCCCGCCCATCAGCATAACAAGGCTCCCAGTTCTCCATGGGCTGTCCTGTCTTTCTGGATTTTACACTTTTTTCAGATGGCCCTTTTGACCGGGGGGAAGTGAGACTTCATTGTAGTGCAGATTTCCTTTGCAAGCTTGCTTGGTTGGCCAAAAAGGGCGTATGCGTTTTTTCCTGAATATATTCAGGAAAAAACGCATACGCCCTTTTTGGCCAAGTGCATCATTGTGGACGTTCTGCCTCTTTTCCTATGCTTTCAATGCAATTCCAGTCTACCTCCTGAAATCGGTTTCCTGCAATTCTGCCCCGCTTTCAAGTCCTCTTGGCAGCCTTACTTCAGTCTATTTTTGGACGATAGCTGTCATTTATAACTCTGCAGGTTTGTGAATTACAGTGCCCCTGAGCTCCTTTCTTCAACTCGCTTTCTTGTGAGCTGGCCGCAACACCGCAGGATGGCTTCAGGCCCTAATCTGCTTCCGGCACGGCACGCTGAGCCTTTGGTAATTTCCTCTTCCTGGTGGGAAATGAGAGTTAAATTTGCCCGTCCAGACACCTCCAGCTAGTCTCTCATTGGTTCTCCTTATTCCTGTTCATCTTGCGCAGAAATTGCAAACTGGGCCAAACAGGAGGTTAAAGGCGCTGACTCTCCAAGTGGGGAGAGTGTTAGTAAAGCGTCTGGAATGTTGCACCCGAGTACCAGGGGAGGAAAACTGAGACATATTTGAACACGTCTCCCGTTCACATGGTTGATCATACTTGGGTTCCACATGCATGTTTTAGCTGAAGGAAGAATACTTTAAACCTGGAGAGTTAAGACCCGTGGAATGGGTACCATGCAATATGACTTCAAAGGGTCTTCATTTGCTCACCGAACCTCTCCAATCCTATCACTGCTGCGTTTATGCCCCTGTACACATGCTTGATTCTCTTTCGGAGACTTAGCAATCCATAGGTTTTAAGATACTTACTAGTCAGGTACATTCTTAGGCGTTTAATATGCGGTGTTGAGTCCATTTCGTTGAGCAAGGAGTAGCTCTTGTCTATTCCATATTTGGCTTAAGGAACTTTATCTGTGCTCATTTCAATCTCTGGTTTTATGCAGCACCCCAACTCACCTTTCCCCTTAAGCAAGCATAAGTTGGTTTTCTAAATTTGAGACCCTGTTCTGTTCTGTAATTCAGTTCCTGTGTAGCCAAGTTTACATTCCTTGTATTACTGATATCTTATGATGTTTCTTTTTCTGTGTGACTTATTTCAGTTAGAATCATCATACCTGAATCCACTCATTGTGCTGCTAAGGGCCTGATGACACAGATTTCATTGCTGAGTGATATTGCTTTGTAAGTAAATACCACAACTTCTTTATCCATTTTTCACTTTCTGCAATGTTGAACTTGTACTGTAAACGAGGTTCTTGTAAACAGAGCCGTTCCAAACTTTGGGGTGGCTGTGTCTTTTTGATTTTAATTTCCCTAATCTATAGGACCATAAGTGGCAGTGCCCTAGGCTCTGTTGCTTTGTTTTTTAGATGTTTCAGGAAACACCATACACTTCTCCCGAGTGTCTGTTGGCAATTTACATCCCGCCCATCAGCATAACAAGGCTCCCAGTTCTCCATGGCCTGTCCTGCCTTTCTGGATTTTACACTTTTTTCAGATGGCCCTTTTGACCGGGGGGAAGTGAGACTTCATTGTAGTGCAGATTTCCTTTGCAAGCTTGCTTGGTTGGCCAAAAAGGGCGTATGCGTTTTTTCCTGAATATATTCAGGAAAAAACGCATACGCCCTTTTTGGCCAAGTGCATCATTGTGGACGTTCTGCCTCTTTTCCTATGCTTTCAATGCAATTCCAGTCTACCTCCTGAAATCGGTTTCCTGCAATTCTGCCCCGCTTTCAAGTCCTCTTGGCAGCCTTACTTCAGTCTATTTTTGGACGATAGCTGTCATTTATAACTCTGCAGGTTTGTGAATTACAGTGCCCCTGAGCTCCTTTCTTCAACTCGCTTTCTTGTGAGCTGGCCACAACACCGCAGGATGGCTTCAGGCCCTAATCTGCTTCCGGCACGGCACGCTGAGCCTTTGGTTATTTCCTCTTCCTGGTGGGAAATGAGAGTTAAATTTGCCCGACCAGACACCTCCAGCTAGTCTCTCATTGGTTCTCGCTATTCCTGTTCATCTTGCGCAGAAATTGCAAACTGGGCCAAACAGGAGGTTAAAGGCGCTGACTCTCCAAGTGGGGAGAGTGTTAGTAAAGCGTCTGGAATGTTGCACCCGAGTACCAGGGGAGGAAAACTGAGACATATTTGAACACGTCTCCCGTTCACATGGTTGATCATACTTGGGTTCCACATGCATGTTTTAGCTGAAGGAAGAATACCTTAAACCTGGAGAGTTAAGACCCGTGGAATGGGTACCATGCAATATGACTTCAAAGGGTCTTCATTTGCTCACCGAACCTCTCCAATCCTATCACTGCTGCGTTTATGCCCCTGTACACATGCTTGATTCTCTTTCGGAGACTTAGCAATCCATAGGTTTTAAGATACTTACTAGTCAGGTACATTCTTAGGCGTTTAATATGGGGTGTTGAGTCCATTTCGTTGAGCAAGGAGTAGCTCTTGTCTATTCCATATTTGGCTTAAGGAACTTTATCTGTGTTCATTTCAATCTCTGGTTTTATGCAGCACCCGAACTCACCTTTCCCCTTAAGCAAGCATAAGTTGGTTTTCTAAATTTGAGACCCTGTTCTGTTCTGTAATTCAGTTCCTGTGTAGCCAAGTTTACATTCCGTGTATTACTGATATCTTATGATGTTTCTTTTTCTGTGTGACTTATTTCAGTTAGAATCATCATACCTAAATCCACTCATTGTGCTGCTAAGGGCCTGATGACACAGATTTCATTGCTGAGTGATATTGCTTTGTAAGTAAATACCACAACTTCTTTATCCATTTTTCACTTTCTGCAATGTTGAACTTGTACTGTAAACGAGGTTCTTGTAAACAGAGCCGTTCCAAACTTTGGGGTGGCTGTGTCTTTTTGATTTTAATTTCCCTAATCTATAGGACCATAAGTGGCAGTGCCCTAGGCTCTGTTGCTTTGTTTTTTAGATGTTTCAGGAAACACCATACACTTCTCCCGAGTGTCTGTTGGCAATTTACATCCCGCCCATCAGCATAACAAGGCTCCCAGTTCTCCATGGCCTGTCCTGCCTTTCTGGATTTTACACTTTTTTCAGATGGCCCTTTTGACCGGGGGGAAGTGAGACTTCATTGTAGTGCAGATTTCCTTTGCAAGCTTGCTTGGTTGGCCAAAAAGGGCGTATGCGTTTTTTCCTGAATATATTCAGGAAAAAACGCATACGCCCTTTTTGGCCAAGTGCATCATTGTGGACGTTCTGCCTCTTTTCCTATGCTTTCAATGCAATTCCAGTCTACCTCCTGAAATCGGTTTCCTGCAATTCTGCCCTGCTTTCAAGTCCTCTTGACAGCCTTACTTCAGTCTATTTTTGGACGATAGCTGTCATTTATAACTCTGCAGGTTTGTGAATTACAGTGCCCCTGAGCTCCTTTCTTCAACTCGCTTTCTTGTGAGCTGGCCGCAACACCGCAGGATGGCTTCAGGCCCTAATCTGCTTCCGGCACGGCACACTGAGCCTTTGGTTATTTCCTCTTCCTGGTGGGAAATGAGAGTTAAATTTGCCCGACCAGACACCTCCAGCTAGTCTCTCATTGGTTCTCGCTATTCCTGTTCATCTTGCGCAGAAATTGCAAACTGGGCCAAACAGGAGGTTAAAGGCGCTGACTCTCCAAGTGGGGAGAGTGTTAGTAAAGCGTCTGGAATGTTGCACCCGAGTACCAGGGGAGGAAAACTGAGACATATTTGAACACGTCTCCCGTTCACATGGTTGATCATACTTGGGTTCCACATGCATGTTTTAGCTGAAGGAAGAATACCTTAAACCTGGAGAGTTAAGACCCGTGGAATGGGTACCATGCAATATGACTTCAAAGGGTCTTCATTTGCTCACCGAACCTCTCCAATCCTATCACTGCTGCGTTTATGCCCCTGTACACATGCTTGATTCTCTTTCGGAGACTTAGCAATCCATAGGTTTTAAGATACTTACTAGTCAGGTACATTCTTAGGCGTTTAATATGGGGTGTTGAGTCCATTTCGTTGAGCAAGGAGTAGCTCTTGTCTATTCCATATTTGGCTTAAGGAACTTTATCTGTGCTCATTTCAATCTCTGGTTTTATGCAGCACCCCAACTCACCTTTCCCCTTAAGCAAGCATAAGTTGGTTTTCTAAATTTGAGACCCTGTTCTGTTCTGTAATTCAGTTCCTGTGTAGCCAAGTTTACATTCCGTGTATTACTGATATCTTATGATGTTTCTTTTTCTGTGTGACTTATTTCAGTTAGAATCATCATACCTGAATCCACTCATTGTGCTGCTAAGGGCCTGATGACACAGATTTCATTGCTGAGTGATATTGCTTTGTAAGTAAATACCACAACTTCTTTATCCATTTTTCACTTTCTGCGATGTTAAACTTGTACTGTAAACGAGGTTCTTGTAAACAGAGCCGTTCCAAATTTTGGGGTGGCTGTGTCTTTTTGATTTTAATTTCCCTAAGCTATAGGACCATAAGTGGAAGTGCCCTAGGCTCTGTTGCTTTGTTTTTTAGATGTTTCAGGAAACACCATACACTTCTCCCGAGTGGTTGTTGGCAATTTACATCCCGCCCATCAGCATAACAAGGCTCCCAGTTCTCCATGGCCTGTTGCCTTTCTGGATTTTACACTTTTTTCAGATGGCCCTTTGGACCGGGGGGAAGTGAGACTTCATTGTAGTGCAGATTTCCTTTGCAAGCTTGCTTGGTTGGCCAAAAAGGGCGTATGCATTTTTTCCTGAATAAATTCAGGAAAAAACGCATACGCCCTTTTTGGCCAAGTGCATCATTGTGGACGTTCTGCCTCTTTTCCTATGCTTTCAATGCAATTCCAGTCTACCTCCTGAAATCGGTTTCCTGCAATTCTGCCCCGCTTTCAAGTCCTCTTGGCAGCCTTACTTCAGTCTATTTTTGGACGATAGCTGTCATTTATAACTCTGCAGGTTTGTGAATTACAGTGCCCCTGAGCTCCTTTCTTCAACTCGCTTTCTTGTGACCTGGCCGCAACACCGCAGGATGGCTTCAGGCCCTAATCTGGTTCCGGCCCGGCATGCTGAGCCTTTGGTTAATTCCTCTTCCTGGTGGGAAATGAGAGTTAAATTTGATCGTCCAGACACCTCCAGCTAGTCTCTCATTGGTTCTCGCTATTCCTGTTCATCTTCCGCAGAAATTGCAAACTGGGCCAAACAGGAGGTTAAAGGGACTGACTCTCCAAGTCTGGAGAGTGTTAGTAAAGCGTCTGGGATGTTGCACCCGAGTACCAGGGGAGGAAAACTGAGACATATTTGAACACGTCTCCCGTTCACATGGTTGATCATACTTGGGTTCCACATGCATGTTTTAGCTGAAGGAAGAATACCTTAAACCTGGAGAGTTGAGACCCGTGGAATGGGTACCATGCAATATGACTTCAAAGGGTCTTCATTTGCTCACCGAACCTCTCCAATCCTATCACTGCTGCGTTTATGCCCCTGTACACACGCTTGATTCTCTTTTGGAGACATAGCAATCCATAGGTTTTAAATACTTACTAGTCAGGTACATTCTTAGGCGTTTAATATGGGGTGTTGAGTCCATTTCGTTGAGCAAGGAGTAGCTCTTGTCTATTCCATATTTGGCTTAAGGAACTTTATCTGTGCTCATTTCAATCTCTGGTTTTATGCAGCACCCCAACTCACCTTTCCCCTTAAGCAAGCATAAGTTGGTTTTCTAAATTTGAGACCCTGTTCTGTTTTGGAATGCAGTTCCTGTGTAGCCAAGTTTACATTCCGTGTATTAGTGATATCTTATGATGTTTCTTTTTCTGTGTGACTTATTTCAGTTAGAATCATCGTACCTGAATCCACTCATTATGCTGCTACGGTCCTGATGACATAGATTTCATTGCTGAGTGATACTGCATTGTACGTAAGTACCACAAGTATTTTATCCATTTTTCACTTTCTGTGATATTGAACTTGTATGGTAAACGAGGTTCTTGTAAACGGAGGCGTCCCAAACTTTGGGGTGGCTGTGTCTTTTTGATTTTAATTTCCCTAAGCTATAGGACCATAAGTGGCAGTGCCCTAGGCTCTGTTGCTTTGTTTTTTAGATGTTTCAGGAAACACCATACACTTCTCCCGAGTGTCTGTTGGCAATTTACATCCCGCCCATCAGCATAACAAGGCTCCCAGTTCTCCATGGGCTGTCCTGCCTTTCTGGATTTTACACTTTTTTCAGATGGCCCTTTTGACCGGGGGGAAGTGAGACTTCATTGTAGTGCAGATTTCCTTTGCAAGCTTGCTTGGTTGGCCAAAAAGGGCGTATGCGTTTTTTCCTGAATATATTCAGGAAAAAACGCATACACCCTTTTTGGCCAAGTGCATCATTGTGGACGTTCTGCCTCTTTTCCTATGCTTTCAATGCAATTCCAGTCTACCTCCTGAAATCGGTTTCCTGCAATTCTGCCCCGCTTTCAAGTCCTCTTGGCAGCCTTACTTCAGTCTATTTTTGGACGATAGCTGTCATTTATAACTCTGCAGGTTTGTGAATTACAGTGCCCCTGAGCTCCTTTCTTCAACTCGCTTTCTTGTGAGCTGGCCGCAACACCGCAGGATGGCTTCAGGCCCTAATCTGCTTCCGGCACGGCACGCTGAGCCTTTGGTAATTTCCTCTTCCTGGTGGGAAATGAGAGTTAAATTTGCCCGTCCAGACACCTCCAGCTAGTCTCTCATTGGTTCTCCCTATTCCTGTTCATCTTGCGCAGAAATTGCAAACTGGGCCAAACAGGAGGTTAAAGGCGCTGACTCTCCAAGTGGGGAGAGTGTTAGTAAAGCGTCTGGAATGTTGCACCCGAGTACCAGGGGAGGAAAACTGAGACATATTTGAACACGTCTCCCGTTCACATGGTTGATCATACTTGGGTTCCACATGCATGTTTTAGCTGAAGGAAGAATACCTTAAACCTGGAGAGTTAAGACCCGTGGAATGGGTACCATGCAATATGACTTCAAAGGGTCTTCATTTGCTCACCGAACCTCTCCAATCCTATCACTGCTGCGTTTATGCCCCTGTACACATGCTTGATTCTCTTTCGGAGACTTAGCAATCCATAGGTTTTAAGATACTTACTAGTCAGGTACATTCTTAGGCGTTTAATATGCGGTGTTGAGTCCATTTCGTTGAGCAAGGAGTAGCTCTTGTCTATTCCATATTTGGCTTAAGGAACTTTATCTGTGCTCATTTCAATCTCTGGTTTTATGCAGCACCCCAACTCACCTTTCCCCTTAAGCAAGAATAAGTTGGTTTTCTAAATTTGAGACCCTGTTCTGTTCTGTAATTCAGTTCCTGTGTAGCCAAGTTTACATTCCGTGTATTACTGATATCTTATGATGTTTCTTTTTCTGTGTGACTTATTTCAGTTAGAATCATCATACCTGAATCCACTCATTGTGCTGCTAAGGGCCTGATGACACAGATTTCATTGCTGAGTGATATTGCTTTGTAAGTAAATACCACAACTTCTTTATCCATTTTTCACTTTCTGCGATGTTGAACTTGTACTGTAAACGAGGTTCTTGTAAACAGAGCCGTTCCAAACTTTGGGGTGGCTGTGTCTTTTTGATTTTAATTTCCCTAATCTATAGGACCATAAGTGGCAGTGCCCTAGGCTCTGTTGCTTTGTTTTTTAGATGTTTCAGGAAACACCATACACTTCTCCCGAGTGTCTGTTGCCAATTTACATCCCGCCCATCAGCATAACAAGGCTCCCAGTTCTCCATGGCCTGTCCTGCCTTTCTGGATTTTACACTTTTTTCAGATGGCCCTTTTGACCGGGGGGAAGTGAGACTTCATTGTAGTGCAGATTTCCTTTGCAAGCTTGCTTGGTTGGCCAAAAAGGGCGTATGCGTTTTTTCCTGAATATATTCAGGAAAAAACGCATACGCCCTTTTTGGCCAAGTGCATCATTGTGGACGTTCTGCCTCTTTTCCTATGCTTTCAATGCAATTCCAGTCTACCTCCTGAAATCGGTTTCCTGCAATTCTGCCCCGCTTTCAAGTCCTCTTGGCAGCCTTACTTCAGTCTATTTTTGGACGATAGCTGTCATTTATAACTCTGCAGGTTTGTGAATTACAGTGCCCCTGAGCTCCTTTCTTCAACTCGCTTTCTTGTGAGCTGGCCGCAACACCGCAGGATGGCTTCAGGCCCTAATCTGCTTCCGGCACGGCACGCTGAGCCTTTGGTTATTTCCTCTTCCTGGTGGGAAATGAGAGTTAAATTTGCCCGTCCAGACACCTCCAGCTAGTCTCTCATTGGTTCTCCCTATTCCTGTTCATCTTGCGCAGAAATTGCAAACTGGGCCAAACAGGAGGTTAAAGGCGCTGACTCTCCAAGTGGGGAGAGTGTTAGTAAAGCGTCTGGAATGTTGCACCTGAGTACCAGGGGAGGAAAACTGAGACATATTTGAACACGTCTCCCGTTCACATGGTTGATCATACTTGGGTTCCACATGCATGTTTTAGCTGAAGGAAGAATACCTTAAACCTGGAGAGTTGAGACCCGTGGAATGGGTACCATGCAATATGACTTCAAAGGGTCTTCATTTGCTCACCGAACCTCTCCAATCCTATCACTGCTGCGTTTATGCCCCTGTACACATGCTTGATTCTCTTTCGGAGACTTAGCAATCCATAGGTTTTAAGATACTTACTAGTCAGGTACATTCTTAGGCGTTTAATATGCGGTGTTGAGTCCATTTCGTTGAGCAAGGAGTAGCTCTTGTCTATTCCATATTTGGCTTAAGGAACTTTATCTGTGCTCATTTCAATCTCTGGTTTTATGCAGCACCCCAACTCACCTTTCCCCTTAAGCAAGCATAAGTTGGTTTTCTAAATTTGAGACCCTGTTCTGTTCTGTAATTCAGTTCCTGTGTAGCCAAGTTTACATTCCGTGTATTACTGATATCTTATGATGTTTCTTTTTCTGTGTGACTTATTTCAGTTAGAATCATCATACCTGAATCCACTCATTGTGCTGCTAAGGGCCTGATGACACAGATTTCATTGCTGAGTGATATTGCTTTGTAAGTAAATACCACAACTTCTTTATCCATTTTTCACTTTCTGCGATGTTGAACTTGTACTGTAAACGAGGTTCTTGTAAACAGAGCCGTTCCAAACTTTGGGGTGGCTGTGTCTTTTTGATTTTAATTTCCCTAATCTATAGGACCATAAGTGGCAGTGCCCTAGGCTCTGTTGCTTTGTTTTTTAGATGTTTCAGGAAACACCATACACTTCTCCCGAGTGTCTGTTGGCAATTTACATCCCGCCCATCAGCATAACAAGGCTCCCAGTTCTCCATGGCCTGTCCTGCCTTTCTGGATTTTACACTTTTTTCAGATGGCCCTTTTGACCGGGGGGAAGTGAGACTTCATTGTAGTGCAGATTTCCTTTGCAAGCTTGCTTGGTTGGCCAAAAAGGGCGTATGCGTTTTTTCCTGAATATATTCAGGAAAAAACGCATACGCCCTTTTTGGCCAAGTGCATCATTGTGGACGTTCTGCCTCTTTTCCTATGCTTTCAATGCAATTCCAGTCTACCTCCTGAAATCGGTTTCCTGCAATTCTGCCCCGCTTTCAAGTCCTCTTGGCAGCCTTACTTCAGTCTATTTTTGGACGATAGCTGTCATTTATAACTCTGCAGGTTTTTGAATTACAGTGCCCCTGAGCTCCTTTCTTCAACTCGCTTTCTTGTGAGCTGGCCGCAACACCGCAGGATGGCTTCAGGCCCTAATCTGCTTCCGGCACGGCACGCTGAGCCTTTGGTTATTTCCTCTTCCTGTTGGGAAATGAGAGTTAAATTTGCCCGACCAGACACCTCCAGCTAGTCTCTCATTGGTTCTCGCTATTCCTGTTCATCTTCCGCAGAAATTGCAAACTGTGCCAAACAGGAGGTTAAAGGCGCTGACTCTCCAAGTGGGGAGAGTGTTAGTAAAGCGTCTGGAATGTTGCACCCGAGTACCAGGGGAGGAAAACTGAGACATATTTGAACACGTCTCCCGATCACATGGTTGATCATACTCTGGGTTCCACATGCATGTTTTAGCTGAAGGAAGAATACCTAAAACCTGGGTAGTTGAAACCCGTGGAATGGGTACCATGCAATATGACTTCAAAGGGTCTTCATTTGCTCACCGAACCTCTCCAATCCTATCACTGCTGCGTTTATGCCCCTGTACACATGCTTGATTCTCTTTCGGAGACATAGCAATCCATAGGTTTTAAGATATTTACTAGTCAGGTACATTCTTAGGCGTTTAATATGCGGTGTTGAGTCCATTTCGTTGAGCAAGGAGTAGCTCTTGTCTATTCCATATTTGGCTTAAGGAACTTTATCTGTGCTCATTTCAATCTCTGGTTTTATGCAGCAACCCAACTCACCTTTCCCCTTAAGCAAGCATAAGTTAGGTTTCTAAATTGAGAAACTGTTCTGTTTTGGAATTCAGTTCCTGTGTAGCCAAGTTTACATTCCGTGTATTAGTGATATCTTATGATGTTTCTTTTTCTGTGTGACTTATTTCAGTTAGAATCATCGTACCTGAATCTACTCATTATGCTGCTACGGGCCTGATGACATAGATTTCATTGCTGAGTGATACTGCATTGTACGTAAGTACCACAAGTTCTTTATCCATTTTTCACTTTCTGCGATGTTGAACTTGTACTGTAAACGAGGTTCTTGTAAACAGAGCCGTTCCAAACTTTGGGGTGGCTGTGTCTTTTTGATTTTAATTTCCCTAAGCTATAGGACCATAAGTGGAAGTGCCCTAGGCTCTGTTGCTTTGTTTTTTAGATGTTTCAGGAAACACCATACACTTCTCCCGAGTGTCTGTTGCCAATTTACATCCCGCCCATCAGCATAACAAGTCTCCCAGTTCTCCATGGCCTGTTGCCTTTCTGGATTTTACACTTTTTTCAGATGGCCCTTTTGACCGGGGGGAAGTGAGACTTCATTGTAGTGCAGATTTCCTTTGCTTGCTTGCTTGGTTGGCCAAAAAGGGCGTATGCGTTTTTTCCTGAATATATTCAGGAAAAAACGCATACGCCCTTTTTGGCCAAGTGCATCATTGTGGACGTTCTGCCTCTTTTCCTATGCTTTCAATGCAATTCCAGTCTACCTCCTGAAATCGGTTTCCTGCAATTCTGCCCCGCTTTCAAGTCCTCTTGGCAGCCTTACTTCAGTCTATTTTTGGACGATAGCTGTCATTTATAACTCTGCAGGTTTGTGAATTACAGTGCCCCTGAGCTCCTTTCTTCAACTCGCTTTCTTGTGACCTCGCCGCAACACCGCAGGATGGCTTCAGGCCCTAATCTGGTTCCGGCCCGGCATGCTGAGCCTTTGGTTAATTCCACTTCCTGTTGGGAAATGAGAGTTAAATTTGCCCGTCCAGACACCTCCAGCTAGTCTCTCATTGGTTCTCGCTATTCCTGTTTATCTTCCGCAGAAATTGCAAACTGGGCCAAACAGGAGGTTAAAGGCGCTGACTCTCCAAGTGGGGAGAGTGTTAGTAAAGCGTCTGGAATGTTGCACCCGAGTACCAGGGGAGGAAAACTGAGACATATTTGAACACGTCTCCCGTTCACATGGTTGATCATACTTGGGTTCCACATGCATGTTTTAGCTGAAGGAAGAATACCTTAAACCTGGAGAGTTAAGACCCGTTTAATGAGAACCATGCAATATGACTTCAAAGGGTCTTCATTTGCTCACCGAACCTCTCCAATCCTATCACTGCTGCGTTTATGCCCCTGTACACATGCTTGATTCTCTTTCGGAGACATAGCAATCCATAGGTTTTAAGATACTTACTAGTCAGGTACATTCTTAGGCGTTTAATATGCGGTGTTGAGTCCATTTCGTTGAGCAAGGAGTAGCTCTTGTCTATTCCATATTTGACTTAAGGAACTTTATCTGTGCTCATTTCAATCTCTGGTTTTATGCAGCACCCCAACTCACCTTTACCCTTAAGCAAGCATAAGTTGGTTTTCTAAATTTGAGACCCTGTTCTGTTCTGTAATTCAGTTCCTGTGTAGCCAAGTTTACATTCCGTGTATTACTGATATCTTATGATGTTTCTTTTTCTGTGTGACTTACTTCAGTTAGAATCATCATACCTGAATCCACTCATTGTGCTGCTAAGGGCCTGATGACACAGATTTCATTGCTGAGTGATATTGCTTTGTAAGTAAATACCACAACTTCTTTATCCATTTTTCACTTTCTGCGATGTTGAACTTCTACTGTAAACGATGTTCTTGTAAACAGAGCCGTTCCAAACTTTGGGGTGGCTGTGTCTTTTTGATTTTAATTTCCCTAAGCTATAGGACCATAAGTGGAAGTGCCCTAGGTTCTGTTGCTTTGTTTTTTAGATGTTTCAGGAAACACCATACACTTCTCCCGAGTGGTTGTTGGCAATTTACATCCCACCCATCAGCATAACAAGGCTCCCAGTTCTCCATGGCCTGTCCTGCCTTTCTGGATTTTACACTTTTTTCAGACGGCCCTTTTGACCGGGGGGAAGTGAAACTTCATTGTAGTGCAGATTTCCTCTGCAAGCTTGCTTGGTTGGCCAAAAAGGGCGTATGCGTTTTTTGCTGAATATATTCAGGAAAAAACGCATACGCCCTTTTTGGCCAAGTGCATCATTGTGGACGTTCTGCCTCTTTTCCTATGCTTTCAATGCAATTCCAGTCTACCTCCTGAAATCGGTTTCCTGCAATTCTGCCCCGCTTTCAAGTCCTCTTGGCAGCCTTACTTCAGTCTATTTTTGGACGATAGCTGTCATTTATAACTCTGCAGGTTTGTGAATTACAGTGCCCCTGAGCTCCTTTCTTCAACTCGCTTTCTTGTGACCTGGCCGCAACACCGCAGGATGGCTTCAGGCCCTAATCTGGTTCCGGTACGACACGCTGAGCCTTTGGTTATTTCCTCTTCCTGGTGGGAAATGAGAGTTAAATTTGCCCGACCAGACACCTCCAGCTAGTCTCTCATTGGTTCTCGCTATTCCTGTTCATCTTCCCCAGAAATTGCAAACTGGGCCAAACAGGAGGTTAAAGGCGCTGACTCTCCAAGTGGGGAGAGTGTTAGTAAAGCGTCTGGAATGTTGCACCCGAGTACCAGGGGAGGAAAACTGAGACATATTTGAACACGTCTCCCGTTCACATGGTTGATCATACTTGGGTTCCACATGCATGTTTTAGCTGAAGGAAGAATACCTTAAACCTGGAGAGTTGAGACCCGTGGAATGGGTACCATGCAATATGACTTCAAAGGGTCTTCATTTGCTCACCGAACCTCTCCAATCCTATCACTGCTGCGTTTATGCCCCTGTACACATGCTTGATTCTCTTTCGGAGACATAGCAATCCATAGGTTTTAAGATACTTACTAGTCAGGTACATTCTTAGGCGTTTAATATGCGGTGTTGAGTCCATTTCGTTGAGCAAGGAGTAGCTCTTGTCTATTCCATATTTGGTTTAAGGAACTTTATCTGTGCTCATTTCAATCTCTGGTTTTATGCAGCAACTCAACTCACCTTTCCCCTTAAGCAAGCATAAGTTGGTTTTCTAAATTTGAGACCGTGTTCTGTTCTGTAATTCAGTTCCTGTGTAGCCAAGTTTACATTCCGTGTATTACTGATATCTTATGATGTTTCTTTTTCTGTGTGACTTATTTCAGTTAGAATCATTACACCTGAATCCACTCATTGTGCTGCTAAGGGCCTGATGACATAGATTTCATTGCTGAGTGATATTGCTTTGTAAGTGAATACCACAAATTCTTTATCCATTTTTCACTTTCTGCGATGTTGAACTTGTACTGTAAACGAGGTTCTTGTAAACAGAGCCGTTCCAAACTTTGGAGTGGCTGTGTCTTTTTGATTTTAATTTCCCTAAGCTATAGGACCATAAGTGGAAGTGCCCTAGGCTCTGTTGCTTTGTTTTTTAGATGTTTGAGGAAACACCATACACTACTCCCAAGTGTCTGTTGGCAATTTACATCCCGCCCATCAGCATAACAAGGCTCCCAGTTCTCAATGGCCTGTTGCCTTTCTGGATTTTACACTTTTTTCAGATGGCCCTTTTGACCGGGTGGAAGTGAGACTTCATTGTAGTGCAGATTTCCTTTGCAAGCTTGCTTGGTTGGCCAAAAAGGGCGTATGCGTTTTTTCCTGAATATATTCAGGAAAAAACGCATATGCCCTTTTTGGCCAAGTGCATCATTGTGGACGTTCTGCCTCTTTTCCTATGCTTTCAATGCAATTCCAGTCTACCTCCTGAAATCGGTTTCCTGCAATTCTGCCCCGCTTTCAAGTCCTCTTGGCAGCCTTACTTCAGTCTATTTTTGGATGATACCTGTCATTTATAACTCTGCAGGTTTGTGAATTACAGTGCCCCTGATCTCCTTTCTTCAACTCGCTTTCTTGTGACCTGGCCGCAACACCGCAGGATGGCTTCAGGCCCTAATCTGGTTCCGGTACGGCACGCTGAGCCTTTGGTTATTTCCTCTTCCTGGTGGGAAATGAGAGTTAAATTTGCCCGTCCAGACACCTCCAGCTAGCCTCTCATTGGTTCTCGCTATTCCTGTTCATCTTCCGCAGAAATTGCAAACTGGGCCAAACAGGAGGTTAAAGGGACTGACTCTCCAAGTCGGGAGAGTGTTAGTAAAGCGTCTGGAATGTTGCACCCGAGTACCAGGGGAGGAAAACTGAGACATATTTGAACACGTCTCCCGTTCACATGGTTGATCATACTTGGGTTCCACATGCATGTTTTAGCTGAAGGAAGAATACCTTAAACCTGGAGAGTTGAGACCCGTGTAATGGGTACCATGCAATATGACTTCAAAGGGTCTTCATTTGCTCACCGAACCTCTCCAATCCTATCACTGCTGCGTTTATGCCCCTGTACACACGCTTGATTCTCTTTTGGAGACATAGCAATCCATAGGTTTATGATACTTAATAGTCAGGTACATTCTTAGGCGTTTAATATGGGGTTTTGAGTCCATTTCGTTGAGCAAGGAGTAGCTCTTGTCTATTCCATATTTGGCTTAAGGAACTTTATCTGTGCTCATTTCAATCTCTGGTTTTATGCAGCACCCCAACTCACCTTTCCCCTTAAGCAAGCATAAGTTGGTTTTCTAAATTTGAGACCCTGTTCTGTTTTGGAATGCAGTTCCTGTGTAGCCAAGTTTACATTTCGTGTATTAGTGATATCTTATGATGTTTCTTTTTCTGTGTGACTTATTTAAGTTAGAATCATCGTACCTGAATCCACTCATTATGCTGCTACGGGCCTGATGACATAGATTTCATTGCTGAGTGATACTGCATTGTATGTAAGTACCACAAGTTCTTTATCCATTTTTCACTTTCTGTGATATTGAACTTGTTCGGTAAACGAGGTTCTTGTAAACGGAGGCGTCCCAAACTTTGGGGTGGCTGTGTCTTTTTGATTTAATTTCCCTAAGCTATAGGACCATAAGTGGAAGTGCCCTAGGCTCTGTTGCTTTGTTTTTTAGATGTTTCAGGAAACACCATAGACTTCTCCTGAGTGTCTGTTGGCAATTTACATCCCGCCCATCAGCATAACATGGCTCCCAGTTCTCCATGGCCTGTCCTGCCTTTCTGGATTTTACACTTTTTTCAGATGGCCCTTTTGACCGGGGGGAAGTGAGACTTCATTGTAGTGCAGATTTCCTTTGCAAGCTTGCTTGGTTGGCCAAAAAGGGCGTATGCGTTTTTTCCTGAATATATTCAGGAAAAAACGCATACGCCCTTTTTGGCCAAGTGCATCATTGTGGACGTTCTGCCTCTTTTCCTATGCTTTCAATGCAATTCCAGTCTACCTCCTGAAATCGGTTTCCTGCAATTCTGCCCCGCTTTCAAGTCCTCTTGGCAGCCTTACTTCAGTCTATTTTTGGACGATAGCTGTCATTTATAACTCTGCAGGTTTGTGAATTACAGTGCCCCTGAGCTCCTTTCTTCAACTCGCTTTCTTGTGACCTGGCCGCAACACCGCAGGATGGCTTCAGGCCCTAATCTGGTTCCGGTACGGCACGCTGAGCCTTTGGTTATTTCCTCTTCCTGGTGGGAAATGAGAGTTAAATTTGCCCGTCCAGACACCTCCAGCTAGTCTCTCATTGGTTCTCGCTATTCCTGTTCATCTTCTGCAGAAATTGCAAACTGGGCCAAACAGGAGGTTAAAGGGACTGACTCTCCAAGTCAGGAGAGTGTTAGTAAAGCGTCTGGAATGTTGCACCCGAGTACCAGGGTACGAAAACTGAGACATATTTGAACACGTCTCCCGATCACATGGTTGATCATACTCTAGGTTCCACATGCATGTTTTAGCTGAAGGAAGAATACCTTAAAACTGGAGAGTTGAGACCCGTGGAATGGGTACCATGCAATATGAATTCAAAGGGTCTTCATTTGCTCACTGAACCTCTCCAATCCTATCACTACTGCGTTTATGCCCCTGTACACATGCTTGATTCTCTTTCGGAGACATAGCAATCCATAGGTTTTAAGATACTTACTAGTCAGGTACATTCTTAGGCGTTTAATATGCGGTGTTGAGTCCATTTCGTTGAGCAAGGAGTAGCTCTTCTCTATTCCATATTTGGCTTAAGGAACTTTATCTGTGCTCATTTCAATCTCTGGTTTTATGCAGCACCCCAACTCACCTTTCCCCTTAAGCAAGCATAAGTTGGTTTTCTAAATTTGAGACCCTGTTCTGTTCTGTAATTCAGTTCCTGTGTAGCCAAGTTTACATTCCATGTATTACTGATATCTTATGATGTTTCTTTTTCTGTGTGACTTATTTCAGTTAGAATCATCATACCTGAATCCACTCATTGTGCTGCTAAGGGCCTGATGACACAGATTTCATTGCTGAGTGATATTGCTTTGTAAGTAAATACCACAACTTCTTTATCCATTTTTCACTTTCTGCGATGTTGAACTTGTACTGTAAACGAGGTTCTTGTAAACAGAGGGGTCCCAAATTTGGGTTGGCTGTGTCTTTTTGATTTTAATTTCCTTAAGCTATAGGACCATAAGTGGCAGTGCCCTAGGCTCTGTTCCTTTGTTTTTTAGATGTTTCAGGAAACACCATACACTTCTCCCGAGTGTCTGTTGGCAATTTACATCCCGCCCATCAGCATAACAAGGCTCCCAGTTCTCCATGGCCTGTCCTGCCTTTCTGGATTTTACACTTTTTTCAGATGGCCATTTTGACCGGGGGGAAGTGAGACTTCATTGTAGTGCAGATTTCCTTTGCAAGCTTGCTTGGTTGGCCAAAAAGGGCGTATGCGTTTTTTCCTGAATATATTCAGGAAAAAACGCATACGCCCTTTTTGGCCAAGTGCATCATTGTGGACGTTCTGCCTCTTTTCCTATGCTTTCAATGCAATTCCAGTCTACCTCCTGAAATCGGTTTCCTGCAATTCTGCCCCGCTTTCAAGTCCTCTTGGCAGCCTTACTTCAGTCTATTTTTGGACGATAGCTGTCATTTATAACTCTGCAGGTTTGTGAATTACAGTGCCCCTGAGCTCCTTTCTTCAACTCGCTTTCTTGTGACCTGGCCGCAACACCGCAGGATGGCTTCAGGCCCTAAACTGGTTCCGGTAAGGCATGCTGAGCCTTTGGTTATTTCCTCTTCCTGGTGGGAAATGAGAGTTAAATTTGCCCGTCCAGACACCTCCAGCTAGTCTCTCATTGGTTCTCGCTATTCCTGTTCATCTTCCGCAAAAATTGCAAACTGGGCCAAACAGGAGGTTAAAGGGACTGACTCTCCAAGTCGGGAGAGTGTTAGTAAAGCGTCTGGAATGTTGAACCCGAGTACCAGGGGAGGAAAACTGAGACATATTTGAACACGTCTCCCGTTCACATGGTTGATCATACTCTGGGTTCCACATGCATGTTTTAGCTGAAGGAAGAATACCTTAAACCTGGGTAGTTGAGACCCGTGTAATGGGTACCATGCAATATGACTTCAAAGGGTCTTCATTTGCTCACCGAACCTCTCCAATCCTATCACTGCTGCGTTTATGCCCCTGTACACATGCTTGATTCTCTTTCGGAGACATAGCAATCCATAGGTTTTAAGATACTTACTAGTCAGGTACATTCTTAGGCGTTTAATATGCGGTGTTGAGTCCATTTCGTTGAGCAAGGAGTAGCTCTTGTCTATTCCATATTTGACTTAAGGAACTTTATCTGTGCTCATTTCAATCTCTGGTTTTATGCAGCACCCCAACTCACCTTTACCCTTAAGCAAGCATAAGTTGGTTTTCTAAATTTGAGACCCTGTTCTGTTCTGTAATTCAGTTCCTGTGTAGCCAAGTTTACATTCCGTGTATTACTGATATCTTATGATGTTTCTTTTTCTGTGTGACTTACTTCAGTTAGAATCATCATACCTGAATCCACTCATTGTGCTGCTAAGGGCCTGATGACACAGATTTCATTGCTGAGTGATATTGCTTTGTAAGTAAATACCACAACTTCTTTATCCATTTTTCACTTTCTGCGATGTTGAACTTGTACTGTAAACGATGTTCTTGTAAACAGAGCCGTTCCAAACTTTGGGGTGGCTGTGTCTTTTTGATTTTAATTTCCCTAAGCTATAGGACAATAAGTGGAAGTGCCCTAGGTTCTGTTGCTTTGTTTTTTAGATGTTTCAGGAAACACCATACACTTCTCCCGAGTGGTTGTTGGCAATTTACATCCCGCCCATCAGCATAACAAGGCTCCCAGTTCTCCATGGCCTGTTGCCTTTCTGGATTTTACACTTTTTTCAGATGGCCCTTTGGACCGGGGGGAAGTGAGACTTCATTGTAGTGCAGATTTCCTTTGCAAGCTTGCTTGGTTGGCCAAAAAGGGCGTATGCATTTTTTCCTGAATAAATTCAGGAAAAAACGCATACGCCCTTTTTGGCCAAGTGCATCATTGTGGACGTTCTGCCTCTTTTCCTATGCTTTCAATGCAATTCCAGTCTACCTCCTGAAATCGGTTTCCTGCAATTCTGCCCCGCTTTCAAGTCCTCTTGGCAGCTTTACTTCAGTCTATTTTTGGACGATAGCTGTCATTTATAACTCTGCAGGTTTGTGAATTACAGTGCCCCTGAGCTCCTTTCTTCAACTTGCTTTCTTGTGACCTGGCCGCAACACCGCAGGATGGCTTCAGACCCTAATCTGGTTCCGGTACAGCACGCTGAGCCTTTGGTTATTTACTCTTCCTGGTGGGAAATGAGAGTTAAATTTGCCTGTCCAGACACCTCCAGCTAGTCTCTCATTGGTTCTCGCTATTCCTGTTCATCTTCCCCAGAAATTGCAAACTGGGCCAAACAGGAGGTTAAAGGCGCTGACTCTCCACGTGGGGAGAGTGTTAGTAAAGCGTCTGGAATGTTGCACCCGAGTACCAGGGGAGGAAAACTGAGACATATTTGAACACGTCTCCCGTTCACATGGTTGATCATACTTGGGTTCCACATGCATGTTTTAGCTGAAGGAAGAATACCTTAAACCTGGAGAGTTAAGACCTGTGTAATGGGTACCATGCAATATGACTTCAAAGGGTCTTCATTTGCTCACCGAACCTCTCCAATCCTATCACTGCTGCATTTATGCCCCTGTACACATGCTTGATTCTCTTTTGGAGACATAGCAATCCATAGGTTTTAAGATACTTACTAGTCAGGTACATTCTTAGGCGTTTAATATGCGGTGTTGAGTCCATTTCGTTGAGCAAGGAGTAGCTCTTGTCTATTCCATATTTGACTTAAGGAACTTTATCTGTGCTCATTTCAATCTCTGGTTTTATGCAGCACCCCAACTCACCTTTACCCTTAAGCAAGCATAAGTTGGTTTTCTAAATTTTAGACCGTGTTCTGTTCTGTAATTCAGTTCCTGTGTAGCCAAGTTTACATTCCGTGTATTACTGATATCTTATGATGTTTCTTTTTCTGTGTGACTTACTTCAGTTAGAATCATCATACCTGAATCCACTCATTGTGCTGCTAAGGGCCTGATGACACAGATTTCATTGCTGAGTGATATTGCTTTGTAAGTAAATACCACAACCTCTTTATCCATTTTTCACTTTCTGCGATGTTGAACTTGTACTGTAAACGAGGTTCTTGTAAACAGAGCCGTTCCAAACTTTGGGGTGGCTGTGTCTTTTTGATTTTAATTTCCCTAAGCTATAGGACCATAAGGGGCAGTGCCCTAGGCTCTGTTGCTTTGTTTTTTAGATGTTTCAGGAAACACCATACACTTCTCCCGAGTGGTTGTTGGCAATTTACATCCCGCCCATCAGCATAACAAGGCTCCCAGTTCTCCATGGCCTGTCCTGCCTTTCTGGATTTTACACTTTTTTCAGATGGTTCTTTTGACCGGGGGGAAGTGAGACTTCATTGTAGTGCAGATTTCCTTTGCAAGCTTGCTCCGTTGGCCAAAAAGGGCATATGCGTTTTTTCCTGAATATATTCAGGAAAAAATGCATATGCCCTTTTTGGCCAAGTGCATCATTGTGGACGTTCTGCCTCTTTTCCTATGCTTTCAATGCAATTCCAGTCTACCTCCTGAAATCGGTTTCCTGCAATTCTGCCCCGCTTTCAAGTCCTCTTGGCAGCCTTACTTCAGTCTATTTTTGGACGATAGCTGTCATTTATAACTCTGCAGGTTTGTGAATTACAGTGCCCCTGAGCTCCTTTCTTCAACTCGCTTTCTTGTGAGCTGGCCGCAACACCGCAGGATGGCTTCAGGCCCTAATCTGCTTCCGGCACGGCACGCTGAGCCTTTGGTTATTTCCTCTTCCTGGTGGGAAATGAGAGTTAAATTTGCCCGACCAGACACCTCCAGCTAGTCTCTCATTGGTTCTCCCTATTCCTGTTCATCTTGCGCAGAAATTGCAAACTGGGCCAAACAGGAGGTTAAAGGCGCTGACTCTCCAAGTGGGGAGAGTGTTAGTAAAGCGTCTGGAATGTTGCACCCGAGTACCAGGGGAGGAAAACTGAGACATATTTGAACACGTCTCCCGTTCACATGGTTGATCATACTTGGGTTCCACATGCATGTTTTAGCTGAAGGAAGAATACCTTAAACCTGGAGAGTTAAGACCCGTGGAATGGGTACCATGCAATATGACTTCAAAGGGTCTTCATTTGCTCACCGAACCTCTCCAATCCTATCACTGCTGCGTTTATGCCCCTGTACACATGCTTGATTCTCTTTCGGAGACTTAGCAATCCATAGGTTTTAAATACTTACTAGTCAGGTACATTCTTAGGCGTTTAATATGGGGTGTTGAGTCCATTTCGTTGAGCAAGGAGTAGCTCTTGTCTATTCCATATTTGGCTTAAGGAACTTTATCTGTGCTCATTTCAATCTCTGGTTTTATGCAGCACCCCAACTCACCTTTCCCCTTAAGCAAGCATAAGTTGGTTTTCTAAATTTGAGACCCTGTTCTGTTTTGGAATGCAGTTCCTGTGTAGCCAAGTTTACATTCCGTGTATTAGTGATATCTTATGATGTTTCTTTTTCTGTGTGACTTATTTCAGTTAGAATCATCGTACCTGAATCCACTCATTATGGTGCTACGGTCCTGATGACATAGATTTCATTGCTGAGTGATACTGCATTGTACGTAAGTACCACAAGTATTTTATCCATTTTTCACTTTCTGAGATATTGAACTTGTATGGTAAACGAGGTTCTTGTAAACGGAGGCGTCCCAAACTTTGGGGTGGCTGTGTCTTTTTGATTTTAATTTCCCTAAGCTATAGGACCATAAGTGGCAGTGCCCTAGGCTCTGTTGCTTTGTTTTTTAGATGTTTCAGGAAACACCATACACTTCTCCCGAGTGTCTGTTGGCAATTTACATCCCGCCCATCAGCATAACAAGGCTCCCAGTTCTCCATGGCCTGTCCTGCCTTTCTGGATTTTACACTTTTTTCAGATGGCCCTTTTGACCGGGGGGAAGTGAGACTTCATTGTAGTGCAGATTTCCTTTGCAAGCTTGCTTGGTTGGCCAAAAAGGGCGTATGCGTTTTTTCCTGAATATATTCAGGAAAAAACGCATACGCCCTTTTTGGCCAAGTGCATCATTGTGGACGTTCTGCCTCTTTTCCTATGCTTTCAATGCAATTCCAGTCTACCTCCTGAAATCGGTTTCCTGCAATTCTGCCCCGCTTTCAAGTCCTCTTGGCAGCCTTACTTCAGTCTATTTTTGGACGATAGCTGTCATTTATAACTCTGCAGGTTTGTGAATTACAGTGCCCCTGAGCTCCTTTCTTCAACTCGCTTTCTTGTGAGCTGGCCGCAACACCGCAGGATGGCTTCAGGCCCTAATCTGCTTCCGGCACGGCACGCTGAGCCTTTGGTTATTTCCTCTTCCTGGTGGGAAATGAGAGTTAAATTTGCCCGTCCAGACACCTCCAGCTAGTCTCTCATTGGTTCTCCCTATTCCTGTTCATCTTGCGCAGAAATTGCAAACTGGGCCAAACAGGAGGTTAAAGGCGCTGACTCTCCAAGTGGGGAGAGTGTTAGTAAAGCGTCTGGAATGTTGCACCCGAGTACCAGGGGAGGAAAACTGAGACATATTTGAACACGTCTCCCGTTCACATGGTTGATCATACTTGGGTTCCACATGCATGTTTTAGCTGAAGGAAGAATACCTTAAACCTGGAGAGTTAAGACCCGTGGAATGGGTACCATGCAATATGACTTCAAAGGGTCTTCATTTGCTCACCGAACCTCTCCAATCCTATCACTGCTGCGTTTATGCCCCTGTACACATGCTTGATTCTCTTTCGGAGACTTAGCAATCCATAGGTTTTAAGATACTTACTAGTCAGGTACATTCTTAGGCGTTTAATATGCGGTGTTGAGTCCATTTCGTTGAGCAAGGAGTAGCTCTTGTCTATTCCATATTTGGCTTAAGGAACTTTATCTGTGCTCATTTCAATCTCTGGTTTTATGCAGCACCCCAACTCACCTTTACCCTTAAGCAAGCATAAGTTGGTTTTCTAAATTTGAGACCCTGTTCTGTTCTGTAATTCAGTTCCTGTGTAGCCAAGTTTACATTCTGTGTATTACTGATATCTTATGATGTTTCTTTTTCTGTGTGACTTATTTCAGTTAGAATCATCATACCTGAATCCACTCATTGTGCTGCTAAGGGCCTGATGACACAGATTTCATTGCTGAGTGATATTGCTTTGTAAGTAAATACCACAACTTCTTTATCCATTTTTCACTTTCTGCGATGTTGAACTTGTACTGTAAACGAGGTTCTTGTAAACAGAGCCGTTCCAAACTTTGGGGTGGCTGTGTCTTTTTGATTTTAATTTCCCTAATCTATAGGACCATAAGTGGCAGTGCCCTAGGCTCTGTTGCTTTGTTTTTTAGATGTTTCAGGAAACACCATACACTTCTCCCGAGTGTCTGTTGGCAATTTACATCCCGCCCATCAGCATAACAAGGCTCCCAGTTCTCCATGGCCTGTCCTGCCTTTCTGGATTTTACACTTTTTTCAGATGGCCCTTTTGACCGGGGGGAAGTGAGACTTCATTGTAGTGCAGATTTCCTTTGCAAGCTTGCTTGGTTGGCCAAAAAGGGCGTATGCGTTTTTTCCTGAATATATTCAGGAAAAAACGCATACGCCCTTTTTGGCCAAGTGCATCATTGTGGACGTTCTGCCTCTTTTCCTATGCTTTCAATGCAATTCCAGTCTACCTCCTGAAATCGGTTTCCTGCAATTCTGCCCCGCTTTCAAGTCCTCTTGGCAGCCTTACTTCAGTCTATTTTTGGACGATAGCTGTCATTTATAACTCTGCAGGTTTGTGAATTACAGTGCCCCTGAGCTCCTTTCTTCAACTCGCTTTCTTGTGAGCTGGCCGCAACACCGCAGGATGGCTTCAGGCCCTAATCTGCTTCCGGCACGGCACGCTGAGCCTTTGGTTATTTCCTCTTCCTGGTGGGAAATGAGAGTTAAATTTGCCCGTCCAGACACCTCCAGCTAGTCTCTCATTGGTTCTCCCTATTCCTGTTCATCTTGCGCAGAAATTGCAAACTGGGCCAAACAGGAGGTTAAAGGCGCTGACTCTCCAAGTGGGGAGAGTGTTAGTAAAGCGTCTGGAATGTTGCACCCGAGTACCAGGGGAGGAAAACTGAGACATATTTGAACACGTCTCCCGTTCACATGGTTGATCATACTTGGGTTCCACATGCATGTTTTAGCTGAAGGAAGAATACCTTAAACCTGGAGAGTTAAGACCCGTGGAATGGGTACCATGCAATATGACTTCAAAGGGTCTTCATTTGCTCACCGAACCTCTCCAATCCTATCACTGCTGCGTTTATGCCCCTGTACACATGCTTGATTCTCTTTCGGAGACTTAGCAATCCATAGGTTTTAAGATACTTACTAGTCAGGTACATTCTTAGGCGTTTAATATGCGGTGTTGAGTCCATTTCGTTGAGCAAGGAGTAGCTCTTGTCTATTCCATATTTGGCTTAAGGAACTTTATCTGTGCTCATTTCAATCTCTGGTTTTATGCAGCACCCCAACTCACCTTTACCCTTAAGCAAGCATAAGTTGGTTTTCTAAATTTGAGACCCTGTTCTGTTCTGTAATTCAGTTCCTGTGTAGCCAAGTTTACATTCCGTGTATTACTGATATCTTATGATGTTTCTTTTTCTGTGTGACTTATTTCAGTTAGAATCATCATACCTGAATCCACTCATTGTGCTGCTAAGGGCCTGATGACACAGATTTCATTGCTGAGTGATATTGCTTTGTAAGTAAATACCACAACTTCTTTATCCATTTTTCACTTTCTGCGATGTTGAACTTGTACTGTAAACGAGGTTCTTGTAAACAGAGCCGTTCCAAACTTTGGGGTGGCTGTGTCTTTTTGATTTTAATTTCCCTAATCTATAGGACCATAAGTGGCAGTGCCCTAGGCTCTGTTGCTTTGTTTTTTAGATGTTTCAGGAAACACCATACACTTCTCCCGAGTGTCTGTTGGCAATTTACATCCCGCCCATCAGCATAACAAGGCTCCCAGTTCTCCATGGCCTGTCCTGCCTTTCTGGATTTTACACTTTTTTCAGATGGCCCTTTTGACCGGGGGGAAGTGAGACTTCATTGTAGTGCAGATTTCCTTTGCAAGCTTGCTTGGTTGGCCAAAAAGGGCGTATGCGTTTTTTCCTGAATATATTCAGGAAAAAACGCATACGCCCTTTTTGGCCAAGTGCATCATTGTGGACGTTCTGCCTCTTTTCCTATGCTTTCAATGCAATTCCAGTCTACCTCCTGAAATCGGTTTCCTGCAATTCTGCCCCGCTTTCAAGTCCTCTTGGCAGCCTTACTTCAGTCTATTTTTGGACGATAGCTGTCATTTATAACTCTGCAGGTTTGTGAATTACAGTGCCCCTGAGCTCCTTTCTTCAACTCGCTTTCTTGTGAGCTGGCCGCAACACCGCAGGATGGCTTCAGGCCCTAATCTGCTTCCGGCACGGCACGCTGAGCCTTTGGTTATTTCCTCTTCCTGGTGGGAAATGAGAGTTAAATTTGCCCGTCCAGACACCTCCAGCTAGTCTCTCATTGGTTCTCCCTATTCCTGTTCATCTTGCGCAGAAATTGCAAACTGGGCCAAACAGGAGGTTAAAGGCGCTGACTCTCCAAGTGGGGAGAGTGTTAGTAAAGCGTCTGGAATGTTGCACCCGAGTACCAGGGGAGGAAAACTGAGACATATTTGAACACGTCTCCCGTTCACATGGTTGATCATACTTGGGTTCCACATGCATGTTTTAGCTGAAGGAAGAATACCTTAAACCTGGAGAGTTAAGACCCGTGGAATGGGTACCATGCAATATGACTTCAAAGGGTCTTCATTTGCTCACCGAACCTCTCCAATCCTATCACTGCTGCGTTTATGCCCCTGTACACATGCTTGATTCTCTTTCGGAGACTTAGCAATCCATAGGTTTTAAGATACTTACTAGTCAGGTACATTCTTAGGCGTTTAATATGCGGTGTTGAGTCCATTTCGTTGAGCAAGGAGTAGCTCTTGTCTATTCCATATTTGGCTTAAGGAACTTTATCTGTGCTCATTTCAATCTCTGGTTTTATGCAGCACCCGAACTCACCTTTCCCCTTAAGCAAGCATAAGTTGGTTTTCTAAATTTGAGACCCTGTTCTGTTCTGTAATTCAGTTCCTGTGTAGCCAAGTTTACATTCCGTGTATTACTGATATCTTATGATGTTTCTTTTTCTGTGTGACTTATTTCAGTTAGAATCATCATACCTGAATCCACTCATTGTGCTGCTAAGGGCCTGATGACACAGATTTCATTGCTGAGTGATATTGCTTTGTAAGTAAATACCACAACTTCTTTATCCATTTTTCACTTTCTGCGATGTTGAACTTGTACTGTAAACGAGGTTCTTGTAAACAGAGCCGTTCCAAACTTTGGGGTGGCTGTGTCTTTTTGATTTTAATTTCCCTAATCTATAGGACCATAAGTGGCAGTGCCCTAGGCTCTGTTGCTTTGTTTTTTAGATGTTTCAGGAAACACCATACACTTCTCCCGAGTGTCTGTTGGCAATTTACATCCCGCCCATCAGCATAACAAGGCTCCCAGTTCTCCATGGCCTGTCCTGCCTTTCTGGATTTTACACTTTTTTCAGATGGCCCTTTTGACCGGGGGGAAGTGAGACTTCATTGTAGTGCAGATTTCCTTTGCAAGCTTGCTTGGTTGGCCAAAAAGGGCGTATGCGTTTTTTCCTGAATATATTCAGGAAAAAACGCATACGCCCTTTTTGGCCAAGTGCATCATTGTGGACGTTCTGCCTCTTTTCCTATGCTTTCAATGCAATTCCAGTCTACCTCCTGAAATCGGTTTCCTGCAATTCTGCCCCGCTTTCAAGTCCTCTTGGCAGCCTTACTTCAGTCTATTTTTGGACGATAGCTGTCATTTATAACTCTGCAGGTTTGTGAATTACAGTGCCCCTGAGCTCCTTTCTTCAACTCGCTTTCTTGTGAGCTGGCCGCAACACCGCAGGATGGCTTCAGGCCCTAATCTGCTTCCGGCACGGCACGCTGAGCCTTTGGTTATTTCCTCTTCCTGGTGGGAAATGAGAGTTAAATTTGCCCGTCCAGACACCTCCAGCTAGTCTCTCATTGGTTCTCCCTATTCCTGTTCATCTTGCGCAGAAATTGCAAACTGGGCCAAACAGGAGGTTAAAGGCGCTGACTCTCCAAGTGGGGAGAGTGTTAGTAAAGCGTCTGGAATGTTGCACCCGAGTACCAGGGGAGGAAAACTGAGACATATTTGAACACGTCTCCCGTTCACATGGTTGATCATACTTGGGTTCCACATGCATGTTTTAGCTGAAGGAAGAATACCTTAAACCTGGAGAGTTAAGACCCGTGGAATGGGTACCATGCAATATGACTTCAAAGGGTCTTCATTTGCTCACCGAACCTCTCCAATCCTATCACTGCTGCGTTTATGCCCCTGTACACATGCTTGATTCTCTTTCGGAGACTTAGCAATCCATAGGTTTTAAGATACTTACTAGTCAGGTACATTCTTAGGCGTTTAATATGCGGTGTTGAGTCCATTTCGTTGAGCAAGGAGTAGCTCTTGTCTATTCCATATTTGGCTTAAGGAACTTTATCTGTGCTCATTTCAATCTCTGGTTTTATGCAGCACCCCAACTCACCTTTCCCCTTAAGCAAGCATAAGTTGGTTTTCTAAATTTGAGACCCTGTTCTGTTCTGTAATTCAGTTCCTGTGTAGCCAAGTTTACATTCCGTGTATTACTGATATCTTATGATGTTTCTTTTTCTGTGTGACTTATTTCAGTTAGAATCATCATACCTGAATCCACTCATTGTGCTGCTAAGGGCCTGATGACATAGATTTCATTGCTGAGTGATACTGCTTTGTAAGTAAATACCACAACTTCTTTATCTATTTTTCACTTTCTGCGATGTTGAACTTGTACTGTAAACGAGGTTCTTGTAAACAGAGCCGTTCCAAACTTTGGGGTGGCTGTGTCTTTTTGATTTTAATTTCCCTAAACTATAGGACCATAAGTGGAAGTGCCCTAGGTTCTGTTGCTTTGTTTTTTAGATGTTTCAGGAAACACCATACACTTCTCCCGAGTGGTTGTTGGCAATTTACATCCCGCCCATCAGCATAACAAGGCTCCCAGTTCTCCATGGCCTGTCCTGCCTTTCTGGATTTTACACTTTTTTCAGATGGCCCTTTTGACGTGGGGGAATTGAGACTTCATTGTAGTGCAGATTTCCTTTGCAAGCTTGCTTGGTTGGCCAAAAAGGGCGTATGCGTTTTTTCCTGAATATATTCAGGAAAAAACGCATACGCCCTTTTTGGTCAAGTGCATCATTGTGGACGTTCTGCCTCTTTTCCTATGCTTTCAATGCAATTCCAGTCTACCTCCTGAAATCGGTTTCCTGCAATTCTGCCCCGCTTTCAAGTCCTCTTGGCAGCCTTACTTCAGTCTATTTTTGGACGATAGCTGTCATTTATAACTCTGCAGGTTTGTGAATTACAGTGCCCCTGAGCTCCTTTCTTCAACTCGCTTTCTTGTGAGCTGGCCGCAACACCGCAGGATGGCTTCAGGCCCTAATCTGCTTCCGGCACGGCACGCTGAGCCTTTGGTTATTTCCTCTTCCTGGTGGGAAATGAGAGTTAAATTTGCCCGTCCAGACTCTTCCAGCTAGTCTCTCATTGGTTCTCCCTATTCCTGTTCATCTTGCGCAGAAATTGCAAACTGGGCCAAACAGGAGGTTAAAGGCGCTGACTCTCCAAGTGGGGAGAGTGTTAGTAAAGCGTCTGGAATGTTGCACCCGAGTACCAGGGGAGGAAAACTGAGACATATTTGAACACGTCTCCCGTTCACATGGTTGATCATACTTGGGTTCCACATGCATGTTTTAGCTGAAGGAAGAATACCTTAAACCTGGAGAGTTAAGACCCGTGGAATGGGTACCATGCAATATGACTTCAAAGGGTCTTCATTTGCTCACCGAACCTCTCCAATCCTATCACTGCTGCGATTATGCCCCTGTACACATGCTTGATTCTCTTTTGGAGACTTAGCAATCCATAGGTTTTAAGATACTTACTAGTCAGGTACATTCTTAGGCGTTTAATATGCGGTGTTGAGTCCATTTCGTTGAGCAAGGAGTAGCTCTTGTCTATTCCATATTTGGCTTAAGGAACTTTATCTGTGCTCATTTCAATCTCTGGTTTTATGCAGCACCCCAACTCACCTTTCCCCTTAAGCAAGCATAAGTTGGTTTTCTAAATTTGAGACCCTGTTCTGTTCTGTAATTCAGTTCCTGTGTAGCCAAGTTTACATTCCGTGTATTACTGATATCTTATGATGTTTCTTTTTCTGTGTGACTTATTTCAGTTAGAATCATCATACCTGAATCCACTCATTGTGCTGCTAAGGGCCTGATGACACAGATTTCATTGCTGAGTGATATTGCTTTGTAAGTAAATACCACAACTTCTTTATCCATTTTTCACTTTCTGCGATGTTGAACTTGTACTGTAAACGAGGTTCTTGTAAACAGAGCCGTTCCAAACTTTGGGGTGGCTGTGTCTTTTTGATTTTAATTTCCCTAAGCTATAGGACCATAAGTGGAAGTGCCCTAGGTTCTGTTGCTTTGTTTTTTAGATGTTTCAGGAAACACCATACACTTCTCCCGAGTGGTTGTTGGCAATTTACATCCCGCCCATCAGCATAACAAGGCTCCCAGTTCTCCATGGCCTGTCCTGCCTTTCTGGATTTTACACTTTTTTCAGATGGCCCTTTTGGCCGGGGGGAAGTGAGACTTCATTGTAGTGCAGATTTCCTTTGCAAGCTTGCTTGGTTGGCCAAAAAGGGCGTATGCGTTTTTTCCTGAATATATTCAGGAAAAAACGCATACGCCCTTTTTGGCCAAGTGCATCATTGTGGACGTTCTGCCTCTTTTCCTATGCTTTCAATGCAATTCCAGTCTACCTCCTGAAATCGGTTTCCTGCAATTCTGCCCCGCTTTCAAGTCCTCTTGGCAGCCTTACTTCAGTCTATTTTTGGACGATAGCTGTCATTTATAACTCTGCAGGTTTGTGAATTACAGTGCCCCTGAGCTCCTTTCTTCAACTCGGTTTCTTTTGAGATGGCCGCAACACCGCAGGGTGGCTTCAGGCCCTAATCTGGTTCCGGTACGGCATGCTGAGCCTTTGGTTATTTCCTCTTCCTGTTGGGAAATGAGAGTTAAATTTGCCCGTCCAGACACCTCCAGCTAGCCTCTCATTGGTTCTCGCTATTCCTGTTCATCTTCCGCAGAAATTGCAAACTGTGCCAAACAGGAGGTTAAAGGCGCTGACTCTCCAAGTGGGGAGAGTGTTAGTAAAGCGTCTGGAATGTTGCACCCGAGTACCAGGGGAGGAAACCTGAGACATATTTGAACACGTCTCCCGATCACATGGTTGATCATACTCTGGGTTCCACATGCATGTTTTAGCTGAAGGAAGAATACCTAAAACCTGGGTAGTTGAAACCCGTGGAATGGGTACCATGCAATATGACTTCAAAGGGTCTTCATTTGCTCACCGAACCTCTCCAATCCTATCACTGCTGCGTTTATGCCCCTGTACACATGCTTGATTCTCTTTCGGAGACATAGCAATCCATAGGTTTTAAGATATTTACTAGTCAGGTACATTCTTAGGCGTTTAATATGCGGTGTTGAGTCCATTTCGTTGAGCAAGGAGTAGCTCTTGTCTATTCCATATTTGGCTTAAGGAACTTTATCTGTGCTCATTTCAATCTCTGGTTTTATGCAGCAACCCAACTCACCTTTCCCCTTAAGCAAGCATAAGTTGGTTTTCTAAATTTGAGAAACTGTTTTGTTTTGGAATTCAGTTCCTGTGTAGCCAAGTTTACATTCCGTGTATTAGTGATATCTTATGATGTTTCTTTTTCTGTGTGACTTATTTCAGTTAGAATCATCGTACCTGAATCTACTCATTATGCTGCTACGGGCCTGATGACATAGATTTCATTGCTGAGTGATACTGCATTGTACGTAAGTACCAAAAGTTCTTTATCCATTTTTCACTTTCTGCGATGTTGAACTTGTACTGTAAACGAGGTTCTTGTAAACAGAGCCATTCCAAACTTTGGGGTGGCTGTGTCTTTTTGATTTTAATTTCCCTAAGCTATAGGACCATAAGTGGAAGTGCCCTAGGCTCTGTTGCTTTGTTTTTTAGATGTTTCAGGAAACACCATACACTTCTCCCGAGTGTCTGTTGCCAATTTACATCCCGCCCATCAGCATAACAAGGCTCCCAGTTCTCCATGGCCTGTTGCCTTTCTGGATTTTACACTTTTTTCAGATGGCCCTTTTGACCGGGGGGAAGTGAGACTTCATTGTAGTGCAGATTTCCTTTGCAAGCTTGCTTGGTTGGCCAAAAAGGGCGTATGCGTTTTTTCCTGAATATATTCAGGAAAAAACGCATACGCCCTTTTTGGCCAAGTGCATCATTGTGGACGTTCTGCCTCTTTTCCTATGCTTTCAATGCAATTCCAGTCTACCTCCTGAAATCGGTTTCCTGCAATTCTGCCCCGCTTTCAAGTCCTCTTGGCAGCCTTACTTCAGTCTATTTTTGGACGATAGCTGTCATTTATAACTCTGCAGGTTTGTGAATTACAGTGCCCCTGAGCTCCTTTCTTCAACTCGCTTTCTTGTGAGCTGGCCGCAACACCGCAGGATGGCTTCAGGCCCTAATCTGGTTCCGGCCCGGCATGCGGAGCCTTTGGTTAATTCCACTTCCTGGTGGGAAATGAGAGTTAAATTTGCCCGTCCAGACACCTCCAGCTAGTCTCTCATTGGTTCTCGCTATTCCTGTTCATCTTCCGCAGAAATTGCAAACTGGGCCAAACAGGAGGTTAAAGGCGCTGACTCTCCAAGTGGGGAGATTGTTAGTAAAGCGTCTGGAATGTTGCACCCGAGTACCAGGGGAGGAAAACTGAGACATATTTGAACACGTCTCCCGTTCACATGGTTGATCATACTTGGGTTCCACATGCATGTTTTAGCTGAAGGAAGAATACCTTAAACCTGGAGAGTTAAGACCCGTTTAATGGGAACCATGCAATATGACTTCAAAGGGTCTTCATTTGCTCACCGAACCTCTCCAATCCTATCACTGCTGCGTTTATGCCCCTGTACACATGCTTGATTCTCTTTCGGAGACATAGCAAACCATAGGTTTTAAGATACTTACTAGTCAGGTACATTCTTAGGCGTTTAATATGCGGTGTTGAGTCCATTTCGTTGAGCAAGGAGTAGCTCTTGTCTATTCCATATTTGACTTAAGGAACTTTATCTGTGCTCATTTCAATCTCTGGTTTTATGCAGCACCCCAACTCACCTTTCCCCTTAAGCAAGCATAAGTTGGTTTTCTAAATTTGAGACCCTGTTCTGTTCTGTAATTCAGTTCCTGTGTAGCCAAGTTTACATTCCGTGTATTACTGATATCTTATGATGTTTCTTTTTCTGTGTGACTTATTTCAGTTAGAATCATCATACCTGAATCCACTCATTGTGCTGCTAAGGGCCTGATGACACAGATTTCATTGCTGAGTGATATTGCTTTGTAAGTAAATACCACAACTTCTTTATCCATTTTTCACTTTCTGCGATGTTGAACTTGTACTGTAAACGAGGTTCTTGTAAACAGAGCCGTTCCAAACTTTGGGGTGGCTGTGTCTTTTTGATTTTAATTTCCCTAAGCTATAGGACCATAAGTGGAAGTGCCCTAGGTTCTGTTGCTTTGTTTTTTAGATGTTTCAGGAAACACCATACACTTCTCCCGAGTGGTTGTTGGCAATTTACATCCCACCCATCAGCATAACAAGGCTCCCAGTTCTCCATGGCCTGTCCTGCCTTTCTGGATTTTACACTTTTTTCAGATGGCCCTTTTGGCCGGGGGGAAGTGAGACTTCATTGTAGTGCAGATTTCCTTTGCAAGCTTGCTTGGTTGGCCAAAAAGGGCGTATGCGTTTTTTCCTGAATATATTCAGGAAAAAACGCATACGCCCTTTTTGGCCAAGTGCATCATTGTGGACGTTCTGCCTCTTTTCCTATGCTTTCAATGCAATTCCAGTCTACCTCCTGAAATCGGTTTCCTGCAATTCTGCCCCGCTTTCAAGTCCTCTTGGCAGCCTTACTTCAGTCTATTTTTGGACGATAGCTGTCATTTATAACTCTGCAGGTTTGTGAATTACAGTGCCCCTGAGCTCCTTTCTTCAACTCGCTTTCTTGTGACCTGGCCGCAACACCGCAGGGTGGCTTCAGGCCCTAATCTGGTTCCGGTACGGCATGCTGAGCCTTTGGTTATTTCCTCTTCCTGTTGGGAAATGAGAGTTAAATTTGCCCGTCCAGACACCTCCAGCTAGCCTCTCATTGGTTCTCGCTATTCCTGTTCATCTTCCGCAGAAATTGCAAACTGTGCCAAACAGGAGGTTAAAGGCGCTGACTCTCCAAGTGGGGAGAGTGTTAGTAAAGCGTCTGGAATGTTGCACCCGAGTACCAGGGGAGGAAACCTGAGACATATTTGAACACGTCTCCCGATCACATGGTTGATCATACTCTGGGTTCCACATGCATGTTTTAGCTGAAGGAAGAATACCTAAAACCTGGGTAGTTGAAACCCGTGGAATGGGTACCATGCAATATGACTTCAAAGGGTCTTCATTTGCTCACCGAACCTCTCCAATCCTATCACTGCTGCGTTTATGCCCCTGTACACATGCTTGATTCTCTTTCGGAGACATAGCAATCCATAGGTTTTAAGATATTTACTAGTCAGGTACATTCTTAGGCGTTTAATATGCGGTGTTGAGTCCATTTCGTTGAGCAAGGAGTAGCTCTTGTCTATTCCATATTTGGCTTAAGGAACTTTATCTGTGCTCATTTCAATCTCTGGTTTTATGCAGCAACCCAACTCACCTTTCCCCTTAAGCAAGCATAAGTTGGTTTTCTAAATTTGAGAAACTGTTTTGTTTTGGAATTCAGTTCCTGTGTAGCCAAGTTTACATTCCGTGTATTAGTGATATCTTATGATGTTTCTTTTTCTGTGTGACTTATTTCAGTTAGAATCATCGTACCTGAATCTACTCATTATGCTGCTACGGGCCTGATGACATAGATTTCATTGCTGAGTGATACTGCATTGTACGTAAGTACCAAAAGTTCTTTATCCATTTTTCACTTTCTGCGATGTTGAACTTGTACTGTAAACGAGGTTCTTGTAAACAGAGCCGTTCCAAACTTTGGGGTGGCTGTGTCTTTTTGATTTTAATTTCCCTAAGCTATAGGACCATAAGTGGAAGTGCCCTAGGCTCTGTTGCTTTGTTTTTTAGATGTTTCAGGAAACACCATACACTTCTCCCGAGTGTCTGTTGCCAATTTACATCCCGCCCATCAGCATAACAAGGCTCCCAGTTCTCCATGGCCTGTTGCCTTTCTGGATTTTACACTTTTTTCAGATGGCCCTTTTGACCGGGGGGAAGTGAGACTTCATTGTAGTGCAGATTTCCTTTGCAAGCTTGCTTGGTTGGCCAAAAAGGGCGTATGCGTTTTTTCCTGAATATATTCAGGAAAAAACGCATACGCCCTTTTTGGCCAAGTGCATCATTGTGGACGTTCTGCCTCTTTTCCTATGCTTTCAATGCAATTCCAGTCTACCTCCTGAAATCGGTTTCCTGCAATTCTGCCCCGCTTTCAAGTCCTCTTGGCAGCCTTACTTCAGTCTATTTTTGGACGATAGCTGTCATTTATAACTCTGCAGGTTTGTGAATTACAGTGCCCCTGAGCTCCTTTCTTCAACTCGCTTTCTTGTGAGCTGGCCGCAACACCGCAGGATGGCTTCAGGCCCTAATCTGGTTCCGGCCCGGCATGCGGAGCCTTTGGTTAATTCCACTTCCTGGTGGGAAATGAGAGTTAAATTTGCCCGTCCAGACACCTCCAGCTAGTCTCTCATTGGTTCTCGCTATTCCTGTTCATCTTCCGCAGAAATTGCAAACTGGGCCAAACAGGAGGTTAAAGGCGCTGACTCTCCAAGTGGGGAGAGTGTTAGTAAAGCGTCTGGAATGTTGCACCCGAGTACCAGGGGAGGAAAACTGAGACATATTTGAACACGTCTCCCGTTCACATGGTTGATCATACTTGGGTTCCACATGCATGTTTTAGCTGAAGGAAGAATACCTTAAACCTGGAGAGTTAAGACCCGTGTAATGGGTACCATGCAATATGACTTCAAAGGGTCTTCATTTGCTCACCGAACCTCTCCAATCCTATCACTGCTGCATTTATGCCCCTGTACACATGCTTGATTCTCTTTCGGAGACATAGCAATCCATAGGTTTTAAGATACTTACTAGTCAGGTACATTCTTAGGCGTTTAATATGCGGTGTTGAGTCCATTTCGTTGAGCAAGGAGTAGCTCTTGTCTATTCCATATTTGGCTTAAGGAACTTTATCTGTGCTCATTTCAATCTCTGGTTTTATGCAGCACCCCAACTCACCTTTACCCTTAAGCAAGCATAAGTTGGTTTTCTAAATTTGAGACCCTGTTCTGTTCTGTAATTCAGTTCCTGTGTAGCCAAGTTTACATTCCGTGTATTACTGATATCTTATGATGTTTCTTTTTCTGTGTGACTTATTTCAGTTAGAATCATCATACCTGAATCCACTCATTGTGCTGCTAAGGGCCTGATGACATAGATTTCATTGCTGAGTGATATTGCTTTGTAAGTGAATACCACAACTTCTTTATCCATTTTTCACTTTCTGCGATGTTGAACTTGTACTGTAAAGGAGGTTCTTGTAAACAGAGCCGTTCCAAACTTTGGGGTGGCTGTGTCTTTTTGATTTTAATTTCCCTAAGCTATAGGACCATATGTGGAAGTGCCCTAGGCTCTGTTGCTTTGTTTTTTAGATGTTTCAGGAAACACCATACACTTCTCCTGAGTGGTTGTTGGCAATTTACATCCCGCCCATCAGCATAACAAGGCTCCCAGTTCTCCATGGCCTGTTGCCTTTCTGGATTTTACACTTTTTTCAGATGGCCCTTTTGGCCGGGGGGAAGTGAGACTTCATTGTAGTGCAGATTTCCTTTGCAAGCTTGCTTGGTTGGCCAAAAAGGGCATATGCGTTTTTTCCTGAATATATTCAGGAAAAAACGCATACGCCCTTTTTGGCCAAGTGCATCATTGTGGACGTTGTGCCTCTTTTCCTATGCTTTCAATGCAATTCCAGTCTACCTCCTGAAATCGGTTTCCTGCAATTCTGCCCCGCTTTCAAGTCCTCTTGGCAGCCTTACTTCAGTCTATTTTTGGACGATAGCTGTCATTTATAACTCTGCAGGTTTGTGAATTACAGTGCCCCTGAGCTCCTTTCTTCAACTCGCTTTCTTTTGACCTGGCCGCAACACCGCAGGATGGCTTCAGGCCCTAATCTGGTTCTGGCCCGGCATGCTGAGCCTTTGGTTAATTCCTCTTCCTGGTGGGAAATGAGAGTTAAATTTGCCCGTCCAGACACCTCCAGCTAGCCTCTCATTGGTTCTCGCTATTCCTGTTCATCTTCCGCAGAAATTGCAAACTAGGCCAACCAGGAGGTTAAAGGGACTGACTCTCCAAGTGGAGAGAGTGTTAGTAAAGTGTCTGGAATGTTGCACCCGAGTACCAGGGGAGGAAAACTGAGACATATTTGAACACGTCTCCCGTTCACATGGTTGATCATACTCTAGGTTCCACATGCATGTTTTAGCTGAAGGAAGAATACCTTAAACCTGGAGAGTTGAGACCCGTGGAATGGGTACCATGCAATATGACTTCAAAGGGTCTTCATTTGCTCACCGAACCTCTCCAATCCTATCACTGCTGCGTTTATGCCCCTGTACACATGCTTGATTCTCTTTCGGAGACATAGCAATCCATAGGTTTTAAGATACTTACTAGTCAGGTACATTCTTAGGCGTTTAATATGCGGTGTTGAGTCCATTTCGTTGAGCAAGGAGTAGCTCTTGTCTATTCCATATTTGACTTAAGGAACTTTATCTGTGCTCATTTCAATCTCTGGTTTTATGCAGCACCCCAACTCACCTTTACCCTTAAGCAAGCATAAGTTGGTTTTCTAAATTTGAGACCCTGTTCTGTTCTGTAATTCAGTTCCTGTGTAGCCAAGTTTACATTCCGTGTATTACTGATATCTTATGATGTTTCTTTTTCTGTGTGACTTATTTCAGTTAGAATCATCATACCTGAATCCACTCATTGTGCTGCTAAGGGCCTGATGACATAGATTTCATTGCTGAGTGATATTGCTTTGTAAGTGAATACCACAACTTCTTTATCCATTTTTCACTTTCTGCGATGTTGAACTTGTACTGTAAACGAGGTTTTTGTAAACAGAGCCGTTCCAAACTTTGGGGTGGCTGTGTCTTTTTGATTTTAATTTCCCTAAGCTATATGACCATAAGTGGAAGTGCCCTAGGTTCTGTTGCTTTGTTTTTTAGATGTTTCAGGAAACACCATACACTTCTCCCGAGTGTCTGTTGGCAATTTACATCCCGCCCATCAGCATAACAAGGCTCCCAGTTCTCCATAGCCTGTCCTGCCTTTCTGGATTTTACACTTTTTTCAGATGGCCCTTTTGACCGGGGGGAAGTGAGACTTCATTGTAGTGCAGATTTCCTTTGCAAGCTTGCTTGGTTGGCCAAAAAGGGCGTATGCGTTTTTTATTCCTGTTCATCTTCCGCAGAAATTGCAAACTGGGCCAAATTGTAGGTTAAAGGCGCTGACTCTCCAAGTGAGGAGAGTGTTAGTAAAGCGTCTGGAATGTTGCACCCGAGTACCAGGGGAGGAAAACTGAGACATATTTGAACACGTCTCCCGTTCACATGGTTGATCATACTTGGGTTCCACATGCATGTTTTAGCTGAAGGAAGAATACCTTAAACCTGGAGAGTTGAGACCCGTGGAATGGGTACCATGCAATATGACTTCAAAGGGTCTTCATTTGCTCACCGAACCTCTCCAATCCTATCACTGCTGCGTTTATGCCCCTGTACACATGCTTGATTCTCTTTCGGAGACATAGCAATCCATAGGTTTTAAGATACTTACTAGTCAGGTACATTCTTAGGCGTTTAATATGCGGTGTTGAGTCCATTTCGTTGAGCAAGGAGTAGCTCTTGTGTATTCCATATTTGACTTAAGGAACTTTATCTGTGCTCATTTCAATCTCTGGTTTTATGCAGCACCCCAACTCACCTTTACCCTTAAGCAAGCATAAGTTGGTTTTCTAAATTTGAGACCCTGTTCTGTTCTGTAATTCAGTTCCTGTGTAGCCAAGTTTACATTCCGTGTATTACTGATATCTTATGATGTTTCTTTTTCTGTGTGACTTATTTCAGTTAGAATCATCATACCTGAATCCACTCATTGTGCTGCTAAGGGCCTGATGACATAGATTTCATTGCTGAGTGATATTGCTTTGTAAGTAAATACCACAACTTCTTTATCCATTTTTCACTTTCTGCGATGTTGAACTTGTACTGTAAACGAGGTTCTTTTAAACAGAGGTGTCCCAAACTTTGGGGTGGCTGTGTCTTTTTGATTTTAATTTCCCTAAGCTATAAGACCATAAGTGGCAGTGCCCTAGGCTCTGTTGCTTTGTTTTTTAGATGTTTCAGGAAACACCATACACTTCTCCCGAGTGTCTGTTGGCAATTTACATTCCGCCCATCAGCATAACAAGGCTCCCAGTTCTCCATGGCCTGTCCTGCCTTTCTGGATTTTACACTTTTTTCAGATGGCCCTTTTGACCGGGGGGAAGTGAGACTTCATTGTAGTGCAGATTTCCTTTGCAAGCTTGCTTGGTTGGCCAAAAAGGGCGTATGCGTTTTTTCCTGAATATATTCAGGAAAAAACGCATACGCCCTTTTTGGCCAAGTGCATCATTGTGGACGTTCTGCCTCTTTTCCTATGCTTTCAATGCAATTCCAGTCTACCTCCTGAAATCGGTTTCCTGCAATTCTGCCCCGCTTTCAAGTCCTCTTGGCAGCCTTACTTCAGTCTATTTTTGGACGATAGCTGTCATTTATAACTCTGCAGGTTTGTGAATTACAGTGCCCCTGAGCTCCTTTCTTCAACTCGCTTTCTTGTGACCTGGCCGCAACACCGCAGGATGGCTTCAGGCCCTAATCTGGTTCCGGTACGGCACGCTGAGCCTTTGGTTATTTCCTCTTCCTGGTGGGAAATGAGAGTTAAATTTGCCCGTCCAGACACCTCCAGCTAGCCTCTCATTGGTTCTCGCTATTCCTGTTCAACTTCCGCAGAAATTGCAAACTGGGCCAAACAGGAGGTTAAAGACGCTGACTCTCCAAGTGGGGAGAGTGTTAGTAAAGCGTCTGGAATGTTGCACCCGAGTACCAGGGGAGGAAAACTGAGACATATTTGAACACGTCTCCCGTTCACATGGTTGATCATACTTGGGTTCCACATGCATGTTTTAGCTGAAGGAAGAATACCTTAAACCTGGAGAGTTGAGACCCGTGGAATGGGTACCATGCAATATGACTTCAAAGGGTCTTCATTTGCTCACCGAACCTCTCCAATCCTATCACTGCTGCGTTTATGCCCCTGTACACATGCTTGATTCTCTTTTGGAGACATAGCAATCCATAGGTTTTACGATACTTACTAGTCAGGTACATTCTTAGGCGTTTAATATGCGGTGTTGAGTCCATTTCGTTGAGCAAGGAGTAGCTCTTGTCTATTCCATATTTGACTTAAGGAACTTTATCTGTGCTCATTTCAATCTCTGGTTTTATGCAGCACCCCAACTCACCTTTACCCTTAAGCAAGCATAAGTTGGTTTTCTAAATTTGAGACCCTGTTCTGTTCTGTAATTCAGTTCCTGTGTAGCCAAGTTTACATTCCGTGTATTACTGATATCTTATGATGTTTCTTTTTCTGTGTGACTTATTTCAGTTAGAATCATCATACCTGAATCCACTCATTGTGCTGCTAAGGGCCTGATGACATAGATTTCATTGCTGAGTGATATTGCTTTGTAAGTAAATACCACAACTTCTTTATCCATTTTTCACTTTCTGCGATGTTGAACTTGTACTGTAAACGAGGTTCTTGTAAACAGAGGCGTCCCAAACTTTGGGGTGGCTGTGTCTTTTTGATTTTAATTTTCCTAAGCTATAAGACCATAAGTGGCAGTGCCCTAGGCTCTGTTGCTTTGTTTTTTAGATGTTTCAGGAAACACCATACACTTCTCCCGAGTGTCTGTTGGCAATTTACATCCCGCCCATCAGCATAACAAGGCTCCCAGTTCTCCATGGCCTGTCCTGCCTTTCTGGATTTTACACTTTTTTCAGATGGCCCTTTTGACCGGGGGGAAGTGAGACTTCATTGTAGTGCAGATTTCCTTTGCAAACTTGCTTGGTTGGCCAAAAAGGGCGTATGCGTTTTTTCCTGAATATATTTTATCCTGAATATATATTTGGCCAAGTGCATCATTGTGGACGTTCTGCCTCTTTTCCTATGCTTTCAATGCAATTCCAGTCTACCTCCTGAAATCGGTTTCCTGCAATTCTGCCCCGCTTTCAAGTCCTCTTGGCAGCCTTACTTCAGTGTATTGTTGGACGATAGCTGTCATTTATAACTCTGCAGGTTTGTGAATTACAGTGCCCCTGAGCTCCTTTCTTCAACTCGCTTTCTTTTGAGCTGGCCGCAACACCGCAGGATGGCTTCAGGCCCTAATCTGGTTCCGGTACGGCACGCTGAGCCTTTGGTTATTTCCTCTTCCTCGTGGGAAATGAGAGTTAAATTTGCCCGTCCAGACACCTCCAGCTAGCCTCTCATTGGTTCTCGCTATTCCTGTTCATCTTCCGCAGAAATTGCAAACTGGGCCAAACAGGAGGTTAAAGGCGCTGACTCTCCAAGTGGGGAGAGTGTTAGTAAAGCGTCTGGAATGTTGCACCCGAGTACCAGGGGAGGAAAACTGAGACATATTTGAACACGTCTCCCGTTCACATGGTTGATCATACTTGGGTTCCACATGCATGTTTTAGCTGAAGGAAGAATACCTTAAACCTGGAGAGTTGAGACCCGTGGAATGGGTACCATGCAATATGACTTCAAAGGGTCTTCATTTGCTCACCGAACCTCTCCAATCCTATCACTGCTGCGTTTATGCCCCTGTACACATGCTTGATTCTCTTTTGGAGACATAGCAATCCATAGGTTTTACGATACTTACTAGTCAGGTACATTCTTAGGCGTTTAATATGCGGTGTTGAGTCCATTTCGTTGAGCAAGGAGTAGCTCTTGTCTATTCCATATTTGACTTAAGGAACTTTATCTGTGCTCATTTCAATCTCTGGTTTTATGCAGCACCCCAACTCACCTTTACCCTTAAGCAAGCATAAGTTGGTTTTCTAAATTTGAGACCCTGTTCTGTTCTGTAATTCAGTTCCTGTGTAGCCAAGTTTACATTCCGTGTATTACTGATATCTTATGATGTTTCTTTTTCTGTGTGACTTATTTCAGTTAGAATCATCATACCTGAATCCACTCATTGTGATGCTAAGGGCCTGATGACATAGATTTCATTGCTGAGTGATATTGCTTTGTAAGTAAATACCACAACTTCTTTATCCATTTTTCACTTTCTGCGATGTTGAACTTGTACTGTAAACGAGGTTCTTGTAAACAGAGGCGTCCCAAACTTTGGGGTGGCTGTGCCTTTTTGATTTTAATTTCCCTAAGCTATAAGACCATAAGTGGCAGTGCCCTAGGCTCTGTTGCTTTGTTTTTTAGATGTTTCAGGAAACACCATACACTTCTCCCGAGTGTCTGTTGGCAATTTACATCCCGCCCATCAGCATAACAAGGCTCCCAGTTCCCCATGGCCTGTCCTGCCTTTCTGGATTTTACACTTTTTTCAGATGGCCCTTTTGACCGGGGGGAAGTGAGACTTCATTGTAGTGCAGATTTCCTTTGCAAGCTTGCTTGGTTGGCCAAAAAGGGCATATGTGTTTTTTCCTGAATATATTCAGGAAAAAACGCATACACCCTTTTTGGCCAAGTGCATCATTGTGGACGTTCTGCCTCTTTTCCTATGCTTTCAATGCAATTCCAGTCTACCTCCTGAAATCGGTTTCCTGCAATTCTGCCCCGCTTTCAAGTCCTCTTGGCAGCCTTACTTCAGTCTATTTTTGGACGATAGCTGTCATTTATAACTCTGCAGGTTTGTGAATTACAGTGCCCCTGAGCTCCTTTCTTCAACTCGCTTTCTTGTGACCTGGCCGCAACACCGCAGGATGGCTTCAGGCCCTAATCTGGTTCTGGCACGGCATGCTGAGCCTTTGGTTAATTCCTCTTCCTGGTGGGAAATGAGAGTTAAATTTGCCCGTCCAGACACCTCCAGCTAGCCTCTCATTTGTTCTCGCTATTCCTGTTCATCTTCTGCAGAAGTTGCAAACTGGGCCAAACAGGAGGTTAAAGGGACTGACTCTCCAAAAGGGGAGAGTGTTAGTAAAGCGTCTGGAATGTTGCACCCGAGTACCAGGGGAGGAAAACTGAGACATATTTGAACACGACTCCCGTTCACATGGTTGATCATACTCTAGGTTCCACATGCATGTTTTAGCTGAAGGAAGAATACCTTAAACCTGGGTAGTTGAAACCCGTGGAATGGGTACCGTGCAATATGACTTCAAAGGGTCTTCATTTGCTCACCGAACCTCTCCAATCCTATCACTGCTGCGTTTATGCCCCTGTACACATGCTTGATTCTCTTTCGGAGACATAGCAATCCATAGGTTTTAAGATACTTACTAGTCAGGTACATTCTTAGGCGTTTAATATGCGGTGTTGAGTCCATTTCGTTGAGCAAGGCGTAGCTCTTGTCTATTCCATATTTGGCTTAAGGAACTTTATCTGTGCTCATTTCAGTCTCTGGTTTTATGCTGCACCCCAACTCACCTTTACCCTTAAGCAAGAATAAGTTGGTTTTCTAAATTTGAGACCCTGTTCTGTTCTGTAATTCAGTTCCTGTGTAGCCAAGTTTACATTCCGTGTATTACTGATATCTTATGATGTTTCTTTTTCTGTGTGACTTATTTCAGTTAGAATCATCATACCTGAATCCACTCATTGTGCTGCTAAGGGCCTGATGACACAGATTTCATTGCTGAGTGATATTGCTTTGTAAGTAAATACCACAACTTCTTTATCCATTTTTCACTTTCTGCGATGTTGAACTTGTACTGTAAACGAGGTTCTTGTAAACAGAGCTGTTCCAAACTTTGGGGTGGCTGTGTCTTTTTGATTTTAATTTCCGTAAGTTATAGGACCATAAGTGGAAGTGCCCTAGGTTCGGTTGCTTTGTTTTTTAGATGTTTCAGGAAACACCATACACTTCTCCCGAGTGGTTGTTGGCAATTTACATCCCGCCCATCAGCATAACAAGGCTCCCAGTTCTCCATGGCCTGTCCTGCCTTTCTGGATTTTACACTTTTTTCAGATGGCCCTTTTGACCGGGGGGAAGTGAGACTTCATTGTAGTGCAGATTTCCTTTGCAAGCTTGCTTGGTTGGCCAAAAAGGGCGTATGCGTTTTTTCCTGAATATATTCAGGAAAAAACGCATACGCCCTTTTTGGCCAAGTGCATCATTGTGGACGTTCTGCCTCTTTTCCTATGCTTTCAATGCAATTCCAGTCTACCTCCTGAAATCGGTTTCCTGCAATTCTGCCCCACTTTCAAGTCCTCTTGGCAGCCTTACTTCAGTCTATTTTTGGACGATAGCTGTCATTTATAACTCTGCAGGTTTGTGAATTACAGTGCCCCTGAGCTCCTTTCTTCAACTCGCTTTCTTGTGACCTGGCCGCAACACCGCGGGATGGCTTCAGGCCCTAATCTGGTTCCGGCACGGCACGCTGAGCCTTTGGTTATTTCCTCTTCCTGGTGGGAAATGAGAGTTAAATTTGCCCGTCCAGACACCTCCAGCTAGTCTCTCATTGGTTCTCGCTATTCCTGTTCATCTTCCGCAGAAATTGCAAACTGGGCCAAACAGGAGGTTAAAGGCGCTGACTCTCCAAGTGGGGAGAGTGTTAGTAAAGCGTCTGGAATGTTGCACCCGAGTACCAGGGGAGGAAAACTGAGACATATTTGAATACGTCTCCCGTTCACATGGTTGATCATACTTGGGTTCCACATGCATGTTTTAGCTGAAGGAAGAATACCTTAAACCTGGAGAGTTAAGACCCGTGTAATGGGTACCATGCAATATGACTTCAAAGGGTCTTCATTTGCTCACCGAACCTCTCCAATCCTATCACTGCTGTGTTTATGCCCCTGTACACATGCTTGATTCTCTTTCGGAGACATAGCAATCCATAGGTTTTAAGATACTTACTAGTCAGGTACATTCTTAGGCGTTTAATATGCGGTGTTGAGTCCATTTCGTTGAGCAAGGAGTAGCTCTTGTCTATTCCATATTTGACTTAAGGAACTTTATCTGTGCTCATTTCAATCTCTGGTTTTATGCAGCACCCCAACTCACCTTTACCCTTAAGCAAGCATAAGTTGGTTTTCTAAATTTGAGACCCTGTTCTGTTCTGTAATTCAGTTCCTGTGTAGCCAAGTTTACATTCCGTGTATTACTGATATCTTATGATGTTTCTTTTTCTGTGTGACTTATTTCAGTTAGAATCATCATACCTGAATCCACTCATTGTGATGCTAAGGGCCTGATGACATAGATTTCATTGCTGAGTGATATTGCTTTGTAAGTAAATACCACAACTTCTTTATCCATTTTTCACTTTCTGCGATGTTGAACTTGTACTGTAAACGAGGTTCTTGTAAACAGAGGCGTCCCAAACTTTGGGGTGGCTGTGTCTTTTTGATTTTAATTTCCCTAAGCTATAGGACCATAAGTGGCAGTGCCCTAGGCTCTGTTGCTTTGTTTTTTAGATGTTTCAGGAAACACCATACACTTCTCCCGAGTGTCTGTTGGCAATTTACATCCCGCCCATCAGCATAACAAGGCTCCCAGTTCTCCATGGCCTGTCCTGCCTTTCTGGATTTTACACTTTTTTCAGATGGCCCTTTTGACCGGGGGGAAGTGAGACTTCATTGTAGTGCAGATTTCCTTTGCAAGCTTGCTTGGTTGGCCAAAAAGGGCGTATGCGTTTTTTCCTGAATATATTCAGGAAAAAACGCATACGCCCTTTTTGGCCAAGTGCATCATTGTGGACGTTCTGCCTCTTTTCCTATGCTTTCAGTGCAATTCCAGTCTACCTCCTGAAATCGGTTTCCTGCAATTCTGCCCCGCTTTCAAGTCCTCTTGGCAGCCTTACTTCAGTCTATTTTTGGACGATAGCTGTCATTTATAACTCTGCAGGTTTGTGAATTACAGTGCCCCTGAGCTCCTTTCTTCAACTCGCTTTCTTGTGACCTGGCCGCAACACCGCAGGATGGCTTCAGGCCCTAATCTGGTTCTGGCCCGGCATGCTGAGCCTTTGGTTAATTCCTCTTCCTCGTGGGAAATGAGAGTTAAATTTGCCCGTCCAGACACCTCCAGCTAGCCTCTCATTGGTTCTTGCTATTCCTGTTCATCTTCCGCAGAAATTGCAAACTGGGCCAAACAGGACGTTAAAGGGACTGACTCTCCAAGTGGGGAGAGTGTTAGTAAAGCGTCTGGAATGTTGCACCCGAGTACCAAAGGAGGAAAACTGAGACATATTTGAACACGTCTCCCGTTCACATGGTTGATCATACTTGGGTTCCACATGCATGTTTTAGCTGAAGGAAGAATACCTTAAACCTGGAGAGTTGAGACCCGTGGAATGGGTACCATGCAATATGACTTCAAAGGGTCTTCATTTGCTCACCGAACCTCTCCAATCCTATCACTGCTGCGTTTATGCCCCTGTACACATGCTTGATTCTCTTTCGGAGACATAGCAATCCATAGGTTTTAAGATACTTACTAGTCAGGTACATTCTTAGGCGTTTAATATGCGGTGTTGAGTCCATTTCGTTGAGCAAGGAGTAGCTCTTGTCTATTGCATATTTGACTTAAGGAACTTTATCTGTGCTCATTTCAATCTCTGGTTTATGCAGCACCCCAACTCACCTTTACCCTTAAGCAAGCATAAGTTGGTTTTCTAAATTTGAGACCCTGTTCTGTTCTGTAATTCCGTTCCTGTGTAGCCAAGTTTACATTCCGTGTATTACTGATATGTTATGATGTTTCTTTTTCTGTGTGACTTACTTCAGTTAGAATCATCATACCTGAATCCACTCATTGTGCTGCTAAGGGCCTGATGACACAGATTTCATTGCTGAGTGATATTGCTTTGTAAGTAAATACCACAACTTCTTTCCATTTTTCACTTTCTGCGATGTTGAACTTGTACTGTAAACGAGGTTCTTGTAAACAGAGCCGTTCCAAACTTTGGGGTGGCTGTGTCTTTTTGATTTTAATTTCCCTAAGCTATAGGCCCATAAGTGGAAGTGCCCTAGGTTCTGTTGCTTTGTTTTTTAGATGTTTCAGGAAACACCATACACTTCTCCCGAGTGGTTGTTGGCAATTTACATCCCGCCCATCAGCATAACAAAGCTCCCAGTTCTCCATGGCCTGTCCTGCCTTTCTGGATTTTACACTTTTTTCAGATGGCCTTTTTGACCGGGGGGAAGTGAGACTTCATTGTAGTGCAGATTTCCTTTGCAAGCTTGCTTGGTTGGCCAAAAAGGGCGTATGCGTTTTTTCCTGAATATATTCAGGAAAAAACGCATACGCCCTTTTTGGCCAAGTGCATCATTGTGGACGTTCTGCCTCTTTTCCTATGCTTTCAATGCAATTCCAGTCTACCTCCTGAAATCGGTTTCCTGCAATTCTGCCCCGCTTTCAAGTCCTCTTGGCAGCCTTACTTCAGTCTATTTTTGGACGATAGCTGTCAATTATAACTCTGCAGGTTTGTGAATTACAGTGCCCCTGAGCTCCTTTCTTCAACTTGCTTTCTTGTGACCTGGCCGCAACACCGCAGGATGGCTTCAGGCCCTAATCTGTTTCCGGCACGGCACGCTGAGCCTTTGGTTATTTCCTCTTCCTGGTGGGAAATGAGAGTTAAATTTGCCCGTCCAAACACCTCCAGCTAGTCTCTCATTGGTTCTCGCTATTCCTGTTAATCTTCCGCAGAAATTGCAAAACTGAGCCAAACAGGAGGTTAAAGGCGCTGACTCTCCAAGTGGGGAGAGTGTTAGTAAAGCGTCTGGAATGTTGCACCCGAGTACCAGGGGAGGAAAACTGAGACATATTTGAACACGTCTGCCATTCACATGGTTGATCATACTTGGGTTCCACATGCATGTTTTAGCTGAAGGAAGAATACCTTAAACCTGGAGAGTTGAGACCCGTGGAATGGGTACCATGCAATATGACTTCAAAGGGTCTTCATTTGCTCACCGAACCTCTCCAATCCTATCACTGCTGCGTTTATGCCCCTGTACACATGCTTGATTCTCTTTCGGAGACATAGCAATCCATAGGTTTTAAGATACTTACTAGTCAGGTACATTCTTAGGCGTTTAATATGCGGTGTTGAGTCCATTTCGTTGAGCAAGGAGTAGCTCTTGTCTATTCCATATTTGGCTTAAGGAACTTTATCTGTGCTCATTTCAATCTCTGGTTTTATGCAGCACCCCAACTCACCTTTCTCCTTAAGCAAGCATAAGTTGGTTTTCTAAATTTGAGACCCTGTTCTGTTCTGTAATTCAGTTCCTGTGTAGCCAAGTTTCCATTCCGTGTATTACTGATATCTTATGATGTTTCTTTTTCTGTGTGACTTACTTCAGTTAGAATCATCATACCTGAATCCACTCATTGTGCTGCTAAGGGCCTGATGACACAGATTTCATTGCTGAGTGATATTGCTTTGTAAGTAAATACCACAACTTCTTTATCCATTTTTCACTTTCTGCGATGTTGAACTTGTACTGTAAACGAGGTTCTTGTAAACAGAGGCGTCCCAAACTTTGGGGTGGCTGTGTCTTTTTGATTTTAATTTCCCTAAGCTATAGGATCATAAGTGGCAGTGCCCTAGGCTCTGTTGCTTTGTTTTTTAGATGTTTCAGGAAACACCATACACTTCTCCCGAGTGTCTGTTTGCAATTTACATCCCGCCCATCAGCATAACAAGGCTCCCAGTTCTCCATGGCCTGTCCTGCCTTTCTGGATTTTACACTTTTTTCAGATGGCCCTTTTGACCGGGGGGAAGTGAGACTTCATTGTAGTGCAGATTTCCTTTGCAAGCTTGCTTGGTTGGCCAAAAAGTGCGTATGCGTTTTTTCCTGAATATATTCAGGAAAAAACGCATACGCCCTTTTTGGCCAAGTGCATCATTGTGGACGTTCTGCCTCTTTTCCTATGCTTTCAATGCAATTCCAGTCTACCTCCTGAAATCGGTTTCCTGCAATTCTGCCCCGCTTTCAAGTCCTCTTGGCAGCCTTACTTCAGTATATTTTTGGACGATAGCTGTCATTTATAACTCTGCAGGTTTGTGAATTTCAGTGCCCCTGAGCTCCTTTCTTCAACTCGCTTTCTTTTGAGCTGGCCGCAACACCGCAGGATGGCTTCAGGCCCTAATCTGGTTCCGGTACGGCACGCTGAGCCTTTGGTTAATTCCTCTTCCTGGTGGGAAATGAGAGTTAAATTTGCCCGTCCAGACACCTCCAGTTAGCCTCTCATTGGTTCTCGCTATTCCTGTTCATCTTCCGCAGAAATTGCAAACTGTGCCAAACAGGAGGTTAAATGACTGACTCTCCAAGTCGGGAGAGTGTTAGTAAAGCATCTGGAATGTTGCACCCGAGTACCAGGGTACGAAAACTGAGACATATTTGAACACGACTCCCGATCACATGGTTGATCATACTCTAGGTTCCACATGCATGTTTTAGCTGAAGGAAGAATACCTTAAACCTGGGTAGTTGAAACCCGTGGAATGGGTACCATGCAATATGACTTCAAAGGGTCTTCATTTGCTCACCGAACCTCTCCAATCCTATCACTGCTGCGTTTATGCCCCTGTACACATGCTTGATTCTCTTTTGGAGACATAGCAATCCATAGGTTTTAAGATACTTACTAGTCAGGTACATTCTTAGGCGTTTAATATGGGGTGTTGAGTCCATTTCGTTGAGCAAGGAGTAGCTCTTGTCTATTCCATATTTGGCTTAAGGAACTTTATCTGTGCTCATTTCAATCTCTGGTTTTATGCAGCACCCCAACTCACCTTTACCCTTAAGCAAGAATAAGTTGGTTTTCTAAATTTGAGACCCTGTTCTGTTCTGTAATTTAGTTCCTGTGTAGCCAAGTTTACATTCCGTGTATTACTGATATCTTATGATGTTTCTTTTTCTGTGTGACTTATTTCAGTTAGAATCATCATACCTGAATCCACTCATTGTGCTGCTAAGGGCCTGATGACATAGATTTCATTGCTGAGTGATATTGCTTTGTAAGTAAATACCACAACTTCTTTATCCATTTTTCACTTTCTGCGATGTTGAACTTGTACTGTAAACGAGGTTCTTGTAAACAGAGGCGTCCCAAACTTTGGGGTGGCTGTGTCTTTTAGATTTTAATTTCCCTAAGCTATAGGACCATAAGTGGCAGTGCCCTAGGCTCTGTTGCTTTGTTTTTTAGATGTTTCAGGAAACACCATACACTTCTCCCGAGTGGTTGTTGGCAATTTACATCCCGCCCATCAGCATAACAAGGCTCCCAGTTCTCCATGGCCTGTCCTGCCTTTCTGGATTTTACACTTTTTTCAGATGGCCCTTTTGACCGGGGGGAAGTGAGACTTCATTGTAGTGCAGATTTCCTTTGCAAGCTTGCTTGGTTGGCCAAAAAGGGCGTATGCGTTTTTTCCTGAATATATTCAGGAAAAAACGCATACGCCCTTTTTGACCAAGTGCATCATTGTGGACGGTCTGCCTCTTTTCCTATGCTTTCAATGTAATTCCAGTCTACCTCCTGAAATCGGTTTCCTGCAATTCTGCCCTGCTTTCAAGTCCTCTTGGCAGCCTTACTTCAGTCTATTTTTGGACGATAGCTGTCATTTATAACTCTGCAGGTTTGTGAATTACAGTGCCCCTGAGCTCCTTTCTTCAACTCGCTTTCTTTTGAGCTGGCCGCAACACCGCAGGATGGCTTCAGGCCCTAATCTGGTTCCGGGACGGCACGCTGAGCCTTTGGTTATTTCCTCTTCCTCGTGGGAAATGAGAGTTAAATTTGCCCGTCCAGACACCTCCAGCTAGCCTCTCATTGGTTCTCGCTATTCCTGTTCATCTTCCGCAGAAATTGCAAACTGTGCCAAACAGGAGGTTAAAGGCGCTGACTCTCCAAGTAGGGAGAGTGTTAGTAAAGCGTCTGGAATGTTGCTCCCGAGTACCAGGGGAGGAAAACTGAGACATATTTGAACACGTCTCCCGATCACATGGTTGATCATACTCTGGGTTCCACATGCATGTTTTAGCTGAAGGAAGAATACCTAAAACCTGGGTAGTTGAAACCCGTGGAATGGGTACCATGCAATATGACTTCAAAGGGTCTTCATTTGCTCACCGAACCTCTCCAATCCTACCACTGCTGCGTTTATGCCCCTGTACACATGCTTGATTCTCTTTCAGAGACATAGCAATCTATAGGTTTTAAGGTACTTACTAGTCAGGTACATTCTTAGGCGTTTAATATGCGGTGTTGAGTCCATTTCGTTGAGCAAGGAGTAGCTCTTGTCTATTCCATATTTGGCTTAAGGAACTTTATCTGTGCTCATTTCAATCTCTGGTTTTATGCAGCACCCCAACTCACCTTTCTGCTTAAGCAACCATAAGTTGGTTTTCTAAATTTGAGACCCTGTTCTGTTCTGTAATTCAGTTCCTGTGTAGCCAAGTTTACATTCCGTGTATTACTGATATCTTATGATGTTTCTTTTTCTGTGTGACTTACTTCAGTTAGAATCATCATACCTGAATCCACTCATTGTGCTGCTAAGGGCCTGATGACATAGATTTCATTGCTGAGTGATATTGCTTTGTAAGTAAATACCACAACTTCTTTATCCATTTTTCACTTTCTGCGATGTTGAACTTGTACTGTAAACGAGGTTCTTGTAAACAGAGGCGTCCCAAACTTTGGGGTGGCTGTGTCTTTTTGATTTTAATTTCCCTAAGCTATAGGACCATAAGTGGCAGTGCCCTAGGCTCTGTTGCTTTGTTTTTTAGATGTTTCAGGAAACACCATACACTTCTCCCGAGTGTCTGTTGGCAATTTACATCCCGCCCATCAGCATAACAAGGCTCCCAGTTCTCCATGGCCTGTCCTGCCTTTCTGGATTTTACACTTTTTTCAGATGGCCCTTTTGACCGGGGGGAAGTGAGACTTCATTGTAGTGCAGATTTCCTTTGCAAGCTTGCTTGGTTGGCCAAAAAGGGCGTATGCGTTTTTTCCTGAATATATTCAGGAAAAAACGCATACGCCCTTTTTGGCCAAGTGCATCATTGTGGACGTTCTGCCTCTTTTCCTATGCTTTCAATGCAATTCCAGTCTACCTCCTGAAATCGGTTTCCTGCAATTCTGCCCCGCTTTCAAGTCCTCTTGGCAGCCTTACTTCAGTCTATTTTTGGACGATAGCTGTCATTTATAACTCTGCAGGTTTGTGAATTTCAGTGCCCCTGAGCTCCTTTCTTCAACTCGCTTTCTTTTGAGCTGGCCGCAACACCGCAGGATGGCTTCAGGCCCTAATCTGGTTCCGGTACGGCACGCTGAGCCTTTGGTTAATTCCTCTTCCTGGTGGGAAATGAGAGTTAAATTTGCCCGTCCAGACACCTCCAGCTAGCCTCTCATTGGTTCTCGCTATTCCTGTTCATCTTCCGCAGAAATTGCAAACTGTGCCAAACAGGAGGTTAAATGACTGACTCTCCAAGTCGGGAGAGTGTTAGTAAAGCATCTGGAATGTTGCACCCGAGTACCAGGGTACGAAAACTGAGACATATTTGAACACGTCTCCCGATCACATGGTTGATCATACTCTAGGTTCCACATGCATGTTTTAGCTGAAGGAAGAATACCTTAAACCTGGGTAGTTGAAACCCGTGGAATGGGTACCATGCAATATGACTTCAAAGGGTCTTCATTTGCTCACCGAACCTCTCCAATCCTATCACTGCTGCGTTTATGCCCCTGTACACATGCTTGATTCTCTTTTGGAGACATAGCAATCCATAGGTTTTAAGATACTTACTAGTCAGGTACATTCTTAGGCGTTTAATATGGGGTGTTGAGTCCATTTCGTTGAGCAAGGAGTAGCTCTTGTCTATTCCATATTTGGCTTAAGGAACTTTATCTGTGCTCATTTCAATCTCTGGTTTTATGCAGCACCCCAACTCACCTTTACCCTTAAGCAAGAATAAGTTGGTTTTCTAAATTTGAGACCCTGTTCTGTTCTGTAATTCAGTTCCTGTGTAGCCAAGTTTACATTCCGTGTATTACTGATATCTTATGATGTTTCTTTTTCTGTGTGACTTATTTCAGTTAGAATCATCATACCTGAATCCACTCATTGTGCTGCTAAGGGCCTGATGACATAGATTTCATTGCTGAGTGATATTGCTTTGTAAGTAAATACCACAACTTCTTTATCCATTTTTCACTTTCTGCGATGTTGAACTTGTACTGTAAACGAGGTTCTTGTAAACAGAGGCGTCCCAAACTTTGGGGTGGCTGTGTCTTTTAGATTTTAATTTCCCTAAGCTATAGGACCATAAGTGGCAGTGCCCTAGGCTCTGTTGCTTTGTTTTTTAGATGTTTCAGGAAACACCATACACTTCTCCGGAGTGTCTGTTGGCAATTTAAATCCCGCCCATCAGCATAACAAGGCTCCCAGTTCTCCATGGCCTGTCCTGCCTTTCTGGATTTTACACTTTTTTCAGATGGCCCTTTTGACCGGGGGGAAGTGAGACTTCATTGTAGTGCAGATTTCCTTTGCAAGCTTGCTTGGTTGGCCAAAAAGGGCGTATGCGTTTTTTCCTGAATATATTCAGGAAAAAACGCATACGCCCTTTTTGACCAAGTGCATCATTGTGGACGGTCTGCCTCTTTTCCTATGCTTTCAATGTAATTCCAGTCTACCTCCTGAAATCGGTTTCCTGCAATTCTGCCCTGCTTTCAAGTCCTCTTGGCAGCCTTACTTCAGTCTATTTTTGGACGATAGCTGTCATTTATAACTCTGCAGGTTTGTGAATTACAGTGCCCCTGAGCTCCTTTCTTCAACTCGCTTTCTTTTGAGCTGGCCGCAACACCGCAGGATGGCTTCAGGCCCTAATCTGGTTCCGGGACGGCACGCTGAGCCTTTGGTTATTTCCTCTTCCTCGTGGGAAATGAGAGTTAAATTTGCCCGTCCAGACACCTCCAGCTAGCCTCTCATTGGTTCTCGCTATTCCTGTTCATCTTCCGCAGAAATTGCAAACTGTGCCAAACAGGAGGTTAAATGACTGACTCTCCAAGTCGGGAGAGTGTTAGTAAAGCATCTGGAATGTTGCACCCGAGTACCAGGGTACGAAAACTGAGACATATTTGAACACGTCTCCTGATCACATGGTTGATCATACTCTAGGTTCCACATGCATGTTTTAGCTGAAGGAAGAATACCTTAAACCTGGGTAGTTGAAACCCGTGGAATGGGTACCATGCAATATGACTTCAAAGGGTCTTCATTTGCTCACCGAACCTCTCCAATCCTATCACTGCTGCGTTTATGCCCCTGTACACATGCTTGATTCTCTTTTGGAGACATAGCAATCCATAGGTTTTAAGATACTTACTAGTCAGGTACATTCTTAGGCGTTTAATATGGGGTGTTGAGTCCATTTCGTTGAGCAAGGAGTAGCTCTTGTCTATTCCATATTTGGCTTAAGGAACTTTATCTGTGCTCATTTCAATCTCTGGTTTTATGCAGCACCCCAACTCACCTTTACCCTTAAGCAAGAATAAGTTGGTTTTCTAAATTTGAGACCCTGTTCTGTTCTGTAATTCAGTTCCTGTGTAGCCAAGTTTACATTCCGTGTATTACTGATATCTTATGATGTTTCTTTTTCTGTGTGACTTATTTCACTTAGAATCATCATACCTGAATCCACTCATTGTGCTGCTAAGGGCCTGATGACACAGATTTCATTGCTGAGTGATATTGCTTTGTAAGTAAATACCACAACTTCTTTATCCATTTTTCACTTTCTGCGATGTTGAACTTGTACTGTAAACGAGGTTCTTGTAAACAGAGGCGTCCCAAACTTTGGGGTGGCTGTGTCTTTTTGATTTTAATTTCCCTAAGCTATAGGACCATAAGTGGCAGTGCCCTAGGCTCTGTTGCTTTGTTTTTTAGATGTTTCAGGAAACACCATACACTTCTCCGGAGTGTCTGTTGGCAATTTAAATCCCGCCCATCAGCATAACAAGGCTCCCAGTTCTCCATGGCCTGTCCTGCCTTTCTGGATTTTACACTTTTTTCAGATGGCCCTTTTGACCGGGGGGAAGTGAGACTTCATTGTAGTGCAGATTTCCTTTGCAAGCTTGCTTGGTTGGCCAAAAAGGGCGTATGCGTTTTTTCCTGAATATATTCAGGAAAAAACGCATACGCCCTTTTTGACCAAGTGCATCATAGTGGACGGTCTGCCTCTTTTCCTATGCTTTCAATGTAATTCCAGTCTACCTCCTGAAATCGGTTTCCTGCAATTCTGCCCTGCTTTCAAGTCCTCTTGGCAACCTTACTTCAGTCTATTTTTGGACGATAGCTGTCATTTATAACTCTGCAGGTTTGTGAATTACAGTGCCCCTGAGCTCCTTTCTTCAACTCGCTTTCTTTTGAGCTGGCCGCAACACCGCAGGATGGCTTCAGGCCCTAATCTGGTTCCGGTACGGCACGCTGAGCCTTTGGTTATTTCCTCTTCCTGGTGGGAAATGAGAGTTAAATTTGCCCGTCCAGACACCTCCAGCTAGCCTCTCATTGGTTCTCGCTATTCCTGTTCATCTTCCGCAGAAATTGCAAACTGTGCCAAACAGGAGGTTAAAGGCGCTGACTCTCCAAGTAGGGAGAGTGTTAGTAAAGCGTCTGGAATGTTGCTCCCGAGTACCAGGGGAGGAAAACTGAGACATATTTGAACACGTCTCCCGATCACATGGTTGATCATACTCTGGGTTCCACATGCATGTTTTAGCTGAAGGAAGAATACCTAAAACCTGGGTAGTTGAAACCCGTGGAATGGGTACCATGCAATATGACTTCAAAGGGTCTTCATTTGCTCACCGAACCTCTCCAATCCTATCACTGCTGCGTTTATGCCCCTGTACACATGCTTGATTCTCTTTCGGAGACATAGCAATCCATAGGTTTTAAGATACTTACTAGTCAGGTACATTCTTACGCGTTTAATATGCGGTGTTGAGTCCATTTCGTTGAGCAAGGAGTAGCTCTTGTCTATTCCATATTTGGCTTAAGGAACTTTATCTGTGCTCATTTCAATCTCTGGTTTTATGCAGCACCCCAACTCACCTTTCTGCTTAAGCAAGCATAAGTTGGTTTTCTAAATTTGAGACCCTGTTCTGTTCTGTAATTCAGTTCCTGTGTAGCCAAGTTTCCATTCCGTGTATTACTGATATCTTATGATGTTTCTTTTTCTGTGTGACTTACTTCAGTTAGAATCATCATACCTGAATCCACTCATTGTGCTGCTAAGGGCCTGATGACACAGATTTCATTGCTGAGTGATATTGCTTTGTAAGTAAATACCACAACTTCTTTATCCATTTTTCACTTTCTGCGATGTTGAACTTGTACTGTAAACGAGGTTCTTGTAAACAGAGGCGTCCCAAACTTTGGGGTGGCTGTGTCTTTTTGAATTTAATTTCCCTAAGCTATAGGACCATAAGTGGAAGTGCCCTAGGCTCTGTTGCTTTGTTTTTTAGATGTTTCAGGAAACACCATACACTTCTCCAGAGTGTCTGTTGGCAATTTAAATCCCGCCCATCAGCATAACAAGGCTCCCAGTTCTCCATGGCCTGTCCTGCCTTTCTGGATTTTACACTTTTTTCAGATGGTTCTTTTGACCGGGGGGAAGTGAGACTTCATTGTAGTGCAGATTTCCTTTGCAAACTTGCTTGGTTGGCCAAAAAGGGCGTATGCGTTTTTTCCTGAATATATTCAGGAAAAAACGCATACGCCCTTTTTGGCCAAGTGCATCATTGTGGACGTTCTGCCTCTTTTCCTATGCTTTCAATGCAATTCCAGTCTACCTCCTGAAATCGGTTTCCTGCAATTCTGCCCCGCTTTCAAGTCCTCTTGGCAGCCTTACTTCAGTCTATTTTTGGACGATAGCTGTCATTTATAACTCTGCAGGTTTGTGAATTTCAGTGCCCCTGAGCTCCTTTCTTCAACTCGCTTTCTTTTGAGCTGGCCGCAACACCGCAGGATGGCTTCAGGCCCTAATCTGGTTCCGGTACGGCACGCTGAGCCTTTGGTTAATTCCTCTTCCTGGTGGGAAATGAGAGTTAAATTTGCCCGTCCAGACACCTCCAGCTAGCCTCTCATTGGTTCTCGCTATTCCTGTTCATCTTCCGCAGAAATTGCAAACTGTGCCAAACAGGAGGTTAAATGACTGACTCTCCAAGTCGGGAGAGTGTTAGTAAAGCACCTGGAATGTTGCACCCGAGTACCAGGGTACGAAAACTGAGACATATTTGAACACGTCTCCCGATCACATGGTTGATCATACTCTAGGTTCCACATGCATGTTTTAGCTGAAGGAAGAATACCTTAAACCTGGGTAGTTGAAACCCGTGGAATGGGTACCATGCAATATGACTTCAAAGGGTCTTCATTTGCTCACCGAACCTCTCCAATCCTATCACTGCTGCGTTTATGCCCCTGTACACATGCTTGATTCTCTTTTGGAGACATAGCAATCCATAGGTTTTAAGATACTTACTAGTCAGGTACATTCTTAGGCGTTTAATATGGGGTGTTGAGTCCATTTCGTTGAGCAAGGAGTAGCTCTTGTCTATTCCATATTTGGCTTAAGGAACTTTATCTGTGCTCATTTCAATCTCTGGTTTTATGCAGCACCCCAACTCACCTTTACCCTTAAGCAAGAATAAGTTGGTTTTCTAAATTTGAGACCCTGTTCTGTTCTGTAATTCAGTTCCTGTGTAGCCAAGTTTACATTCCGTGTATTACTGATATCTTATGATGTTTCTTTTTCTGTGTGACTTATTTCAGTTAGAATCATCATACCTGAATCCACTCATTGTGCTGCTAAGGGCCTGATGACACAGATTTCATTGCTGAGTGATATTGCTTTGTAAGTAAATACCACAACTTCTTTATCCATTTTTCACTTTCTGTGATGTTGAACTTGTACTGTAAACGAGGTTCTTGTAAACAGAGCCGTTCCAAACTTTGGGGTGGCTGTGTCTTTTTGATTTTAATTTCCCTAAGCTATAGGACGATAAGTGGAAGTGCCCTAGGTTCTGTTACTTTGTTTTTTAGATGTTTCAGGAAACACCATACACTTCTCCCGAGTGGTTGTTGGCAATTTACATCCCGCCCATCAGCATAACAAGGCTCCCAGTTCTCCATGGCCTGTCCTGCCTTTCTGGATTTTACACTTTTTTCAGATGGCCCTTTTGACCGGGGGGAGGTGAGACTTCATTGTAGTGCAGATTTCCTTTGCAAGCTTGCTTGGTTGGCAAAAAAGTGCGTATGCGTTTTTTCCTGAATATATTCAGGATAAAACGCATACGCCCTTTTTGGCCAAGTGAATCATTGTGGACGTTCTGCCTCTTTTCCTATGCTTTCAATGCAATTCCAGTCTACCTCCTGAAATCGGTTTCCTGCAATTCTGCCCCGCTTTCAAGTCCTCTTGGCAGCCTTACTTCAGTCTATTTTTGGACGATAGGTGTCATTTATAACTCTGCAGGTTTGTGAATTACAGTGCCCCTGAGCTCCTTTCTTCAACTCGCTTTCTTGTGACCTGGCCGTAACTCCGCAGGATGGCTTCAGGCCCTAATCTGGTTCCGGCACGGCACGCTGAGCCTTTGGTTATTTCCTCATCCTGGTGGGAAATGAGAGTTAAATTTGCCCGTCCAGACACCTCCAGCTAGTCTCTCATTCGTTCTCGCTATTCCTGTTCATCTTCCGCAGAAATTGCAAACTGGGCCAAACAGGAGGTTAAAGGCGCTGACTCTCCAAGTGGGGAGAGTGTTAGTAAAGCGTCTGGAATGTTGCACCCGAGTACCAGGGGAGGAAAACTGAGACATATTTGAACACGTCTCCCGTTCACATGGTCGATCATACTTGGGTTACACATACAAGTTTTAGCTGAAGGAAGAATACCTTAAACATGGGTAGTTGAAACCCGTGGAATGGGTACCATGCAATATGACTTCAAAGGGTCTTCATTTGCTCACCGAACCTCTCCAATCCTATCACTGCTGCGTTTATGCCCCTGTACACATGCTTGATTCTCTTTCGGAGACATAGCAATCCATAGGTTTTAAGATACTTACTAGTCAGGTACATTCTTACGCGTTTAATATGCGGTGTTGAGTCCATTTCGTTGAGCAAGGAGTAGCTCTTGTCTATTCCATATTTGGCTTAAGGAACTTTATCTGTGCTCATTTCAATCTCTGGTTTTATGCAGCACCCCAACTCACCTTTCTCCTTAAGCAAGCATAAGTTGGTTTTCTAAATTTGAGACCCTGTTCTGTTCTGTAATTCAGTTCCTGTGTAGCCAAGTTTACATTCCGTGTATTACTGATATCTTATGATGTTTCTTTTTCTGTGTGACTTACTTCAGTTAGAATCATCATACCTGAATCCACTCATTGTGCTGCTAAGGGCCTGATGACACAGATTTCATTGCTGAGTGATATTGCTTTGTAAGTAAATACCACAACTTCTTTATCCATTTTTCACTTTCTGCGATGTTGAACTTGTACTGTAAACGAGGTTCTTGTAAACAGAGGCGTCCCAAACTTTGGGGTGGCTGTGTCTTTTTGATTTTAATTTCCCTAAGCTATAGGACCATAAGTGGCAGTGCCCTAGGCTCTGTTGCTTTGTTTTTTAGATGTTTCAGGAAACACCATACACTTCTCCCAAGTGTCTGTTGGCAATTTACATCCCGCCCATCAGCATAACAAGGCTCCCAGTTCTCCATGGCCTGTCCTGCCTTTCTGGATTTTACACTTTTTTCAGATGGCCCTTTTGACCGGGGGGAAGTGAGACTTCATTGTAGTGCAGATTTCCTTTGCAAACTTGCTTGGTTGGCCAAAAAGGGCGTATGCGTTTTTTCCTGAATATATTCAGGAAAAAACGCATACGCCCTTTTTGGCCAAGTGCATCATTGTGGACGTTCTGTCTCTTTTCCTATGCTTTCAATGCAATTCCAGTCTACCTCCTGAAATCGGTTTCCTGCAATTCTGCCCCGTTTTGAAGTCCTCTTGGCAGCCTTACTTCAGTCTATTTTTGGACGATAGCTGTCATTTATAACTCTGCAGGTTTGTGAATTTCAGTGTCCCTGAGCTCCTTTCTTCAACTCGCTTTCTTTTGAGCTGGCCGCAACACCGCAGGATGGCTTCAGGCCCTAATCTGGTTCCGGTACGGCACGCTGAGCCTTTGGTTAATTCCTCTTCCTGGTGGGAAATGAGAGTTAAATTTGCCCGTCCAGACACCTCCAGCTAGCCTCTCATTAGTTCTCGCTATTCCTGTTCATCTTCCGCAGAAATTGCAAACTGTGCCAAACAGGAGGTTAAATGACTGACTCTCCAAGTCGGGAGAGTGTTAGTAAAGCATCTGGAATGTTGCACCCGAGTACCAGGGTACGAAAACTGAGACATATTTGAACACGTCTCCCGATCACATGGTTGATCATACTCTAGGTTCCACATGCATGTTTTAGCTGAAGGAAGAATACCTTAAACCTGGGTAGTTGAAACCCGTGGAATGGGTACCATGCAATATGACTTCAAAGGGTCTTCATTTGCTCACCGAACCTCTCCAATCCTATCACTGCTGCGTTTATGCCCCTGTACACATGCTTGATTCTCTTTTGGAGACATAGCAATCCATAGGTTTTAAGATACTTACTAGTCAGGTACATTCTTAGGCGTTTAATATGGGGTGTTGAGTCCATTTCGTTGAGCAAGGAGTAGCTCTTGTCTATTCCATATTTGGCTTAAGGAACTTTATCTGTGCTCATTTCAATCTCTGGTTTTATGCAGCACCCCAACTCACCTTTACCCTTAAGCAAGAATAAGTTGGTTTTCTAAATTTGAGACCCTGTTCTGTTCTGTAATTCAGTTCCTGTGTAGCCAAGTTTACATTCCGTGTATTACTGATATCTTATGATGTTTCTTTTTCTGTGTGACTTATTTCAGTTAGAATCATCATACCTGAATCCACTCATTGTGCTGCTAAGGGCCTGATGACATAGATTTCATTGCTGAGTGATATTGCTTTGTAAGTAAATACCACAACTTCTTTATCCATTTTTCACTTTCTGTGATGTTGAACTTGTACTGTAAACGAGGTTCTTGTAAACAGAGGCGTCCCAAACTTTGGGGTGGCTGTGTCTTTTTGATTTTAATTTCCCTAAGCTATAGGACCATAAGTGGCAGTGCCCTAGGCTCTGTTGCTTTGTTTTTTAGATGTTTCAGGAAACACCATACACTTCTCCGGAGTGTCTGTTGGCAATTTAAATCCCGCCCATCAGCATAACAAGGCTCCCAGTTCTCCATGGCCTGTCCTGCCTTTCTGGATTTTACACTTTTTTCAGATGGCCCTTTTGACCGGGGGGAAGTGAGACTTCATTGTAGTGCAGATTTCCTTTGCAAGCTTGCTTGGTTGGCCAAAAAGGGCGTATGCGTTTTTTCCTGAATATATTCAGGAAAAAACGCATACGCCCTTTTTGGCCAAGTGCATCATTGTGGACGTTCTGCCTCTTTTCCTATGCTTTCAATGTAATTCCAGTCTACCTCCTGATATCGGTTTCCTGCAATTCTGCCCTGCTTTCAAGTCCTCTTGGCAGCCTTACTTCAGTCTATTTTTGGACGATAGCTGTCATTTATAACTCTGCAGGTTTGTGAATTACAGTGCCCCTGAGCTCCTTTCTTCAACTCGCTTTCTTTTGAGCTGGCCGCAACACCGCAGGATGGCTTCAGGCCCTAATCTGGTTCCGGGACGGCACGCTGAGCCTTTGGTTATTTCCTCTTCCTCGTGGGAAATGAGAGTTAAATTTGCCCGTCCAGACACCTCCAGCTAGCCTCTCATTGGTTCTCGCTATTCCTGTTCATCTTCCGCAGAAATTGCAAACTGTGCCAAACAGGAGGTTAAAGGCGCTGACTCTCCAAGTGGGGAGAGTGTTAGTAAAGCGTCTGGAATGTTGCTCCCGAGTACCAGGGGAGGAAAACTGAGACATATTTGAACACGTCTCCCGATCACATGGTTGATCATACTCTGGGTTCCACATGCATGTTTTAGCTGAAGGAAGAATACCTAAAACCTGGGTAGTTGAAACCCGTGGAATGGGTACCATGCAATATGACTTCAAAGGGTCTTCATTTGCTCACCGAACCTCTCCAATCCTATCACTGCTGCGTTTATGCCCCTGTACACATGCTTGATTCTCTTTCAGAGACATAGCAATCTATAGGTTTTAAGGTACTTACTAGTCAGGTACATTCTTAGGCGTTAAATATGCGGTGTTGAGTCCATTTCGTTGAGCAAGGAGTAGCTCTTGTCTATTCCATATTTGGCTTAAGGAACTTTATCTGTGCTCATTTCAATCTCTGGTTTTATGCAGCACCCCAACTCACCTTTCTGCTTAAGCAACCATAAGTTGGTTTTCTAAATTTGAGACCCTGTTCTGTTCTGTAATTCAGTTCCTGTGTAGCCAAGTTTCCATTCCGTGTATTACTGATATCTTATGATGTTTCTTTTTCTGTGTGACTTACTTCAGTTAGAATCATCATACCTGAATCCACTCATTGTGCTGCTAAGGGCCTGATGACACAGATTTCATTGCTGAGTGATATTGCTTTGTAAGTAAATACCACAACTTCTTTATCCATTTTTCACTTTCTGCGATGTTGAACTTGTACTGTAAACGAGGTTCTTGTAAACAGAGGCGTCCCAAACTTTGGGGTGGCTGTGTCTTTTTGATTTTAATTTCCCTAAGCTATAGGACCATAAGTGGCAGTGCCCTAGGCTCTGTTGCTTTGTTTTTTAGATGTTTCAGGAAACACCATACACTTCTCCGGAGTGGTTGTTGGCAATTTACATCCCGCCCATCAGCATAACAAGGCTCCCAGTTCTCCATGGCCTGTCCTGCCTTTCTGGATTTTACACTTTTTTCAGATGGCCCTTTTGACCGGGGGGAAGTGAGACTTCATTGTAGTGCAGATTTCCTTTGCAAACTTGCTTGGTTGGCCAAAAAGGGCGTATGCGTTTTTTCCTGAATATATTCAGGAAAAAACGCATACGCCCTTTTTGGCCAAGTGCATCATTGTGGACGTTCTGCCTCTTTTCCTATGCTTTCAATGCAATTCCAGTCTACCTCCTGAAATCGGTTTCCTGCAATTCTGCCCCGCTTTCAAGTCCTCTTGGCAGCCTTACTTCAGTCTATTTTTGGACGATAGCTGTCATTTATAACTCTGCAGGTTTGTGAATTTCAGTGCCCCTGAGCTCCTTTCTTCAACTCGCTTTCTTTTGAGCTGGCCGCAACACCGCAGGATGGCTTCAGGCCCTAATCTGGTTCCGGTACGGCACGCTGAGCCTTTGGTTAATTCCTCTTCCTGGTGGGAAATGAGAGTTAAATTTGCCCGTCCAGACACCTCCAGCTAGCCTCTCATTGGTTCTCGCTATTCCTGTTCATCTTCCGCAGAAATTGCAAACTGTGCCAAACAGGAGGTTAAATGACTGACTCTCCAAGTCGGGAGAGTGTTAGTAAAGCATCTGGAATGTTGCACCCGAGTACCAGGGTACGAAAACTGAGACATATTTGAACACGTCTCCCGATCACATGGTTGATCATACTCTAGGTTCCACATGCATGTTTTAGCTGAAGGAAGAATACCTTAAACCTGGGTAGTTGAAACCCGTGGAATGGGTACCATGCAATATGACTTCAAAGGGTCTTCATTTGCTCACCGAACCTCTCCAATCCTATCACTGCTGCGTTTATGCCCCTGTACACATGCTTGATTCTCTTTTGGAGACATAGCAATCCATAGGTTTTAAGATACTTACTAGTCAGGTACATTCTTAGGCGTTTAATATGGGGTGTTGAGTCCATTTCGTTGAGCAAGGAGTAGCTCTTGTCTATTCCATATTTGGCTTAAGGAACTTTATCTATGCTCATTTCAATCTCTGGTTTTATGCAGCACCCCAACTCACCTTTACCCTTAAGCAAGAATAAGTTGGTTTTCTAAATTTGAGACCCTGTTCTGTTCTGTAATTCAGTTCCTGTGTAGCCAAGTTTACATTCCGTGTATTACTGATATCTTATGATGTTTCTTTTTCTGTGTGACTTATTTCAGTTAGAATCATCATACCTGAATCCACTCATTGTGCTGCTAAGGGCCTGATGACACAGATTTCATTGCTGAGTGATATTGCTTTGTAAGTAAATACCACAACTTCTTTATCCATTTTTCACTTTCTGTGATGTTGAACTTGTACTGTAAACGAGGTTCTTGTAAACAGAGCCGTTCCAAACTTTGGGGTGGCTGTGTCTTTTTGATTTTAATTTCCCTAAGCTATAGGACGATAAGTGGAAGTGCCCTAGGTTCTGTTACTTTGTTTTTTAGATGTTTCAGGAAACACCATACACTTCTCCCGAGTGGTTGTTGGCAATTTACATCCCGCCCATCAGCATAACAAGGCTCCCAGTTCTCCATGGCCTGTCCTGCCTTTCTGGATTTTACACTTTTATCAGATGGCCCTTTTGACCGGGGGGAGGTGAGACTTCATTGTAGTGCACATTTCCTTTGCAAGCTTGCTTGGTTGGCAAAAAAGTGCGTATGCGTTTTTTCCTGAATATATTCAGGATAAAACGCATACGCCCTTTTTGGCCAAGTGCATCATTGTGGACGTTCTGCCTCTTTTCCTATGCTTTCAATGCAATTCCAGTCTACCTCCTGAAATCGGTTTCCTGCAATTCTGCCCCGCTTTCAAGTCCTCTTGGCAGCCTTACTTCAGTCTATTTTTGGACGATAGGTGTCATTTATAACTCTGCAGGTTTGTGAATTACAGTGCCCCTGAGCTCCTTTCTTCAACTCGCTTTCTTGTGACCTGGCCGTAACACCGCAGGATGGCTTCAGGCCCTAATATGTTTCCGGCACGGCACGCTGAGCCTTTGGTTATTTCCTCATCCTGGTGGGAAATGAGAGTTAAATTTGCCCGTCCAGACACCTCCAGCTAGTCTCTCATTCGTTCTCGCTATTCCTGTTCATCTTCCGCAGAAATTGCAAACTGGGCCAAACAGGAGGTTAAAGGCGCTGACTCTCCAAGTGGGGAGAGTGTTAGTAAAGCGTCTGGAATGTTGCACCCGAGTACCAGGGGAGGAAAACTGAGACATATTTGAACACGTCTCCCGTTCACATGGTCGATCATACTTGGGTTCCACATACAAGTTTTAGCTGAAGGAAGAATACCTTAAACATGGGTAGTTGAAACCCGTGGAATGGGTACCATGCAATATGACTTCAAAGGGTCTTCATTTGCTCACCGAACCTCTCCAATCCTATCACTGCTGCGTTTATGCCCCTGTACACATGCTTGATTCTCTTTCGGAGACATAGCAATCCATAGGTTTTAAGATACTTACTAGTCAGGTACATTCTTACGCGTTTAATATGCGGTGTTGAGTCCATTTCGTTGAGCAAGGAGTAGCTCTTGTCTATTCCATATTTGGCTTAAGGAACTTTATCTGTGCTCATTTCAATCTCTGGTTTTATGCAGCACCCCAACTCACCTTTACCCTTAAGCAAGCATAAGTTGGTTTTCTAAATTTGAGACCCTGTTCTGTTCTGTAATTCAGTTCCTGTGTAGCCAAGTTTACATTCCGTGTATTACTGATATCTTATGATGTTTCTTTTTCTGTGTGACTTATTTCAGTTAGAATCATCATACCTGAATCCACTCATTGTGCTGCTAAGTGCCTGATGACACAGATTTCATTGCTGAGTGATATTGCTTTGTAAGTAAATACCACAACTTCTTTATCCATTTTTCACTTTCTGCGATGTTGAACTTGTACGGTAAAAGAGGTTCTTGTAAACAGAGCCGTTCCAAACTTTGGGGTGGCTGTGTCTTTTTGATTTTAATTTCCCTAAGCTATAGGACCACAAGTGGAAGTGCCCTAGGCTCTGTTGCTTTGTTTTTTAGATGTTTCAGGAAACACCATACACTTCTCCCAAGTGTCTGTTGGCAATTTACATCCCGCCCATCAGCATAACAAGGCTCCCAGTTCTCAATGGCCTGTACTGCCTTTCTGGATTTTACACTTTTTTCAGATGGCCCTTTTGACCAGGGGGAAGTGAGACTTCATTGTAGTGCAGATTTCCTTTGCAAGCTTGCTTGGTTGGCCAAAAATGGCGTATGCGTTTTTTCCTGAATATATTCAGGAAAAAACGCATCCGCCCTTTTTGGCCAAGTGCATCATTGTGGACGTTCTGCCTCTTTTCCTATGCTTTCAATGCAATTCCAGTCTACCTCCTGAAATCGGTTTCCTGCAATTCTGCCCCGCTTTCAAGTCCTCTTGGCAGCCTTACTTCAGTCTATTTTTGGATGATAGCTGTCATTTATAACTCTGCAGGTTTGTAAATTACAGTGCCCCTGAGGTCCTTTCTTCAACTCGCTTTCTTTTGAGCTGGCCGCAACACCGCAGGATGGCTTCAGGCCCTAATCTGGTTCCGGCACGGCACGCTGAGCCTTTGGTTAATTCCTCTTCCTGGTGGGAAATGAGAGTTAAATTTGCCCGTCCAGACACCTCCAGCTAGCCTCTCATTGGTTCTTGCTATTCCTGTTCATCTTCCGCAGAAATTGCAAACTGGGCCAAACAGGAGGTTAAAGGGACTGACTCTCCAAGTCGGGAGAGTGTTAGTAAAGCGTCTGGAATGTTGCACCCGAGTACCAGGGTACGAAAACTGAGACATATTTGAACACGTCTCCCGATCACATGGTTGATCATACTCTAGGTTCCACATGCATGTTTTAGCTGAAGGAAGAATACCTTAAACCTGGGTAGTTGAAACCCGTGGAATGGGTACCATGCAATATGACTTCAAAGGGTCTTCATTTGCTCACCGAACCTCTCCAATCCTATCACTGCTGCGTTTATGCCCCTGTACACATGCTTGATTCTCTTTCGGAGACATAGCAATCCATAGGTTTTAAGATACTTACTAGTCAGGTACATTCTTAGGCGTTTAATATGCGGTGTTGAGTCCATTTCGTTGAGCAAGGAGTAGCTCTTGTCTATTCCATATTTGGCTTAAGGAACTTTATCTGTGCTCATTTCAATCTCTGGTTTTATGCAGCACCCCAACTCACCTTTCCCCTTAAGCAAGCATAAGTTCGTTTTCTAAATTTGAGACCCTGTTCTGTTTTGGAATTCAGTTCCTGTGTAGCCAAGTTTACATTCTTTGTATTAGTGATATCTTATGATGTTTCTTTTTCTGTGTGACTTATTTCAGTTAGAATCATCGTACCTGAATCCACTCATTATGCTGCTACGGGCCTGATGACATAGATTTCATTGCTGAGTGATACTGCATTGTACGTAAGTACCACAAGTTCTTTATCCATTTTTCACTTTCTGTGATATTGAACTTGTACGATAAATGAGGTTCTTGTAAACAGAGTCGTCCCAAAGTTTGGGGTGGCTGTGTCTTTTTGATTTTAATTTCCCTATGCTATAGGACCATAAGTGGAAGTGCCCTAGGCTCTGTTGCTTTGTTTTTTAGATGTTTCAGGAAACACCATACACTTCTCCCGAGTGTCTGTTGGCAATTTACATCCCGCCCATCAGCATAACAAGGCTCCCAGTTCTCCATGGCCTGTCCTGCCTTTCTGGATTTTACACTTTTTTCAGATGGCCCTTTTGACCGGGGGGAAGTGAGACTTCATTGTAGTGCAGATTTCCTTTGCAAGCTTGCTTGGTTGGCCAAAAAGGGCGTATGCGTTTTTTCCTGAATATATTCAGGAAAAAACGCATACGCCCTTTTTGGCCAAGTGCATCATTGTGGACGTTCTGCCTCTTTTCCTATGCTTTCAATGCAATTCCAGTCTACCTCCTGAAATCGGTTTCCTGCAATTCTGCCCCGCTTTCAAGTCCTCTTGGCAGCCTTACTTCAGTCTATTTTTGGACGATAGCTGTCATTTATAACTCTGCAGGTTTGTGAATTACAGTGCCCCTGAGCTCCTTTCTTCAACTCGATTTCTTTTGAGCTGGCTGCAACACCGCAGGATGGCTTCAGGCCCTAATCTGGTTCCGGTACGGCACGCTGAGCCTTTGATTATTTCCTCTTCCTGGTGGGAAATGAGAGTTAAATTTGCCCGTCCAGACACCTCCAGCTAGCCTCTCATTGGTTCTCGCTATTCCTGTTCATCTTCCGCAGAAATTGCAAACTGGGCCAAACAGGAGGTTAAAGGGACTGACTCTCCAAGTCGGGAGAGTGTTAGTAAAGCGTCTGGAATGTTGCACCCGAGTACCAGGGTACGAAAACTGAGACATATTTGAACACGTCTCCCGATCACATGGTTGATCATACTCTAGGTTCCACATGCATGTTTTAGCTGAAGGAAGAATACCTTAAACCTGGGTAGTTGAAACCCGTGGAATGGGTACCATGCAATATGACTTCAAAGGGTCTTCATTTGCTTACCGAACCTATCCAATCCTATCACTGCTGCGTTTACACCCCTGTACACAGGCTTGATTCTCTTTTGGAGACATAGCAATCCATAGGTTTTAAGATACTTACTAGTCAGGTACATTCTTAGGCGTTTAATATGGGGTGTTGTGTCCATTTCGTTGAGCAAGGAGTAGCTCTTGTCTATTCCATATTTGGCTTAAGGAACTTTATCTGTGCTCATTTCAATCTCTGGTTTTATGCAGCACCCCAACTCACCTTTCCCCTTAAGCAAGTATAAGTTGCTTTTCTAAATTTGAGACCCTGTTCTGTTTTGGAATTCAGGTCCTGTGTAGCCAAGTTTACATTCTGTGTATTAGTGATATCTTATGATGTTTCTTTTTCTGTGTGACTTATTTCAGTTAGAATCATCGTACCTGAATCCACTCATTATGCTGCTATGGGCCTGATGACATAGATTTCATTGCTGAGTGATACTGCATTGTACGTAAGTACCACAAGTTCTTTATCCATTTTTCACTTTCTGTGATATTGAACTTGTACGGTAAATGAGGTTCTTGTAAACAGAGTCGTCCCAAACTTTGGGGTGGCTGTGTCTTTTTGATTTTAATTTCCCTAAGCTATAGGACCATAAGTGGAAGTGCCCTAGGCTCTGTTGCTTTGTTTTTTAGATGTTTCAGGAAACACCATACACTTCTCCCAAGTGTCTGTTGGCAATTTACATCCCGCCCATCAGCATAACAAGGCTCCCAGTTCTCCATGGCCTGTCCTGCCTTTCTGGATTTTACACTTTTTTCAGATGGCCCTTTTGACCGGGGGGAAGTGAGACTTCATTGTAGTGCAGATTTCCTTTGCAAGCTTGCTTGGTTGGCCAAAAAGGGCGTATGCGTTTTTTCCTGAATATATTCAGGAAAAAACGCATACGCCCTTTTTGGCCAAGTGCATCATTGTGGACGTTCTGCCTCTTTTCCTATGCTTTCAATGCAATTCCAGTCTACCTCCTGAAATCGGTTTCCTGCAATTCTGCCCCGCTTTCAAGTCCTCTTGGCAGCCTTACTTCAGTCTATTTTTGGACGATAGCTGTCATTTATAACTCTGCAGGTTTGTGAATTACAGTGCCCCTGAGCTCCTTTCTTCAACTCACTTTCTTGTGAGCTGGCCGCAACACAGCAGGATGGCTTCAGGCCCTAATCTGGTTCCGGCACGGCACGCTGAGCCTTTGGTTAATTCCTCTTCCTGGTGGGAAATGAGAGTTAAATTTGCCCGTCCAGACACCTCCAGCTAGTCTCTCATTGGTTCTCGCTATTCCTGTTCATCTTCCGCAGAAATTGCAAACTGGGCCAAACAGGAGGTTAAAGGCGCTGACTCTCCAAGTGGGGAGAGTGTTAGTAAAGCGTCTGGAATGTTGCACCCGAGTACCAGGGGAGGAAAACTGAGACATATTTGAACACGTCTCCCGTTCACATGGTCGATCATACTTGGGTTCCACATACAAGTTTTAGGTGAAGGAAGAATACCTTAAACATGGGTAGTTGAAACCCGTGGAATGGGTACCATGCAATATGACTTCAAAGGGTCTTCATTTGCTCACCGAACCTCTCCAATCCTATCACTGCTGCGTTTATGCCCCTGTACACATGCTTGATTCTCTTTCGGAGACATAGCAATCCATAGGTTTTAAGATACTTACTAGTCAGGTACATTCTTACGCGTTTAATATGCGGTGTTGAGTCCATTTCGTTGAGCAAGGAGTAGCTCTTGTCTATTCCATATATGGCTTAAGGAACTTTATCTGTGCTCATTTCAATCTCTGGTTTTATGCAGCACCCCAACTCACCTTTACCCTTAAGCAAGCATAAGTTGGTTTTCTAAATTTGAGACCCTGTTCTGTTCTGTAATTCAGTTCCTGTGTAGCCAAGTTTACATTCCGTGTATTACTGATATCTTATGATGTTTCTTTTTCTGTGTGACTTATTTCAGTTAGAATCATCATACCTGAATCCACTCATTGTGCTGCTAAGTGCCTGATGACACAGATTTCATTGCTGAGTGATATTGCTTTGTAAGTAAATACCACAACTTCTTTATCCATTTTTCACTTTCTGCGATGTTGAACTTGTACGGTAAAAGAGGTTCTTGTAAACAGAGCCGTTCCAAACTTTGGGGTGGCTGTGTCTTTTTGATTTTAATTTCCCTAAGCTATAGGACCATAAGTGGAAGTGCCCTAGGCTCTGTTGCTTTGTTTTTTAGATGTTTCAGGAAACACCATACACTTCTCCCAAGTGTCTGTTGGCAATTTACATCCCGCCCATCAGCATAACAAGGCTCCCAGTTCTCAATGGCCTGTACTGCCTTTCTGGATTTTACACTTTTTTCAGATGGCCCTTTTGACCAGGGGGAAGTGAGACTTCATTGTAGTGCAGATTTCCTTTGCAAGCTTGCTTGGTTGGCCAAAAATGGCGTATGCGTTTTTTCCTGAATATATTCAGGAAAAAACGCATACGCCCTTTTTGGCCAAGTGCATCATTGTGGACGTTCTGCCTCTTTTCCTATGCTTTCAATGCAATTCCAGTCTACCTCCTGAAATCGGTTTCCTGCAATTCTGCCCCGCTTTCAAGTCCTCTTGGCAGCCTTACTTCAGTCTATTTTTGGACGATAGCTGTCATTTATAACTCTGCAGGTTTGTGAATTACAGTGCCCCTGAGCTCCTTTCTTCAACTCGCTTTCTTGTGACCTGGCCGCAACACCGCAGGATGGCTTCAGGCCCTAATCTGGTTCCGGTACGGCACGCTGAGCCTTTGGTTCTTTCCTCTTCCTGGTGGGAAATGAGAGTTAAATTTGCCCGTCCAGACACCTCCAGCTAGCCTCTCATTGGTTCTCGCTATTCCTGTTCATCTTCTGCAGAAATTGCAAACTGGGCCAAACAGGAGGTTAAAGGGACTGACTCTCCAAGTGGGGAGAGTGTTAGTAAAGCGTCTGGAATGTTGCACCCGAGTACCAGGTGAGAAAAACTGAGACATATTTGAACACGTCTCCCGTTCACACGGTTCATCATACTCTGGGTTCCACATGCATGTTTTGCCTGAAGGAAGAATACCTTAAACCTGCATAGTTGAGACCCTTGGTATGGGTACCATGCAATACGACTTCAAAGGGTCTTCATATGCTCACCGAACCTCTCCAATCGTATCACTGCTGCGTTTATGCCCCTGTACACATGCTTGATTCTCTTTTGGAGACATAGCAATCCATAGGTTTTAAGATACTTACTAGTCAGGTACATTCTTAGGCGTTTAATATGCGGTGTTGAGTCCATTTCGTTGAGCAAGGAGTAGCTCTTGTCTATTCCATATTTGGCTTAAGGAACTTTATCTGTGCTCATTGCAATCTCTGGTTTTTTGCAGCACCCCAACTCACCTTTCCCCTATGGAAGCATAAGTTGGTTTTCTAAATTTGAGAGCCTGTTCTGTTTTGGAATTCAGTTCCTGTGTAGCCAAGTTTACATTCTGTGTATTAGTGATACCTTATGATGTTTCTTTTTCTGTGTGACTTATTTCAGTTAGAATCATCATACCTGAATCCACTCATTATGCTGCTACGGGCCTGATGACATAGATTTCATTGCTGAGTGATACTGCATTGTACGTAAGTACCACAAGTTCTTTATCCATTTTTCACTTTCTGTGATATTGAACTTGTACGGTAAATGAGGTTCTTGTAAACAGAGGCGTCCCAAACTTTGGGGTGGCTGTGTCTTTTTTATTTTAATTTCCCTAAGCTATAGGACCACAAGTGGAAGTGCCCTAGGCTCTGTTGCTTTGTTTTTTAGATGTTTCAGGAAACACCATACACTTCTCCCAAGTGTCTGTTGGCAACTTACATCCCGCCCATCAGCATAACAAGGCTCCCAGTTCTCCATGGCCTGTCCCGCCTTTCTGGATTTTACACTTTTTTCAGATGGCCCTTTTGACTGGGGGGAAGTGAGACTTCATTGTAGTGCAGATTTCCTTTGCAAGCTTGCTTGATTGGCCAAAAAGGGCGTATGCGTGTTTTCCTGAATATATTCAGGAAAATGCGCATACGCCCTTTTTGGCCAAGTGCATCATTGTGGACGTTCTGCCTCTTTTCCTATGCTTTCAATGCAATTCCAGTCTACCTCCTGAAATCGGTTTCCTGCAATTCTGCCCCGCTTTCAAGTCCTCTTGGCAGCCTTACTTCAGTCTATTTTTGGACGATAGCTGTCATTTATAACTCTGCAGGTTTGTGAATTACAGTGACCCTGAGCTCCTTTCTTCAACTCGCTTTCTTGTGACCTGCCGCAACACCGCAGGATGGCTTCAGGCCCTAATCTGGTTCCGGCACGGCACGCTGAGCCTTTGGTTATTTCCTCTTCCTGGTGGGAAATGAGAGTTAAATTTGCCCGTCCAGACACCTCCAGCTAGTCTCTCATTGGTTCTCGCTATTCCTGTACATCTTCCGCAGAAATTGCAAACTGGGCCAAACAGGAGGTTAAAGGCACTGACTCTCCAAGTGGGGAGAGTGTTAGTAAAGCGTCTGGAATGTTGCACCCGAGTACCAGGGGAGGAAAACTGAGACATATTTGAACACGTCTCCCGTTCACACGGTTGATCATACTCTGGGTTCCACATGCATGTTTTAGCTGAAGGAAGAATACCTTAAACCTGCAGAGTTGAGACCCGTGGAATGGGTACCATGCAATATGACTTCAAAGGGTCTTCATTTGCTCACCGAACCCCTCCAATCCTATCACTGCTGCGTTTATGCCCCTGTACACACGCTTGATTCTCTTTTGGAGACATAGCAATCCATAGGTTTTAAGATACTTACTAGTCAGGTACATTCTTAGGCGTTTAATATGCGGTGTTGAGTCCATTTCGTTGAGCAAGGATTAGCTCTTGTCTATTCCATATTTGGCTTAAGGAACTTTATCTGTGCTCATTTCAATCTCTGGTTTTATGCAGCACCCCAACTCACCTTTCCCCTTAAGCAAGCATAAGTTGGTTTTCTAAATTTGAGACCCTGTTCTGTTTTGGAATTCAGTTCCTGTGTAGCCAAGTTTACATTCCGTGTATTAGTGATATCTTATGATGTTTCTTTTTCTGTGTGACTTATTTCAGTTAGAATCATCGTACCTGAATCCACTCATTATGCTGCTACGGGCCTGATGACATAGATTTCATTGCTGAGTGATACTGCATTGTACGTAAGTACCACAAGTTCTTTATCCATTTTTCACTTTCTGTGATATTGAACTTGTACGGTAAACGAGGTTCTTGTAAACAGAGGCGTCCCAAACTTTGGGGTGGTTGTGTCATTTTGATTTTAATTTCCCTAAGCTATAGGACCATAAGTGGAAGTGCCCTAGGCTCTGTTGCTTTCTTTTTTAGATATTTCAGGAAACACCATACACTTCTCCGGAGTGTCTGTTGGCAATTTACATCCCGCCCATCAGCATAACAAGGCTCAGTTCTCCATGGCCTGTCCTGCCTTTCTGCATTTTACACTTTTTTCAGATGGCCCTTTTGACCGGGGGGAAGTGAGACTTCATTGTAGTGCAGATTTCCTTTGCAAGCTTGCTTGGTTGGCCAAAAAGGGCGTATGCGTTTTTTCCTGAATATATTCAGGAAAAAACGCATACGCCCTTTTTGGCCAAGTGCATCATTGTGGACGTTCTGCCTCTTTTCCTATGCTTTCAATGCAATTCCAGTCTACCTCCTGAAATCGGTTTCCTGCAATTCTGCCCCGCTTTCAAGTCCTCTTGGCAGCCTTACTTCAGTCTATTTTTGGACGATAGCTGTCATTTATAACTCTGCAGGTTTGTGAATTACAGTGCCCCTGAGCTCCTTTCTTCAACTCGCTTTCTTGTGAGCTGGCCGCAACACAGCAGGATGGCTTCAGGCCCTAATCTGGTTCCGGCACGGCACGCTGAGCCTTTGGTTAATTCCTTTTCCTGGTGGGAAATGAGAGTTAAATTTGCCCGTCCAGACACCTCCAGCTAGTCTCTCATTGGTTCTCGCTATTCCTGTTCATCTTCCGCAGAAATTGCAAACTGGGCCAAACAGGAGGTTAAAGGCGCTGACTCTCCAAGTTGGGAGAGTTTTAGTAAAGCATCTGGAATGTTGCACCCGAGTACCAGGTGAGAAAAACTGAGACATATTTGAACACGTCTCCCGTTCACACGGTTGATCATACTCTGGGTTCCATATGCATGTTTTACCTGAAGGAAGAATACCTTAAACCTGCAGAGTTGAGACCCTTGGTATGGGTACCATGCAATACGACTTCAAAGGGTCTTCATATGCTCACTGAACCTCTCCAATCGTATCACTGCTGCGTTTATGCCCCTGTACACATGCTTGATTCTCTTTTGGAGACATAGCAATCCATAGGTTTTAAGATACTTACTAGTCAGGTACATTCTTAGGCGTTTAATATGCGGTGTTGAGTCCATTTCGTTGAGCAAGGAGTAGCTCTTGTCTATTCCATATTTGGCTTAAGGAACTTTAGCTGTGCTCATTGCAATCTCTGGTTTTTTGCAGCACCCCAACTCACCTTTCCCCTATGGAAGCATAAGTTGGTTTTCTAAATTTGAGAGCCTGTTCTGTTTTGGAATTCAGTTCCTGTGTAGCCAAGTTTACATTCTGTGTATTAGTGATACCTTATGATGTTTCTTTTTCTGTGTGACTTATTTCAGTTAGAATCATCGTACCTGAATCCACTCATTATGCTGCTACGGGCCTGATGACATAGATTTCATTGCTGAGTGATACTGCATTGTACGTAAGTACCACAAGTTCTTTATCCATTTTTCACTTTCTGTGATATTGAACTTGTACGGTAAATGAGGTTCTTGTAAACAGAGGCGTCCCAAACTTTGGGGTGGCTGTGTCTTTTTTATTTTAATTTCCCTAAGCTATAGGACCACAAGTGGAAGTGCCCTAGGCTCTGTTGCTTTGTTTTTTAGATGTTTCAGGAAACACCATACACTTCTCCCAAGTGTCTGTTGGCAACTTACATCCCGCCCATCAGCATAACAGGGCTCCCAGTTCTCCATGGCCTGTCCTGCCTTTCTGGATTTTACACTTTTTTCAGATGGCCCTTTTGACTGGGGGGAAGTGAGACTTCATTGTAGTGCAGATTTCCTTTGCAAGCTTGCTTGGTTGGCCATAAAGTGCGTATGCGTGTTTTCCTGAATATATTCAGGAAAAAACGCATACGCCCTTTTTGGCCAAGTGCATCATTGTGGACGTTCTGCCTCTTTTCCTATGCTTTCAATGCAATTCCAGTCTACCTCCTGAAATCGGTTTCCTGCAATTCTGCCCCGCTTTCAAGTCCTCTTGGCAGCCTTACTTCAGTCTATTTTTGGACGATAGCTGTCATTTATAACTCTGCAGGTTTGTGAATTACAGTGCCCCTGAGCTCCTTTCTTCAACTCGCTTTCTTGTGACCTGCCGCAACACCGCAGGATGGCTTCAGGCCCTAATCTGGTTCCGGCACGGCACGCTGAGCCTTTGGTTATTTCCTCTTCCTGGTGGGAAATGAAAGTTAAATTTGCCCGTCCAGACACCTCCAGCTAGTCTCTCATTGGTTCTCCCTATTCCTGTACATCTTCCGCAGAAATTGCAAACTGGGCCAAACAGGAGGTTAAAGGCACTGACTCTCCAAGTGGGGAGAGTGTTAGTAAAGCGTCTGGAATGTTGCACCCGAGTACCAGGGGAGGAAAACTGAGACATATTTGAACACGTCTCCCGTTCACACGGTTGATCATACTCTGGGTTCCACATGAATGTTTTAGCTGAAGGAAGAATACCTTAAACCTGCAGAGTTGAGACCCGTGGAATGGGTACCATGCAATATGACTTCAAAGGGTCTTCATTTGCTCACCGAACCCCTCCAATCCTATCACTGCTGCGTTTATGCCCCTGTACACACGCTTGATTCTCTTTTGGAGACATAGCAATCCATAGGTTTTAAGATACTTACTAGTCAGGTACATTCTTAGGCGTTTAATATGGGGTGTTGAGTCCATTTCGTTGAGCAAGGAGTAGCTCTTGTCTATTCCATATTTGGCTTAAGGAACTTTATCTGTGCTCATTTCAATCTCTGGTTTTATGCAGCACCCCAACTCACCTTTCCCCTTAAGCAAGCATAAGTTGCTTTTCTAAATTTGAGACCCTGTTCTGTTTTGCAATTCAGTTCCTGTGTAGCCAAGTTTACATTCCGTGTATTAGTGATATCTTATGATGTTTCTTTTTCTGTGTGACTTATTTCAGTTAGAATCATCGTACCTGAATCCACTCATTATGCTGCTACGGGCCTGATGACATAGATTTCATTGCTGAGTGATACTGCATTGTACGTAAGTACCACAAGTTCTTTATCCATTTATCACTTTCTGTGATATTGAACTTGTACGGTAAACGAGGTGCTTGTAAACAGAGGCGTCCCAAACTTTGGGGTGGCTGTGTCATTTTGATTTTAATTTCCCTAAGCTATAGGACCATAAGTGGAAGTGCCCTAGGCTCTGTTGCTTTGTTTTTTAGATATTTCAGGAAACACCATACACTTCTCCGGAGTGTCTGTTGGCAATTTACATCCCGCCCATCAGCATAACAAGGCTCCCAGTTCTCCATGGCCTGTCCTGCCTTTCTGGATTTTACACTTTTTTCAGATGGCCCTTTTGACCGGGGGGAAGTGAGACTTCATTGTAGTGCAGATTTCCTTTGCAAGCTTGCTTGGTTGGCCAAAAAGGGCGTATGCGTTTTTTCCTGAATATATTCAGGAAAAAACGCATACGCCCTTTTTGGCCAAGTGCATCATTGTGGACGTTCTGCCTCTTTTCCTATGCTTTCAATGCAATTCCAGTCTACCTCCTGAAATCGGTTTCCTGCAATTCTGCCCCGCTTTCAAGTCCTCTTGGCAGCCTTACTTCAGTCTATTTTTGGACGATAGCTGTCATTTATAACTCTGCAGGTTTGTGAATTACAGTGCCCCTGAGCTCCTTTCTTCAACTCGCTTTCTTGTGAGCTGGCCGCAACACCGCAGGATGGCTTCAGGCCCTAATCTGGTTCTGGCACGGCACGCTGAGCCTTTGGTTAATTCCTCTTCCTGGTGGGAAATGAGAGTTAAATTTGCCCGTCCAGACACCTCCAGCTAGTCTCTCATTGGTTCTCGCTATTCCTGTTCATCTTCCACAGAAATTGCAAACTGGGCCAAACAGGAGGTTAAAGGGACTGACTCTCCAAGTCGGGAGAGTGTTAGTAAAGCGTCTGGAATGTTGCACCCGAGTACCAGGGTACGAAAACTGAGACATATTTGAACACGTCTCCCGATCACATGGTTGATCATACTCTGGGTTCCACATGCAGGTTTTAGCTGAAGGAAGAATACCTTAAACCTGGAGAGTTAAGACCCGTGTAATGGGTACCATGCAATATGACTTCAAAGGGTCTTCATTTGCTCACCGAACCTCTCCAATCCTATCACTGCTGCGTTTATGCCCCTGTACACATGCTTGATTCTCTTTCGGAGACATAGCAATCCATAGGCTTTAAGATACTTACTTGTCAGGTACATTCTTAGGCGTTTAATATGCGGTGTTGAGTCCATTTCATTGAGCAAGGAGTAGCTCTTGTCTATTCCATATTTGGCTTAAGGAACTTTATCTGTGCTCATTTCAATCTCTGGTTTTATGCAGCACCCCAACTCACCTTTACCCTTAAGCAAGCATAAGTTGGTTTTCTAAATTTGAGACGCTGTTCTGTTCTATAATTCAGTTCCTGTGTAGCCAAGTTTACATTCTGTGCATTACTGATATCTTATGATGTTTCTTTTTCTGTGTGACTTATTTCAGTTAGAATCATCATACCTGAATCCACTCATTGTGCTGCTAAGGGCCTGATGACACAGATTTCATTGCTGAGTGATATTGCTTTGTAAGTAAATACCACAACTTCTTTATCCATTTTCCGCTTTCTGCGATGTTGAACTTGTACTGTAAACGAGGTTCTTGTAAACAGAGCCGTTCCAAACTTTGGGGTGGCTGTGTCTTTTTGATTTTAATTTCCCTAAGCTATAGGACCATAAGTGGAAGTGCCCTAGGCTCTGTTGCTTTGTTTTTTAGATGTTTCAGGAAACACCATACACTTCTCCCAAGTGTCTGTTGGCAATTTACATCCCGCCCATCAGCATAACAAGGCTCCCAGTTCTCCATGGCCTGTCCTGCCTTTCTGGATTTTACACTTTTTTCAGATGGCCCTTTTGACCGGGGGGAATTGAGACTTCATTGTAGTGCAGATTTCCTTTGCAAGCTTGCTTGGTTGGCCAAAAAGGGCGTATGCGTTTTTTCCTGAATATATTCAGGAAAAAACGCATACGCCCTTTTTGGCCAAGTGCATCATTGTGGACGTTCTGCCTCTTTTCCTATGCTTTCAATGCAATTCCAGTCTACCTCCTGAAATCGGTTTCCTACAATTCTGCCCCACTTTCAAGTCCGCTTGGCAGCCTTACTTCAGTCTATTTTTGGACGATAGCTGTCATTTATAACTCTGCAGGTTTGTGAATTACAGTGCCCCTGAGCTCCTTTCTTCAACTCGCTTTCTTGTGACCTGGCCGCAACACCGCAGGATGGCTTCAGGCCCTAATCTGGTTCCGTTACGGCACGCTGAGCCTTTGGTTATTTCCTCTTCCTGGTGGGAAATGAGAGTTAAATTTGCCCGTCCAGACACCTCCAGCTAGCCTCTCATTGGTTCTCGCTAATCCTGTTCATCTTCCGCAGAAATTGCAAACTGTGCCAAACAGGAGGTTAAAGGCACTGACTCTCCAAGTGGGGAGAGTGTTAGTCAAGCGTCTGGAATGTTGCACCCGAGTACCAGGGGAGGAAAACTGAGACATATTTGAACACGTCTTCCGATCACACGGTTGATCATACTCTGGGTTCCACATGCATGTTTTAGCTGAAGGAAGAATACCTTAAACCTGGAGAGTTGAGACCCGTGGAATGGGTACCATGCAATATGACTTCAAAGGGTCTTCATTTGCTCACCGAACCTCTCCAATCCTACCACTGCTGCGTTTATGCCCCTGTACACATGCTTGATTCTCTTTTGGAGACATAGCAATCTATAGGTTTTAAGATACTTACTAGTCAGGTACATTCTTAGGCGTTTAATATGCGGTTTTGAGTCCATTTCGTTGAGCAAGGAGTAGCTCTTGTCTATTCCATATTTGGCTTAAGGAACTTTATCTGTGCTCATTTCAATCTCTGGTTTTATGCAGCACCCCAACTCACCTTTACCCTTAAGCAAGCATAAGTTGGTTTTCTAAATTTGAGACCCTGTTCTGTTCTGTAATTCAGTTCCTGTGTAGCCAAGTTTACATTCCGTGTATTACTGATATCTTATGATGTTTCTTTTTCTGTGTGACTTATTTCAGTTAGAATCATCATACCTGAATCCACTCATTATGCTGCTAAGGGCATGATGACACAGATTTCATTGCTGAGTGATATTGCTTTGTAAGTAAATACCACAACTTCTTTATCCATTTTTCACTTTCTGCGATGTTGAACTTGTACGGTAAACGAGGTTCTTGTAAACAGAGCCGTTCCAAACTTTGGGGTGGCTGTGTCTTTTTGATTTTAATTTCCCTAAGCTATAGGACCATAAGTGGAAGTGCCCTAGGCTCTGTTGCTTTGTTTTTTAGATGTTTCAGGAAACAGCATACACTTCTCCCGAGTGGTTGTTGGCAATTTACATCCCGCCCATCAGCATAACAAGGCTCCCAGTTCTCCATGGCCTGTCCTGTCTTTCTGGATTTTACACTTTTTTCAGATGGCCCTTTTGACCGGGGGGAAGTGAGACTTCATTGTAGTGCAGATTTCCTTTGCAAGCTTGCTTGGTTGGCCAAAAAGGGCGTATGCGTTTTTTCCTGAATATATTCAGGAAAAAACGCATACGCCCTTTTTGGCCAAGTGCATCATTGTGGACGTTCTGCCTCTTTTCCTATGCTTTCAATGCAATTCCAGTCTACCTCCTGAAATCAGTTTCCTGTAATTCTGCCCCGCTTTCAAGTCCTCTTGGCAGCCTTACTTCAGTATATTTTTGGACGATAGCTGTCATTTATAACTCTGCAGGTTTGTGAATTACAGTGCCCCTGAGTTCCTTTCTTCAACTCGCTTTCTTGTGAGCTGGCCGAAACACCGCAGGATGGCTTCAGGCCCTAATCTGGTTCCGGCACGGCACGCTGAGCCTTTGGTTAATTCCTCTTCCTGGTGGGAAATGAGAGTTAAATTTGCCCATCCAGACACCTCCAGCTAGTCTCTCATTGGTTCTCGCTATTCCTGTTCATCTTCCGCAGAAATTGCAAACTGGGCCAAACAGGAGGTTAAAGGGACTGACTCTCCAAGTCGGGAGAGTGTTAGTAAAGCGTCTGGAATGTTGCACCCGAGTACCAGGTTACGAAAACTGAGACATATTTGAACACGTCTCCCGATCACATGGTTGATAATACTCTAGGTTCCACATGCATGTTTTAGCTGAAGGAAGAATACCTTAAACCTGGGTATGTGAAACCCTTGGAATGGGTACCATGCAATATGACTTCAAAGGGTCTTCATTTGCTCACCGAACCTCTCCAATCCTATCACTGCTGCGTTTATGCCCCTGTACATATGCTTGATTCTCTTTCGGAGACATAGCAATCCATAGCTTTTAAGATACTTACTAGTCAGGTACATTCTTAGGCGTTTAATATGCGGTGTTGAGTCCATTTCGTTGAGCAAGGAGTAGCTCTTGTCTATTCCATATTTGGCTTAAGGAACTTTATCTGTGCTCATTTCAATCTCTGGTTTTATGCAGCACCCCAACTCACCTTTACCCTTAAGCAAGCATAAGTTGGTTTTCTAAATTTGAGACCCTGTTCTGTTCTGTAATTCAGTTCCTGTGTAGCCAAGTTTCCATTCCGTGTATTACTGATATCTTATGATGTTTCTTTTTCTGTGTGACTTATTTCAGTTAGAATCATCATACCTGAATCCACTCATTGTGCTGCTAAGGGCCTGATGACACAGATTTCATTGCTGAGTGATATTGTTTTGTAAGTAAATACCACAACTTTTTTTACCCATTTTTCACTTTCTGCGATGTTGAACTTGTACTGTAAACGAGGTTCTTGTAAACAGAGCCGTTCCAAACTTTGGGGTGGCTGTGTCTTTTTGATTTAAATTCCCTAAGCTATAAGACCATAAGTGGAAGTGCCCTAGGCTCTGTTGCTTTGTTTTTTAGATGTTTCAGGAAACACCATACACTTCTCCCGAGTGTCTGTTGGCAATTTACATCCCGCCCATCAGCATAACAAGGCTCCCTGTTCTCAATGGCCTGTTGCCTTTCTGGATTTTACACTTTTTTCAGATGGCCCTTTTGACCGGGGGGAAGTGAGACTTCATTGTAGTGCAGATTTCCTTTGCAAGCTTGCTTGGTTGACCAAAAAGGGCGTATGCGTTTTTTCCTGAATCAGGAAAAAACGCATACGCCCTTTTTGGCCAAGTGCATCATTGTGGACGTTCTGCCTCTTTTCCTATGCTTTCAATGCAATTCCAGTCTACCTCCTGAAATCGGTTTCCTGCAATTCTGCCCCGCTTTCAAGTCCTCTTGGCAGCCTTACTTCAGTCTATTTTTGGACGATAGCTGTCATTTATAACTCTGCAGGTTTGTGAATTACAGTGCCCCTGAGCTCCTTTCTTCAACTCGCTTTCTTGTGACCTGGCCGCAACACCGCAGGATGGCTTCAGGCACTAAACTGTTTCCGGCCCGGCATGCTGAGCCTTTGGTTAATTCCTCTTCCTGGTGGGAAATGAGAGTTAAATTTGCCCGTCCAGACACCTCCAGCTAGCCTCTCATTGGTTCTCGCTAATCCTGTTCATCTTCCGCAGAAATTGCAAACTGTGCCAAACAGGAGGTTAAAGGCACTGACTCTCCAAGTGGGGAGAGTGTTAGTCAAGCGTCTGGAATGTTGCACCCGAGTACCAGGGGAGGAAAACTGAGACATATTTGAACACGTCTTCCGATCACACGGTTGATCATACTCTGGGTTCCACATGCATGTTTTAGCTGAAGGAAGAATACCTAAAACCTGGGTAGTTGAAACCCGTGGAATGGGTACCATGCAATATGACTTCAAAGGGTCTTCATTTGCTCACCGAACCTCTCCAATCCTATCACTGCTGCGTTTATGCCCCTGTACACATGCTTGATTCTCTTTTGGAGAGATAGCAATCTATAGGTTTTAAGATACTTACTAGTCAGGTACATTCTTAGGCGTTTAATATGCGGTTTTGAGTCCATTTCGTTGAGCAAGGAGTAGCTCTTGTCTATTCCATATTTGGCTTAAGGAACTTTATCTGTGCTCATTTCAATCTCTGGTTTTATGCAGCACCCCAACTCACCTTTCCCCTTAAGCAAGCATAAGTTGGTTTTCTAAATTTGAGACCCTGTTCTGTTCTGTAATTCAGTTCCTGTGTAGCCAAGTTTCCATTCCGTGTATTACTGATATCTTATGATGTTTCGTTTTCTGTGTGACTTATTTCAGTTAGAATCATCATACCTGAATCCACTCATTGTGCTGCTAAGGGCCTGATGACACAGATTTCATTGCTGAGTGATATTGCTTTGTAAGTAAATACCACAACTTCTTTATCCATTTTTCACTTTCTGCGATGTTGAAATTGTACTGTAAAGGAGGTTCTTGTAAACAGAGCCGTTCCAAACTTTGGGGTGGCTGTGTCTTTTTGATTTTAATTTCCCTAAGCTATAGGACCATAAGTGGAAGTGCCCTAGGCTCTGTTGCTTTGTTTTTTAGATGTTTCAGGAAACAGCATACACTTCTCCCGAGTGGTTGTTGGCAATTTACATCCCGCCCATCAGCATAACAAGGCTCCCAGTTCTCCATGGCCTGGCCTGCCTTTCTGGATTTTACACTTTTTTCAGATGGCCCTTTTGACCGGGGGGAAGTGAGACTTCATTGTAGTGCAGATTTCCTTTGCAAGCTTGCTTGGTTGGCCAAAAAGGGCGTATGCGTTTTTTCCTGAATATATTCAGGAAAAAACGCATACGCCCTTTTTGGCCAAGTGCATCATTGTGGACGTTCTGCCTCTTTTCCTATGCTTTCAATGCAATTCCAGTCTACCTCCTGAAATCAGTTTCCTGTAATTCTGCCCCGCTTTCAAGTCCTCTTGGCAGCCTTACTTCAGTCTATTTTTGGACGATAGCTGTCATTTATAACTCTGCAGGTTTGTGAATTACAGTGCCCCTGAGTTCCTTTCTTCAACTCGCTTTCTTGTGAGCTGGCCGAAACACCGCAGGATGGCTTCAGGCCCTAATCTGGTTCCGGCACGGCACGCTGAGCCTTTGGTTAATTCCTCTTCCTGGTGGGAAATGAGAGTTAAATTTGCCCATCCAGACACCTCCAGCTAGTCTCTCATTGGTTCTCGCTATTCCTGTTCATCTTCCTCAGAAATTGCAAACTGGGCCAAACAGGAGGTTAAAGGGACTGACTCTCCAAGTCGGGAGAGTGTTAGTAAAGCGTGTGGAATGTTGCACCCGAGTACCAGGTTACGAAAACTGAGACATATTTGAACACGTCTCCCGATCACATGGTTGATAATACTCTAGGTTCCACATGCATGTTTTAGCTGAAGGAAGAATACCTTAAACCTGGGTATGTGAAACCCTTGGAATGGGTACCATGCAATATGACTTCAAAGGGTCTTCATTTGCTCACCGAACCTCTCCAATCCTATCACTGCTGCGTTTATGCCCCTGTACACATGCTTGATTCTCTTTTGGAGACATAGCAATCCATAGGTTTTAAGATACTTACTAGTCAGGTACATTCTTAGGCGTTTAATATGCGGTGTTGAGTCCATTTCGTTGAGCAAGGAGTAGCTCTTGTCTATTCCATATTTGGCTTAAGGAACTTTATCTGTGCTCATTTCAATCTCTGGTTTTATGCAGCACCCCAACTCACCTTTACCCTTAAGCAAGCATAAGTTGGTTTTCTAAATTTGAGACCCTGTTCTGTTCTGTAATTCAGGTCCTGTGTAGCCAAGTTTCCATTCCGTGTATTACTGATATCTTATGATGTTTCTTTTTCTGTGTGACTTATTTCAGTTAGAATCATCATACCTGAATCCACTCATTGTGCTGCTAAGGGCCTGATGACACAGATTTCATTGCTGAGTGATATTGCTTTGTAAGTAAATACCACAACTTTTTTTATCCATTTTTCACTTTCTGCGATGTTGAACTTGTACTGTAAACGAGGTTCTTGTAAACAGAGCCGTTCCAAACTTTGGGGTGGCTGTGTCTTTTTGATTTTAAATTCCCTAAGCTATAGGACCATAAGTGGAAGTGCCCTAGGCTCTGTTGCTTTGTTTTTTAGATGTTTCAGGAAACACCATACACTTCTCCCCAGTGTCTGTTGGCAATTTACATCCCGCCCATCAGCATAACAAGGCTCCCAGTTCTCAATGGCCTGTTGCCTTTCTGGATTTTACACTTTTTTCAGATGGCCCTTTTGACCGGGGGGAAGTGAGACTTCATTGTAGTGCAGATTTCCTTTGCAAGCTTGCTTGGTTGGCCAAAAAGGGCGTATGCGTTTTTTCCTGAATATATTCAGGAAAAAACGCATACGCCCTTTTTGGCCAAGTGCATCATTGTGGACGTTCTGCCTCTTTTCCTATGCTTTCAATGCAATTCCAGTCTACCTCCTGAAATCGGTTTCCTGCAATTCTGCCCCGCTTTCAAGTCCTCTTGGCAGCCTTACTTCAGTCTATTTTTGGACGATAGCTGTCATTTATAACTCTGCAGGTTTGTGAATTACAGTGCCCCTGAGCTCCTTTCTTCAACTCGCTTTCTTGTGACCTGGCCGCAACACCGCAGGATGGCTTCAGGCCCTAAACTGTTTCCGGCCCGGCATGCTGAGCCTTTGGTTAATTCCTCTTCCTGGTGGGAAATGAGAGTTAAATTTGCCCGACCAGACACCTCCAGCTAGCCTCTCATTGGTTCTCGCTATTCCTGTTCATCTTCCGCAGAAATTGCAAACTGGGCCAAACAGGAGGTTAAAGGGACTGACTCTCCAAGTGGGGAGAGTGTTAGTAAAGCGTCTGGAATGTTGCACCCGAGTACCAGGGGAGGAAAACTGAGACATATTTGAACACGTCTCCCGATCACATGGTTGATCATACTCTAGGTTCCACATGCATGTTTTAGCTGAAGGAAGAATACCTTAAACCTGGAGAGTTGAGACCCGTGGAATGGGTACCATGCAATATGACTTCAAAGGGTCTTCATTTGCTCACCGAACCTCTCCAATCCTATCACTGCTGCGTTTATGCCCCTGTACACATGCTTGATTCTCTTTTGGAGACATAGCAATCCATAGGTTTTAAGATACTTACTAGTCAGGTACATTCTTAGGCGTTTAATATGGGGTGTTGAGTCCATTTCGTTGAGCAAGGAGTAGCTCTTGTCTATTCCATATTTGGCTTAAGGAACTTTATCTGTGCTCATTTCAATCTCTGGTTTTATGCAGCACCCCAACTCACCTTTACCCTTAAGTAAGAATAAGTTGGTTTTCTAAATTTGAGACCCTGTTCTGTTCTGTAATTCAGTTCCTGTGTAGCCAAGTTTCCATTCCGTGTATTACTGATATCTTATGGTGTTTCTTTTTCTGTGTGACTTATTTCAGTTAGAATCATCATACCTGAATCCACTCATTGTGCTGCTAAGGGCCTGATGACACAGATTTCATTGCTGAGTGATATTGCTTTGTAAGTAAATACCACAACTTCTTTATCCATTTTTCACTTTCTGCGATGTTGAACTTGTACTGTAAACGAGGTTCTTGTAAACAGAGCCGTTCCAAACTTTGGGGTGGCTGTGTCTTTTTGATTTTAATTTCCCTAAGCTATAGGACCATAAGTGGCAGTGCCCTAGGTTCTGTTGCTTTCTTTTTTAGATGTTTCAGGAAACACCATACACTTCTCCCGAGTGGTTGTTGGCAATTTACATCCCGCCCTTCAGCATAACAAGGCTCCCAGTTCTCCATGGCCTGTCCTGCCTTTCTGGATTTTACACTTTTTTCAGATGGCCCTTTTGACCGGGGGGAAGTGAGACTTCATTGTAGTGCAGATTTCCTTTGCAAGCTTGCTTGGTTGGCCAAAAAGTGCGTATGCGTTTTTTCCTGAATATATTCAGGAAAAAACGCATACGCCCTTTTTGGCCAAGTGCATCATTGTGGACGTTCTGCCTCTTTTCCTATGCTTTCAATGCAATTCCAGTCTACCTCTTGAAATCGGTTTCCTGCAATTCTGCCCCGCTTTCAAGTCCTCTTGGCAGCCTTACTTCAGTCTATTTTTGGACGATAGCTGTCATTTATAACTCTGCAGGTTTGTGAATTACAGTGCCCCTGAGCTCCTTTCTTCAACTCGCTTTCTTTTGAGCTGGCCGCAACACCGCAGGATGGCTTCAGGCCCTAATCTGGTTCCGGTACGGCACGCTGAGCCTTTGGTTATTTCCTCTTCCTGGTGGGAAATGAGAGTTAAATTTGCCCGTCCAGACACCTCCAGCTAGCCTCTCATTGGTTCTCGCTATTCCTGTTCATCTTCCGCAGAAATTGCAAACTGGGCCAAACAGGAGGTTAAAGGGACTGACTCTCCAAGTCGGGAGAGTGTTAGTAAAGCGTCTGGAATGTTGCACCCGAGTACCAGGGGAGGAAAACTGAGACATATTTGAACACGTCTCCCGATCACATGGTTGATCATACTCTAGGTTCCACATGCATGTTTTAGCTGAAGGAAGAATACCTTAAACCTGGGTAGTTGAAACCCGTGGAATGGGTACCATGCAATATGACTTCAAAGGGTCTTCATTTGCTCACCGAACCTCTCCAATCCTATCACTGCTGCGTTTATGCCCCTGTACACATGCTTGATTCTCTTTTGGAGACATAGCAATCCATAGGTTTTAAGATACTTACTAGTCAGGTACATTCTTAGGCGTTTAATATGCGGTGTTGAGTCCATTTCGTTGAGCAAGGAGTAGCTCTTGTCTATTCCATATTTGGCTTAAGGAACTTTATCTGTGCTCATTTCAATCTCTGGTTTTATGCAGCACTCCAACTCACCTTTACCCTTAAGCAAGCATAGTTGGTTTTCTAAATTTGAGACCCTGTTCTGTTCTGTAATTCAGTTCCTGTGTAGCCAAGTTTACATTCCGTGTATTACTGATATCTTATGATGTTTCTTTTTCTCTGTGACTTATTTCAGTTAGAATCATCATACCTGAATCCACTCATTGTGCTGCTAAGGGCCTGATGACACAGATTTCATTGCTGAGTGATATTGCTTTGTAAGTAAATACCACAACTTCTTTATCCATTTTTCACTTTCTGCGATGTTGAACTTGTACTGTAAACGAGGTTCTTGTGAACAGAGCCGTTCCAAACTTTGGGGTGACTGTGTCTTTTTGATTTTAATTTCCCTAAGCTATAGGACCATAAGTGGAAGTGCCCTAGGTTCTGTTGCTTTGTTTTTTAGATGTTTCAGGAAACACCATACACTTCTCCCGAGTGGTTGTTGGCAATTTACATCCCGCCCATCAGCATAACAAGGCTCCCAGTTCTCCATGGCCTGTCCTGCCTTTCTGGATTTTACACTTTTTTCAGATGGCCCTTTTGACCGGGGGGAAGTGAGACTTCATTGTAGTGCAGATTTCCTTTGCAAGCTTGCTTGGTTGGCCAAAAAGGGCGTATGCGTTTTTTCCTGAATATATTCAGGAAAAAACGCATACGCCCTTTTTGGCCAAGTGCGTCATTGTGGACGTTCTGCCTCTTTTCCTATGCTTTCAATGCAATTCCAGTCTACCTCCTGAAATCGATTTCCTGCAATTCTGCCCCGCTTTCAAGTCCTCTTGGCAACCTTACTTCAGTCTATTTTTGGACGATAGCTGTCATTTATAACTCTGCAGGTTTGAGAATTACAGTGCCCCTGAGCTCCTTTCTTCAACTTGCTTTCTTGTGACCTGGCCGCAACACCGCAGGATGGCTTCAGGCCCTAATCTGGTTCCGGCACGGCACGCTGAGCCTTTGGTTATTTCCTCTTCCTGGTGGGAAATGAGAGTTAAATTTGCCCGTCCAGACACCTCCAACTAGTCTCTCATTGGTTCTCGCTATTCCTGTTCATCTTCCGCAGAAATTGCAAACTGGGCCAAACAGGAGGTTAAAGGCGCTGACTCTCCAGGTGGGGAGAGTGTTAGTAAAGCGTCTGGAATGTTGCACCCGAGTACCAGGGGAGGAAAACTGAGACATATTTGAACACGTCTCCCGTTCACATGGTTGATCATACTTGGGTTCCACATGCATGTTTTAGCTGAAGGAAGAATACCTTAAACCTGGAGAGTTGAGACCCGTGGAATGGGTACCATGCAATATGACTTCAAAGGGTCTTCATTTGCTCACCGAACCTCTCCAATCCTATCACTGCTGCGTTTATGCCCCTGTACACATGCTTGATTCTCTTTCGGAGACATAGCAATCCATAGGTTTTAAGATACTTACCAGTCAGGCACATTCTTAGGCGTTTAATATGCGGTGTTGAGTCCATTTCGTTGAGCACGGAGTAGCTCTTGTCTATTCCATATTTGACTTAAGGAACTTTATCTGTGCTCATTTCAATCTCTGGTTTTATGCAGCACCCCAACTCACCTTTACCCTTAAGCAAGCATAAGTTGGTTTTCTAAATTTGAGACCCTGTTCTGTTCTGTAATTCAGTTCCTGTGTAGCCAAGTTTACCTTCCGTGTATTACTGATATCTTATGATGTTTCTTTTTCTGTGTGACTTACTTCAGTTAGAATCATCATACATGAATCCACTCATTGTGCTGCTAAGGGCCTGATGACACAGATTTCATTGCTGAGTGATATTGCTTTGTAAGTAAATACCACAACTTCTTTATCCATTTTTCACTTTCTGCGATGTTGAACTTGTACTGTAAACGAGGTTCTTGTAAACAGAGCCGTTCCAAACTTTGGGGTGGCTGTGTATTTTTGATTTTAATTTCCCTAAGCTATAGGACCATAAGTGGAAGTGCCCTAGGTTCTGTTGCTTTGTTTTTTAGATGTTTCAGGAAACACCATACACTTCTCCCGAGTGGTTGTTGGCAATTTACATCCCGCCCATCAGCATAACAAGGCTCCCAGTTCTCCATGGCCTGTCCTGCCTTTCTGGATTTTACACTTTTTTCAGATGGCCCTTTTGACCGGGGGGAAGTGAGACTTCATTGTAGTGCAGATTTCCTTTGCAAGCTTGCTTGGTTGGCCAAAAACGGCGTATGCGTTTTTTATTCCTGTTCATCTTCCGCAGAAATTGCAAACTGGGCCAAACAGGAGGTTAAAGGCGCTGACTCTCCAAGTTAGGAGAGTGTTAGTAAAGCGTCTGGAATGTTGCACCCGAGTACCAGGGGAGGAAAACTGAGACATATTTGAACACGTCTCCTGTTCACATGGTTGATCATACTTGGGTTCCACATGCATGTTTTAGCTGAAGGAAGAATACCTTAAACCTGGAGAGTTGAGACCCGTGTAATGGGTACCATGCAATATGAATTCAAAGGGTCTTCATTTGCTCACCGAACCCCTCCAATCCTATCACTGCTGCGTTTATGCCCCTGTACACATGCTTGATTCTCTTTTGGAGACATAGCAATCCATAGGTTTTACGATACTTACTAGTCAGGTACATTATTAGGCGTTTAATATGCGGTGTTGAGTCCATTTCATTGAGCAAGGAGTAGCTCTTGTCTATTCCATATTTGACTTAAGGAACTTTATCTGTGCTCATTTCAATCTCTGGTTTTATGCAGCACCCCAACTCACCTTTACCCTTAAGCAAGCATAAGTTGGTTTTCTAAATTTGAGACCCTGTTCTGTTCTGTAATTCAGTTCCTGTGTAGCCAAGTTTACATTCCGTGTATTACTGATATCTTATGATGTTTCTTTTTCTGTGTGACTTATTTCAGTTAGAATCATCATACCTGAATCCACTCATTGTGATGCTAAGGGCCTGATGACATAGATTTCATTGCTGAGTGATATTGCTTTGTAAGTAAATACCACAACTTCTTTATCCATTTTTCACTTTCTGCGTTGTTGAACTTGTACTGGAAATGAGGTTCTTGTAAACAGAGGTGTCCCAAACTTTGGGGTGGCTGTGTCTTTTTGATTTTAATTTCCCTAAGCTATAAGACCATAAGTGGCAGTGCCCTAGGCTCTGTTGCTTTGTTTTTTAGATGTTTCAGGAAACACCATACACTTCTCCCGAGTGGTTGTTGGCAATTTACATCCCGCCCATCAGCATAACAGGGCTCCCAGTTCTCCATGGCCTGTCCTGCCTTTCTGGATTTTACACTTTTTTCAGATGGCCCTTTTGACCGGGGGGAAGTGAGACTTCATTGTAGTGCAGATTTCCTTTGCAAGCTTGCTTGGTTGGCCAAAAAGGGCGTATGCGTTTTTTCCTGAATATATTCAGGAAAAAACGCATACGCCCTTTTTGGCCAAGTGCATCATTGTGGACGTTCTGCCTCTTTTCCTATGCTTTCAATGCAATTCCAGTCTACCTCCTGAAATCGGTTTCCTGCAATTCTGCCCCGCTTTCAAGTCCTCTTGGCAGCCTTACTTCAGTCTATTTTTGGACGATAGCTGTCATTTATAACCCTGCAGGTTTGTGAATTACAGTGCCCCTGAGCTCCTTTCTTCAACACGCTTTCTTGTGACCTGGCTGCAACACAGCAGGATGGCTTCAGGCCCTAATCTGGGTCCGGTACGGCACGCTGAGCCTTTGGTTATTTCCTCTTCCTGGTGGGAAATGAGAGTTAAATTTGCCCGTCCAGACACCTCCAGCTAGCCTCTCATTGGTTCTCGCTATTCCTGTTCATCTTCCGCAGAAATTGCAAACTGGGCCAAACAGGAGGTTAAAGGCGCTGACTCTCCAAGTGGGGAGAGTGTTAGTAAAGCGTCTGGAATGTTGCACCCGAGTACCAGGGGAGGAAAACTGAGACATATTTGAACACGTCTCCCGTTCACATGGTTGATCATACTTGGGTTCCACATGCATGTTTTAGCTGAAGGAAGAATACCTTAAACCTGGAGTGTTGAGACCCGTGGAATGGGTACCATGCAATATGACTTCAAAGGGTCTTCATTTGCTCACTGAACCTCTCCAATCCTATCACTGCTGCGTTTATGCCCCTGTACACATGCTTGATTCTCTTTTGGAGACATAGCAATCCATAGGTTTTACGATACTTACTAGTCAGGTACATTCTTAGGCGTTTAATATGCGGTGTTGAGTCCATTTCGTTGAGCAAGGAGTAGCTCTTGTCTATTCCACATTTGACTTAAGGAACTTTATCTGTGCTCATTTCAATCTCTGGTTTTATGCAGCACCCCAACTCACCTTTACCCTTAAGCAAGCATAAGTTGGTTTTCTAAATTTGAGACCCTGTTCTGTTCTGTAATTCAGTTCCTGTGTAGCCAAGTTTACATTCCATGTATTACTGATATCTTATGATGTTTCTTTTTCTGTGTGACTTATTTCAGTTAGAACCATCATACCTGAATCCACTCATTGTGATGCTAAGGGCCTGATGACACAGATTTCATTGCTGAGTGATATTGCTTTGTAAGTAAATACCACAACTTCTTTATCCATTTTTCACTTTCTGCGATGTTGAACTTGTACTGTAAACGAGGTTCTTGTAAACAGAGGCATCCCAAACTTTGGGGTGGCTGTGTCTTTTTGATTTTAATTTCCCTAAGCTATAAGACCATAAGTGGCAGTGCCCTAGGCTCTGTTGCTTTGTTTTTTAGATGTTTCAGGAAACACCATACACTTCTCCCGAGTGTCTGTTGGCAATTTACATCCCGCCCATCAGCATAACAAGGCTCCCTGTTCTCCATGGCCTGTCCTGCCTTTCTGGATTTTACACTTTTTTCAGATGGCCCTTTTGACCGGGGGGAAGTGAGACTTCATTGTAGTGCAGATTTCCTTTGCAAGCTTGCTTGGTTGGCCAAAAAGGGCGTATGCGTTTTTTCCTGAATATATTCAGGAAAAAACGCATACGCCCTTTTTGGCCAAGTGTATCATTGTGGACGTTCTGCCTCTTTTCCTATGCTTTCAATGCAATTCCAGTCTACCTCCTGAAATCGGTTTCCTGCAATTCTGCCCCGCTTTCAAGTCCTCTTGGCAGCCTTACTTCAGTCTATTTTTGGACGATAGCTGTCATTTATAACTCTGCAGGTTTGTGAATTACAGTGCCCCTGAGCTCCTTTCTTCAACTCGCTTTCTTGTGACCTGGCCGCAACACCGCAGGATGGCTTCAGGCCCTAATCTGGTTCCGGCCCGGCATGCTGAGCCTTTGGTTAATTCCTCTTCCTGGTGGGAAATGAGAGTTAAATTTGCCCGTCCAGACACGTCCAGCTAGCCTCTCATTGGTTCTCGCTATTCCTGTTCATCTTCCGCAGAAATTGCAAACTGGGCCAAACAGGAGGTTAAAGGGACTGACTCTCCAAGTGGGGAGAGTGTTAGTAAAGCGTCTGGAATGTTGCACCCGAGTACCAGGGGAGGAAAACTGAGACATATTTGAACACGTCTCCCGATCACATGGTTGATCATACTCTAGGTTCCACATGCATGTTTTAGCTGAAGGAAGAATACCTTAAACCTGGGTAGTTGAAACCCGTGGAATGGGTACCATGCAATATGACTTCAAAGGGTCTTCATTTGCTCACCGAACCTCTCCAATCCTATCACTGCTGCATTTATGCCCCTGTACACATGCTTTATTCTCTTTCGGAGACATAGCAATCCATAGGTTTTAAGATACTTACTAGTCAGGTACATTCTTAGGCGTTTAATATGCGGTGTTGAGTCCATTTCGTTGAGCAAGGAGTAGCTCTTGTCTATTCCATATTTGGCTTAAGGAACTTTATCTGTGCTCATTTCAGTCTCTGGTTTTATGCTGCACCCTAACTCACCTTTACCCTTAAGCAAGAATAAGTTGGTTTTCTAAATTTGAGAACCTGTTCTGTTCTGTAATTCAGTTCCTGTGTAGCCAAGTTTACATTCCGTGTATTACTGATATCTTATGATGTTTCTTTTTCTGTGTGACTTATTTCAGTTAGAATCATCATACCTGAATCCACTCATTGTGCTGCTAAGGGCCTGATGCCACAGATTTCATTGCTGAGTGATATTGCTTTGTAAGTAAATACCACAACTTCTTTATCCATTTTTCACTTTCTGCGATGTTGAACTTGTACTGTAAACGAGGTTCTTGTAAACAGAGCCGTTCCAAACTTTGGGGTGGCTGTGTCTTTTTGATTTTAATTTCCCTAAGCTATAGGACCATAAGTGGAAGTGCCCTAGGTTCTGTTGCTTTGTTTTTTAGATGTTTCAGGAAACACCATACACTTCTCCCAAGTGGTTGTTGGCAATTTACATCCCGCCCATCAGCATAACAAGGCTCCCAGTTCTCCATGGCCTGTCCTGCCTTTCTGGATTTTACACTTTTTTCAGATGGCCCTTTTGACCGGTGGGAAGTGAGACTTCATTGTAGTGCAGATTTCCTTTGCAAGCTTGCTTGGTTGGCCAAAAAGGGCGTATGCGTTTTTTCCTGAATATATTCAGGAAAAAACGCATACGCCCTTTTTGGCCAAGTGCATCATTGTGGACGTTCTGCCTCTTTTCCTATGCTTTCAATGCAATTCCAGTCTACCTCCTGAAATCGGTTTCCTGCAATTCTGCCCCGCTTTCAAGTCCTCTTGGCAGCCTTACTTCAGTCTATTTTTGGACGATAGCTGTCATTTATAACTCTGCAGGTTTGTGAATTACAGTGCCCCTGAGCTCCTTTCTTCAACTCGCTTTCTTGTGACCTGGCTGCAACACCGCAGGATGGCTTCAGGCCCTAATCTGGTTCCGGCACGGCACGCTGAGCCTTTGGTTATTTCCTCTTCCTGGTGGGAAATGAGAGTTAAATTTGCCCGTCCAGACACCTCCAGCTAGTCTCTCATTTGTTCTCGCTATTCCTGTTCATCTTCTGCAGAAATTGCAAACTGGGCCAAACAGGAGGTTAAAGGCGCTGACTCTCCAAGTGGGGAGAGTGTTAGTAAAGCGTCTGGAATGTTGCACCCGAGTACCAGGGGAGGAAAACTGAGACATATTTGAACACGTCTCCCGTTCACATGGTTGATCATACTTGGGTTCCACATGCATGTTTTAGCTGAAGGAAAAATACCTTAAACCTGGAGAGTTGAGACCCGTGGAATGGGTACCATGCAATATGACTTCAAAGGGTCTTCATTTGCTCACCGAACCTCTCCAATCCTATCACTGCTGCCTTTATGCCCCTGTAAACATGCTTGATTCTCTATCGGAGACATAGCAATCCATAGGTTTTAAGATACTTACTAGTCAGGTACATTCTTAGGCGTTTAATATGCGGTGTTGAGTCCATTTCGTTGAGCAAGGAGTAGCTCTTGTCTATTCCATATTTGACTTAAGGAACTTTATCTGTGCTCATTTCAATCTCTGGTTTATGCAGCACCCCAACTCACCTTTACCCTTAAGCAAGCATAAGTTGGTTTTCTAAATTTGAGACCCTGTTCTGTTCTGTAATTCTGTTCCTGTGTAGCCAAGTTTACATTCCGTGTGTTACTGATATCTTATGATGTTTCTTTTTCTGTGTGACTTATTTCAGTTAGAATCATCATACCTGAATCCACTCATTGTGCTGCTAAGGGCCTGATGACATAGATTTCATTGCTGAGTGATATTGCTTTGTAAGTGAATACCACAACTTCTTTATCCACTTTTCACTTTCTGCGATGTTGAACTTGTACTGTAAACGAGGTTCTTGTAAACAGAGCCGTTCCAAACTTTGGGGTGGCTGTGTCTTTTTTATTTTAATTTCCCTAAGCTATAGGACCATAAGTGGAAGTGCCCTAGGTTCTGTTGCTTTGTTTTTTAGATGTTTCAGGAAACACCATACACTTCTCCCGAGTGGTTGTTGGCAATTTACATCCCGCCCATCAGCATAACAGGGCTCCCAGTTCTCCATGGCCTGTCCTGCCTTTCTGGATTTTACACTTTTTTCAGATGGTCCTTTTGACCGGGGGGAAGTGAGACTTCATTGTAGTGCAGATTTCCTTTGCAAGCTTGCTTGGTTGGCCAAAAAGGGCGTATGCGTTTTTTCCTGAATATATTCTGGAAAAAACGCATACGCCCTTTTTGGCCATGTGCATCATTGTGGACGTTCTGCCTCTTTTCCTATGCTTTCAATGCAATTCCAGTCTACCTCCTGAAATCGGTTTCCTGCAATTCTGCCCCGCTTTCAAGTCCTCTTGGCAGCCTTACTTCAGTCTATTTTTGGACGATAGCTGTCATTTATAACTCTGCAGGTTTGAGAATTACAGTGCCCCTGAGCTCCTTTCTTCAACTTGCTTTCTTGTGACCTGGCCGCAACACCGCAGGATGGCTTCAGGCCCTAATCTGGTTCCGGCACGGCACGCTGAACCTTTGGTTATTTCCGCTTCCTGGTGGGAAATGAGAGTTAAATTTGCCCGTCCAGACACCTGCAGCTAGTCTCTCATTGGTTCTCGCTATTCCTGTTCATCTTCCGCAGAAATTGCATACTGGGCCAAACAGGAGGTTAAAGGCGCTGACTCTCCAAGTGGGGAGAGTGTTAGTAAAGCGTCTGGAATGTTGCACCCGAGTACCAGGGGAGGAAAACTGAGACATATTTGAACACGTCTCCCGTTCACATGGTTGATCATACTTGGGTTCCACATGCATGTTTTAGCTGAAGGAAGAATACCTTAAACCTGGAGAGTTGAGACCCGTGGAATGGGTACCATGCAATATGACTTCAAAGGGTCTTCATTTGCTCACCGAACCTCTCCAATCCTATCACTGCTGCGTTTATGCTCCTGTACACATGCTTGATTCTCTTTCGGAGACATAGCAATCCATAGGTTTTAAGATACTTACTAGTCAGGTACATTCTTAGGCGTTTAATATGCGGTGTTGAGTCCATTTCGTTGAGCAAGGAGTAGCTCTTGTCTATTCCATATTTGACTTAAGGAACTTTATCTGTGCTCATTTCAATCTCTGGTTTATGCAGCACCCCAACTCACCTTTACCCTTAAGCAAGCATAAGTTGGTTTTCTAAATTTGAGACCCTGTTCTGTTCTGTAATTCAGTTCCTGTGTAGCCAAGTTTACATTCCGTGTATTACTGATATCTTATGATGTTTCTTTTTCTGTGTGACTTATTTCAGTTGGAATCATCATACCTGAATCCACTCATTGTGCTGCTAAGGGCCTGATGACATAGATTTCATTGCTGAGTGATATTGCTTTGTAAGTGAATACCACAACTTCTTTATCCATTTTTCACTTTCTGCGATGTTGAACTTGTACTGTAAACGAGGTTCTTGTAAACAGAGGCGTCCCAAACTTTGGGGTGGCTGTGTCTTTTTGATTTTAATTTCCCTAAGCTATAAGACCATAAGTGGCAGTGCCCTAGGCTCTGTTGCTTTGTTTTTTAGATGTTTCAGGAAACACCATACACTTCTCCCGAGTGTCTGTTGGCAATTTACATCCCACCCATCAGCATAACAAGGCTCCCAGTTCTCCATGGCCTGTCCTGCCTTTCTGGATTTTACACATTTTTCAGATGGCCCTTTTGACCGGGGGGAAGTGAGACTTCATTGTAGTGCAGATTTCCTTTGCAAGCTTGCTTGGTTGGCCAAAAAGGGCGTATGCGTTTTTTCCTGAATACATTCAGGAAAAAACGCATACGCCCTTTTTGGCCAAGTGCATCATTGTGGACGTTCTGCCTCTTTTCCTATGCTTTCAATGCAATTCCAGTCTACCTCCTGAAATTGGTTTCCTGCAATTCTGCCCCGCTTTCAAGTCCTCTTGGCAGCCTTACTTCAGTCTATTTTTGGACGATAGCTGTCATTTATAACTCTGCAGGTTTGTGAATTACAGTGCCCCTGAGCTCCTTTCTTCAACTCGCTTTCTTGTGACCTGGCCGCAACACCGCAGGATGGCTTCAGGCCCTAATCTGGTTCCGGTACGGCACGCTGAGCCTTTGGTTATTTCCTCTTCCTGGTGGGAAATGAGAGTTAAATTTGCCCGTCCAGACACCTCCAGCTAGCCTCTCATTTGTTCTCGCTATTCCTGTTCATCTTCCGCAGAAATTGCAAACTGGGCCAAACAGGAGGTTAAAGGCGCTGACTCTCCAAGTGGGGAGAGTGTTAATAAAGCGTCTGGAATGTTGCACCCGAGTACCAGGGGAGGAAAACTGAGACATATTTGAACACGTCTCCCGTTCACATGGTTGATCATACTTGGGTTCCACATGCATGTTTTAGCTGAAGGAAGAATACCTTAAACCTGGAGAGTTGAGACCCGTGGAATGGGTACCATGCAATATGACTTCAAAGGGTCTTCATTTGCTCACCGAACCTCTCCAATCCTATCACTGCTGCGTTTATGCCCCTGTACACATGCTTGATTCTCTTTTGGAGACATAGCAATCCATAGGTTTTACGATACTTACTAGTCAGGTACATTCTTAGGCGTTTAATATGCGGTGTTGAGTCCATTTCGTTGAGCAAGGAGTAGCTCTTGTCTATTCCATATTTGACTTAAGGAACTTTATCTGTGCTCATTTCAATCTCTGGTTTATGCAGCACCCCAACTCACCTTTACCCTTAAGCAAGCATAAGTTGGTTTTCTAAATTTGAGACCCTGTTCTGTTCTGTAATTCAGTTCCTGTGTAGCCAAGTTTACATTCCGTGTATTACTGATATCTTATGATGTTTCTTTTTCTGTGTGACTTATTTCAGTTAGAATCATCATACCTGAATCCACTCATTGTGCTGCTAAGGGCCTGATGACATAGATTTCATTGCTGAGTGATATTGCTTTGTAAGTGAATACCACAACTTCTTTATCCATTTTTCACTTTCTGCGATGTTGAACTTGTACTGTAAACGAGGTTCTTGTAAACAGAGGCGTCCCAAACTTTGGGGTGGCTGTGTCTTTTTGATTTTAATTTCCCTAAGCTATAAGACCATAAGTGGCAGTGCCCTAGGCTCTGTTGCTTTGTTTTTTAGATGTTTCAGGAAACACCATACACTTCTCCCGAGTGTCTGTTGGCAATTTACATCCCGCCCATCAGCATAACAAGGCTCCCAGTTCTCCATGGCCTGTCCTGCCTTTCTGGATTTTACACTTTTTTCAGATGGCCCTTTTGACCGGGGAGAAGTGAGACTTCATTGTAGTGCAGATTTCCTTTGCAAGCTTGCTTGGTTGGCCAAAAAGGGCGTATGCGTTTTTTCCTGAATATATTCAGGAAAAAACGCATACGCCCTTTTTGGCCAAGTGCATCATTGTGGACGTTCTGCCTCTTTTCCTATGCTTTCAATGCAATTCCAGTCTACCTCCTGAAATCGGTTTCCTGCAATTCTGCCCCGCTTTCAAGTCCTCTTGGCAGCCTTACTTCAGTCTATTTTTGGACGATAGCTGTCATTTATAACTCTGCAGGTTTGTGAATTACAGTGCCCCTGAGCTCCTTTCTTCAACTCGCTTTCTTGTGACCTGGCCGCAACACCGCAGGATGGCTTCAGGCCCTAATCTGGTTCCGGTACGGCACGCTGAGCCTTTGGTTCTTTCCTCTTCCTGGTGGGAAATGAGAGTTAAATTTGCCCGTCCAGACACCTCCAGCTAGCCTCTCATTTGTTCTCGCTATTCCTGTTCATCTTCCGCAGAAATTGCAAACTGGGCCAAACAGGAGGTTAAAGGCGCTGACTCTCCAAGTGGGGAGAGTGTTAATAAAGCGTCTGGAATGTTGCACCCGAATACCAGGGGAGGAAAACTGAGACATATTTGAACACGTCTCCCGTTCACATGGTTGATCATACTTGGGTTCCACATGCATGTTTTAGCTGAAGGAAGAATACCTTAAACCTGGAGAGTTGAGACCCGTGGAATGGGTACCATGCAATATGACTTCAAAGGGTCTTCATTTGCTCACCGAACCTCTCCAATCCTATCACTGCTGCGTTTATGCCCCTGTACACATGCTTGATTCTCTTTTGGAGACATAGCAATCCATAGGTTTTACGATACTTACTAGTCAGGTACATTCTTAGGCGTTTAATATGCGGTGTTGAGTCCATTTCGTTGAGCAAGGAGTAGCTCTTGTCTATTCCATATTTGACTTAAGGAACTTTATCTGTGCTCATTTCAATCTCTGGTTTTATGCAGCACCCCAACTCACCTTTACCCTTAAGCAAGCATAAGTTGGTTTTCTAAATTTGAGACCCTGTTCTGTTCTGTAATTCAGTTCCTGTGTAGCCAAGTTTACATTCCGTGTATTACTGATATCTTATGATGTTTCTTTTTCTGTGTGACTTATTTCAGTTAGAATCATCATACCTGAATCCACTCATTGTGATGCTAAGGGCCTGATGACATAGATTTCATTGCTGAGTGATATTGCTTTGTAAGTAAATACCACAACTTCTTTATCCATTTTTCACTTTCTGCGATGTTGAACTTGTACTGTAAACGAGGTTCTTGTAAACAGAGGCGTCCCAAACTTTGGGGTGGCTGTGTCTTTTTGATTTTAATTTCCCTAAGCTATAAGACCATAAGTGGCAGTGCCCTAGGCTCTGTTGCTTTGTTTTTTAGATGTTTCAGGAAACACCATACACTTCTCCCGAGTGTCTGTTGGCTATTTACATCCCGCCCATCAGCATAACAAGGCTCCCAGTTCTCCATGGCCTGTCCTGCCTTTCTGGATTTTACACTTTTTTCAGATGGCCCTTTTGACCGGGGGGAAGTGAGACTTCATTGTAGTGCAGATTTCCTTTGCAAGCTTGCTTGGTTGGCCAAAAAGGGCGTATGCGTTTTTTCCTGAATATATTCAGGAAAAAACGCATACGCCGTTTTTGGCCAAGTGCATCATTGTGGACGTTCTGCCTCTTTTCCTATGCTTTCAATGCAATTCCAGTCTACCTCCTGAAATCGGTTTCCTGCAATTCTGCCCCGCTTTCAAGTCCTCTTGGCAGCCTTACTTCAGTCTATTTTTGGACGATAGCTGTCATTTATAACTCTGCAGGTTTGTGAATTACAGTGCCCCTGAGCTCCTTTCTTCAACTCGCTTTCTTGTGACCTGGCCGCAACACCGCAGGATGGCTTCAGGCCCTAATCTGGTTCCGGTACGGCACGCTGAGCCTTTGGTTCTTTCCTCTTCCTGGTGGGAAATGAGAGTTAAATTTGCCCGTCCAGACACCTCCAGCTAGCCCCTCATTGGTTCTCGCTATTCCTGTTCATCTTCTGCAGAAATTGCAAACTGGGCCAAACAGGAGGTTAAAGGCGCTGACTCTCCAAGTGGGGAGAGTGTTAGTAAAGCGTCTGGAATGTTGCACCCGAGTACCAGGGGAGGAAAACTGAGACATATTTGAACACGTCTCCCGTTCACATGGTTGATCATACTTGGGTTCCACATGCATGTTTTAGCTGAAGGAAGAATACCTTAAACCTGGAGAGTTGAGACCCGTGGAATGGGTACCATGCAATATGACTTCAAAGGGTCTTCATTTGCTCACCGAACCTCTCCAATCCTATCACTGCTGCGTTTATGCCCCTGTACACATGCTTGATTCTCTTTTGGAGACATAGCAATCCATAGGTTTTACGATACTTACTAGTCAGGTACATTCTTAGGCGTTTAATATGCGGTGTTGAGTCCATTTCGTTGAGCAAGGAGTAGCTCTTGTCTATTCCATATTTGACTTAAGGAACTTTATCTGTGCTCATTTCAATCTCTGGTTTTATGCAGCACCCCAACTCACCTTTACCCTTAAGCAAGCATAAGTTGGTTTTCTAAATTTGAGACCCTGTTCTGTTCTGTAATTCAGTTCCTGTGTAGCCAAGTTTACATTCCGTGTATTACTGATATCTTATGATGTTTCTTTTTCTGTGTGACTTATTTCAGTTAGAATCATCATACCTGAATCCACTCATTGTGATGCTAAGGGCCTGATGACATAGATTTCATTGCTGAGTGATATTGCTTTGTAAGTAAATACCACAACTTCTTTATCCATTTTTCACTTTCTGCGATGTTGAACTTGTACTGTAAACGAGGTTCTTGTAAACAGAGGCGTCCCAAACTTTGGGGTGGCTGTGTCTTTTTGATTTTAATTTCCCTAAGCTATAAGACCATAAGTGGCAGTGCCCTAGGCTCTGTTGCTTTGTTTTTTAGATGTTTCAGGAAACACCATACACTTCTCCCGAGTGTCTGTTGGCTATTTACATCCCGCCCATCAGCATAACAAGGCTCCCAGTTCTCCATGGCCTGTCCTGCCTTTCTGGATTTTACACTTTTTTCAGATGGCCCTTTTGACCGGGGGGAAGTGAGACTTCATTGTAGTGCAGATTTCCTTTGCAAGCTTGCTTGGTTGGCCAAAAAGGGCGTATGCGTTTTTTCCTGAATATATTCAGGAAAAAACGCATACGCCGTTTTTGGCCAAGTGCATCATTGTGGACGTTCTGCCTCTTTTCCTATGCTTTCAATGCAATTCCAGTCTACCTCCTGAAATCGGTTTCCTGCAATTCTGCCCCGCTTTCAAGTCCTCTTGGCAGCCTTACTTCAGTCTATTTTTGGACGATAGCTGTCATTTATAACTCTGCAGGTTTGTGAATTACAGTGCCCCTGAGCTCCTTTCTTCAACTCGCTTTCTTGTGACCTGGCCGCAACACCGCAGGATGGCTTCAGGCCCTAATCTGGTTCCGGTACGGCACGCTGAGCCTTTGGTTCTTTCCTCTTCCTGGTGGGAAATGAGAGTTAAATTTGCCCGTCCAGACACCTCCAGCTAGCCCCTCATTGGTTCTCGCTATTCCTGTTCATCTTCCGCAGAAATTGCAAACTGGGCCAAACAGGAGGTTAAAGGCGCTGACTCTCCAAGTGGGGAGAGTGTTAGTAAAGCGTCTGGAATGTTGCACCCGAGTACCAGGGGAGGAAAACTGAGACATATTTGAACACGTCTCCCGTTCACATGGTTGATCATACTTGGGTTCCACATGCATGTTTTAGCTGAAGGAAGAATACCTTAAACCTGGAGAGTTGAGACCCGTGGAATGGGTACCATGCAATATGACTTCAAAGGGTCTTCATTTGCTCACCGAACCTCTCCAATCCTATCACTGCTGCGTTTATGCCCCTGTACACATGCTTGATTCTCTTTTGGAGACATAGCAATCCATAGGTTTTACGATACTTACTAGTCAGGTACATTCTTAGGCGTTTAATATGCGGTGTTGAGTCCATTTCGTTGAGCAAGGAGTAGCTCTTGTCTATTCCATATTTGACTTAAGGAACTTTATCTGTGCTCATTTCAATCTCTGGTTTTATGCAGCACCCCAACTCACCTTTACCCTTAAGCAAGCATAAGTTGGTTTTCTAAATTTGAGACCCTGTTCTGTTCTGTAATTCAGTTCCTGTGTAGCCAAGTTTACATTCCGTGTATTACTGATATCTTATGATGTTTCTTTTTCTGTGTGACTTATTTCAGTTAGAATCATCATACCTGAATCCACTCATTGTGATGCTAAGGGCCTGATGACATAGATTTCATTGCTGAGTGATATTGCTTTGTAAGTAAATACCACAACTTCTTTATCCATTTTTCACTTTCTGCGATGTTGAACTTGTACTGTAAACGAGGTTCTTGTAAACAGAGGCGTCCCAAACTTTGGGGTGGCTGTGTCTTTTTGATTTTAATTTCCCTAAGCTATAAGACCATAAGTGGCAGTGCCCTAGGCTCTGTTGCTTTGTTTTTTAGATGTTTCAGGAAACACCATACACTTCTCCCGAGTGTCTGTTGGCAATTTACATCCCGCCCATCAGCATAACAAGGCTCCCAGTTCTCCATGGCCTGTCCTGCCTTTCTGGATTTTACACTTTTTTCAGATGGCCCTTTTGACCGGGGGGAAGTGAGACTTCATTGTAGTGCAGATTTCCTTTGCAAGCTTGCTTGGTTGGCCAAAAAGGGCGTATGCATTTTTTCCAGAATATATTCAGAAAAAAACGCATACGCCCTTTTTGGCCAAGTGCATCATTGTGGACGTTCTGCCTCTTTTCCTATGCTTTCAATGCAATTCCAGTCTACCTCCTGAAATCGGTTTCCTGCAATTCTGCCCCGCTTTCAAGTCCTCTTGGCAGCCTTACTTCAGTCTATTTTTGGACGATAGCTGTCATTTATAACTCTGCAGGTTTGTGAATTACAGTGCCCCTGAGCTCCTTTCTTCAACTCGCTTTCTTGTGACCTGGCCGCAACACCGCAGGATGGCTTCAGGCCCTAATCTGGTTCCGGTACGGCACGCTGAGCCTTTGGTTAATTCCTCTTCCTGGTGGGAAATGAGAGTTAAATTTGCCCGTCCAGACACCTCCAGCTAGCCTCTCATTTGTTCTCGCTATTCCTGTTCATCTTCCGCAGAAATTGCAAACTGGGCCAAACAGGAGGTTAAAGGCGCTGACTCTCCAAGTGGGGAGAGTGTTAGTAAAGCGTCTGGAATGTTGCACCCGAGTACCAGGGGAGGAAAACTGAGACATATTTGAACACGTCTCCCGTTCACATGGTTGATCATACTTGGGTTCCACATGCATGTTTTAGCTGAAGGAAGAATACCTTAAACCTGGAGAGTTGAGACCCGTGGAATGGGTACCATGCAATATGACTTCAAAGGGTCTTCATTTGCTCACCGAACCTCTCCAATCCTATCACTGCTGCGTTTATGCCCCTGTACACATGCTTGATTCTCTTTTGGAGACATAGCAATCCATAGGTTTTACGATACTTACTAGTCAGGTACATTCTTAGGCGTTTAATATGCGGTTTTGAGTCCATTTCGTTGAGCAAGGAGTAGCTCTTGTCTATTCCATATTTGACTTAAGGAACTTTATCTGTGCTCATTTCAATCTCTGGTTTATGCAGCACCCCAACTCACCTTTACCCTTAAGCAAGCATAAGTTGGTTTTCTAAATTTGAGACCCTGTTCTGTTCTGTAATTCAGTTCCTGTGTAGCCAAGTTTACATTCCGTGTATTACTGATATCTTATGATGTTTCTTTTTCTGTGTGACTTATTTCAGTTAGAATCATCATACCTGAATCCACTCATTGTGCTGCTAAGGGCCTGATGACATAGATTTCATTGCTGAGTGATATTGCTTTGTAAGTGAATACCACAACTTCTTTATCCATTTTTCACTTTCTGCGATGTTGAACTTGTACTGTAAACGAGGTTCTTGTAAACAGAGGCGTCCCAAACTTTGGGGTGGCTGTGTCTTTTTGATTTTAATTTCCCTAAGCTATAAGACCATAAGTGGCAGTGCCCTAGGCTCTGTTGCTTTGTTTTTTAGATGTTTCAGGAAACACCATACACTTCTCCCGAGTGTCTGTTGGCAATTTACATCCCGCCCATCAGCATAACAAGGCTCCCAGTTCTCCATGGCCTGTCCTGCCTTTCTGGATTTTACACTTTTTTCAGATGGCCCTTTTGACCGGGGGGAAGTGAGACTTCATTGTAGTGCAGATTTCCTTTGCAAGCTTGCTTGGTTGGCCAAAAAGGGCGTATGCGTTTTTTCCTGAATATATTCAGGAAAAAACGCATACGCCCTTTTTGGCCAAGTGCATCATTGTGGACGTTCTGCCTCTTTTCCTATGCTTTCAATGCAATTCCAGTCTACCTCCTGAAATCGGTTTCCTGCAATTCTGCCCCGCTTTCAAGTCCTCTTGGCAGCCTTACTTCAGTCTATTTTTGGACGATAGCTGTCATTTATAACTCTGCAGGTTTGTGAATTACAGTGCCCCTGAGCTCCTTTCTTCAACTCGCTTTCTTGTGACCTGGCCGCAACACCGCAGGATGGCTTCAGGCCCTAATCTGGTTCCGGTACGGCACGCTGAGCCTTTGGTTCTTTCCTCTTCCTGGTGGGAAATGAGAGTTAAATTTGCCCGTCCAGACACCTCCAGCTAGCCTCTCATTGGTTCTCGCTATTCCTGTTCATCTTCCGCAGAAATTGCAAACTGGGCCAAACAGGAGGTTAAAGGCGCTGACTCTCCAAGTGGGGAGAGTGTTAGTAAAGCGTCTGGAATGTTGTACCCCAGTACCAGGGGAGGAAAACTGAGACATATTTGAACACGTCTCCCGTTCACATGGTTGATCATACTTGGGTTCCACATGCATGTTTTACCTGAAGGAAGAATACCTTAAACCTGGAGAGTTGAGACCCGTGGAATGGGTACCATGCAATATGACTTCAAAGGGTCTTCATTTGCTCACCGAACCTCTCCAATCCTATCACTGCTGCGTTTATGCCCCTGTACACATGCTTGATTCTCTTTTGGAGACATAGCAATCCATAGGTTTTACGATACTTACTAGTCAGGTACATTCTTAGGCGTTTAATATGCGGTGTTGAGTCCATTTCGTTGAGCAAGGAGTAGCTCTTGTCTATTCCATATTTGACTTAAGGAACTTTATCTGTGCTCATTTCAATCTCTGGTTTTATGCAGCACCCCAACTCACCTTTACCCTTAGCAAGCATAAGTTGGTTTTCTAAATTTGAGACCCTGTTCTGTTCTGTAATTCAGTTCCTGTGTAGCCAAGTTTACATTCCGTGTATTACTGATATCTTATGATGTTTCTTTTTCTGTGTGACTTATTTCAGTTAGAATCATCATACCTGAATACACTCATTGTGATGCTAAGGGCCTGATGACATAGATTTCATTGCTGAGTGATATTGCTTTGTAAGTAAATACCACAACTTCTTTATCCATTTTTCACTTTCTGCGATGTTGAACTTGTACTGTAAACGAGGTTCTTGTAAACAGAGGCGTCCCAAACTTTGGGGTGGCTGTGTCTTTTTGATTTTAATTTCCCTAAGCTATAAGACCATAAGTGGCAGTGCCCTAGGCTCTGTTGCTTTGTTTTTTAGATGTTTCAGGAAACACCATACACTTCTCCCGAGTGTCTGTTGGCAATTTACATCCCGCCCATCAGCATAACAAGGCTCCCAGTTCTCCATGGCCTGTCCTGCCTTTCTGGATTTTACACTTTTTTCAGATGGCCCTTTTGACCGGGGGGAAGTGAGACTTCATTGTAGTGCAGATTTCCTTTGCAAGCTTGCTTGGTTGGCCAAAAAGGGCGTATGCGTTTTTTCCTGAATATATTCAGGAAAAAACGCATACGCCCTTTTTGGCCAAGTGCATCATTGTGGACGTTCTGCCTCTTTTCCTATGCTTTCAATGCAATTCCAGTCTACCTCCTGAAATCGGTTTCCTGCAATTCTGCCCCGCTTTCAAGTCCTCTTGGCAGCCTTACTTCAGTCTATTTTTGGACGATAGCTGTCATTTATAACTCTGCAGGTTTGTGAATTACAGTGCCCCTGAGCTCCTTTCTTCAACTCGCTTTCTTGTGACCTGGCCGCAACACCGCAGGATGGCTTCAGGCCCTAATCTGGTTCCGGTACGGCACGCTGAGCCTTTGGTTCTTTCCTCTTCCTGGTGGGAAATGAGAGTTAAATTTGCCTGTCCAGACACCTCCAGCTAGCCTCTCATTTGTTCTCGCTATTCCTGTTCATCTTCCGCAGAAATTGCAAACTGGGCCAAACAGGAGGTTAAAGGCGCTGACTCTCCAAGTGGGGAGAGTGTTAGTAAAGCGTCTGGAATGTTGCACCCGAGTACCAGGGGAGGAAAACTGAGACATATTTGAACACGTCTCCCGTTCACATGGTTGATCATACTTGGGTTCCACATGCATGTTTTAGCTGAAGGAAGAATACCTTAAACCTGGAGAGTTGAGACCCGTGGAATGGGTACCATGCAATATGACTTCAAAGGGTCTTCATTTGCTCACCGAACCTCTCCAATCCTATCACTGCTGCGTTTATGCCCCTGTACACATGCTTGATTCTCTTTTGGAGACATAGCAATCCATAGGTTTTACGATACTTACTAGTCAGGTACATTCTTAGGCGTTTAATATGCGGTGTTGAGTCCATTTCGTTGAGCAAGGAGTAGCTCTTGTCTATTCCATATTTGACTTAAGGAACTTTATCTGTGCTCATTTCAATCTCTGGTTTATGCAGCACCCCAACTCACCTTTACCCTTAAGCAAGCATAAGTTGGTTTTCTAAATTTGAGACCCTGTTCTGTTCTGTAATTCAGTTCCTGTGTAGCCAAGTTTACATTCCGTGTATTACTGATATCTTATGATGTTTCTTTTTCTGTGTGACTTATTTCAGTTAGAATCATCATACCTGAATCCACTCATTGTGCTGCTAAGGGCCTGATGACATAGATTTCATTGCTGAGTGATATTGCTTTGTAAGTGAATACCACAACTTCTTTATCCATTTTTCACTTTCTGCGATGTTGAACTTGTACTGTAAACGAGGTTCTTGTAAACAGAGGCGTCCCAAACTTTGGGGTGGCTGTGTCTTTTTGATTTTAATTTCCCTAAGCTATAAGACCATAAGTGGCAGTGCCCTAGGCTCTGTTGCTTTGTTTTTTAGATGTTTCAGGAAACACCATACACTTCTCCCGAGTGTCTGTTGGCAATTTACATCCCGCCCATCAGCATAACAAGGCTCCCAGTTCTCCATGGCCTGTCCTGCCTTTCTGGATTTTACACTTTTTTCAGATGGCCCTTTTGACCGGGGGGAAGTGAGACTTCATTGTAGTGCAGATTTCCTTTGCAAGCTTGCTTGGTTGGCCAAAAAGGGCGTATGCGTTTTTTCCTGAATATATTCAGGAAAAAACGCATACGCCCTTTTTGGCCAAGTGCATCATTGTGGACGTTCTGCCTCTTTTCCTATGCTTTCAATGCAATTCCAGTCTACCTCCTGAAATCGGTTTCCTGCAATTCTGCCCCGCTTTCAAGTCCTCTTGGCAGCCTTACTTCAGTCTATTTTTGGACGATAGCTGTCATTTATAACTCTGCAGGTTTGTGAATTACAGTGCCCCTGAGCTCCTTTCTTCAACTCGCTTTCTTGTGACCTGGCCGCAACACCGCAGGATGGCTTCAGGCCCTAATCTGGTTCCGGTACGGCACGCTGAGCCTTTGGTTCTTTCCTCTTCCTGGTGGGAAATGAGAGTTAAATTTGCCCGTCCAGACACCTCCAGCTAGCCTCTCATTGGTTCTCGCTATTCCTGTTCATCTTCCGCAGAAATTGCAAACTGGGCCAAACAGGAGGTTAAAGGCGCTGACTCTCCAAGTGGGGAGAGTGTTAGTAAAGCGTCTGGAATGTTGCACCCCAGTACCAGGGGAGGAAAACTGAGACATATTTGAACACGTCTCCCGTTCACATGGTTGATCATACTTGGGTTCCACATGCATGTTTTACCTGAAGGAAGAATACCTTAAACCTGGAGAGTTGAGACCCGTGGAATGGGTACCATGCAATATGACTTCAAAGGGTCTTCATTTGCTCACCGAACCTCTCCAATCCTATCACTGCTGCGTTTATGCCCCTGTACACATGCTTGATTCTCCTTTGGAGACATAGCAATCCATAGGTTTTACGATACTTACTAGTCAGGTACATTCTTAGGCGTTTAATATGCGGTGTTGAGTCCATTTCGTTGAGCAAGGAGTAGCTCTTGTCTATTCCATATTTGACTTAAGGAACTTTATCTGTGCTCATTTCAATCTCTGGTTTATGCAGCACCCCAACTCACCTTTACCCTTAAGCAAACATAAGTTGGTTTTCTAAATTTGAGACCCTGTTCTGTTCTGTAATTCAGTTCCTGTGTAGCCAAGTTTACATTCCGTGTATTACTGATATCTTATGATGTTTCTTTTTCTGTGTGACTTATTTCAGTTAGAATCATCATACCTGAATCCACTCATTGTGCTGCTAAGGGCCTGATGACATAGATTTCATTGCTGAGTGATATTGCTTTGTAAGTGAATACCACAACTTCTTTATCCATTTTTCACTTTCTGCGATGTTGAACTTGTACTGTAAACGAGGTTCTTGTAAACAGAGGCGTCCCAAACTTTGGGGTGGCTGTGTCTTTTTGATTTTAATTTCCCTAAGCTATAAGACCATAAGTGGCAGTGCCCTAGGCTCTGTTGCTTTGTTTTTTAGATGTTTCAGGAAACACCATACACTTCTCCCGAGTGTCTGTTGGCAATTTACATCCCGCCCATCAGCATAACAAGGCTCCCAGTTCTCCATGGCCTGTCCTGCCTTTCTGGATTTTACACTTTTTTCAGATGGCCCTTTTGACCGGGGGGAAGTGAGACTTCATTGTAGTGCAGATTTCCTTTGCAAGCTTGCTTGGTTGGCCAAAAAGGGCGTATGCGTTTTTTCCTGAATATATTCAGGAAAAAACGCATACGCCCTTTTTGGCCAAGTGCATCATTGTGGACGTTCTGCCTCTTTTCCTATGCTTTCAATGCAATTCCAGTCTACCTCCTGAAATCGGTTTCCTGCAATTCTGCCCCGCTTTCAAGTCCTCTTGGCAGCCTTACTTCAGTCTATTTTTGGACGATAGCTGTCATTTATAACTCTGCAGGTTTGTGAATTACAGTGCCCCTGAGCTCCTTTCTTCAACTCGCTTTCTTGTGACCTGGCCGCAACACCGCAGGATGGCTTCAGGCCCTAATCTGGTTCCGGTACGGCACGCTGAGCCTTTGGTTCTTTCCTCTTCCTGGTGGGAAATGAGAGTTAAATTTGCCCGTCCAGACACCTCCAGCTAGCCTCTCATTGGTTCTCGCTATTCCTGTTCATCTTCCGCAGAAATTGCAAACTGGGCCAAACAGGAGGTTAAAGGCGCTGACTCTCCAAGTGGGGAGAGTGTTAGTAAAGCGTCTGGAATGTTGCACCCCAGTACCAGGGGAGGAAAACTGAGACATATTTGAACACGTCTCCCGTTCACATGGTTGATCATACTTGGGTTCCACATGCATGTTTTACCTGAAGGAAGAATACCTTAAACCTGGAGAGTTGAGACCCGTGGAATGGGTACCATGCAATATGACTTCAAAGGGTCTTCATTTGCTCACCGAACCTCTCCAATCCTATCACTGCTGCGTTTATGCCCCTGTACACATGCTTGATTCTCTTTTGGAGACATAGCAATCCATAGGTTTTACGATACTTACTAGTCAGGTACATTCTTAGGCGTTTAATATGCGGTGTTGAGTCCATTTCGTTGAGCAAGGAGTAGCTCTTGTCTATTCCATATTTGACTTAAGGAACTTTATCTGTGCTCATTTCAATCTCTGGTTTTATGCAGCACCCCAACTCACCTTTACCCTTAAGCAAGCATAAGTTGGTTTTCTAAATTTGAGACCCTGTTCTGTTCTGTAATTCAGTTCCTGTGTAGCCAAGTTTACATTCCGTGTATTACTGATATCTTATGATGTTTCTTTTTCTGTGTGACTTATTTCAGTTAGAATCATCATACCTGAATCCACTCATTGTGATGCTAAGGGCCTGATGACATAGATTTCATTGCTGAGTGATATTGCTTTGTAAGTAAATACCACAACTTCTTTATCCATTTTTCACTTTCTGCGATGTTGAACTTGTACTGTAAACGAGGTTCTTGTAAACAGAGGCGTCCCAAACTTTGGGGTGGCTGTGTCTTTTTGATTTTAATTTCCCTAAGCTATAAGACCATAAGTGGCAGTGCCCTAGGCTCTGTTGCTTTGTTTTTTAGATGTTTCAGGAAACACCATACACTTCTCCCGAGTGTCTGTTGGCAATTTACATCCCGCCCATCAGCATAACAAGGCTCCCAGTTCTCCATGGCCTGTCCTGCCTTTCTGGATTTTACACTTTTTTCAGATGGCCCTTTTGACCGGGGGGAAGTGAGACTTCATTGTAGTGCAGATTTCCTTTGCAAGCTTGCTTGGTTGGCCAAAAAGGGCGTATGCGTTTTTTCCTGAATATATTCAGGAAAAAACGCATACGCCCTTTTTGGCCAAGTGCATCATTGTGGACGTTCTGCCTCTTTTCCTATGCTTTCAATGCAATTCCAGTCTACCTCCTGAAATCGGTTTCCTGCAATTCTGCCCCGCTTTCAAGTCCTCTTGGCAGCCTTACTTCAGTCTATTTTTGGACGATAGCTGTCATTTATAACTCTGCAGGTTTGTGAATTACAGTGCCCCTGAGCTCCTTTCTTCAACTCGCTTTCTTGTGACCTGGCCGCAACACCGCAGGATGGCTTCAGGCCCTAATCTGGTTCCGGTACGGCACGCTGAGCCTTTGGTTCTTTCCTCTTCCTGGTGGGAAATGAGAGTTAAATTTGCCCGTCCAGACACCTCCAGCTAGCCTCTCATTTGTTCTCGCTATTCCTGTTCATCTTCCGCAGAAATTGCAAACTGGGCCAAACAGGAGGTTAAAGGCGCTGACTCTCCAAGTGGGGAGAGTGTTAGTAAAGCGTCTGGAATGTTGCACCCGAGTACCAGGGTAGGAAAACTGAGACATATTTGAACACGTCTCCCGTTCACATGGTTGATCATACTTGGGTTCCACATGCATGTTTTAGCTGAAGGAAGAATACCTTAAACCTGGAGAGTTGAGACCCGTGGAATGGGTACCATGCAATATGACTTCAAAGGGTCTTCATTTGCTCACCGAACCTCTCCAATCCTATCACTGCTGCGTTTATGCCCCTGTACACATGCTTGATTCTCTTTTGGAGACATAGCAATCCATAGGTTTTACGATACTTACTAGTCAGGTACATTCTTAGGCGTTTAATATGCGGTGTTGAGTCCATTTCGTTGAGCAAGGAGTAGCTCTTGTCTATTCCATATTTGACTTAAGGAACTTTATCTGTGCTCATTTCAATCTCTGGTTTTATGCAGCACCCCAACTCACCTTTACCCTTAAGCAAGCATAAGTTGGTTTTCTAAATTTGAGACCCTGTTCTGTTCTGTAATTCAGTTCCTGTGTAGCCAAGTTTACATTCCGTGTATTACTGATATCTTATGATGTTTCTTTTTCTGTGTGACTTATTTCAGTTAGAATCATCATACCTGAATCCACTCATTGTGATGCTAAGGGCCTGATGACATAGATTTCATTGCTGAGTGATATTGCTTTGTAAGTAAATACCACAACTTCTTTATCCATTTTTCACTTTCTGCGATGTTGAACTTGTACTGTAAACGAGGTTCTTGTAAACAGAGGCGTCCCAAACTTTGGGGTGGCTGTGTCTTTTTGATTTTAATTTCCCTAAGCTATAAGACCATAAGTGGCAGTGCCCTAGGCTCTGTTGCTTTGTTTTTTAGATGTTTCAGGAAACACCATACACTTCTCCCGAGTGTCTGTTGGCAATTTACATCCCGCCCATCAGCATAACAAGGCTCCCAGTTCTCCATGGCCTGTCCTGCCTTTCTGGATTTTACACTTTTTTCAGATGGCCCTTTTGACCGGGGGGAAGTGAGACTTCATTGTAGTGCAGATTTCCTTTGCAAGCTTGCTTGGTTGGCCAAAAAGGGCGTATGCGTTTTTTCCTGAATATATTCAGGAAAAAACGCATACGCCCTTTTTGGCCAAGTGCATCATTGTGGACGTTCTGCCTCTTTTCCTATGCTTTCAATGCAATTCCAGTCTACCTCCTGAAATCGGTTTCCTGCAATTCTGCCCCGCTTTCAAGTCCTCTTGGCAGCCTTACTTCAGTCTATTTTTGGACGATAGCTGTCATTTATAACTCTGCAGGTTTGTGAATTACAGTGCCCCTGAGCTCCTTTCTTCAACTCGCTTTCTTGTGACCTGGCCGCAACACCGCAGGATGGCTTCAGGCCCTAATCTGGTTCCGGTACGGCACGCTGAGCCTTTGGTTCTTTCCTCTTCCTGGTGGGAAATGAGAGTTAAATTTGCCCGTCCAGACACCTCCAGCTAGCCTCTCATTTGTTCTCGCTATTCCTGTTCATCTTCCGCAGAAATTGCAAACTGGGCCAAACAGGAGGTTAAAGGCGCTGACTCTCCAAGTGGGGAGAGTGTTAGTAAAGCGTCTGGAATGTTGCACCCGAGTACCAGGGGAGGAAAACTGAGACATATTTGAACATGTCTCCCGTTCACATGGTTGATCATACTTGGGTTCCACATGCATGTTTTACCTGAAGGAAGAATACCTTAAACCTGGAGAGTTGAGACCCGTGGAATGGGTACCATGCAATATGACTTCAAAGGGTCTTCATTTGCTCACCGAACCTCTCCAATCCTATCACTGCTGCGTTTATGCCCCTGTACACATGCTTGATTCTCTTTTGGAGACATAGCAATCCATAGGTTTTACGATACTTACTAGTCAGGTACATTCTTAGGCGTTTAATATGCGGTGTTGAGTCCATTTCGTTGAGCAAGGAGTAGCTCTTGTCTATTCCATATTTGACTTAAGGAACTTTATCTGTGCTCATTTCAATCTCTGGTTTTATGCAGCACCCCAACTCACCTTTACCCTTAAGCAAGCATAAGTTGGTTTTCTAAATTTGAGACCCTGTTCTGTTCTGTAATTCAGTTCCTGTGTAGCCAAGTTTACATTCCGTGTATTACTGATATCTTATGATGTTTCTTTTTCTGTGTGACTTATTTCAGTTAGAATCATCATACCTGAATCCACTCATTGTGATGCTAAGGGCCTGATGACATAGATTTCATTGCTGAGTGATATTGCTTTGTAAGTGAATACCACAACTTCTTTATCCATTTTTCACTTTCTGCGATGTTGAACTTGTACTGTAAACGAGGTTCTTGTGAACAGAGGCGTCCCAAACTTTGGGGTGGCTGTGTCTTTTTGATTTTAATTTCCCTAAGCTATAAGACCATAAGTGGCAGTGCCCTAGGCTCTGTTGCTTTGTTTTTTAGATGTTTCAGGAAACACCATACACTTCTCCCGAGTGTCTGTTGGCAATTTACATCCCGCCCATCAGCATAACAAGGCTCCCAGTTCTCCATGGCCTGTCCTGCCTTTCTGGATTTTACACTTTTTTCAGATGGCCCTTTTGACCGGGGGGAAGTGAGACTTCATTGTAGTGCAGATTTCCTGTGCAAGCTTGCTTGGTTGGCCAAAAAGGGCGTATGCGTTTTTTCCTGAATATATTCAGGAAAAAACGCATACGCCCTTTTTGGCCAAGTGCATCATTGTGGACGTTCTGCCTCTTTTCCTATGCTTTCAATGCAATTCCAGTCTACCTCCTGAAATCGGTTTTCTGCAATTCTGCCCCGCTTTCAAGTCCCCTTGGCAGCCTTACTTCAGTCTATTTTTGGACGATAGCTGTCATTTATAACTCTGCAGGTTTGTGAATTACAGTGCCCCTGAGCTCCTTTCTTCAACTCGCTTTCTTTTGAGCTGGCCGCAACACCGCAGGATGGCTTCAGGCCCTAATCTGGTTCCGGTACGGCACGCTGAGCCTTTGGTTATTTCCTCTTCCTGGTGGGAAATGAGAGTTAAATTTGCCCGTCCAGACACCTCCAGCTAGCCTCTCATTGGTTCTCGCTATTCCTGTTCATCTTCCGCAGAAATTGCAAACTGGGCCAAACAGGAGGTTAAAGGCGCTGACTCTCCAAGTGGGGAGAGTGTTAGTAAAGCGTCTGGAATGTTGCACCCGAGTACCAGGGTAGGAAAACTGAGACATATTTGAACACGTCTCCCGTTCACATGGTTGATCATACTTGGGTTCCACATGCATGTTTTAGCTGAAGGAAGAATACCTTAAACCTGGAGAGTTGAGACCCGTGGAATGGGTACCATGCAATATGACTTCAAAGGGTCTTCATTTGCTCACCGAACCTCTCCAATCCTATCACTGCTGCGTTTATGCCCCTGTACACATGCTTGATTCTCTTTTGGAGACATAGCAATCCATAGGTTTTACGATACTTACTAGTCAGGTACATTCTTAGGCGTTTAATATGCGGTGTTGAGTCCATTTCGTTGAGCAAGGAGTAGCTCTTGTCTATTCCATATTTGACTTAAGGAACTTTATCTGTGCTCATTTCAATCTCTGGTTTTATGCAGCACCCCAACTCACCTTTACCCTTAAGCAAGCATAAGTTGGTTTTCTAAATTTGAGACCCTGTTCTGTTCTGTAATTCAGTTCCTGTGTAGCCAAGTTTACATTCCGTGTATTAGTGATATCTTATGATGTTTCTTTTTCTGTGTGACTTATTTCAGTTAGAATCATCATACCTGAATCCACTCATTGTGCTGCTAAGGGCCTGATGACATAGATTTCATTGCTGAGTGATATTGCTTTGTAAGTGAATACCACAACTTCTTTATCCATTTTTCACTTTCTGCGATGTTGAACTTGTACTGTAAACGAGGTTCTTGTAAACAGAGGCGTCCCAAACTTTGGGGTGGCTGTGTCTTTTTGATTTTAATTTCCCTAAGCTATAAGACCATAAGTGGCAGTGCCCTAGGCTCTGTTGCTTTGTTTTTTAGATGTTTCAGGAAACACCATACACTTCTCCCGAGTGTCTGTTGGCAATTTACATCCCGCCCATCAGCATAACAAGGCTCCCAGTTCTCCATGGCCTGTCCTGCCTTTCTGGATTTTACACTTTTTTCAGATGGCCCTTTTGACCGGGGGGAAGTGAGACTTCATTGTAGTGCAGATTTCCTTTGCAAGCTTGCTTGGTTGGCCAAAAAGGGCGTATGCGTTTTTTCCTGAATATATTCAGGAAAAAACGCATACGCCCTTTTTGGCCAAGTGCATCATTGTGGACGTTCTGCCTCTTTTCCTATGCTTTCAATGCAATTCCAGTCTACCTCCTGAAATCGGTTTCCTGCAATTCTGCCCCGCTTTCAAGTCCTCTTGGCAGCCTTACTTCAGTCTATTTTTGGACGATAGCTGTCATTTATAACTCTGCAGGTTTGTGAATTACAGTGCCCCTGAGCTCCTTTCTTCAACTCGCTTTCTTGTGACCTGGCCGCAACACCGCAGGATGGCTTCAGGCCCTAATCTGGTTCCGGTACGGCACGCTGAGCCTTTGGTTCTTTCCTCTTCCTGGTGGGAAATGAGAGTTAAATTTGCCCGTCCAGACACCTCCAGCTAGCCTCTCATTGGTTCTCGCTATTCCTGTTCATCTTCCGCAGAAATTGCAAACTGGGCCAAACAGGAGGTTAAAGGCGCTGACTCTCCAAGTGGGGAGAGTGTTAGTAAAGCGTCTGGAATGTTGCACCCCAGTACCAGGGGAGGAAAACTGAGACATATTTGAACACGTCTCCCGTTCACATGGTTGATCATACTTGGGTTCCACATGCATGTTTTACCTGAAGGAAGAATACCTTAAACCTGGAGAGTTGAGACCCGTGGAATGGGTACCATGCAATATGACTTCAAAGGGTCTTCATTTGCTCACCGAACCTCTCCAATCCTATCACTGCTGCGTTTATGCCCCTGTACACATGCTTGATTCTCTTTTGGAGACATAGCAATCCATAGGTTTTACGATACTTACTAGTCAGGTACATTCTTAGGCGTTTAATATGCGGTGTTGAGTCCATTTCGTTGAGCAAGGAGTAGCTCTTGTCTATTCCATATTTGACTTAAGGAACTTTATCTGTGCTCATTTCAATCTCTGGTTTTATGCAGCACCCCAACTCACCTTTACCCTTAAGCAAGCATAAGTTGGTTTTCTAAATTTGAGACCCTGTTCTGTTCTGTAATTCAGTTCCTGTGTAGCCAAGTTTACATTCCGTGTATTACTGATATCTTATGATGTTTCTTTTTCTGTGTGACTTATTTCAGTTAGAATCATCATACCTGAATCCACTCATTGTGATGCTAAGGGCCTGATGACATAGATTTCATTGCTGAGTGATATTGCTTTGTAAGTAAATACCACAACTTCTTTATCCATTTTTCACTTTCTGCGATGTTGAACTTGTACTGTAAACGAGGTTCTTGTAAACAGAGGCGTCCCAAACTTTGGGGTGGCTGTGTCTTTTTGATTTTAATTTCCCTAAGCTATAAGACCATAAGTGGCAGTGCCCTAGGCTCTGTTGCTTTGTTTTTTAGATGTTTCAGGAAACACCATACACTTCTCCCGAGTGTCTGTTGGCAATTTACATCCCGCCCATCAGCATAACAAGGCTCCCAGTTCTCCATGGCCTGTCCTGCCTTTCTGGATTTTACACTTTTTTCAGATGGCCCTTTTGACCGGGGGGAAGTGAGACTTCATTGTAGTGCAGATTTCCTTTGCAAGCTTGCTTGGTTGGCCAAAAAGGGCGTATGCGTTTTTTCCTGAATATATTCAGGAAAAAACGCATACGCCCTTTTTGGCCAAGTGCATCATTGTGGACGTTCTGCCTCTTTTCCTATGCTTTCAATGCAATTCCAGTCTACCTCCTGAAATCGGTTTCCTGCAATTCTGCCCCACTTTCAAGTCCTCTTGGCAGCCTTACTTCAGTCTATTTTTGGACGATAGCTGTCATTTATAACTCTGCAGGTTTGTGAATTACAGTGCCCCTGAGCTCCTTTCTTCAACTCGCTTTCTTGTGACCTGGCCGCAACACCGCAGGATGGCTTCAGGCCCTAATCTGGTTCCGGTACGGCACGCTGAGCCTTTGGTTATTTCCTCTTCCTGGTGGGAAATGAGAGTTAAATTTGCCCGTCCAGACACCTCCAGCTAGCCTCTCATTTGTTCTCGCTATTCCTGTTCATCTTCCGCAGAAATTGCAAACTGGGCCAAACAGGAGGTTAAAGGCGCTGACTCTCCAAGTGGGGAGAGTGTTAGTAAAGCGTCTGGAATGTTGCACCCGAGTACCAGGGGAGGAAAACTGAGACATATTTGAACACGTCTCCCGTTCACATGGTTGATCATACTTGGGTTCCACATGCATGTTTTACCTGAAGGAAGAATACCTTAAACCTGGAGAGTTGAGACCCGTGGAATGGGTACCATGCAATATGACTTCAAAGGGTCTTCATTTGCTCACCGAACCTCTCCAATCCTATCACTGCTGCGTTTATGCCCCTGTACACATGCTTGATTCTCTTTTGGAGACATAGCAATCCATAGGTTTTACGATACTTACTAGTCAGGTACATTCTTAGGCGTTTAATATGCGGTGTTGAGTCCATTTCGTTGAGCAAGGAGTAGCTCTTGTCTATTCCATATTTGACTTAAGGAACTTTATCTGTGCTCATTTCAATCTCTGGTTTATGCAGCACCCCAACTCACCTTTCCCCTTAAGCAAGCATAAGTTGGTTTTCTAAATTTGAGACCCTGTTCTGTTCTGTAATTCAGTTCCTGTGTAGCCAAGTTTACATTCCGTGTATTACTGATATCTTATGATGTTTCTTTTTCTGTGTGACTTATTTCAGTTAGAATCATCATACCTGAATCCACTCATTGTGCTGCTAAGGGCCTGATGACATAGATTTCATTGCTGAGTGATATTGCTTTGTAAGTGAATACCACAACTTCTTTATCCATTTTTCACTTTCTGCGATGTTGAACTTGTACTGTAAACGAGGTTCTTGTAAACAGAGGCGTCCCAAACTTTGGGGTGGCTGTGTCTTTTTGATTTTAATTTCCCTAAGCTATAAGACCATAAGTGGCAGTGCCCTAGGCTCTGTTGCTTTGTTTTTTAGATGTTTCAGGAAACACCATACACTTCTCCCGAGTGTCTGTTGGCAATTTACATCCCACCCATCAGCATAACAAGGCTCCCAGTTCTCCATGGCCTGTCCTGCCTTTCTGGATTTTACACTTTTTTCAGATGGCCCTTTTGACCGGGGGGAAGTGAGACTTCATTGTAGTGCAGATTTCCTTTGCAAGCTTGCTTGGTTGGCCAAAAAGGGCGTATGCGTTTTTTCCTGAATATATTCAGGAAAAAACGCATACGCCCTTTTTGGCCAAGTGCATCATTGTGGACGGTCTGCCTCTTTTCCTATGCTTTCAATGCAATTCCAGTCTACCTCCTGAAATCGGTTTCCTGCAATTCTGCCCCGCTTTCAAGTCCTCTTGGCAGCCTTACTTCAGTCTATTTTTGGACGATAGCTGTCATTTATAACTCTGCAGGTTTGTGAATTACAGTGCCCCTGAGCTCCTTTCTTCAACTCGCTTTCTTGTGACCTGGCCGCAACACCGCAGGATGGCTTCAGGCCCTAATCTGGTTCCGGTACGGCACGCTGAGCCTTTGGTTATTTCCTCTTCCTGGTGGGAAATGAGAGTTAAATTTGCCCGTCCAGACACCTCCAGCTAGCCTCTTATTGGTTCTCGCTATTCCTGTTCATCTTCCGCAGAAATTGCAAACTGGGCCAAACAGGAGGTTAAAGGCGCTGACTCTCCAAGTGGGGAGAGTGTTAGTAAAGCGTCTGGAATGTTGCACCCGAGTACCAGGGGAGGAAAACTGAGACATATTTGAACACGTCTCCCGTTCACATGGTTGATCATACTTGGGTTCCACATGCATGTTTTACCTGAAGGAAGAATACCTTAAACCTGGAGAGTTGAGACCCGTGGAATGGGTACCATGCAATATGACTTCAAAGGGTCTTCATTTGCTCACCGAACCTCTCCAATCCTATCACTGCTGCGTTTATGCCCCTGTACACATGCTTGATTCTCTTTTGGAGACATAGCAATCCATAGGTTTTACGATACTTACTAGTCAGGTACATTCTTAGGCGTTTAATATGCGGTGTTGAGTCCATTTCGTTGAGCAAGGAGTAGCTCTTGTCTATTCCATATTTGACTTAAGGAACTTTATCTGTGCTCATTTCAATCTCTGGTTTTATGCAGCACCCCAACTCACCTTTACCCTTAAGCAAGCATAAGTTGGTTTTCTAAATTTGAGACCCTGTTCTGTTCTGTAATTCAGTTCCTGTGTAGCCAAGTTTACATTCCGTGTATTACTGATATCTTATGATGTTTCTTTTTCTGTGTGACTTATTTCAGTTAGAATCATCATACCTGAATCCACTCATTGTGATGCTAAGGGCCTGATGACATAGATTTCATTGCTGAGTGATATTGCTTTGTAAGTAAATACCACAACTTCTTTATCCATTTTTCACTTTCTGCGATGTTGAACTTGTACTGTAAACGAGGTTCTTGTAAACAGAGGCGTCCCAAACTTTGGGGTGGCTGTGTCTTTTTGATTTTAATTTCCCTAAGCTATAAGACCATAAGTGGCAGTGCCCTAGGCTCTGTTGCTTTGTTTTTTAGATGTTTCAGGAAACACCATACACTTCTCCCGAGTGTCTGTTGGCAATTTACATCCCGCCCATCAGCATAACAAGGCTCCCAGTTCTCCATGGCCTGTCCTGCCTTTCTGGATTTTACACTTTTTTCAGATGGCCCTTTTGACCGGGGGGAAGTGAGACTTCATTGTAGTGCAGATTTCCTTTGCAAGCTTGCTTGGTTGGCCAAAAAGGGCGTATGCGTTTTTTCCTGAATATATTCAGGAAAAAACGCATACGCCCTTTTTGGCCAAGTGCATCATTGTGGACGTTCTGCCTCTTTTCCTATGCTTTCAATGCAATTCCAGTCTACCTCCTGAAATCGGTTTTCTGCAATTCTGCCCCGCTTTCAAGTCCTCTTGGCAGCCTTACTTCAGTCTATTTTTGGACGATAGCTGTCATTTATAACTCTGCAGGTTTGTGAATTACAGTGCCCCTGAGCTCCTTTCTTCAACTCGCTTTCTTTTGAGCTGGCCGCAACACCGCAGGATGGCTTCAGGCCCTAATCTGGTTCCGGTACGGCACGCTGAGCCTTTGGTTATTTCCTCTTCCTGGTGGGAAATGAGAGTTAAATTTGCCCGTCCAGACACCTCCAGCTAGCCTCTCATTGGTTCTCGCTATTCCTGTTCATCTTCCGCAGAAATTGCAAACTGGGCCAAACAGGAGGTTAAAGGCGCTGACTCTCCAAGTGGGGAGAGTGTTAGTAAAGCGTCTGGAATGTTGCACCCGAGTACCAGGGTAGGAAAACTGAGACATATTTGAACACGTCTCCCGTTCACATGGTTGATCATACTTGGGTTCCACATGCATGTTTTAGCTGAAGGAAGAATACCTTAAACCTGGAGAGTTGAGACCCGTGGAATGGGTACCATGCAATATGACTTCAAAGGGTCTTCATTTGCTCACCGAACCTCTCCAATCCTATCACTGCTGCGTTTATGCCCCTGTACACATGCTTGATTCTCTTTTGGAGACATAGCAATCCATAGGTTTTACGATACTTACTAGTCAGGTACATTCTTAGGCGTTTAATATGCGGTGTTGAGTCCATTTCATTGAGCAAGGAGTAGCTCTTGTCTATTCCATATTTGACTTAAGGAACTTTATCTGTGCTCATTTCAATCTCTGGTTTTATGCAGCACCCCAACTCACCTTTACCCTTAAGCAAGCATAAGTTGGTTTTCTAAATTTGAGACCCTGTTCTGTTCTGTAATTCAGTTCCTGTGTAGCCAAGTTTACATTCCGTGTATTAGTGATATCTTATGATGTTTCTTTTTCTGTGTGACTTATTTCAGTTAGAATCATCATACCTGAATCCACTCATTGTGCTGCTAAGGGCCTGATGACATAGATTTCATTGCTGAGTGATATTGCTTTGTAAGTAAATACCACAACTTCTTTATCCATTTTTCACTTTCTGCGATGTTGAACTTGTACTGTAAACGAGGTTCTTGTAAACAGAGGCGTCCCAAACTTTGGGGTGGCTGTGTCTTTTTGATTTTAATTTCCCTAAGCTATAAGACCATAAGTGGCAGTGCCCTAGGCTCTGTTGCTTTGTTTTTTAGATGTTTCAGGAAACACCATACACTTCTCCCGAGTGTCTGTTGGCAATTTACATCCCGCCCATCAGCATAACAAGGCTCCCAGTTCTCCATGGCCTGTCCTGCCTTTCTGGATTTTACACTTTTTTCAGATGGCCCTTTTGACCGGGGGGAAGTGAGACTTCATTGTAGTGCAGATTTCCTTTGCAAGCTTGCTTGGTTGGCCAAAAAGGGCGTATGCGTTTTTTCCTGAATATATTCAGGAAAAAATGCATACGCCCTTTTTGGCCAAGTGCATCATTGTGGACGTTCTGCCTCTTTTCCTATGCTTTCAATGCAATTCCAGTCTACCTCCTGAAATCGGTTTCCTGCAATTCTGCCCCGCTTTCAAGTCCTCTTGGCAGCCTTACTTCAGTCTATTTTTGGACGATAGCTGTCATTTATAACTCTGCAGGTTTGTGAATTACAGTGCCCCTGAGCTCCTTTCTTCAACTCGCTTTCTTGTGACCTGGCCGCAACACCGCAGGATGGCTTCAGGCCCTAATCTGGGTCCGGTACAGCACGCTGAGCCTTTGGTTATTTCCTCTTCCTGGTGGGAAATGAGAGTTAAATTTGCCCGTCCAGACACCTCCAGCTAGCCTCTCATTTCTTCTCGCTATTCCTGTTCATCTTCCGCAGAAATTGCAAACTGGGCCAAACAGGAGGTTAAAGGCGCTGACTCTCCAAGTGGGGAGAGTGTTAGTAAAGCGTCTGGAATGTTGCACCCGAGTACCAGGGGAGGAAAACTGAGACATATTTGAACACGTCTCCCGTTCACATGGTTGATCATACTTGGGTTCCACATGCATGTTTTAGCTGAAGGAAGAATACCTTAAACCTGGAGAGTTGAGACCCGTGGAATGGGTACCATGCAATATGACTTCAAAGGGTCTTCATTTGCTCACCGAACCTCTCCAATCCTATCACTGCTGCGTTTATGCCCCTGTACACATGCTTGATTCTCTTTTGGAGACATAGCAATCCATAGGTTTTACGATACTTACTAGTCAGGTACATTCTTAGGCGTTTAATATGCGGTGTTGAGTCCATTTCGTTGAGCAAGGAGTAGCTCTTGTCTATTCCATATTTGACTTAAGGAACTTTATCTGTGCTCATTTCAATCTCTGGTTTTATGCAGCACCCCAACTCACCTTTACCCTTAAGCAAGCATAAGTTGGTTTTCTAAATTTGAGACCCTGTTCTGTTCTGTAATTCAGTTCCTGTGTAGCCAAGTTTACATTCCGTGTATTACTGATATCTTATGATGTTTCTTTTTCTGTGTGACTTATTTCAGTTAGAATCATCATACCTGAATCCACTCATTGTGCTGCTAAGGGCCTGATGACATAGATTTCATTGCTGAGTGATATTGCTTTGTAAGTAAATACCACAACTTCTTTATCCATTTTTCACTTTCTGCGATGTTGAACTTGTACTGTAAACGAGGTTCTTGTAAACAGAGGCGTCCCAAACTTTGGGGTGGCTGTGTCTTTTTGATTTTAATTTTCCTAAGCTATAGGACCATAAGTGGCAGTGCCCTAGGCTCTGTTGCTTTGTTGTTTAGATGTTTCAGGAAACACCATACACTTCTCCCGAGTGTCTGTTGGCAATTTACATCCCGCCCATCAGCATAACAAGGCTCCCAGTTCTCCATGGCCTGTCCTGCCTTTCTGGATTTTACACTTTTTTCAGATGGCCCTTTTGACCGGGGGGAAGTGAGACTTCATTGTAGTGCAGATTTCCTTTGCAAGCTTGCTTGGTTGGCCAAAAAGGGCGTATGCGTTTTTTCCTGAATATATTCAGGAAAAAACGCATACGCCCTTTTTGGCCAAGTGCATCATTGTGGACGTTCTGCCTCTTTTCCTATGCTTTCAATGCAATTCCAGTCTACCTCCTGAAATCGGTTTCCTGCAATTCTGCCCCGCTTTCAAGTCCTCTTGGCAGCCTTACTTCAGTCTATTTTTGGACGATAGCTGTCATTTATAACTCTGCAGGTTTGTGAATTACAGTGCCCCTGAGCTCCTTTCTTCAACTCGCTTTCTTGTGACCTGGCCGCAACACCGCAGGATTGCTTCAGGCCCTAATCTGGTTCCGGCACGGCACGCTGAGCCTTTGGTTATTTCCTCTTCCTGGTGGGAAATGAGAGTTAAATTTGCCCGTCCAGACACCTCCAGCTAGTCTCTCATTTGTTCTCGCTATTCCTGTTCATCTTCCGCAGAAATTGCAAACTGGGCCAAACAGGAGGTTAAAGGCGCTGACTCTCCAAGTGGGGAGAGTGTTAGTAAAGCGTCTGGAATGTTGCACCCGAGTACCAGGGGAGGAAAACTGAGACATATTTGAACACGTCTCCCGTTCACATGGTTCATCATACTTGGGTTCCACATGCATGTTTTAGCTGAAGGAAGAATACCTTAAACCTGGAGAGTTGAGACCCGTGTAATGGGTACCATGCAATATGACTTCAAAGGGTCTTCATTTGCTCACCGAACCTCTCCAATCCTATCACTGCTGCGTTTATGCCCCTGTACACATGCTTGATTCTCTTTCGGAGACATAGCAATCCATAGGTTTTAAGATACTTACTAGTCAGGTACATTCTTAGGCGTTTAATATGCGGTGTTGAGTCCATTTCGTTGAGCAAGGAGTGGCTCTTGTCTATTCCATATTTGGCTTAAGGAACTTTATCTGTGCTCATTTCAATCTCTGGTTTTATGCAGCAACCCAACTCACCGTTCCCCTTAAGCAAGCATAAGTTGGTTTTCTAAATTTGAGAACCTGTTCTGTTTTGGAATTCAGTTCCTGTGTAGCCAAGTTTACATTCCGTGTATTAGTGATATCTTATGATGTTTCTTTTTCTGTGTGACTTATTTCAGTTAGAATCATCGTACCTGAATCTACTCATTATGCTGCTACGTGCCTGATGACATAGATTTCATTGCTGAGTGATACTGCATTGTACGTAAGTACCACAAGTTCTTTATCCATTTTTCACTTTCTGCGATGTTGAACTTGTACTGTAAACGAGGTTCTTGTAAACAGAGCCGTTCCAAACTTTGGGGTGGCTGTGTCTTTTTGATTTTAATTTCCCTAAGCTATAGGACCATAAGTGGAAGTGCCCTAGGCTCTGTTGCTTTGTTTTTTAGATGTTTCAGGAAACACCATACACTTCTCCCTAGTGTCTGTTGGCAATTTACATCCCGCCCATCAGCATAACAAGGCTCCCAGTTCTCAATGGCCTGTCCTGCCTTTCTGGATTTTACACTTTTTTCAGATGGCCCTTTTGACCGGGGGGAAGTGAGACTTCATTGTAGTGCAGATTTCCTTTGCTTGCTTGCTTGGTTGGCCAAAAAGTGCGTATGCGTTTTTTCCTGAATATATTCAGGAAAAAACGCATACGCCCTTTTTGGCCAAGTGCATCATTGTGGACGTTCTGCCTCTTTTCCTATGCTTTCAATGCAATTCCAGTCTACCTCCTGAAATCGGTTTCCTGCAATTCTGCCCCGCTTTCAAGTCCTCTTGGCAGCCTTACTTCAGTCTATTTTTGGACGATAGCTGTCATTTATAACTCTGCAGGTTTGTGAATTACAGTGCCCCTGAGCTCCTTTCTTCAACTCGCTTTCTTGTGACCTGGCCGCAACACCGCAGGATGGCTTCAGGCCCTAATCTGGTTCTGGCCCGGCATGCTGAGCCTTTGGTTAATTCCTCTTCCTGGTGGGAAATGAGAGTTAAATTTGCCCGTCCAGACACCTCCAGCTAGCCTCTCATTGGTTCTCGCTATTCCTGTTCATCTTCCGCAGAAATTGCAAACTGGGCCAAACAGGAGGTTAAAGGGACTGACTCTCCAAGTGGGGAGAGTGTTAGTAAAGCGTCTGGAATGTTGCACCCGAGTACCAGGGGAGGAAAACTGAGACATATTTGAACACGTCTCCCGTTCACATGGTTGATCATACTTGGGTTCCACATGCATGTTTTAGCTGAAGGAAGAATACCTTAAACCTGGAGAGTTGAGACCCGTGTAATGGGTACCATGCAATATGACTTCAAAGGGTCTTCATTTGCTCACCGAACCTCTCCAATCCTATCACTGCTGCGTTTATGCCCCTGTACACATGCTTGATTCTCTTTCGGAGACATAGCAATCCATAGGTTTTAAGATACTTACTAGTCAGGTACATTCTTAGGCGTTTAATATGCGGTGTTGAGTCCATTTCTTTGAGCAAGGAGTAGCTCTTGTCTATTCCATATTTGGCTTAAGGAACTTTATCTGTGCTCATTTCAATCTCTGGTTTTATGCAGCACCCCAACTCACCTTTCCCCTTAAGCAAGCATAAGTTGGTTTTCTAAATTTGAGACCCTGTTCTGTTCTGTAATTCAGTTCCTGTGTAGCCAAGTTTCCATTCCGTGTATTACTGATATCTTATGATGTTTCTTTTTCTGTGTGACTTATTTCAGTTAGAATCATCATACCTGAACCCACTCATTGTGCTGCTAAGGGCCTGATGACATAGATTTCATTGCTGAGTGATATTGCTTTGTAAGTAAATACCACAACTTCTTTATCCATTTTTCACTTTCTGCGATGTTGAACTTGTACTGTAAACGAGGTTCTTGTAAACAGAGCCGTTCCAAACTTTGGGGTGGCTGTGTCTTTTTGATTTTAATTTCCCTAAGCTATAGGACCATAAGTGGAAGTGCCCTAGATTCTGTTGCTTTGTTTTTTATATGTTTCAGGAAACACCATACACTTCTCCCGAATGTCTGTTGGCAATTTACATCCCGCCCATCAGCATAACAAGGCTCCCAGTTCTCCATGGCCTGTCCTGCCTTTCTGGATTTTACACTTTTTTCAGATGGCCCTTTTGACCGGGGGGAAGTGAGACTTCATTGTAGTGCAGATTTCCTTTGCAAGCTTGCTTGGTTGGCCAAAAAGGGCGTATGCGTTTTTTCCTGAATATATTCAGGAAAAAATGCATATGCACTTTTTGGCCAAGTGCATCATTGTGGACGTTCTGCCTCTTTTCCTATGCTTTCAATGCAATTCCAGTCTACCTCCTGAAATCAGTTTCCTGCAATTCTGCCCCGCTTTCAAGTCCTCTTGGCAGCCTTACTTCAGTCTATTTTTGGACGATAGCTGTCATTTATAACTCTGCAGGTTTGTGAATTACAGTGCCCCTGAGCTCCTTTCTTCAACTCGCTTTCTTGTGACCTGGCCGCAACACCGCAGGATGGCTTCAGGCCCTAATCTGGTTCTGGCACGGCACACTGAGCCTTTGGTTAATTCTTCTTACTGGTGGGAAATGAGAGTTAAATTTGCCCGTCCAGACACCTCCAGCTAATCTCTCATTGGTTCTCGCTATTCCTGTTCATCTTCCGCAGAAATTGCAAACTGGGCCAAACAGGAGGTTAAAGGGACTGACTCTCCAAGTGGGGAGAGTGTTAGTAAAGCGTCTGGAATGTTGCACCCGAGTACCAGGGGAGGAAAACTGAGACATATTTGAACACGTCTCCCGTTCACATGGTTGATCATACTCTGGGTTCCACATGCAAGTTTTAGCTGAAGGAAGAATACCTTAAACCTGGGTAGTTGAAACCCGTGGAATGGGTACCATGCAATATGACTTCAAAGGGTCTTCATTTGCTCACGAACCTCTCCAATCCTATCACTGCTGCGTTTATGCCCCTGTACACATGCTTGATTCTCTTTCGGAGACATAGCAATCCATAGGTTTTAAGATACTTACTAGTCAGGTACATTCTTAGGAGTTTAATATGCGGTGTTGAGTCCATTTCGTTGAGCAAGGAGTAGCTCTTGTCTATTCCATATTTGGCTTAAGGAACTTTATCTGTGCTCATTTCAATCTCTGGTTTTATGCAGCACCCCAACTCACCTTTACCCTTAAGCAAGCATAAGTTGGTTTTCTAAATTTGAGACCCTGTTCTGTTCTGTAATTCAGTTCCTGTGTAGCCAAGTTTACATTCCGTGTATTACTGATATCTTATGATGTTTCTTTTTCTGTGTGACTTATTTCAGTTAGAATCATCATACCTGAATCCACTCATTGTGATGCTAAGGGCCTGATGACACAGATTTCATTGCTGAGTGATATTGCTTTGTAAGTAAATACCACAACTTCTTTATCCATTTTTCACTTTCTGCGATGTTGAACTTGTATTGTAAACGAGGTTCTTGTAAACAGAGCCGTTCCAAACTTTGGGGTGGCTGTGTCTTTTTGATTTTAATTTCCCTAAGCTATAGGACCATAAGTGGAAGTGCCCTAGGTTCTGTTGCTTTGTTTTTTAGATGTTTCAGGAAACACCATACACTTCTCCTGAGTGGTTGTTGGCAATTTACATCCCGCCCATCAGCATAACAAGGCTCCCAGTTCTCCATGGCCTGTCCTGCCTTTCTAGATTTTACACTTTTTTCAGATGGCCCTTTTGATCGGGGGGAAGTGAGACTTCATTGTAGTGCAGATTTCCTTTGCAAGCTTGCTTGGTTGGCCAAAAAGGGCGTATGCGTTTTTTCCTGAATATATTCAGGAAAAAACGCATACGCCCTTTTTGGCCAAGTGCATCATTGTGGACGTTCTGCCTCTTTTCCTATGCTTTCAATGCAATTCCAGTCTACCTCCTGAAATCGGTTTCCTGCAATTCTGCCCCGCTTTCAAGTCCTCTTGGCAGCCTTACTTCAGTCTATTTTTGGACGATAGCTGTCATTTATAACTCTGCAGGTTTGTGAATTACAGTGCCCCTGAGCTCCTTTCTTCAACTCGCTTTCTTTTGAGCTGGCCGCAACACCGCAGGATGGCTTCAGGCCCTAATCTGGTTTCGGTCCGGCACGCTGAGCCTTTGGTTATTTCCTATTCCTGGTGGGAAATGAGACTTAAATTTGCCCGTCCAGACACCTCCAGCTAGCCTCTCATTGCTTCTCGCTATTCCTGTTCATCTTCTGCAGAAATTGCAAACTGGGCCAAACAGGAGGTTAAAGGCGCTGACTCTCCAAGTGGGGAGAGTGTTAGTAAAGCGTCTGGAATGTTGCACCCGAGTACCAGGGGAGGAAAACTGAGACATATTTGAACACGTCTCCCGTTCACATGGTTGATCATACTTGGGTTCCACATGCATGTTTTAGCTGAAGGAAGAATACCTTAAACCTGGAGAGTTGAGACCCGTGGAATGGGTACCATGCAATATGACTTCAAAGGGTCTTCATTTGCTCACCGAACCTCTCCAATCCTATCACTGCTGCGTTTATGCCCCTGTACACATGCTTGATTCTCTTTCGGAGACATAGCAATCCATAGGTTTTAAGATACTTACTAGTCAGGTACATTCTTAGGCGTTTAATATGCGGTGTTGAGTCCATTTCGTTGAGCAAGGAGTAGCTCTTGTCTATTCCATATTTGGCTTAAGGAACTTTATCTGTGCTCATTTCAATCTCTGGTTTTATGCAGCAACCCAACTCACCTTTCCCCTTAAGCAAGCATAAGTTGGTTTTCTAAATTTGAGACCCTGTTCTGTTTTGGAATTCAGTTCCTGTGTAGCCAAGTTTACATTCCGTGTATTAGTGATATCTTATGATGTTTCTTTTTCTGTGTGACTTGTTTCAGTTAGAATCATCGTACCTGAATCTACTCATTATGCTGCTACGGGCCTGATGACATAGATTTCATTGCTGAGTGATACTGCATTGTACGTAAGTACCACAAGTTCTTTATCCATTTTTCACTTTCTGCGATGTTGAACTTGTACTGTAAACGAGGTTCTTGTAAACAGAGCCGTTCCAAATTTTGGGGTGGCTGTGTCTTTTTGATTTTAATTTCCCTAAGCTATAGGACCATAAGTGGAAGTGCCCTAGATTCTGTTGCTTTGTTTTTTAGATGTTTCAGGAAACACCATACACTTCTCCCGAGTGGTTGTTGGCAATTTACATCCCGCCCATCAGCATAACAAGGCTCCCAGTTCTCCATGGCCTGTTGCCTTTCTGGATTTTACACTTTTTTCAGATGGCCCTTTGGACCGGGGGGAAGTGAGACTTCATTGTAGTGCAGATTTCCTTTGCAAGCTTGCTTGGTTGGCCAAAAAGGGCGTATGCATGTTTTCCTGAATAAATTCAGGAAAACACGCATACGCCCTTTTTGGCCAAGTGCATCATTGTGGACGTTCTGCCTCTTTTCCTATGCTTTCAATGCAATTCCAGTCTACCTCCTGAAATCAGTTTCCTGCAATTCTGCCCCGCTTTCAAGTCCTCTTGGCAGCCTTACTTCCGTCTATTTTTGGACGATAGCTGTCATTTATAACTCTGCAGGTTTGTGAATTACAGTGCCCCTGAGCTCTTTTCTTCAACTCGCTTTCTTGTGACCTGGCCGCTACACCGCAGGATGGCTTCAGGCCCTAATCGGGTTCCGGCCCGGCATGCTGAGCCTTTGGTTAATTCCTCTTCCTGGTGGGAAATGAGAGTTAAATTTGCCCGTCCAGACACCTCCAGCTAGCCTCTCATTGGTTCTCGCTATTCCTGTTCATCTTCTGCAGAAATTGCAAACTGGGCCAAACAGGAGGTTAAAGGGACTGACTCTCCATGTGGGGAGAGTGTTAGTAAAGCGTCTGGAATGTTGCACCCGAGTACCAGGGGAGGAAAACTGAGACATATTTGAACACGTCTCCCGTTCACATGGTTGATCATACTCTAGGTTCCACATGCATGTTTTAGCTGAAGGAAGAATACCTTAAACCTGGGTAGTTGAAACCCGTGGAATGGGTACCATGCAATATGACTTCAAAGGGTCTTCATTTGCTCACCGAACCTCTCCAATCCTATCACTGCTGCGTTTATGCCCCTGTACACATGCTTGATTCTCTTTCGGAGACATAGCAATCCATAGGTTTTACGATACTTACTAGTCAGGTACATTCTTAGGCGTTTAATATGGGGTGTTGAGTCCATTTCGTTGAGCAAGGAGTAGCTCTTGTCTATTCCATATTTGGCTTAAGGAACTTTATCTGTGCTCATTTCAATCTCTGGTTTTATGCAGCACCCCAACTCACCTTTACCATTAAGCAAGAATAAGTTGGTTTTCTAAATTTGAGACCCTGTTGTGTTCTGTAATTCAGTTCCTGTGTAGCCAAGTTTCCATTCCGTGTATTACTATCTTATGATGTTTCTTTTTCTGTGTGACTTATTTCAGTTAGAATCATCATACCTGAATCCACTCATTGTGCTGCTAAGGGCCTGATGACACAGATTTCTATGCTGAGTGATATTGCTTTGTAAGTAAATACCACAACTTCTTTATCCATTTTTCACTTTCTGCGATGTTGAACTTGTACTGTAAACGAGGTTCTTGTAAACAGAGCCGTTCCAAACTTTGGGGTCACTGTGTCTTTTTGATTTTAATTTCCCTAAGCTATAGGACCATAAGTGGAAGTGCCCTAGGTTCTGTTGCTTTGTTTTTTAGATGTTTCAGGAAACACCATACACTTCTCCTGAGTGTCTGTTGGCAATTTACATCCCGCCCATCAGCATAACAAGGCTCCCAGTTCTCCATGGCCTGTCCTGCCTTTCTGGATTTTACACTTTTTTCAGATGGCCCTTTTGACCGGGGGGAAGTGAAACTTCATTGTAGTGCAGATTTCCTCTGCAAGCTTGCTTGGTTGGCCAAAAAGGGCGTATGCGTTTTTTCCTGAATATATTCAGGAAAAAACGCATACGCCCTTTTTGGCCAAGTGCATCATTGTGGACGTTCTGCCTCTTTTCCTATGCTTTCAATGCAATTCCAGTCTACCTCCTGAAATCGGTTTCCTGCAATTCTGCCCCGCTTTCAAGTCCTCTTGGCAGCCTTACTTCAGTCTATTTTTGGACGATAGCTGTCATTTATAACTCTGCAGGTTTGTGAATTACAGTGCCCCTGAGCTCCTTTCTTCAACTCGCTTTCTTGTGACCTGGCCGCAACACCGCAGGATGGCTTCAGGCCCTAATCTGGTTCCGGTACGGCACGCTGAGCCTTTGGTTATTTCCTCTTCCTGGTGGGAAATGAGAGTTAAATTTGCCCGTCCAGACACCTCCAGCTAGCCTCTCATTGGTTCTCGCTATTCCTGTTCATCTTCCGCAGAAATTGCAAACTGGGCCAAACAGGAGGTTAAAGGCGCTGACTCTCCAAGTGGGGAGAGTGTTAGTAAAGCGTCTGGAATGTTGCACCCGAGTACCAGGGGAGGAAAACTGAGACATATTTGAACACGTCTCCCGTTCACATGGTTGATCATACTTGGGTTCCACATGCATGTTTTAGCTGAAGGAAGAATACCTTAAACCTGGAGAGTTGAGACCCGTGGAATGGGTACCATGCAATATGACTTCAAAGGGTCTTCATTTGCTCACCGAACCTCTCCAATCCTATCACTGCTGCGTTTATGCCCCTGTACACATGCTTGATTCTCTTTCGGAGACATAGCAATCCATAGGTTTTAAGATACTTACTAGTCAGGTACATTCTTAGGCGTTTAATATGCGGTGTTGAGTCCATTTCGTTGAGCAAGGAGTAGCTCTTGTCTATTCCATATTTGGCTTAAGGAACTTTATCTGTGCTCATTTCAATCTCTGGTTTTATGCAGCAACCCAACTCACCTTTCCCCTTAAGCAAGCATAAGTTGGTTTTCTAAATTTGAGACCCTGTTCTGTTTTGGAATTCAGTTCCTGTGTAGCCAAGTTTACATTCCGTGTATTAGTGATATCTTATGATGTTTCTTTTTCTGTGTGACTTGTTTCAGTTAGAATCATCGTACCTGAATCTACTCATTATGCTGCTATGGGCCTGATGACATAGATTTCATTGCTGAGTGATACTGCATTGTACGTAAGAACCACAAGTTCTTTATCCATTTTATACTTTCTGCGATGTTGAACTTGTACTGTAAACGAGGTTCTTGTAAACAGAGCCGTTCCAAATTTTGGGGTGGCTGTGTCTTTTTGATTTTAATTTCCCTAAGCTATAGGACCATAAGTGGAAGTGCCCTAGGCTCTGTTGCTTTGTTTTTTAGATGTTTCAGGAAACACCATACACTTCTCCCGAGTGGTTGTTGGCAATTTACATCCCGCCCATCAGCATAACAAGGCTCCCAGTTCTCCATGGCCTGTTGCCTTTCTGGATTTTACACTTTTTTCAGATGGCCCTTTGGACCGGGGGGAAGTGAGACTTCATTGTAGTGCAGATTTCCTTTGCAAGCTTGCTTGGTTGGCCAAAAAGGGCGTATGCATTTTTTCCTGAATAAATTCAGGAAAACACGCATACGCCCTTTTTGGCCAAGTGCATCATTGTGGACGTTCTGCCTCTTTTCCTATGCTTTCAATGCAATTCCAGTCTACCTCCTGAAATCGGTTTCCTGCAATTCTGCCCCGCTTTCAAGTCCTCTTGGCAGCCTTACTTCAGTCTATTTTTGGACGATAGCTCTCATTTATAACTCTGCAGGTTTGTGAATTACAGTGCCCCTGAGCTCCTTTCTTCAACTCGCTTTCTTGTGACCTGGCCGCTACACCGCAGGATGGCTTCAGGCCCTAATCTGGTTCTTGTCGGCATGCTGAGCCTTTGGTTAATTCCTCTTCCTGGTGGGAAATGAGAGTTAAATTTGCCCGTCCAGACACCTCCAGCTAGCCTCTCATTGGTTCTCGCTATTCCTGTTCATCTTCCGCAGAAATTGCAAACTGGGCCAAACAGGAGGTTAAAGGCGCTGACTCTCCAAGTGGGGAGAGTGTTAGTAAAGCGTCTGGAATGTTGCACCCGAGTACCAGGGGAGGAAAACTGAGACATATTTGAACACGTCTCCCGTTCACATGGTTGATCATACTTGGGTTCCACATGCATGTTTTAGCTGAAGGAAGAATACCTTAAACCTGGAGAGTTAAGAACCGTGGAATGGGTACCATGCAATATGACTTCAAAGGGTCTTCATTTGCTCACCGAACCTCTCCAATCCTATCACTGCTGCGTTTATGCCCCTGTACACATGCTTGATTCTCTTTCGGAGACATAGCAATCCATAGGTTTTAAGATACTTACTAGTCAGGTACATTCTTAGGCGTTTAATATGCGGTGTTGAGTCCATTTCGTTGAGCAAGGAGTGGCTCTTGTCTATTCCATATTTGGCTTAAGGAACTTTATCTGTGCTCATTTCAATCTCTGGTTTTATGCAGCAACCCAACTCACCGTTCCCCTTAAGCAAGCATAAGTTGGTTTTCTAAATTTGAGAACCTGTTCTGTTTTGGAATTCAGTTCCTGTGTAGCCAAGTTTACATTCCGTGTATTAGTGATATCTTATGATGTTTCTTTTTCTGTGTGACTTATTTCAGTTAGAATCATCGTACCTGAATCTACTCATTATGCTGCTACGTGCCTGATGACATAGATTTCATTGCTGAGTGATACTGCATTGTACGTAAGTACCACAAGTTCTTTATCCATTTTTCACTTTCTGCGATGTTGAACTTGTACTGTAAACGAGGTTCTTGTAAACAGAGCCGTTCCAAACTTTGGGGTGGCTGTGTCTTTTTGATTTTAATTTCCCTAAGCTATAGGACCATAAGTGGAAGTGCCCTAGGCTCTGTTGCTTTGTTTTTTAGATGTTTCAGGAAACACCATACACTTCTCCCTAGTGTCTGTTGGCAATTTACATCCCGCCCATCAGCATAACAAGGCTCCCAGTTCTCAATGGCCTGTCCTGCCTTTCTGGATTTTACACTTTTTTCAGATGGCCCTTTTGACCGGGGGGAAGTGAGACTTCATTGTAGTGCAGATTTCCTTTGCTTGCTTGCTTGGTTGGCCAAAAAGTGCGTATGCGTTTTTTCCTGAATATATTCAGGAAAAAACGCATACGCCCTTTTTGGCCAAGTGCATCATTGTGGACGTTCTGCCTCTTTTCCTATGCTTTCAATGCAATTCCAGTCTACCTCCTGAAATCGGTTTCCTGCAATTCTGCCCCGCTTTCAAGTCCTCTTGGCAGCCTTACTTCAGTCTATTTTTGGACGATAGCTGTCATTTATAACTCTGCAGGTTTGTGAATTACAGTGCCCCTGAGCTCCTTTCTTCAACTCGCTTTCTTGTGACCTGGCCGCAACACCGCAGGATGGCTTCAGGCCCTAATCTGGTTCTGGCCCGGCATGCTGAGCCTTTGGTTAATTCCTCTTCCTGGTGGGAAATGAGAGTTAAATTTGCCCGTCCAGACACCTCCAGCTAGCCTCTCATTGGTTCTCGCTATTCCTGTTCATCTTCCGCAGAAATTGCAAACTGGGCCAAACAGGAGGTTAAAGGGACTGACTCTCCAAGTGGGGAGAGTGTTAGTAAAGCGTCTGGAATGTTGCACCCGAGTACCAGGGGAGGAAAACTGAGACATATTTGAACACGTCTCCCGTTCACATGGTTGATCATACTTGGGTTCCACATGCATGTTTTAGCTGAAGGAAGAATACCTTAAACCTGGAGAGTTGAGACCCGTGTAATGGGTACCATGCAATATGACTTCAAAGGGTCTTCATTTGCTCACCGAACCTCTCCAATCCTATCACTGCTGCGTTTATGCCCCTGTACACATGCTTGATTCTCTTTCGGAGACATAGCAATCCATAGGTTTTAAGATACTTACTAGTCAGGTACATTCTTAGGCGTTTAATATGCGGTGTTGAGTCCATTTCGTTGAGCAAGGAGTAGCTCTTGTCTATTCCATATTTGACTTAAGGAACTTTATCTGTGCTCATTTCAATCTCTGGTTTATGCAGCACCCCAACTCACCTTTACCCTTAAGCAAGCATAAGTTGGTTTTCTAAATTTGAGACCCTGTTCTGTTCTGTAATTCCGTTCCTGTGTAGCCAAGTTTACATTCCGTGTATTACTGATATCTTATGATGTTTCTTTTTCTGTGTGACTTACTTCAGTTAGAATCATCATACCTGAATCCACTCATTGTGCTGCTAAGGGCCTGATGAGACAGATTTCATTGCTGAGTGATATTGCTTTGTAAGTAAATACCACAACTTCTTTCCATTTTTCACTTTCTGCGATGTTGAACTTGTACTGTGAACGAGGTTCTTGTAAACAGAGCCGTTCCAAACTTTGGGGTGGCTGTGTCTTTTTGATTTTAATTTCCCTAAGCTATAGGCCCATAAGTGGAAGTGCCCTAGGTTCTGTTGCTTTGTTTTTTAGATGTTTCAGGAAACACCATACACTTCTCCCTAGTGTCTGTTGGCAATTTACATCCCGCCCATCAGCATAACAATGCTCCCAGTTCTCCATGGCCTGTCCTGCCTTTCTGGATTTTACACTTTTTTCAGATGGCCCTTTTGACCGGGGGGAAGTGAGACTTCATTGTAGTGCAGATTTCCTTTGCAAGCTTGCTTGGTTGGCCAAAAAGGGCGTATGCGTTTTTTCCTGAATATATTCAGGAAAAAACGCATACACCCTTTTTGGCCAAGTGCATCATTGTGGACGTTCTGCCTCTTTTCCTATGCTTTCAATGCAATTCCAGTCTACCTCCTGAAATCGGTTTCCTGCAATTCTGCCCCGCTTTCAAGTCCTCTTGGCAGCCTTACTTCAGTCTATTTTTGGACGATAGCTGTCATTTATAACTCTGCAGGTTTGTGAATTACAGTGCCCCTGAGCTCCTTTCTTCAACTTGCTTTCTTGTGACCTGGCCGCAACACCGCAGGATGGCTTCAGGCCCTAATCTGTTTCCGGCACGGCACGCTGAGCCTTTGGTTATTTCCTCTTCCTGGTGGGAAATGAGAGTTAAATTTGCCCGTCCAAACACCTCCAGCTAGTCTCTCATTGGTTCTCGCTATTCCTGTTAATCTTCCGCAGAAATTGCAAAACTGGGCCAAACAGGAGGTTAAAGGCGCTGACTCTCCAAGTGGGGAGAGTGTTAGTAAAGCGTCTGGAATGTTGCACCCGAGTACCAGGGGAGGAAAACTGAGACATATTTGAACACGTCTCCCGTTCACATGGTTGATCATACTTGGGTTCCACATGCATGTTTTAGCTGAAGGAAGAATACCTTAAACCTGGAGAGTTAAGACCCGTGTAATGGGTACCATGCAATATGACTTCAAAGGGTCTTCATTTGCTCACCAAACCTCTCCAATCCTATCACTGCTGCGTTTATGCCCCTGTACACATGCTTGATTCTCTTTCGGAGACATAGCAATCCATAGGTTTTAAGATACTTACTAGTCAGGTACATTCTTAGGCGTTTAATATGCGGTGTTGAGTCCATTTCGTTGAGCAAGGAGTAGCTCTTGTCTATTCCATATTTGGCTTAAGGAACTTTATCTGTGCTCATTTCAATCTCTGGTTTTATGCAGCACCCCAACTCACCTTTCCCCTTAAGCAAGCATAAGTTGGTTTTCTAAATTTGAGTCCCTGTTCTGTTCTGTAATTCAGTTCCTGTGTAGCCAAGTTTACATTCCGTGTATTACTGATATCTTATGATGTTTCTTTTTCTGTGTGACTTATTTCAGTTAGAATCATCATACCTGAATCCACTCATTGTGATGCTAAGGGCCTGATGACATAGATTTCATTGCTGAGTGATATTGCTTTGTAAGTAAATACCACAACTTCTTTATCCATTTTTCACTTTCTGCGATGTTGAACTTGTACTGTAAACGAGGTTCTTGTAAACAGAGGCGTCCCAAACTTTGGGGTGGCTGTGTCTTTTTGATTTTAATTTCCCTAAGCTATAGGACCATAAGTGGCAGTGCCCTAGGCTCTGTTGCTTTGTTGTTTAGATGTTTCAGGAAACACCATACACTTCTCCCGAGTGTCTGTTGGCAATTTACATCCCGCCCATCAGCATAACAAGGCTCCCAGTTCTCCATGGCCTGTCCTGCCTTTCTGGATTTTACACTTTTTTCAGATGGCCCTTTTGACCGGGGGGAAGTGAGACTTCATTGTAGTGCAGATTTCCTTTGCAAGCTTGCTTGGTTGGCCAAAAAGGGCGTATGCGTTTTTTCCTGAATATATTCAGGAAAAAACGCATACGCCCTTTTTGGCCAAGTGCATCATTGTGGACGTTCTGCCTCTTTTCCTATGCTTTCAATGCAATTCCAGTCTACCTCCTGAAATCGGTTTCCTGCAATTCTGCCCCGCTTTCAAGTCCTCTTGGCAGCCTTACTTCAGTCTATTTTTGGACGATAGCTGTCATTTATAACTCTGCAGGTTTGTGAATTACAGTGCCCCTGAGCTCCTTTCTTCAACTCGCTTTCTTGTGACCTGGCCGCAACACCGCAGGATGGCTTCAGGCCCTAATCTGGTTCCGGTACAGCACGCTGAGCCTTTGGTTATTTCCTCTTCCTGGTGGGAAATGAGAGTTAAATTTGCCCGTCCAGACACCTCCAGCTAGCCTCTCATTTGTTCTCGCTATTCCTGTTCATCTTCCGCAGAAATTGCAAACTGGGCCAAACAGGAGGTTAAAGGCGCTGACTCTCCAAGTGGGGAGAGTGTTAGTAAAGCGTCTGGAATGTTGCACCCGAGTACCAGGGGAGGAAAACTGAGACATATTTGAACACGTCTCCCGTTCACATGGTTGATCATACTTGGGTTCCACATGCATGTTTTAGCTGAAGGAAGAATACCTTAAACCTGGAGAGTTGAGACCCGTGGAATGGGTACCATGCAATATGACTTCAAAGGGTCTTCATTTGCTCACCGAACCTCTCCAATCCTATCACTGCTGCGTTTATGCCCCTGTACACATGCTTGATTCTCTTTTGGAGACATAGCAATCCATAGGTTTTACGATACTTACTAGTCAGGTACATTCTTAGGCGTTTAATATGCGGTGTTGAGTCCATTTCGTTGAGCAAGGAGTAGCTCTTGTCTATTCCATATTTGACTTAAGGAACTTTATCTGTGCTCATTTCAATCTCTGGTTTTATGCAGCACCCCAACTCACCTTTACCCTTAAGCAAGCATAAGTTGGTTTTCTAAATTTGAGACACTGTTCTGTTCTGTAATTCAGTTCCTGTGTAGCCAAGTTTACATTCCGTGTATTACTGATATCTTATGATGTTTCTTTTTCTGTGTGACTTATTTCAGTTAGAATCATCATACCTGAATCCACTCATTGTGATGCTAAGGGCCTGATGACATAGATTTCATTGCTGAGTGATATTGCTTTGTAAGTAAATACCACAACTTCTTTATCCATTTTTCACTTTCTGCGATGTTGAACTTGTACTGGAAACGAGGTTCTTGTAAACAGAGGCGTCCCAAACTTTGGGGTGGCTGTGTCTTTTTGATTTTAATTTCCCTAAGCTATAAGACCATAAGTGGCAGTGCCCTAGGCTCTGTTGCTTTGTTTTTTAGATGTTTCAGGAAACACCATACACTTCTCCCGAGTGTCTGTTGGCTATTTACATCCCGCCCATCAGCATAACAAGGCTCCCAGTTCTCCATGGCCTGTCCTGCCTTTCTGGATTTTACACTTTTTTCAGATGGCCCTTTTGACCGGGGGGAAGTGAAACTTCATTGTAGTGCAGATTTCCTTTGCAAGCTTGCTTGGTTGGCCAAAAAGGGCGTATGCGTTTTTTCCTGAATATATTCAGGAAAAAACGCATACGCCCTTTTTGGCCAAGTGCATCATTGTGGACGTTCTGCCTCTTTTCCTATGCTTTCAATGCAATTCCAGTCTACCTCCTGAAATCGGTTTCCTGCAATTCTGCCCCGCTTTCAAGTCCTCTTGGCATCCTTACTTCAGTCTATTTTTGGACGATAGCTGTCATTTATAACTCTGCAGGTTTGTGAATTACAGTGCCCCTGAGCTCCTTTCTTCAACTCGCTTTCTTGTGACCTGGCCGCAACACCGCAGGATGGCTTCAGGCCCTAATCTGGTTCCGGTACAGCACGCTGAGCCTTTGGTTATTTCCTCTTCCTGGTGGGAAATGAGAGTTAAATTTGCCCGTCCAGACACCTCCAGCTAGCCTCTCATTTGTTCTCGCTATTCCTGTTCATCTTCCGCAGTAATTGCAAACTGGGCCAAACAGGAGGTTAAAGGCGCTGACTCTCCAAGTGGGGAGAGTGTTAGTAAAGCGTCTGGAATGTTGCACCCGAGTACCAGGGGAGGAAAACTGAGACATATTTGAACACGTCTCCCGTTCACATGGTTGATCATACTTGGGTTCCACATGCATGTTTTAGCTGAAGGAAGAATACCTTAAACCTGGAGAGTTGAGACCCGTGGAATGGGTACCATGCAATATGACTTCAAAGGGTCTTCATTTGCTCACCGAACCTCTCCAATCCTATCACTGCTGCGTTTATGCCCCTGTACACATGCTTGATTCTCTTTTGGAGACATAGCAATCCATAGGTTTTACGATACTTACTAGTCAGGTACATTCTTAGGCGTTTAATATGCGGTGTTGAGTCCATTTCGTTGAGCAAGGAGTAGCTCTTGTCTATTCCATATTTGACTTAAGGAACTTTATCTGTGCTCATTTCAATCTCTGGTTTTATGCAGCACCCCAACTCACCTTTACCCTTAAGCAAGCATAAGTTGGTTTTCTAAATTTGAGACCCTGTTCTGTTCTGTAATTCAGTTCCTGTGTAGCCAAGTTTACATTCCGTGTATTACTGATATCTTATGATGTTTCTTTTTCTGTGTGACTTATTTCAGTTAGAATCATCATACCTGAATCCACTCATTGTGATGCTAAGGGCCTGATGACATAGATTTCATTGCTGAGTGATATTGCTTTGTAAGTAAATACCACAACTTCTTTATCCATTTTTCACTTTCTGCGATGTTGAACTTGTACTGGAAACGAGGTTCTTGTAAACAGAGGCGTCCCAAACTTTGGGGTGGCTGTGTCTTTTTGATTTTAATTTCCCTAAGCTATAAGACCATAAGTGGCAGTGCCCTAGGCTCTGTTGCTTTGTTTTTTAGATGTTTCAGGAAACACCATACACTTCTCCAGAGTGTCTGTTGGCTATTTACATCCCGCCCATCAGCATAACAAGGCTCCCAGTTCTCCATGGCCTGTCCTGCCTTTCTGGATTTTACACTTTTTTCAGATGGCCCTTTTGACCGGGGGGAAGTGAGACTTCATTGTAGTGCAGATTTCCTTTGCAAGCTTGCTTGGTTGGCCAAAAAGGGCGTATGCGTTTTTTCCTGAATATATTCAGGAAAAAACGCATACGCCCTTTTTGGCCAAGTGCATCATTGTGGACGTTCTGCCTCTTTTCCTATGCTTTCAATGCAATTCCAGTCTACCTCCTGAAATCGGTTTCCTGCAATTCTGCCCCGCTTTCAAGTCCTCTTGGCAGCCTTACTTCAGTCTATTTTTGGACGATAGCTGTCATTTATAACTCTGCAGGTTTGTGAATTACAGTGCCCCTGAGCTCCTTTCTTCAACTCGCTTTCTTGTGACCTGGCCGCAACACCGCAGGATGGCTTCAGGCCCTAATCTGGTTCCGGCACGGGATGCTGAGCCTTTGGTTAATTCCTCTTCCTGGTGGGAAATGAGAGTTAAATTTGCCCGTCCAGACACCTCCAACTAGCCTCTCATTTGTTCTCGCTATTCCTGTTCATCTTCCGCAGAAATTGCAAACTGGGCCAAACAGGAGGTTAAAGGGACTGACTCTCCAAGTGGGGAGAGTGTTAGTAAAGCGTCTGGAATGTTGCACCCGAGTACCAGGGGAGGAAAACTGAGACATATTTGAACACGTCTCCCGATCACATGGTTGATCATACTCTAGGTTCCACATGCATGTTTTAGCTGAAGGAAGAATACCTTAAACCTGGAGAGTTGAGACCCGTGTAATGGGTACCATGCAATATGACTTCAAAGGGTCTTCATTTGCTCACCGAACCTCTCCAATCCTATCACTGCTGCGTTTATGCCCCTGTACACATGCTTGATTCTCTTTTGGAGACATAGCAATCCATAGGTTTTAAGATACTTACTAGTCAGGTACATTCTTAGGCGTTTAATATGCGGTGTTGAGTCCATTTCGTTGAGCAAGGAGTAGCTCTTGTCTATTCCATATTTGGCTTAAGGAACTTTATCTGTGCTCATTTCAGTCTCTGGTTTTATGCTGCACCCCAGCTCACCTTTACCCTTAAGAAAGAATAAGTTGGTTTTCTAAATTTGAGACCCTGTTCTGTTCTGTAATTCAGTTCCTGTGTAGCCAAGTTTACATTCCGTGTATTACTGATATCTTATGATGTTTCTTTTTCTGTGTGACTTATTTCAGTTAGAATCATCATACCTGAATCCACTCATTGTGCTGCTAAGGGCCTGATGACACAGATTTCATTGCTGAGTGATATTGCTTTGTAAGTAAATACCACAACTTCTTTATCCATTTTTCACTTTCTGCGATGTTGAACTTGTACTGTAAACGAGGTTCTTGTAAACAGAGCTGTTCCAAACTTTGGGGTGGCTGTGTCTTTTTGATGTTAATTTCCCTAAACTATAGGACCATAAGTGGAAGTGCCCTAGGTTCTGTTGCTTTGTTTTTTAGATGTTTCAGGAAACACCATACACTTCTCCCGAGTGGTTGTTGGCAATTTACATCCCGCCCATCAGCATAACAAGGCTCCCAGTTCTCCATGGCCTGTCCTGCCTTTCTGGATTTTACACTTTTTTCAGATGGCCCTTTTGACCGGGGGGAAGTGAGACTTCATTGTAGTGCAGATTTCCTTTGCAAGCTTGCTTGGTTGGCCAAAAAGGGCGTATGCGTTTTTTCCTGAATATATTCAGGAAAAAACGCATACGCCCTTTTTGGCCAAGTGCATCATTGTGGACGTTCTGCCTCTTTTCCTATGCTTTCAATGCAATTCCAGTCTACCTCCTGAAATCGGTTTCCTGCAATTCTGCCCCACTTTCAAGTCCTCTTGGCAGCCTTACTTCAGTCTATTTTTGGACGATAGCTGTCATTTATAACTCTGCAGGTTTGTGAATTACAGTGCCCCTGAGCTCCTTTCTTCAACTCGCTTTCTTGTGACCTGACCGCAACACCGCAGGATGGCTTCAGGCCCTAATCTGGTTCCGGCACGGCACGCTGAGCCTTTGGTTATTTCCTCTTCCTGGTGGGAAATGAGAGTTAAATTTGCCCGTCCAGACACCTCCAGCTAGTCTCTCATTGGTTCTCGCTATTTCTGTTCATCTTCCGCAGAAATTGCAAACTGGGCCAAACAGGAGGTTAAAGGCACTGACTCTCCAAGTGGGGAGAGTGTTAGTAAAGCGTCTGGAATGTTGCACCCGAGTACCAGGGGAGGAAAACTGAGACATATTTGAACACGTCTCCCGTTCACATGGTTGATCATACTTGGGTTCCACATGCATGTTTTAGCTGAAGGAAGAATACCTTAAACCTGGAGAGTTGAGACCCGTGGAATGGGTACCATGCAATATGACTTCAAAGGGTCTTCATTTGCTCACCGAACCTCTCCAATCCTATCACTGCTGCGTTTATGCCCCTGTACACACGCTTGATTCTCTTTCGGAGACATAGCTATCCATAGGTTTTAAGATACTTACTAGTCAGGTACATTCTTAGGCGTTTAATATGCGGTGTTGAGTCCATTTCGTTGAGCAAGGAGTAGCTCTTGTCTATTCCATATTTGACTTAAGAAACTTTATCTGTGCTCATTTCAATCTCTGGTTTATGCAGCACCCCAACTCACCTTTACCCTTAAGCAAGCATAAGTTGGTTTTCTGAATTTGAGACCCTGTTCTGTTCTGTAATTCAGTTCCTGTGTAGCCAAGTTTACATTCCGTGTATTACTGATATCTTATGATGTTTCTTTTTCTGTGTGACTTATTTCAGTTAGAATCATCATACCTGAATCCACTCATTGTGCTGCTAAGGGCCTGATGACACAGATTTCATTGCTGAGTGATATTGCTTTGTAAGTAAATACCACAACTTCTTTCCATTTTTCACTTTCTGTGATGTTGAACTTGTACTGTAAACGAGGTTCTTGTAAACAGAGCCGTTCCAAACTTTGGGGTGGCTGTGTCTTTTTGATTTTAATTTCCCTAAGCTATAGGACCATAAGTGGAAGTGCCCTAGGTTCTGTTGCTTTGTTTTTTAGATGTTTCAGGAAACACCATACACTTCTCCCGAGTGGTTGTTGGCAATTTACATCCCGCCCATCAGCATAACAAGGCTCCCAGTTCTCCATGGCCTGTCCTGCCTTTCTGGATTTTACACTTTTTTCAGATGGCCCTTTTGACCGGGGGGAAGTGAGACTTCATTGTAGTGCAGATTTCCTTTGCAAGCTTGCTTGGTTGGCCAAAAAGGGCGTATGCGTTTTTTCCTGAATATATTCAGGTAAAAACGCATACGCCCTTTTTGGCCAAGTGCATCATTGTGGACGTTCTGCCTCTTTTCCTATGCTTTCAATGCAATTCCAGTCTACCTCCTGAAATCGGTTTCCTGCAATTCTGCCCCGCTTTCAAGTCCTCTTGGCAGCCTTACTTCAGTCTATTTTTGGACGATAGCTGTCATTTATAACTCTGCAGGTTTGTGAATTACAGTGCCCCTGAGCTCCTTTCTTCAACTCGCTTTCTTGTGACCTGGCCGCAACACCGCAGGATGGCTTCAGGCCCTAATCTGGTTCCGGCACGGCACGCTGAGCCTTTGGTTATTTCCTCTTCCTGGTGGGAAATGAGAGTTAAATTTGCCCGTCCAGACACCTCCAGCTAGTCTCTCTTTTGTTCTCGCTATTTCTGTTCATCTTCCGCAGAAATTGCAAACTGGGCCAAACAGGAGGTTAAAGGCGCTGACTCTCCAAGTGGGGAGAGTGTTAGTAAAGCGTCTGGAATGTTGCACCCGAGTACCAGGGGAGGAAAACTGAGACATATTTGAACACGTCTCCCGTTCACATGGTTGATCATACTTGGGTTCCACATGCATGTTTTAGCTGAAGGAAGAATACCTTAAACCTGGAGAGTTAAGACCCGTGTAATGGGTACCATGCAATATGACTTCAAAGGGTCTTCATTTGCTCACCGAACCTCTCCAATCCTATCACTGCTGCGTTTATGCCCCTGTACACATGCTTGATTCTCTTTCGGAGACATAGCAATCCATAGGTTTTAAGATACTTACTAGTCAGGTACATTCTTAGGCGTTTAATATGCGGTGTTGAGTCCATTTCGTTGAGCAAGGAGTAGCTCTTGTCTATTCCATATTTGGCTTAAGGAACTTTATCTGTGCTCATTTCAATCTCTGGTTTTATGCAGCAACCCAACTCACCTTTCCCCTTAAGCAAGCATAAGTTGGTTTTCTAAATTTGAGAATCTGTTCTGTTTTGGAATTCAGTTCCTGTGTAGCCAAGTTTACATTCCGTGTATTAGTGATATCTTATGATGTTTCTTTTTCTGTGTGACTTATTTCAGTTAGAATCATCGTATCTGAATCTACTCATTATGCTGCTATGTGCCTGATGACATAGATTTCATTGCTGAGTGATACTGCATTGTACGTAAGTACCACAAGTTCTTTATCCATTTTTCACTTTCTGCGATGTTGAACTTGTACTGTAAACGAGGTTCTTGTAAACAGAGCCATTCCAAACTTTGGGGTGGCTGTGTCTTTTTGATTTTAATTTCCCTAAGCTATAGGACCATAAGTGGAAGTGTCCTAGGCTCTGTTGCTTTGTTTTTTAGATGTTTCAGGAAACACCATACACTTCTCCCAAGTGTCTGTTGGCAATTTACATCCCGCCCATCAGCATAACAAGGCTCCCAGTTCTCCATGGCCTGTCCTGCCTTTCTGGATTTTACACTTTTTTCAGATGGCCCTTTTGACCAGGGGGAAGTGAGACTTCATTGTAGTGCAGATTTCCTTTGCTTGCTTGCTTGGTTGGCCAAAAACGGCGTATGCGTTTTTTCCTGAATATATTCAGGAAAAAACGCATACGCCCTTTTTGGCCAAGTGCATCATTGTGGACGTTCTGCCTCTTTTCCTATGCTTTCAATGCAATTCCAGTCTACCTCCTGAAATCGGTTTCCTGCAATTCTGCCCCGCTTTCAAGTCCTCTTGGCAGCCTTACTTCAGTCTATTTTAGGACGATAGCTGTCATTTATAACTCTGCAGGTTTGTGAATTACACTGCCCCTGAGCTCCTTTCTTCAACTAGCTTTCTTGTGACCTGGCCGCAACACCGCAGGATGGCTTCAGGCCCTAATCTGGTTCTGGCACGGCACGCTGACCCTTTGGTTAATTCCTCTTCCTGGTGGGAAATGAGAGTTAAATTTGCCCGTCCAGACACCTCCAGCTAGTCTCTCATTGGTTCTCGCTATTCCTGTTCATCTTCCGCAGAAATTGCAAACTGTGCCAAACAGGAGTTTAAAGGGCCTGACTCTCCAAGTCAGGAGAGTGTTAGTAAAGCATCTGGAATGTTGCACCCGAGTACCAGGGGAGGAAAACTGAGACATATTTGAACACGTCTCCCGTTCACATGGTTGATCATACTTGGGTTCCACATGCATGTTTTAGCTGAAGGAAGAATACCTTAAACCTGGAGAGTTAAGACCCGTGTAATGGGTACCATGCAATATGACTTCAAAGGGTCTTCATTTGCTCACCGAACCTCTCCAATCCTATCACTGCTGCGTTTATGCCCCTGTACACATGCTTGATTCTCTTTCGGAGACATAGCAATCCATAGGTTTTAAGATACTTACTAGTCAGGTACATTCTTAGGCGTTTAATATGCGGTGTTGAGTCCATTTCGTTGAGCAAGGAGTAGCTCTTGTCTATTCCATATTTGACTTAAGGAACTTTATCTGTGCTCATTTCAATCTCTGGTTTTATGCAGCACCCCAACTCACCTTTACCCTTAAGCAAGCATAAGTTGGTTTTCTAAATTTGAGACCCTGTTCTGTTCTGTAATTCAGTTCCTGTGTAGCCAAGTTTACATTCCGTGTATTACTGATATCTTATGATGTTTCTTTTTCTGTGTGACTTATTTCAGTTAGAATCATCATACCTGAATCCACTCATTGTGATGCTAAGGGCCTGATGACATAGATTTCATTGCTGAGTGATATTGCTTTGTAAGTAAATACCACAACTTCTTTATCCATTTTTCACTTTCTGCGATGTTGAACTTGTACTGTAAACGAGGTTCTTGTAAACAGAGCCGTTCCAAACTTTGGGGTGGCTGTATCTTTTTGATTTTAATTTCCCTAAGCTATAGGACCATAAGTGGCAGTGCCCTAGGCTCTGTTGCTTTGTTTTTTAGATGTTTCAGGAAACACCATACACTTCTCCCGAGTGTCTGTTGGCAATTTACATCCCGCCCATCAGCATAACAAGGCTCCCAGTTCTCCATGGCCTGTCCTGCCTTTCTGGATTTTACACTTTTTTCAGATGGCCCTTTTGACCGGGGGGAAGTGAGACTTCATTGTAGTGCAGATTTCCTTTGCAAGCTTGCTTGGTTGGCCAAAAAGGGCGTATGCGTTTTTTCCTGAATATATTCAGGAAAAAACGCATACGCCCTTTTTGGCCAAGTGCATCATTGTGGACGTTCTGCCTCTTTTCCTATGCTTTCAGTGCAATTCCAGTCTACCTCCTGAAATCGGTTTCCTGCAATTCTGCCCCGCTTTCAAGTCCTCTTGGCAGCCTTACTTCAGTCTATTTTTGGACGATAGCTGTCATTTATAACTCTGCAGGTTTGTGAATTACAGTGCCCCTGAGCTCCTTTCTTCAACTCGCTTTCTTGTGACCTGGCCGCAACACCGCAGGATGGCTTCAGGCCCTAATCTGGTTCTGGCCCGGCATGATGAGCCTGTGGTTAATTCCTCTTCCTGGTGGGAAATGAGAGTTAAATTTGCCCGTCCAGACACCTCCAGCTAGCCTCTCATTGGTTCTCGCTATTCCTGTTCATCTTCCGCAGAAATTGCAAACTGGGCCAAACAGGAGGTTAAAGGGACTGACTCTCCAAGTGGGGAGAGTGTTAGTAAAGCGTCTGGAATGTTGCACCCGAGTACCAGGGGAGGAAAACTGAGACATATTTGAACACGTCTCCCTATCACATGGTTGATCATACTCTAGGTTCCACATGCATGTTTTAGCTGAAGGAAGAATACCTTAAATCTGGAGAGTTGAGACCCGTGGAATGGGTACCATGCAATATGACTTCAAAGGGTCTTCATTTGCTCACCGAACCTCTCCAATCCTATCACTGCTGCGTTTATGCCCCTGTACACATGCTTGATTCTCTTTTGGAGACATAGCAATCCATAGGTTTTAAGATACTTACTAGTCAGGTACATTCTTAGGCGTTTAATATGCGGTGTTGAGTCCATTTCGTTGAGCAAGGAGTAGCTCTTGTCTATTCCATATTTGACTTAAGGAACTTTATCTGTGCTCATTTCAATCTCTGGTTTATGCAGCACCCCAACTCACCTTTACCCTTAAGCAAGCATAATTTGGTTTTCTAAATTTGAGACCCTGTTCTGTTCTGTAATTCAGTTCCTGTGTAGCCAAGTTTACATTCCATGTATTACTGATATCTTATGATGTTTCTTTTTCTGTGTGACTTACTTCAGTTAGAATCATCATACCTGAATCCACTCATTGTGCTGCTAAGGGCCTGATGACACAGATTTCATTGCTGAGTGATATTGCTTTGTAAGTAAATACCACATCTTCTTTATCCATTTTTCACTTTCTGCGATGTTGAACTTGTACTGTAAACGAGGTTCTTGTAAACAGAGCCGTTCCAAACTTTGGGGTGGCTGTGTCTTTTTGATTTTAATTTCCCTAAGCTATAGGACCATAAGTGGAAGTGCCCTAGGTTCTGTTGCTTTGTTTTTTAGATGTTTCAGGAAACACCATACACTTCTCCCGAGTGGTTGTTTGCAATTTACATCCCGCCCATCAGCATAACAAGGCTCCCAGTTCTCCATTGCCTGTCCTGCCTTTCTGGATTTTACACTTTTTTCAGATGGCCCTTTTGACCGGGGGGAAGTGAGACTTCATTGTAGTGCAGATTTCCTTTGCAAGCTTGCTTGGTTGGCCAAAAAGGGCGTATGCGTTTTTTCCTGAATATATTCAGGAAAAAACGCATACGCCCTTTTTGGCCAAGTGCATCATTGTGGACGTTCTGCCTCTTTTCCTATGCTTTCAATGCAATTCCAGTCTACCTCCTGAAATCGGTTTCCTGCAATTCTGCCCCGCTTTCAAGTCCTCTTGGCAGCCTTACTTCAGTCTATTTTTGGACGATAGCTGTCATTTATAACTCTGCAGGTTTGTGAATTACAGTGCCCCTGAGCTCCTTTCTTCAACTTGCTTTCTTGTGACCTGGCCGCAACACCGCAGGATGGCTTCAGGCCCTAATCTGGTTCTGGCACGGCACGCTGAGCCTTTGGTTATTTCCTCTTCCTGGTGGGAAATGAGAGTTAAATTTGCCCGTCCAAACACCTCCAGCTAGTCTCTCATTGGTTCTCGCTATTCCTGTTAATCTTCCGCAGAAATTGCAAAACTGGGCCAAACAGGAGGTTAAAGGCGCTGACTCTCCAAGTGGGGAGAGTGTTAGTAAAGCGTCTGGAATGTTGCACCCGAGTACCAGGGGAGGAAAACTGAGACATATTTGAACACGTCTCCCGTTCACATGGTTGATCATACTTGGGTTCCACATGCATGTTTTAGCTGAAGGAAGAATACCTTAAACCTGGAGAGTTAAGACCCGTGGAATGGGTACCATGCAATATGACTTCAAAGGGTCTTCATTTGCTCACCGAACCTCTCCAATCCTATCACTGCTGCGTTTATGCCCCTGTACACATGCTTGATTCTCTTTCGGAGACATAGCAATCCATAGGTTTTAAGATACTTATTAGTCAGGTACATTCTTAGGCGTTTAATATGCGGTGTTGAGTCCATTTCGTTGAGCAAGGAGTAGCTCTTGTCTATTCCATATTTGGCTTAAGGAACTTTATCTGTGCTCATTTCAATCTCTGGTTTTATGCAGCACCCCAACTCACCTTTCCCCTTAAGCAAGCATAAGTTGGTTTTCTAAATTTGAGTCCCTGTTCTGTTCTGTAATTCAGTTCCTGTGTAGCCAAGTTTACATTCCGTGTATTACTGATATCTTATGATGTTTCTTTTTCTGTGTGACTTATTTCAGTTAGAATCATCATACCTGAATCCACTCATTGTGATGCTAAGGGCCTGATGACATAGATTTCATTGCTGAGTGATATTGCTTTGTAAGTAAATACCACAACTTCTTTATCCATTTTTCACTTTCTGCGATGTTGAACTTGTACTGTAAACGAGGTTCTTGTAAACAGAGGCGTCCCAAACTTTGGGGTGGCTGTGTCTTTTTGATTTTAATTTCCCTAAGCTATAGGACCATAAGTGGAAGTGCCCTAGGCTCTGTTGCTTTGTTTTTTAGATGTTTCAGGAAACACCATACACTTCTCCCGAGTGGTTGTTGGCAATTTACATCCCGCCCATCAGCATAACAAGGCTCTCAGTTCTCCATGGCCTGTCCTGCCTTTCTGGATTTTACACATTTTTCAGATGGCCCTTTTGACCGAGGGGAAGTGAGACTTCATTGTAGTGCAGATTTCCTTTGCAAGCTTGCTTGGTTGGCCAAAAAGGGCGTATGCGTTTTTTCCTGAATATATTCAGGAAAAAACGCATACGCCCTTTTTGGCCAAGTGCATCATTGTGGACGTTCTGCCTCTTTTCCTATGCTTTCAATGCAATTTCAGTCTACCTCCTGAAATCGGTTTCCTGCAATTCTGCCCCGCTTTCAAGTCCTCTTGGCAGCCTTACTTCAGTCTATTTTTGGACGATAGCTGTCATTTATAACTCTGCAGGTTTGTGAATTACAGTGCCCCTGAGCTCCTTTCTTCAACTCGCTTTCTTGTGACCTGGCCGCAACACCGCAGGATGGCTTCAGGCCCTAATCTGGTTCCGGTATGGCACGCTGAGCCTTTGGTTATTTCCTCTTCCTGTTGGGAAATGAGAGTTAAATTTTTCCGTCCAGACACCTCCAGCTAGCCTCTCATTGGTTCTCGCTATTCCTGTTCATCTTCCGCAGAAATTGCAAACTGTGCCAAACAGGATGTTAAAGGCGCTGACTCTCCAAGTGGGGAGAGTGTTAGTAAAGCGTCTGGAATGTTGCACCCGAGTACCAGGGGAGGAAAACTGAGACATATTTGAACACGTCTCCCGATCACATTGTTGATCATACTCTGGGTTCCACATGCCTGTTTTAGCTGAAGGAAGAATACCTAAAACCTGGGTAATTGAAACCCGTGGAATGGGTACCATGCAATATGACTTCAAAGGGTCTTCATTTGCTCACCGAACCTCTCCAATCCTATCACTGCTGCGTTTATGCCCCTGTACACATGCTTGATTCTCTTTCGGAGACATAGCAATCCATAGGTTTTAAGATACTTACTAGTCAGGTACATTCTTAGGCGTTTAATATGCGGTGTTGAGTCCATTTCGTTGAGCAAGGAGTGGCTCTTGTCTATTCCATATTTGGCTTAAGGAACTTTATCTGTGCTCATTTCAATCTCTGGTTTTATGCAGCAACCCAACTCACCTTCCCCTTAAGCAAGCATAAGTTGGTTTTCTAAATTTGAGAACCTGTTCTGTTTTGGAATTCAGTTCCTGTGTAGCCAAGTTTACATTCCGTGTATTAGTGATATCTTATGATGTTTCTTTTTCTGTGTGACTTACTTCAGTTAGAATCATCGTACCTGAATCTACTCATTATGCTGCTACGTGCCTGATGACATAGATTTCATTGCTGAGTGATACTGCATTGTACGTAAGTACCACAAGTTCTTTATCCATTTTTCACTTTCTGCGATGTTGAACTTGTACTGTAAACGAGGTTCTTGTAAACAGAGCCGTTCCAAACTTTGGGGTGGCTGTGTCTTTTTGATTTTAATTTCCCTAAGCTATAGGACCATAAGTGGAAGTGCCCTAGGCTCTGTTGCTTTGTTTTTTAGATGTTTCAGGAAACACCATACACTTCTCCCGAGTGGTTGTTGGCAATTTACATCCCGCCCATCAGCATAACAAGGCTCCCAGTTCTCCATGGCCTGTCCTGCCTTTCTGGATTTTACACTTTTTTCAGATGGCCCTTTTGACCGGGGGGAAGTGAGACTTCATTGTAGTGCAGATTTCCTTTGCAAGCTTGCTTGGTTGGCCAAAAAGGGCGTATGCGTTTTTTATTCCTGTTCATCTTCCGCAGAAATTGCAAACTGTGCCAAACAGGAGGTTAAAGGCGCTGACTCTCCAAGTGGGGAGAGTGTTAGTAAAGCGTCTGGAATGTTGCACCCGAGTACCAGGGGAGGAAAACTGAGACATATTTGAACACGTCTCCCGTTCACATGGTTGATCATACTTGGGTTCCACATGCATATTTTAGCTGAAGGAAGAATACCTTAAACCTGGAGAGTTAAGACCCGTGTAATGGGTACCATGCAATATGACTTCAAAGGGTCTTCATTTGCTCACCGAACCTCTCCAATCCTATCACTGCTGCGTTTATGCCCCTGTACACATGCTTGATTCTCTTTTGGAGACATAGCAATCCATAGGTTTTAAGATACTTACTAGTCAGGTACATTCTTAGGCGTTTAATATGCGGTGTTGAGTCCATTTCGTTGAGCAAGGAGTAGCTCTTATCTATTCCATATTTGACTTAAGGAACTTTATCTGTGCTCATTTCAATCTCTGGTTTTATGCAGCACCCCAACTCACCTTTACCCTTAAGCAAGCATAAGTTGGTTTTCTAAATTTGAGACCCTGTTCTGTTCTGTAATTCAGTTCCTGTGTAGCCAAGTTTACATTCCGTGTATTACTGATATCTTATGATGTTTCTTTTTCTGTGTGACTTATTTCAGTTAGAATCATCATACCTGAATCCACTCATTGTGATGCTAAGGGCCTGATGACATAGATTTCATTGCTGAGTGATATTGCTTTGTAAGTAAATAACACATCTTCTTTATCCATTTTTCACTTTCTGCGATGTTGAACTTGTACTGTAAACGAGGTTCTTGTAAACAGAGCCGTTCCAAACTTTGGGGTGGCTGTGTCTTTTTGATTTTAATTTCCCTAAGCTATAGGACCATAAGTGGAAGTGCCCTAGGTTCTGTTGCTTTGTTTTTTAGATGTTTCAGGATACACCATACACTTCTCCCGAGTGGTTGTTGGCAATTTACTACCCGCCCATCAGCATAACAAGGCTCCCAGTTTTCCATGGCCTGTCCTGCCTTTCTGGATTTTACACTTTTTCAGATGGCCCTTTTGACCGGGGGGAAGTGAGACTTCATTGTAGTGCAGATTTCCTTTGCAAGCTTGCTTGGTTGGCCAAAAAGGGCGTATGCGTTTTTTCCTGAATATATTCAGGAAAAAACGCATACGCCCTTTTTGGCCAAGTGCATCATTGTGGACGTTCTGCCTCTTTTCCTATGCTTTCAATGCAATTCCAGTCTACCTCCTGAAATCGGTTTCCTGCAATTCTGCCCCGCTTTCAAGTCCTCTTGGCAGCCTTACTTCAGTCTATTTTTGGACGATAGCTGTCATTTATAACTCTGCAGGTTTGTGAATTACAGTGCCCCTGAGCTCCTTTCTTCAACTCGCTTTCTTGTGACCTGGCCGCAACACCGCAGGATGGCTTCAGGCCCTAATCTGGTTCCGGCACGGCACGCTGAGCCTTTGGTTATTTCCTCTTCCTGGTGGGAAATGAGAGTTAAATTTGCCCGTCCAGACACCTCCAGCTAGCCTCTCATTGGTTCTCGCTATTCCTGTTCATCTTCCGCAGAAATTGCAAAGTGGGCCAAACAGGAGGTTAAAGGCGCTGACTCTCCAAGTGGGGAGAGTGTTAGTAAAGCGTCTGGAATGTTGCACCCGAGTACCAGGGGAGGAAAACTGAGACATATTTGAACACGTCTCCCGTTCACATGGTTGATCATACTTGGGTTCCACATGCATGTTTTAGCTGAAGGAAGAATACCTTAAACCTGGAGAGTTAAGACCCGTGTAATGGGTACCATGCAATATGACTTCAAAGGGTCTTCATTTGCTCACCGAACCTCTCCAATCCTATCACTGCTGCGTTTATGCCCCTGTACACATGCTTGATTCTCTTTTGGAGACATAGCAATCCATAGGTTTTACGATACTTACTAGTCAGGTACATTCTTAGGCGTTTAATATGCGGTGTTGAGTCCATTTCGTTGAGCAAGGAGTAGCTCTTGTGTATTCCATATTTGACTTAAGGAACTTTATCTGTGCTCATTTCAATCTCTGGTTTTATGCAGCACCCCAACTCACCTTTACCCTTAAGCAAGCATAAGTTGGTTTTCTAAATTTGAGACCCTGTTCTGTTCTGTAATTCAGTTCCTGTGTAGCCAAGTTTACATTCCGTGTATTACTGATATCTTATGATGTTTCTTTTTCTGTGTGACTTATTTCAGTTAGAATCATCATACCTGAATCCACTCATTGTGATGCTAAGGGCCTGATGACATAGATTTCATTGCTGAGTGATATTGCTTTGTAAGTAAATATAACAACTTCTTTATCCATTTTTCACTTTCTGCGATGTTGAACTTGTACTGTAAACGAGGTTCTTGTAAACAGAGGCGTCCCAAACTTTGGGGTGGCTGTGTCTTTTTGATTTTAATTTCCCTAAGCTATAGGACCATAAGTGGCAGTGCCCTAGGCTCTGTTGCTTTGTTTTTTAGATGTTTCAGGAAACACCATACACTTCTCCCGAGTGTCTGTTGGCAATTTACATCCCGCCCATCAGCATAACAAGGCTCCCAGTTCTCCATGGCCTGTCCTGCCTTTCTGGATTTTACACTTTTTTCAGATGGCCCTTTTGACCGGGGGGAAGTGAGACTTCATTGTAGTGCAGATTTCCTTTGCAAGCTTGCTTGGTTGGCCAAAAAGGGCGTATGCGTTTTTTCCTGAATATATTCAGGAAAAAACGCATACGCTCTTTTTGGCCAAGTGCATCACTGTGGACGTTCTGCCTCTTTTCCTATGCTTTCAATGCAATTCCAGTCTACCTCCTGAAATCGGTTTCCTGCAATTCTGCCCCGCTTTCAAGTCCTCTTGGCAGCCTTACTTCAGTCTATTTTTGGACGATAGCTGTCATTTATAACTCTGCAGGTTTGTGAATTACAGTGCCCCTGAGCTCCTTTCTTCAACTCGCTTTCTTGTGACCTGGCCGCAACACCGCAGGATGGCTTCAGGCCCTAATCTGGTTCCGGCACGGCACGCTGAGCCTCTGGTTATTTCCTCTTCCTGGTGGGAAATGAGAGTTAAATTTGCCCGTCCAGACACCTCCAGCTAGCCTCTCATTGGTTCTCGCTATTCCTGTTCATCTTCCGCAGAAATTGCAAAGTGGGCCAAACAGGAGGTTAAAGGCGCTGACTCTCCAAGTGGGGAGAGTGTTAGTAAAGCGTCTGGAATGTTGCACCCGAGTACCAGGGGAGGAAAACTGAGACATATTTGAACACGTCTCCCGTTCACATGGTTGATCATACTTGGGTTCCACATGCATGTTTTAGCTGAAGGAAGAATACCTTAAACCTGGAGAGTTAAGACCCGTGTAATGGGTACCATGCAATATGACTTCAAAGGGTCTTCATTTGCTCACCGAACCTCTCCAATCCTATCACTGCTGCGTTTATGCCCCTGTACACATGCTTGATTCTCTTTCGGAGACATAGCAATCCATAGGTTTTAAGATACTTACTAGTCAGGTACATTCTTAGGCGTTTAATATGCGGTGTTGAGTCCATTTCGTTGAGCAAGGAGTGGCTCTTGTCTATTCCATATTTGGCTTAAGGAACTTTATCTGTGCTCATTTCAATCTCTGGTTTTATGCAGCAACCCAACTCACCTTTCCCCTTAAGCAAGCATAAGTTGGTTTTCTAAATTTGAGAACCTGTTCTGTTTTGGAATTCAGTTCCTGTGTAGCCAAGTTTACATTCCGTGTATTAGTGATATCTTATGATGTTTCTTTTTCTGTGTGACTTATTTCAGTTAGAATCATCGTATCTGGATCTACTCATTATGCTGCTACGTGCCTGATGACATAGATTTCATTGCTGAGTGATATTGCTTTGTAAGTAAATACAACAACTTCTTTATCCATTTTTCACTTTCTGCGATGTTGAACTTGTACTGTAAACGAGGTTCTTGTAAACAGAGGCGTCCCAAACTTTGGGGTGGCTGTGTCTTTTTGATTTTAATTTCCCTAAGCTATAGGACCATAAGTGGAAGTGCCCTAGGCTCTGTTGCTTTGTTTTTTAGATGTTTCAGGAAACACCATACACTTCTCCCGAGTGTCTGTTGGCAATTTACATCCCGCCCATCAGCATAACAAGGCTCCCAGTTCTCCATGGCCTGTCCTGCCTTTCTGGATTTTACACTTTTTTCAGATGGCCCTTTTGACTGGGGGGAAGTGAGACTTCATTGTAGTGCAGATTTCCTTTGCAAGCTTGCTTGGTTGGCCAAAAAGGACGTATGCGTTTTTTCCTGAATATATTCAGGAAAAAACGCATACGCCCTTTTTGGCCAAGTGCATCATTGTGGACGTTCTGCCTCTTTTCCTATGCTTTCAATGCAATTCCAGTCTACCTCCTGAAATCGGTTTCCTGCAATTCTGCCCCGCTTTCAAGTCCTCTTGGCAGCCTTACTTCAGTCTATTTTTGGACGATAGCTGTCATTTATAACTCTGCAGGTTTGTGAATTACAGTGCCCCTGAGCTCCTTTCTTCAACTCGCTTTCTTGTGACCTGGCCGCAACACCGCAGGATGGCTTCAGGCCCTAATCTGGTTCCGGCCCGGCATGCTGAGCCTTTGGTTAATTCCTCTTCCTGGTGGGAAATGAGAGTTAAATTTGCCCGTCCAGACACCTCCAGCTAGCCTCTCATTGGTTCTCGCTATTCCTGTTCATCTTCCGCAGAAATTGCAAACTGGGCCAAACAGGAGGTTAAAGGGACTGACTCTCCAAGTGGGGAGAGTGTTAGTAAAGCGTCTGGAATGTTGCACCCGAGTACCAGGGGACGAAAACTGAGACATATTTGAACACGTCTCTCGATCACATGGTTGATCATACTCTAGGTTCCACATGCATGTTTTAGCTGAAGGAAGAATACCTTAAACCTGGGTAGTTGAAACCCGTGGAATGGGTACCATGCAATATGACTTCAAAGGGTCTTCATTTGCTCACCGAACCTCTCCAATCCTATCACTGCTGCGTTTATGCCCCTGTACACATGCTTGATTCTCTTTCGGAGACATAGCAATCCATAGGTTTTAAGATACTTACAAGTCAGGTACATTCTTAGGCGTTTAATATGCGGTGTTGAGTCCATTTCGTTGAGCAAGGAGTAGCTCTTGTCTATTCCATATTTGACTTAAGGAACTTTATCTGTGCTCATTTCAATCTCTGGTTTTATGCAGCACCCCAACTCACCTTTACCCTTAAGCAAGCATATGTTGGTTTTCTAAATTTGAGACCCTGTTCTGTTCTGTAATTCAGTTCCTGTGTAGCCAAGTTTACATTCCGTGTATTACTGATATCTTATGATGTTTCTTTTTCTGTGTGACTTATTTCAGTTAGAATCATCATACCTGAATCCACTCATTGTGATGCTAAGGGCCTGATGACATAGATTTCATTGCTGAGTGATATTGCTTTGTAAGTAAATACAAAAACTTCTTTATCCATTTTTCACTTTCTGCGATGTTGAACTTGTACTGTAAACGAGGTTCTTGTAAACAGAGGCGTCCCAAACTTTGGGGTGGCTGTGTCTTTTTGATTTTAATTTCCCTAAGCTATAGGACCATAAGTGGCAGTGCCCTAGGCTCTGTTGCTTTGTTTTTTAGATGTTTCAGGAAACAGCATACACTTCTCCCGAGTGTCTGTTGGCAATTTACATCCCGCCCATCAGCATAACAAGGCTCCCAGTTCTCCATGGCCTGTCCTGCCTTTCTGGATTTTACACTTTTTTCAGATGGCCCTTTTGACCGGGGGGAAGTGAGACTTCATTGTAGTGCAGATTTCCTTTGCAAGCTTGCTTGGTTGGCCAAAAAGGGCGTATGCGTTTTTTCCTGAATATATTCAGGAAAAAACGCATACGCCCTTTTTGGCCAAGTGCATCATTGTGGACGTTCTGCCTCTTTTCCTATGCTTTCAATGCAATTCCAGTCTACCTCCTGAAATCGGTTTCCTGCAATTCTGTCCCGCTTTCACGTCCTCTTGGCAGCCTTACTTCAGTCTATTTTTGGACGATAGCTGTCATTTATAACTCTGCAGGTTTGTGAATTACAGTGCCCCTGAGCTCCTTTCTTCAACTCGCTTTCTTGTGACCTGGCCGCAACACCGCAGGATGGCTTCAGGCCCTAATCTGGTTCCGGTACGGCACGCTGAGCCTTTGGTTAATTCCTCTTCCTGGTGGGAAATGAGAGTTAAATTTGCCCGTCCAGACACCTCCAGCTAGTCTCTCATTGGTTCTCGCTATTCCTGTTCATCTTCCGCAGAAATTGCAAACTGGGCCAAACAGGAGTTTAAAGGGACTGACTCTCCAAGTCGGGAGAGTGTTAGTAAAGCGTCTGGAATGTTGCACCCGAGTACCAGGGGAGGAAAACTGAGACATATTTGAACACGTCTCCCGTTCACATGGTTGATCATACTTGGGTTCCACATGCATGTTTTAGCTGAAGGAAGAATACCTTAAACCTGGAGAGTTAAGACCCGTGTAATGGGTACCATGCAATATGACTTCAAAGGGTCTTCATTTGCTCACCGAACGTCTCCAATCCTATCACTGCTGCGTTTATGCCCCTGTACACATGCTTGATTCTCTTTCGGAGACATAGCAATCCATAGGTTTTAAGATACTTACTAGTCAGGTACATTCTTAGGCGTTTAATATGCGGTGTTGAGTCCATTTCGTTGAGCAAGGAGTAGCTCTTGTCTATTCCATATTTGACTTAAGGAACTTTATCTGTGCTCATTTCAATCTCTGGTTTTATGCAGCACCCCAACTCACCTTTACCCTTAAGCAAGCATAAGTTGGTTTTCTAAATTTGAGACCCTGTTCTGTTCTGTAATTCAGTTCCTGTGTAGCCAAGTTTACATTCCGTGTATTACTGATATCTTATGATGTTTCTTTTTCTGTGTGACTTATTTCAGTTAGAATCATCATACCTGAATCCACTCATTGTAATGCTAAGGGCCTGATGACATAGATTTCATTGCTGAGTGATATTGCTTTGTAAGTAAATACCACAACTTCTTTATCCATTTTTCACTTTCTGCGATGTTGAACTTGTACTGTAAACGAGGTTCTTGTAAACAGAGGCGTCCCAAACTTTGGGGTGGCTGTGTCTTTTTGATTTTAATTTCCCTAAGCTATAGGACCATAAGTGGCAGTGCCCTAGACTCTGTTGCTTTGTTTTTTAGATGTTTCAGGAAACACCATACACTTCTCCCGAGTGTCTGTTGGCAATTTACATCCCGCCCATCAGCATAACAAGGCTCCCAGTTCTCCATGGCCTGTCCTGCCTTTCTGGATTTTACACTTTTTTCAGATGGCCCTTTTGACCGGGGGGAAGTGAGACTTCATTGTAGTGCAGATTTCCTTTGCAAGCTTGCTTGGTTGGCCAAAAAGGGCGTATGCGTTTTTTCCTGAATATATTCAGGAAAAAACGCATACGCCCTTTTTGGCCAAGTGCATCATTGTGGACGTTCTGCCTCTTTTCCTATGCTTTCAATGCAATTCCAGTCTACCTCCTGAAATCAGTTTCCTGCAATTCTGACCCGCTTTCAAGTCCTCTTGGCAGCCTTACTTCAGTCTATTTTTGGACGATAGCTGTCATTTATAACTCTGCAGGTTTGTGAATTACAGTGCCCCTGAGCTCCTTTCTTCAACTCGCTTTCTTGTGACCTGGCCGCAACACCGCAGGATGGCTTCAGGCCCTAATCTGGTTCCGGTACGGCACGCTGAGCCTTTGGTTCTTTCCTCTTCCTGGTGGGAAATGAGAGTTAAATTTGCCCGTCCAGACACCTCCAGCTAGCCTCTCATTTGTTCTCGCTATTCCTGTTCATCTTCCGCAGAAATTGCAAACTGTGCCAAACAGGAGGTTAAAGGGACTGACTCTCCAAGTGGGGAGAGTGTTAGTAAAGCGTCTGGAATGTTGCACCCGAGTACCAGGGGAGGAAAGCTGAGACATATTTGAACACGTCTCCCGATCACATGGTTGATCATACTCTAGGTTCCACATGCATGTTTTAGCTGAAGGAAGAATACCTTAAACCTGGGTAGTTGAAACCCGTGGAATGGGTACCATGCAATATGACTTCAAAGGGTCTTCATTTGCTCACCGAACCTCTCCAATCCTATCACTGCTGCGTTTATGCCCCTGTACACATGCTTGATTCTCATTCGGAGACATAGCAATCTATAGGTTTTAAGATACTTACAAGTCAGGTACATTCTTAGGCGTTTAATATGCGGTGTTGAGTCCATTTCGTTGAGCAAGGAGTAGCTCTTGTCTATTTCATATTAGGCTTAAGGAACTTTATCTGTGCTCATTTCAATCTCTGGTTTTATGCAGCACCCCAACTCACCTTTACCCTTAAGCAAGCATAAGTTGTTTTTCTAAATTTGTGACCCAGTTCTGTTCTGTAATTCAGTTCCTGTGTAGCCAAGTTTCCATTCCGTGTATTACTGATATCTTATGATGTTTCTTTTTCTTTGTGATTTATTTCAGTTAGAATCATCATACCTGAATCCACTCATTGTGCTGCTAAGGGCCTGATGACATAGATTTCATTGCTGAGTGATATTGCTTTGTAAGTGAATACCACAACTTCTTTATCCATTTTTCACTTTCTGCGATGTTGAACTTGTACTGTAAACGAGGTTCTTGTAAACAGAGCCGTTCCAAACTTTGGGGTGGCTGTGTCTTTTTGATTTTAATTTCCCTAAGCTATAGGACCATAAGTGGAACTGCCCTAGGTTCTGTTGCTTTGTTTTTTAGATGTTTCAGGAAACACCATACACTTCTCCCGAGTGGTTGTTGGCAATTTACATCCCGCCCATCAGCATAACAAGGCTCCCAGTTCTCCATGGCCTGTCCTGCCTTTCTGGATTTTACACTTTTTTCAGATGGCCCTTTTGACCGGGGGGAAGTGAGACTTCATTGTAGTGCAGATTTCCTTTGCAAGCTTGCTTGGTTGGCCAAAAAGGGCGTATGCGTTTTTTCCTGAATATATTCAGGAAAAAACGCATATGCCCTTTTTGGCCAAGTGCATCATTGTGGACGTTCTGCCTCTTTTCCTATGCTTTCAATGCAATTCCAGTCTACCTCCTGAAATCGGTTTCCTGCAATTCTGCCCCGCTTTCAAGTCCTCTTGGCAGCCTTACTTCAGTCTATTTTTGGACGATAGCTGTCATTTATAACTCTGCAGGTTTGTGAATTACAGTGCCCCTGAGCTTTCTTCAACTCGGTTTCTTTTGAGCTGGCCGCAACACCGCAGGATGGCTTCAGGCCCTAATCTGGTTCCGGCACGGCACGCAGAGCCTTTGGTTAATTCCTCTTCCTGGTGGGAAATGAGAGTTAAATTTGCCCGTCCAGACACCTCCAGCTAGTCTCTCATTGGTTCTCGCTATTCCTGTTCATCTTCCGCAGAAATTGCAAACTGGGCCAAACAGGAGTTTAAAGGGACTGACTCTCCAAGTGGGGAGAGTGTTAGTAAAGCGTCTGGAATGTTGCACCCGAGTACCAGGGGAGGAAAACTGAGACATATTTGAACACGTCTCCCGTTCACATGGTTGATCATACTTGGGTTCCACATGCATGTTTTAGCTGAAGGAAGAATACCTTAAACCTGGAGAGTTAAGACCCGTGTAATGGGTACCATGCAATATGACTTCAAAGGGTCTTCATTTGCTCACCGAACCTCTCCAATCCTATCACTGCTGCGTTTATGCCCCTGTACACATGCTTGATTCTCTTTCGGAGACATAGCAATCCATAGGTTTTAAGATACTTACTAGTCAGGTACATTCTTAGGCGTTTAATATGCGGTGTTGAGTCCATTTCGTTGAGCAAGGAGTAGCTCTTGTCTATTCCATATTTGACTTAAGGAACTTTATCTGTGCTCATTTCAATCTCTGGTTTTATGCAGCACCCCAACTCACCTTTACCCTTAAGCAAGCATAAGTTGGTTTTCTAAATTTGAGACCCTGTTCTGTTCTGTAATTCAGTTCCTGTGTAGCCAAGTTTACATTCCGTGTATTACTGATATCTTATGATGTTTCTTTTTCTGTGTGACTTATTTCAGTTAGAATCATCATACCTGAATCCACTCATTGTGATGCTAAGGGCCTGATGACATAGATTTCATTGCTGAGTGATATTGCTTTGTAAGTAAATACCACAACTTCTTTATCCATTTTTCACTTTCTGCGATGTTGAACTTGTACTGTAAACGAGGTTCTTGTAAACAGAGGCGTCCCAAACTTTGGGGTGGCTGTGTCTTTTTGATTTTAATTTCCCTAAGCTATAGGACCATAAGTGGCAGTGCCCTAGGCTCTGTTGCTTTGTTTTTTAGATGTTTCAGGAAACACCATACACTTCTCCCGAGTGTCTGTTGGCAATTTACATCCCGCCCATCAGCATAACAAGGCTCCCAGTTCTCCATGGCCTGTCCTGCCTTTCTGGATTTTACACTTTTTTCAGATGGCCCTTTTGACCGGGGGGAAGTGAGACTTCATTGTAGTGCAGATTTCCTTTGCAAGCTTGCTTGGTTGGCCAAAAAGGGCGTATGCGTTTTTTCCTGAATATATTCAGGAAAAAACGCATACGCCCTTTTTGGCCAAGTGCATCATTGTGGACGTTCTGCCTCTTTTCCTATGCTTTCAATGCAATTCCAGTCTACCTCCTGAAATCGGTTTCTTGCTATTCTGCCCCGCTTTCAAGTCCTCTTGGCAGCCTTACTTCAGTCTATTTTTGGACGATAGCTGTCATTTATAACTCTGCAGGTTTGTGAATTACAGTGCCCCTGAGCTCCTTTCTTCAACTCGCTTTCTTGTGACCTGGCCGCAACACCGCAGGATGGCTTCAGGCCCTAATCTGGTTCCGGCCCGGCATGCTGAGCCTTTGGTTAATTCCTCTTCCTGGTGGGAAATGAGAGTTAAATTTGCCCGTCCAGACACCTCCAGCTAGCCTCTCATTGGTTCTCGCTATTCCTGTTCATCTTCCGCAGAAATTGCAAACTGGGCCAAACAGGAGGTTAAAGGCGCTGACTCTCCAAGTGGGGAGAGTGTTAGTAAAGCGTCTGGAATGTTGCACCCGAGTACCAGGGGAGGAAAACTGAGACATATTTGAACACGTCTCCCGTTCACATGGTTGATCATACTTGGGTTCCACATGCATGTTTTAGCTGAAGGAAGAATACCTTAAACCTGGAGAGTTAAGACCCGTGTAATGGGTACCATGCAATATGACTTCAAAGGGTCTTCATTTGCTCACCGAACCTCTCCAATCCTATCACTGCTGCGTTTATGCCCCTGTACACATGCTTGATTCTCTTTCGGAGACATAGCAATCCATAGGTTTTAAGATACTTACTAGTCAGGTACATTCTTAGACGTTTAATATGCGGTGTTGAGTCCATTTCGTTGAGCAAGGAGTAGCTCTTGTCTATTCCATATTTGACTTAAGGAACTTTATCTGTGCTCATTTCAATCTCTGGTTTTATGCAGCACCCCAACTCACCTTTCCCCTTAAGCAAGCATAAGTTGGTTTTCTAAATTTGAGACCCTGTTCTGTTCTGTAATTCAGTTCCTGTGTAGCCAAGTTTACATTCCGTGTATTACTGATATCTTATGATGTTTCTTTTTCTGTGTGACTTACTTCAGTTAGAATCATCATACCTGAATCCACTCATTGTGATGCTAAGGGCCTGATGACATAGATTTCATTGCTGAGTGATATTGCTTTGTAAGTAAATACCACAACTTCTTTATCCATTTTTCACTTTCTGCGATGTTGAACTTGTACTGTAAACGAGGTTCTTGTAAACAGAGGCGTCCCAAACTTTGGGGTGGCTGTGTCTTTTTGATTTTAATTTCCCTAAGCTATAGGACCATAAGTGGAAATGCCCTAGGTTCTGTTGCTTTGTTTTTTAGATGTTTCAGGAAACACCATACACTTCTCCCGAGTGGTTGTTGGCAATTTACATCCCGCCCATCAGCATAACAAGGCTCCCAGTTCTCCATGGCCTGTCCTGCCTTTCTGGGTTTTACACTTTTTTCAGATGGCCCTTTTGACCAGGGGGAAGTGAGACTTCATTGTAGTGCAGATTTCCTTTGCAAGCTTGCTTGGTTGGCCAAAAAGGGCGTATGCGTTTTTTCCTGAATATATTCAGGAAAAAACGCATACGCCCTTTTTGGCCAAGTGCAGTATTGTGGACGTTCTGCCTCTTTTCCTATGCTTTCAATGCAATTCCAGTCTACCTCCTGAAATCGGTTTCCTGCAATTCTGCCCCGCTTTCAAGTCCTCTTGGCAGCCTTACTTCAGTCTATTTTTGGACGATAGCTGTCATTTATAACTCTGCAGGTTTGTGAATTACACTGCCCCTGAGCTTTCTTCAACTCGGTTTCTTTTGAGCTGGCCGCAACACCGCAGGATGGCTTCAGGCCCTAATCTGGTTCCGGCACGGCACGCTGAGCCTTTGGTTAATTCCTCTTCCTGGTGGGAAATGAGAGTTAAATTTGCCCGTCCAGACACCTCCAGCTAGTCTCTCATTGGTTCTCGCTATTCCTGTTCATCTTCCGCAGAAATTGCAAACTGGGCCAAACAGGAGTTTAAAGGGACTGACTCTCCAAGTCGGGAGAGTGTTAGTAAAGCGTCTGGAATGTTGCACCCGAGTACCAGGGGAGGAAAACTGAGACATATTTGAACACGTCTCCCGTTCACATGGTTGATCATACTTGGGTTCCACATGCATGTTTTAGCTGAAGGAAGAATACCTTAAACCTGGAGAGTTAAGACCCGTGTAATGGGTACCATGCAATATGACTTCAAAGGGTCTTCATTTGCTCACCGAACCTCTCCAATCCTATCACTGCTGCGTTTATGCCCCTGTACACATGCTTGATTCTCTTTCGGAGACATAGCAATCCATAGGTTTTAAGATACTTACTAGTCAGGTACATTCTTAGGCGTTTAATATGCGGTGTTGAGTCCATTTCGTTGAGCAAGGAGTAGCTCTTGTCTATTCCATATTTGACTTAAGGAACTTTATCTGTGCTCATTTCAATCTCTGGTTTTATGCAGCACCCCAACTCACCTTTACCCTTAAGCAAGCATAAGTTGGTTTTCTAAATTTGAGACCCTGTTCTGTTCTGTAATTCAGTTCCTGTGTAGCCAAGTTTACATTCCGTGTATTACTGATATCTTATGATGTTTCTTTTTCTGTGTGACTTATTTCAGTTAGAATCATCATACCTGAATCCACTCATTGTGATGCTAAGGGCCTGATGACATAGATTTCATTGCTGAGTGATATTGCTTTGTAAGTAAATACCACAACTTCTTTATCCATTTTTCACTTTCTGCGATGTTGAACTTGTACTGTAAACGAGGTTCTTGTAAACAGAGGCGTCCCAAACTTTGGGGTGGCTGTGTCTTTTTTATTTTAATTTCCCTAAGCTATAGGACCATAAGTGGCAGTGCCCTAGGCTCTGTTCCTTTGTTTTTTAGATGTTTCAGGAAACACCATACACTTCTCCCGAGTGTCTGTTGGCAATTTACATCCCGCCCATCAGCATAACAAGGCTCCCAGTTCTCCATGGCCTGTCCTGCCTTTCTGGATTTTACACTTTTTTCAGATGGCCCTTTTGACCGGGGGGAAGTGAGACTTCATTGTAGTGCAGATTTCCTTTGCAAGCTTGCTTGGTTGGCCAAAAAGGGCGTATGCGTTTTTTCCTGAATATATTCAGGAAAAAACGCATACGCCCTTTTTGGCCAAGTGCATCATTGTGGACGTTCTGCCTCTTTTCCTATGCTTTCAATGCAATTCCAGTCTACCTCCTGAAATCGGTTTCTTGCAATTCTGCCCCGCTTTCAAGTCCTCTTGGCAGCCTTACTTCAGTCTATTTTTGGACGATAGCTGTCATTTATAACTCTGCAGGTTTGTGAATTACAGTGCCCCTGAGCTCCTTTCTTCAACTCGCTTTCTTGTGACCTGGCCGCAACACCGCAGGATGGCTTCAGGCCCTAATCTGGTTCCGGCCCGGCATGCTGAGCCTTTGGTTAATTCCTCTTCCTGGTGGGAAATGAGAGTTAAATTTGCCCGTCCAGACACCTCCAGCTAGCCTCTCATTGGTTCTCGCTATTCCTGTTCATCTTCCGCAGAAATTGCAAACTGGGCCAAACAGGAGGTTAAAGGCGCTGACTCTCCACGTGGGGAGAGTGTTAGTAAAGCGTCTGGAATGTTGCACCCGAGTACCAGGGGAGGAAAACTGAGACATATTTGAACACGTCTCCCGTTCACATGGTTGATCATACTTGGGTTCCACATGCATGTTTTAGCTGAAGGAAGAATACCTTAAACCTGGAGAATTGAGACCCGTGGAATGGGTACCATGCAATATGACTTCAAAGGGTCTTCATTTGCTCACCGAACCTCTCCAATCCTATCACTGCTGCGTTTATGCCCCTGTACACATGCTTGATTCTCTTTCAGAGACATAGCAATCCATAGGTTTTACGATACTTACTAGTCAGGTACATTCTTAGGCGTTTAATATGCGGTGTTGAGTCCATTTCGTTGAGCAAGGAGTAGCTCTTGTCTATTCCATATTTGACTTAAGGAACTTTATCTGTGCTCATTTCAATCTCTGGTTTTATGCAGCACCCCAACTCACCTTTACCCTTAAGCAAGCATAAGTTGGTTTTCTAAATTTGAGACCCTGTTCTGTTCTGTAATTCAGTTCCTGTGTAGCCAAGTTTACATTCCGTGTATTACTGATATCTTATGATGTTTCTTTTTCTGTGTGACTTACTTCAGTTAGAATCATCATACCTGAATCCACTCATTGTGCTGCTAAGGGCCTGATGACACAGATTTCATTGCTGAGTGATATTGCTTTGTAAGTGAATACCACATCTTCTTTATCCATTTTTCACTTTCTGCGATGTTGAACTTGTACTGTAAACGAGGTTCTTGTAAACAGAGGCGTCCCAAACTTTGGGGTGGCTGTGTCTTTTTGATTTTAATTTCCCTAAGCTATAGGACCATAAGTGGCAGTGCCCTAGGCTCTGTTGCTTTGTTTTTTAGATGTTTCAGGAAACACCATACACTTCTCCCAAGTGTCTGTTGGCAATTTACATCCCGCCCATCAGCATAACAAGGCTCCCAGTTCTCCATGGCCTGTCCTGCCTTTCTGGATTTTACACTTTTTTCAGATGTCCCTTTTGACCGGGGGGAAGTGAGACTTCATTGTAGTGAAGATTTCCTTTGCAAGCTTGCTTGGTTGGCCAAAAAGGGCGTATGCGTTTTTTCCTGAATATATTCAGGAAAAAACGCATACGCCCTTTTTGGCCAAGTGCATCATTGTGGACGTTCTGCCTCTTTTCCTATGCTTTCAATGCAATTCCAGTCTACCTCCTGAAATCGGTTTCCTGCAATTCTGCCCCGCTTTCAAGTCCTCTTGGCAGCCTTACTTCAGTCTATTTTTGGACGATAGCTGTCATTTATAACTCTGCAGGTTTGTGAATTACAGTGCCCCTGAGCTCCTTTCTTCAACTCGCTTTCTTTTGAGCTGGCCGCAACACCGCAGGATAGCTTCAGGCCCTAATCTGGTTCCGGTACGGCACGCTGAGCCTTTGGTTATTTCCTCTTCCTCGTGGGAAATGAGAGTTAAATTTGCCCGTCCAGACACCTCCAGCTAGCCTCTCATTGGTTCTCGCTATTCCTGTTCATCTTCCGCAGAAATTGCAAACTGGGCCAAACAGGAGGTTAAAGGCGCTGACTCTCCAAGTGGGGAGAGTGTTAGTAAAGCGTCTGGAATGTTGCACCCGAGTACCAGGGGAGGAAAACTGAGACATATTTGAACACGTCTCCCGTTCACATGGTTGATCATACTTGGGTTCCACATGCATGTTTTAGCTGAAGGAAGAATACCTTAAACCTGGAGAGTTGAGACCCGTGGAATGGGTACCATGCAATATTTCTTCAAAGGGTCTTCATTTGCTCACCGAACCTCTCCAATCCTATCACTGCTGCGTTTATGCCCCTGTACACATGCTTGATTCTCTTTCGGAGACATAGCAATCCATAGGTTTTACGATACTTACTAGTCAGGTACATTCTTAGGCGTTTAATATGCGGTGTTGAGTCCATTTCGTTGAGCAAGGAGTAGCTCTTGTCTATTCCATATTTGACTTAAGGAACTTTATCTGTGCTCATTTCAATCTCTGGTTTTATGCAGCACCCCAACTCACCTTTACCCTTAAGCAAGCATAAGTTGTTTTTCTAAATTTGAGACCCTGTTCTGTTCTGTAATTCAGTTCCTGTGTAGCCAAGTTTACATTCCGTGTATTACTGATATCTTATGATGTTTCTTTTTCTGTGTGACTTACTTCAGTTAGAATCATCATACCTGAATCCACTCATTGTGCTGCTAAGGGCCTGATGACACAGATTTCATTGCTGAGTGATATTGCTTTGTAAGTAAATACCACAACTTCTTTATCCATTTTTCACTTTCTGCGATGTTGAACTTGTACTGTAAACGAGGTTCTTGTAAACAGAGCCGTTCCAAACTTTGGGGTGGCTGTGTCTTTTTGATTTTAATTTCCCTAAGCTATAGGACCATAAGTGGAAGTGCCCTAGGTTCTGTTGCTTTGTTTTTTAGATGTTTCAGGAAACACCATACATTTCTCCCGAGTGGTTGTTGGCAATTTACATCCCGCCCATCAGCATAACAAGGCTCCCAGTTCTCCATGGCCTGTCCTGCCTTTCTGGATTTTACACTTTTTTCAGATGGCCCTTTTGACCGGGGGCAAGTGAGACTTCATTGTAGTGCAGATTTCCTTTGCAAGCTTGCTTGGTTGGCCAAAAAGGGCGTATGCGTTTTTTCCTGAATATATTCAGGAAAGAACGCATACGCCCTTTTTGGCCAAGTGCATCATTGTGGACGTTCTGCCTCTTTTCCTATGCTTTCAATGCAATTCCAGTCTACCTCCTGAAATCGGTTTCCTGCAATTCTGCCCCGCTTTCAAGTCCTCTTGGCAGCCTTACTTCAGTCTATTTTTGGACGATAGCTGTCATTTATAACTCTGCAGGTTTGTGAATTACAGTGCCCCTGAGCTCCTTTCTTCAACTCGCTTTCTTGTGACCTGGCCGCAACACCGCAGGATGGCTTCAGGCCCTAATCTGGTTCCGGCATGGCACGCTGAGCCTTTGGTTATTTCCTCTTCCTGGTGGGAAATGAGAGTTAAATTTGCCCGTCCAAACACCTCCAGCTAGTCTCTCATTGGTTCTCGCTATTCCTGTTCATCTTCCGCAGAAATTGCAAACTGGGCCAAACAGGAGGTTAAAGGCGCTGACTCTCCAAGTGGGGAGAGTGTTAGTAAAGCGTCTGGAATGTTGCACCCGAGTACCAGGGGAGGAAAACTGAGACATATTTGAACACGTCTCCCGTTCACATGGTTGATCATACTTGGGTTCCACATGCATGTTTTAGCTGAAGGAAGAATACCTTAAACCTGGAGAGTTAAGACCCGTGTAATGGGTACCATGCAATATGACTTCAAAGGGTCTTCATTTGCTCACCGAACCTCTCCAATCCTATCACTGCTGCGTTTATGCCCCTGTACACATGCTTGATTCTCTTTCGGAGACATAGCAATCCATAGGTTTTAAGATACTTACTAGTCAGGTACATTCTTAGGCGTTTAATATGCGGTGTTGAGTCCATTTCGTTGAGCAAGGAGTAGCTCTTGTCTATTCCATATTTGACTTAAGGAACTTCATCTGTGCTCATTTCAATCTCTGGTTTTATGCAGCACCCCAACTCACCTTTCCCCTTAAGCAAGCATAAGTTGGTTTTCTAAATTTGAGACCCTGTTCTGTTCTGTAATTCAGTTCCTGTGTAGCCAAGTTTACATTCCGTGTATTACTGATATCTTATGATGTTTCTTTTTCTGTGTGACTTATTTCAGTTAGAATCATCATACCTGAATCCACTCATTGTGCTGCTAAGGGCCTGATGACATAGATTTCATTGCTGAGTGATATTGCTTTGTAAGTAAATACCACAACTTCTTTATCCATTTTTCACTTTCTGCGATGTTGAACTTGTACTGTAAACGAGGTTCTTGTAAACAGAGGCGTCCCAAACTTTGAGGTGGCTGTGTCTTTTTGATTTTAATTTCCCTAAGCTATAGGACCATAAGTGGAAGTGCCCTAGGTTCTGTTGCTTTGTTTTTTAGATGTTTCAGGAAACACCATACACTTCTCCCGAGTGGTTGTTGGCAATTTACATCCCGCCCATCAGCATAACAAGGCTCCCAGTTCTCCATGGCCTGTCCTGCCTTTCTGGATTTTACACTTTTTTCAGATGGCCCTTTTGACCGGGGGGAAGTGAGACTTCATTGTAGTGCAGATTTCCTTTGCAAGCTTGCTTGGTTGGCCAAAAAGGGCGTATGCGTTTTTTCCTGAATATATTCAGGAAAAAACGCATACGCCCTTTTTGGCCAAGTGCATCATTGTGGACGTTCTGCCTCTTTTCCTATGCTTTCAATGCAATTCCAGTCTACCTCCTGAAATCGGTTTCCTGCAATTCTGCCCCGCTTTCAAGTCCTCTTGGCAGCCTTACTTCAGTCTATTTTTGGACGATAGCTGTCATTTATAACTCTGCAGGTTTGTGAATTACAGTGCCCCTGAGCTCCTTTCTTCAACTCGCTTTCTTGTGACCTGGCCGCAACACCGCAGGATGGCTTCAGGCCCTAATCTGGTTCCGGCACGGCACGCTGAGCCTTTGGTTATTTCCTCTTCCTGGTGGGAAATGAGAGTTAAATTTGCCCGTCCAAACACCTCCAGCTAGTCTCTCATTGGTTCTCGCTATTCCTGTTCATCTTCCGCAGAAATTGCAAACTGGGCCAAACAGGAGGTTAAAGGCGCTGACTCTCCAAGTGGGGAGAGTGTTAGTAAAGCGTCTGGAATGTTGCACCCGAGTACCAGGGGAGGAAAACTGAGACATATTTGAACACGTCTCCCGTTCACATGGTTGATCATACTTGGGTTCCACATGCATGTTTTTGCTGAAGGAAGAATACCTTAAACCTGGAGAGTTAAGACCCGTGGAATGGGTACCATGCAATATGACTTCAAAGGGTCTTCATTTGCTCACCGAACCTCTCCAATCCTATCACTGCTGCGTTTATGCCCCTGTACACATGCTTGATTCTCTTTCGGAGACATAGCAATCCATAGGTTTTAAGATACTTACTAGTCAGGTACATTCTTAGACGTTTAATATGCGGTGTTGAGTCCATTTCGTTGAGCAAGGAGTAGCTCTTGTCTATTCCATATTTGACTTAAGGAATTTCATCTGTGCTCATTTCAATCTCTGGTTTTATGCAGCACCCCAACTCACCTTTCCCCTTAAGCAAGCATAAGTTGGTTTTCTAAATTTGAGACCCTGTTCTGTTCTGTAATTCAGTTCCTGTGTAGCCAAGTTTACATTCCGTGTATTACTGATATCTTATGATGTTTCTTTTTCTGTGTGACTTATTTCAGTTAGAATCATCATACCTGAATCCACTCATTGTGCTGCTAAGGGCCTGATGACATAGATTTCATTGCTGAGTGATATTGCTTTGTAAGTAAATACCACAACTTCTTTATCCATTTTTCACTTTCTGCGATGTTGAACTTGTACTGTAAACGAGGTTCTTGTAAACAGAGGCGTCCCAAACTTTGAGGTGGCTGTGTCTTTTTGATTTTAATTTCCCTAAGCTATAGGACCATAAGTGGTAGTGCCCTAGGCTGTGTTGCATTGTTTTTTAGATGTTTCAGGAAACACCATACACTTCTCCCAAGTGTCTGTTGGCAATTTACATCCCGCCCATCAGCATAACAAGGCTCCCAGTTCTCCATGGCCTGTCCTGCCTTTCTGGATTTTACACTTTTTTCAGATGGCCCTTTTGACCGGGGGGAAGTGAGACTTCATTGTAGTGCAGATTTCCTTTGCAAGCTTGCTTGGTTGGCCAAAAAGGGCGTATGCGTTTTTTCCTGAATATATTCAGGAAAAAACGCATATGCCCTTTTTGGCCAAGTGCATCATTGTGGACGTTCTGCCTCTTTTCCTATGCTTTCAATGCAATTCCAGTCTACCTCCTGAAATCGGTTTCCTGCAATTCTGCCCCGCTTTCAAGTCCTCTTGGCAGCCTTACTTCAGTCTATTTTTGGACGATAGCTGTCATTTATAACTCTGCAGGTTTGTGAATTACAGTGCCCCTGAGCTCCTTTCTTCAACTTGCTTTCTTGTGACCTGGCCGCAACACCGCAGGATGGCTTCAGGCCCTAATCTGGTTCCGGCACGGCACGCTGAGCCTTTGGTTATTTCCTCTTCCTGGTGGGAAATGAGAGTTAAATTTGGCCGTCCAGACACCTCCAGCTAGTCTCTCATTGGTTCTCGCTATTCCTGTTCATCTTCCGCAGAAATTGCAAACTGGGCCAAACAGGAGGTTAAAGGCGCTGACTCTCCAAGTGGGGAGAGTGTTAGTAAAGCGTCTGGAATGTTGCACCCGAGTACCAGGGGAGGAAAACTGAGACATATTTGAACACGTCTCCCGTTCACATGGTTGATCATACTTGGGTTCCACATGCATGTTTTAGCTGAAGGAAGAATACCTTAAACCTGGAGAGTTGAGACCCGTGGAATGGGTACCATGCAATATGACTTCAAAGGGTCTTCATTTGCTCACCGAACCTCTCCAATCCTATCACTGCTGCGTTTATGCCCCTGTACACATGCTTGATTCTCTTTCGGAGACATAGCAATCCATAGGTTTTACGATACTTACTAGTCAGGTACATTCTTAGGCGTTTAATATGCGGTGTTGAGTCCATTTCGTTGAGCAAGGAGTAGCTCTTGTCTATTCCATATTTGACTTAAGGAACTTTATCTGTGCTCATTTCAATCTCTGGTTTTATGCAGCACCCCAACTCACCTTTACCCTTAAGCAAGCATAAGTTGTTTTTCTAAATTTGAGACCCTGTTCTGTTCTGTAATTCAGTTCCTGTGTAGCCAAGTTTACATTCCGTGTATTACTGATAGCTTATGATGTTTCTTTTTCTGTGTGACTTACTTCAGTTAGAATCATCATACCTGAATCCACTCATTGTGCTGCTAAGGGCCTGATGACACAGATTTCATTGCTGAGTGATATTGCTTTGTAAGTAAATACCACAACTTCTTTATCCATTTTTCACTTTCTGCGATGTTGAACTTGTACTGTAAACGAGGTTCTTGTAAACAGAGCCGTTCCAAACTTTGGGGTGGCTGTGTCTTTTTGATTTTAATTTCCCTAAGCTATAGGACCATAAGTGGAAGTGCCCTAGGTTCTGTTGCTTTGTTTTTTAGATGTTTCAGGAAACACCATACACTTCTCCCGAGTGGTTGTTGGCAATTTACATCCCGCCCATCAGCATAACAAGGCTCCCAGTTCTCCATGGCCTGTCCTGCCTTTCTGGATTTTACACTTTTTTCAGATGGCCCTTTTGACCGGGGGGAAGTGAGACTTCATTGTAGTGCAGATTTCCTTTGCAAGCTTGCTTGGTTGGCCAAAAAGGGCGTATGCGTTTTTTCCTGAATATATTCAGGAAAAAACGCATACGCCCTTTTTGGCCAAGTGCATCATTGTGGACGTTCTGCCTCTTTTCCTATGCTTTCAATGCAATTCCAGTCTACCTCCTGAAATCGGTTTCCTGCAATTCTGCCCCGCTTTCAAGTCCTCTTGGCAGCCTTACTTCAGTCTATTTTTGGACGATAGCTGTCATTTATAACTCTGCAGGTTTGTGAATTACAGTGCCCCTGAGCTCCTTTCTTCAACTCGCTTTCTTTTGAGCTGGCCGCAACACCGCAGGATGGCTTCAGGCCCTAATCTGGTTCCGGTACGGCACGCTGAGCCTTTGGTTATTTCCTCTTCCTGGTGGGAAATGAGAGTTAAATTTGCCCGTCGAAACACCTCCAGCTAGCCTCTCATTCGTTCTCGCTATTCCTGTTCATCTTCCGCAGAAATTGCAAACTGGGCCAAACAGGAGGTTAAAGGCGCTGACTCTCCAAGTGGGGAGAGTGTTAGTAAAGCGTCTGGAATGTTGCACCCGAGTACCAGGGGAGGAAAACTGAGACATATTTGAACACGTCTCCCGTTCACATGGTTGATCATACTTGGGTTCCACATGCATGTTTTAGCTGAAGGAAGAATACCTTAAACCTGGAGAGTTGAGACCCGTGGAATGGGTACCATGCAATATGACTTCAAAGGGTCTTCATTTGCTCACCGAACCTCTCCAATCCTATCACTGCTGCGTTTATGCCCCTGTACACATGCTTGATTCTCTTTCGGAGACATAGCAATCCATAGGTTTTAAGATACTTACTAGTCAGGTACATTCTTAGGCGTTTAATATGGGGTGTTGAGTCCATTTCGTTGAGCAAGGAGTAGCTCTTGTCTATTCCATATTTGGCTTAAGGAACTTTATCTGTGCTCATTTCAATCTCTGGTTTTATGCAGCACCCCAACTCACCTTCCCCGTTAAGCAAGCGTAAGTTGGTTTTCTAAACTTGAGACACTGTTCTGTTTTGTAATTCTGTTCATGTGTAGCCAAGTTCACATTCTGTGTATTAGTGATACCTTATGATGTTTCTTTTCTGTGTGACTTATTTCAGTTCGAATCATCATATCTGAATCCACTCATTATGTTGCTACGGGCCTGATGACATAGATTTCATTGCTGAGTGATATTGCATTGTACATAAGTACCACAAATTCTTTATCCATTTTTCACTTTCTGCAATATTGAACTTGTACCGTAAACGAGGTTCTTGTAAACAGAGCCGTCCCAAACTTTGGGGTGGCTGTGTCTTTTTGATTTTAATTTCCCTAAGCTATAGGACCATAAGTGGAAGTGCCCTAGGCTCTGTTGCTTTGTTTTTTAGATGTTTCAGGAAACACCATACTCTTCTCCAGAGTGGCTGTTGGCAATTTACATCCCGCCCATCAGCATAAGAAGGCTCCCAGTTCTCCATGGCCTGTCGTGCCTTTATGGATTTTACACTTTTTTCAGATGGCCCTTTTGACCAGGTGGAAGTGAGACTTCATTGTAGTGCAAATTTCCTTTGCAAGCTTGCTTGGTTGGCCAAAAAGTGCGTATGCGTTTTTTCCTGAATATATTCAGGAAAAAACACATACGCCCTTTTTGGGCAAGTGCATCATTGTCGAGTTTCTGACTCTCTTCATATGTTTTCAGTGCAATTCCAGTCTACCTCCTGAAATCGGTTTCCTGCAATTCTGCCTTGCTTTCAATGCCTCTTCATAGCCTTACCTCAATATATTTTTTAAAAATAGTTGGCCTTTATAATTCTGCAGGTTTTTGAATTGCAGTGGCCCTTAGCTCCATTTTTTAGCTCTTATTTTTGTGGTCTTGCCCCGTAACCACAGGATTCCTTGAAGCCCTATTTTTCTTCTGGGGCACCTTGCTGTCCCTTTGGTTAATTCTTCTTACTGATGTGATATTAGAGTGACATGTGCCCATTGAAACCGCTACAGCTAGTTTCTCACTGGTTCCCCCTATTCCCATTCATCCTCTGCACTAACTGCAGACTGTGCGATACCAGAACTTAAAGGCATTGACTCCATGTGGGGATGTTGTTAATAAAGCGGCTGGAATGTCAATCCGGAGCCCCAGGAGAGGAAAAATGAGGTGCGTTTTAGAAACCTTTCCCGATCATATGGTATACCAGTCGCTGGGTTTCCCAAGCATGGTTTAGCTGTAGGAAGATTCCCTTCAACCTGGAGTGTTGGGACCCTTGGACTGAGTAGCATGAAGTATTGCATTAAACTTTCGGCAGTTGCTCACCAAAGCTCACCAATCCTGTCAGCCCCAAGTGTCCAGCCTTATGTCTTATCCAGCTGTGGGTTTATATGTGGTCAATCCAGGTTGCATCACAGCCCCTGAGCGAATTTTGTAAGAATTTTTCTCTCTTTCATTGTTTCAGCGTTTTGTTTTTAAAATTTATTTCTATAATGGGGTTTAGCTCATTTTCACTGCTGTGTTTGTGCCGCTCTGCACACACTTGATTCCCTTATGGAGATATATCAATACATGGGTTTTAAGATTCTTATTACTCAGATATATTTCTCTGCGGTGTATAGGGTGTGTTGAGGCCAGTTCATTGAGCAAGGTGTAGATCTTGTCTAATACCTATTTGGTTTATTGAACGGTATCTGTGCTAATTTCAAACTCTGGTTTTATGCATCACCCCACCTCTCCTTTCCCCTTAAGCTGACATAAGTGTGTTTTCTAAATGTGAGACACTGTTCTGTTCTGTAATTCATTTCTTGTGCAGCCATATTTACCCTCCCTCTATAAGTGATATCTTATGATATGTTTCTTTTTCTGTTTGACTTATTTCAAGTAGTATTATCGGACCTAAATCCACTCTTTATCCTTCTACTAGCCTTATTACATTGATTTCATGGTGAAGAGATATTCCATTGTACATAAGTACCACATCTTCTTTATCCATTGTTCTCTTTCCTGGGATATTTAAGGTGTACTGAAGTTGAGGTTCTTGTAAACAGAGTAGCCCTAAACTGTGGTGTGCTTGTGTCTTGTTGATTTTTAGACTTCCCTAGATATACTCCCATGATTGGAAGTGTCCTATGCTCTGTAGCTCTGTTTTTTAGATGATTTAGGAACCACCATACACTTCTCCAGAGTGGCTCTCGGCAGTTCACACACTGCCCATCAGCGTATAAAGGCTCCCTGTTCTCCATGGCCTGTCCTGCATTTCTGGTTTTTACAATTTTTTAGGATGGCCCTTTTGACCGGTGGGAAGTGAGACTTCTTTGTTGTGCACATTTGCATTGCTTGCTTGCTTTGTTGCCCATAAAGTGCGTATGCGTTTTTTCCTGGATATAATCAGGAAAAAACGCATACGCCCTTTTGGGCCAACTGCATCATTGTCGAAATTCTGCCGCTTTTCATGTGCATTAAAGACGAGTCCAATCTATCTCTTGAAATCTGTTTCTTGCAATTCTGTCTTGCATTCAGATCCTCTTCTTTGCCTTACCTCAACATATTTTTGGACGTTAGTTTTCATTTATAACTCTGCAGGTTTGTGAATTGCAGTGACCCTGAGCTCCATTTTTTAAGTTGCTCTTTTGTGAGCTGGCCTCAAACCCGCAGGATTGCTTCAGGCCCTATTTTGGCTCCGGCGAGGCAGGCTGAGCCTTTCTTTAATTCTTATTCTTAATGGGAAATTAGAGTGATATGTGCCCGTCCAAACCCCTACAACTCTTCTCTCATTGGTTCCCCCTCTTCCCGTTCATCCTCCTCACAATTTGCAAAATGTGTGAAACAGAAGTTTAAATGTGCTGATTCTCCAAGTGGGGAGATTCTAAGTAGCGTGGCTGGAATGGTGAACAGGAGCACCAGGAGAGGATAAATGAGGTGCATTTTAGACACATCTCCCGATCACATGGTGTACAGTCCTCTGGGTTTTCCATGCATGTTTTAGCTGTAGGAAGATCCCTTGAACCTGCAGATTTGGGACCCATTGAATGGGTACCAGGTAGTATTACTTTAAAGGGTGTGCATTTCCTCACCCAACCTCACATTTCTCTTAGCGCAAACAGTTTCCAGCCTTATGTCTCATCCTGCTGTGGGTCTAGATGTGTTCAATCCATGTTGCATCACCGTCCCTGAGGAAAAGTTGTAAGAGGTTTTCTCTGTCTCTCTGTCATTTATTTTTTTCAATTTATTACTATATTGGTTACAGCTGATTTTCAAAGCTCTGTTTCTTGCTGCTGTACATCCACTTGATTCACGTACAGAGAGACATCAATAAATTCTTTTTCAGATTCTTACCAGTCGTATATATTCTTTTCCGGTGACTTGAGTGTGCTGAGTGCAGTTCTTTTAGCTACCGTGTAGGCCTTGTTGATTATCAGTTTGGTATTTGGAATGGTATCTTTGCTAATTTCAACCTCCTGGATGATGCCTCACCCCTCCCCACCTTTCCCGTTTAGCAGCCTTATGCGTGTTTTCTACATATTTGACTATGTTTTTGTTTTGTAATTTATTTCATGTGTAGCCATTTTGGATTCCACCTTTAAGTGATATCTTATGATATGTGTCTTTTTCTTTTTGAATTCTGTCACTTAGAATGATCATACGTAACTCCTCCAGATTTGTTACAACTGGCCATATTTCATTGATTTCCAGGCTGAATAATATTCCACTCTACCTAAGTACCACATCTCTATCCATTTTTTCCCTCCAGAGACATTTAAGTTATATCCTAGTCGAGGATCTTTTAAACAGAGAGGGGGTAAACATTGGGGTGCCTGTGTCCTCTCGATTTTTGTTTTTCCCAAGATATACGCCCATGAGTGCAAGTGCCCTATGCTCTGTAGCTCATTTTTTAGATGCTTTAGTAAACACAATACACTTCTCCAGAATGGCCGTTGGCAATATACATTTCCACTATAAGTCTCACAGGGCTCCCTCTTCTCGTTGCCCTGTCCTGCATTTCTGTTGTTTACGCTTTATGAGAATGGCTCTTCTGACTGATGCGAAGTGATATCTTTTGTAGTATTGACTTCTAGTGCCCACCTGTTTGGTTGGCTAAAAAAGTGTATGCCCTTTTCTTGAATATATACAGAAAAGAACACATACACCCTTTTTGGCCAACTGCAATGTTGGCAATGTTCAGCTCCTTTTCTTGTGCTTAATGGCGAGTCCTTTCTACCTCCTCAAATCCCTTTCCTGCCATTCTCCCTTGCTTACAAGTCCTTTTCTCTGACTTTCCTCAAGACATTTTTCAGTGATGGATATTTTCAACTCTGCAGTTTTGTGAATTTTACTGCCCCTGAGTTCCATTGTTCAACTCGTGTTTATGGGAACTGGCCACAAAGCAGCGGGATTTCCTCAAGCCCTATACTGTTTCCATGGGCAACCCTAGCTTTTGGTCAATTCATCTTCCTGATTGGAAATTAGAGTGACATGTGCCTGTCTGAACACCTAGGACTTGTCTCTCATTGTTCCTCATCCTTCCGCTTCATCCTCTGGACAAATTCCAAACTGTACACAACAGGATGTTGACAGTGCTGACATCTCCAAGTGGGGAGACTGTTAGTAAAGACGCTGGAGGGGTGAACCCGAGCACCAGGAGATGAGGAGATGAGATGCCTTTTCCAAACTCTTCCCGATCAGACGGTATACCATCCTCTGGGTGTGACAGACATGTTTTAGCAGTAGGAAGAGTCCCATTCATGTAAGGAGAACACCAGGGCTTTTTCAAAATCAGTGTCTCCCCGAAACCCAAACTGGGGAATTTTTTAAGCTACAGCTACACATATGTTCATTAAGGGCCTTGGGAAGTAGGCAGAGTCCAAACTTTAGATGATTGAAGTCTTCAGGGTCAGAAGCACTCACCACCAGCTTCCCTTAGGCTACACTTTAACTGTCATTGATAGATGATGTCAATAAAAATATCTATTCTTTTTCAGATTATTTCCCCTTATAGGTTATTGCAAAATGTTGAGTGTAGTTCCCTGTGCTATACAGTAGTTCCTTGTTGATGATCTATTTTATACATAGCAGTGTGTATGTGTTCATTCCAAACTGTTAATTTATCCCTCCTCCCACCTTTCCCCTTTGGTAATAATAAATTATAAGATTTTATACTTCTCAGAAATGGGGGAGCTGAAAGAGAGGTATCATTTTCAATGGAAAAGCATTTAAAACAAGATTGAAGGTTTAACCAAGATTATTAAATGTACATCCTTGGAAAGAAATCACTTCGTTTCTCTAATATTGACCTGACAAATAAGACAAACCTTTTCACTGAACTTGCTTATAAAAAGTGATGGAAATATCAAATGGAAGTGTTAAAAACATCTTATTTTACCCGAGCCTTATACACTGTTCTATGTTAACTACAGTTTGGCTCACACATCTGTTCATTGAGGTTACAATAGTCTCAATTTCTGTTACTGATCCTCCAGAGTGGACCCCAACAAGTGTCCCCCTGCCCAGTGTCATTGGGGCCAACAGATCGAGACTGAGTTTGGTTCACAAGCAAAGGAAACTTTATATTTTGATCAGAGAATGGAGAGGTGAGAGCATGCACTACCCCGTGGGCTGTGGGCTGGGCTGCTGTGTAGAGATCCTGTCAGAGTCAGTGGGAGGGAGGGAGGTGGCGGAGCTCTCGAGGGCCGGGTTGGCTGTAGCTCAGGCTCTATATCGTGGAGTCTGCACTGGGCCCCAGGAGCTGAGGTGTCGACCCAGCCATTCTGCACTAGGAAATCTGGTCTGAAGTGCCGGGTGTGGAACCTCTGCATGCGGGACCCTAGGAGCACGTGAAATTAGACAAAGCACAAAGGATAAAAAAGGTTAGACTTGACTTTATTGCCCAGATTCTATTTTTATCTCCCAGGGATTTTTAATGGGCTTTGCTGGGGACAAACCCCTCCTCTGCCTTTTGTCCCGTTCCTCATTCTTGGAGTGCTGAGGGTGCAGACCCTTCTTCTGTAACTGCTGAGTGCTGAGTTGGGAGCCCTCATACCCTGGGGCGAGGGTCAGAGCTTCTCCCCAGCAGCCTCCCGGTGACATTGATTGTCCCCAGGACCCCTGCCTCCCTGCTCGTCCACCTGAGCACCAGCATTGGAAGTGTTATAGATTCTAATGACCTTTAAGGGTCCAGGAAAGAGATGTGCAGAGACGCTGTGGGGGCCGGTTTCACCCCGCCCCACATTTGTTCGGCCACCTTAGGCTGACCGTCTCTGCCAGCCTAGATGCTCTGACCAGTAGTCTGCGCTTTCTTCAGTTAGGCCCCTGAATTAACGTACAAACAGCACCAGGTGTCAGAGCCCTGCCCGCTCAACTCCCAGACAGTCCAGGGTCAGTGGTGATCAAGGACCATGATGGCTACTGAGTCAACAGCCTTTTGAAGTAAACAGGAGTCCAGCCGGTCTTATTGGCCACCATCATCACGGTGTCTGTAGGCTTTTCTATGGTGACAGTGTGGTATACTGTTCCCCCACCAAGATTATTAGCTCCCCTCTGGGTGCAGTAAGTCCTGCAAGCAGTAGTCTACTCTTTTGGGACACACTCTTGTTGTTTTATGAGAGAAACTCCAGGTCAAGTGATGTTCACACGAGTCGTCATGGTGCCCTGTTGCCCCCGGTTATCTCTCTGGATGTTGGAGTTGGAGGGCCTCCTCACTCGAGGTCGGTGTGCCCACGGAGCGAACCCTGCAACTTCAGGGCATGGTTGGTGGTTAGGATCACCACGTGGGGTCCTTTTCCCTTAGGAGGGAGGTGGCCTTTTGGGCTGCTGATTTCCAGGTTTTTAGATACCGCCAGTATCTTGGCCAGATGTGGCAGTGGGCCAAGCCCCTTAGTGACCGTAGTTTATCCTACCTGGATGGCATTCTTGCATTGTTCCATTTCAAGTGGTCCCAGTTTTTGCACTAATTCTCCAATGGCGATTCACCTTTCACCGGGAATGTAAAGGTCAAAGGGTTTAGCTAAATTAGGGAGTTCCAGGGTCTGAATTGACTGCTCTTTCCATTCTTGAAAGGCCACTTCTGGATTCTATTCAAAAGGATCATCATCTTTTCCTTTCAGTGTTTCATATAGAGGCCCAGCTAGTAGACTGTAGTTAGGGATCCAGAAGCAGCAAACCCTGGCCTCCCCAGGAACCCCTAAGCTGTCTTCTAGTTTTAGAAAGGGGTAAGGCTGAAAATGGTTTCTTCCCTTTCCTGGGATGGGCTTCTCTGACCTTCTGTGAGAATGAAGCCCAGGCAGGTCACCGCAGTCTGTGATATTTGAGCTTTTTCTTGGACAACTTCTATCCTTTATTGGCTTGGTAGTTCAGAGGCCTCCTTAGTAGGGCTGGTGATCAGAATGTCGTCTGCATATTGAAGGAGGGTTTCCTTTTCCAGAGGTAGAACTTTTAGGTCTTTAGCTAAGCTTTCCCCAAAGATGGTGTGGGAATTTTTGCACCCTTGGGGCCAGACGGCCCGGAAGTATTGTTTTAGTTGTATGTTGAGTCCTGCCACTCACAAGCCAAAATTTCTTGTGACTCTGGGACTAATGGAATACAAAAGAAGGCATCATTGAAGACTAATACAGAATACCATGTCCTGGTGGTTGGTAGAATGACCAGCAGGGTGTAGGAATTAGGAGCAACTGGAGGTATATCCTCGGTGGCTTCACTGACTGTCCTGACATCCTTTACCAGGTCCCCAGCAGCCCATGGGGCTCTCGTGGTCAGACCAATCCCAGAATATGGAGCTCACCTGGGCAGGTACCCCACCCCCACCCCAGCCCACGGGGCTCTCGTGGTCAGGCCCCTCCAGGATACAGAGCTACCCTTGCAGGTACCGTGGCAGGGCTGGGCACACAGGAACCGTGCACATAGCCCTCATTGCAGAGCACCCCCAGCTCACCTGTCGCTCAGAGCTGACACAGAGCACCTCAGAGCAGGACTTGAACTAACAAACAGCAGCTGCGACAGGTCTGTGACCCTGGGCATCACTCCGTGAGGCCTCCCTCCACCTGGTCTTCCAGAGACTTCCACTGCACCCGGGGCACCAGGCCTCTGTCTCCAACCACCACCCACCCCTCCTCTCCCTGACTCCTGGGTTCCTCTCATTAGGAGAGGGTTTTCTTGAAGTTGTCTCCCACTCATGGGCCAGATAAAATGATTAGAAAACAAGCCAAAGCTGCAGCCCCTTGTCTATCCTGACTCTCAGGAGCCCACACCTGTTCCTTGGACCTGGCCGGTTCAGCAAGTTCCATTTTCTGCAACTGTGAGCCCCTGAGGGGTGATGATTGGCTGACCTGGGCAGCCTTACCGTGCTGGCCAGCCCTCCCCAGGTGTGCTTGGGTTGAGATCAATATAAATACCACTCCAGGCAGCAAGAGCCCCTGCAGCCGTGCCTGACGCCATTTTCTCTGCCCTGTCAGCAGTCTCGGGGCTGGGCTGGTGGGAGGGAGTGAGAGGCCACGGCTTTGTGGGTGGCCCAGTGTGAGTGGGGCTCTGCTGGACTTTCTGCAGCAGTTGCCAGGCTGCCACCTGCTAAAGAAGAGGATGTGTCACCCATACCTGCTGCTGGAATTTCTCCCTGGGCAGAGGTGAGGAAGGAAAAAAGCAGTGGGGGCAGGGACAGGACGGGTATCTCAGGCAGGGAAATGGAAATCTTCCAGAAGAGCACCCAGGGCCAGGACCATCCTGGCTGGCCTGCAGGCACCAAGTCGGCCGGCATGCTGTCACTCGTGTGGCTCTATGGCCCTTCCTCTAGGCTTTCAAGTCCTTGTATATATTCAGGTGTTTTACCTGGGACGGGTGGGAATAGTTCAGCAGCAACTGGCCTGGGGCTCAGCTCACGTTTACTCACAGATGCCTCGGCACGGTGCCCCAGCTTTGCAATGAGGACGCTTGTTGCGTGGGGGCTGCTGGCTGAATGGGAGACGATTCCCCACCACTGACCAACTTCAGAATTGTTTACAACTGGAGCAAGTGCCCTGATACGGTTTTCCTCTGTGTAACTGGTGGGTTCTGTGTTTTTTTTCTCTTTTTCGTTTTTGGTTCAAGGTAGATTTTATTCCTCTTTTTTGTATTTACAGATATAAGCATGGAAATAATTTATTCATATAAATACATGTATGTGCAGGGAATAATTGTTTTTTCTGTTTTATTTTTTAAATTTTATTTCTTTTTAATTTTGAATTTTATTTTATATTTTTATACAGCAGGTTCTTATTGGTTATCTATTTTATACATATAAATGTATACATGCCAATCCCAGTCTCTCAACTCCTCCCACCACCACCCCCCAACAGCTTTCCCCCCTTGTTGTCCATACGTTTGTTGTCTACATCTGTTGCTCTATTTATGCCTTGCAAAATGGTTAATCTGTACAGTTTTTCTAGGTTCCACATATATGCATGAATATACAAGATTTGTTTTTCTCTTTCTGACTTACTTCACTCTGTATGACAGTCTCTAGATCCATCGACGTCTCTACAAATGACCCAATTTCATTCCTTTTCATGGCTTAGTAATATTCCATTTTATATATGTACCACAGCTTTATGCATTCGTCTGTCTGTGGGCATTTAGGTTGCTTCCATTACCTCGATATTGTAAATAGTGATGCAATGAACATTGCGGTGAATGACTCTTTTTGATTTATGGTTTTGTCTGGGTATATGTCCAGTACTGGGATTGCTGTATCATATGGTAATTCTATTGTTAGTTTCTTAAGAAATTCCATATTGTTCTCCATAATGACTGTATCAATTTATATTCCCAACAATAGTGGGAGAGGGTTCCTTTTCTCCACACCCTTTCCAGCATTTTTTGTTTGTAGATTTTCAATGATGCCTATTCTACCAGGTGTGAGGTGATACCTCATTGTTGAATCCATTTCGTTGAGCAAGGGGTAGCTCTTGTCTATAACATATTTGGCTTATGGAATGGTATCTGTGCTAATTTCAAACTCTGCTTTTATGCAGCACCTCAACTCACCTTCCCCCTTAAGCAGGCATAAGTTGGTTTTCCAAACTTGAGACCCTGTTCTGTTTTGTAATTCAGTTCATGTGTAGCCAAGTTCACATTCCGTGTATTAGTGATACCTTATGATGTTTCTTTTTCTGTGTGACTTATTTCACTTAGAATCATCGTGGCTCAATCCACTCATTATGCTGGTACGGGCCTGGTGACATAGATTTCATTGCTGAGTGGTATTCTGTTGTACATAAGTACCGCAACTTCTTTATCCATTATTTGCTCTCTGGGATATTTAACTTGTGCCGTAGAAGAGATTCCTGTAAAAAGAGCCATCCCAAATTTTGGGGTTGCTGTGTCTTTTTGATATTAATTTCCCTAAGCTATAGGACCATAAGTGGAAGTACCCTAGGCTCTGTTGCTTTGTTTTTTAGATGTTTCAGGAAACACCATACACTTCTCCCGAGTGGTTGTTGGCAATTTACATCCCGCCCTTCAGCATAACAAGGCTCCCAGTTCTCCATGGCCTGTCCTGCCTTTCTGGATTTTACACTTTTTTCAGATGGCCCTTTTGACCGGGGGGAAGTGAGACTTCATTGTAGTGCAGATTTCTTTTGCAAGCTTGCTTGGTTGGCCAAAAAGGGCGTATGCGTTTTTTCCTGAATATATTCAGGAAAAAACGCATACGCCCTTTTTGGCCAAGTGCATCATTGTGGACGTTCTGCCTCTTTTCCTATGCTTTCAATGCAATTCCAGTCTACCTCCTGAAATCGGTTTCCTGCAATTCTGCCCCGCTTTCAAGTCCTCTTGGCAGCCTTACTTCAGTCTATTTTTGGACGATAGCTGTCATTTATAACTCTGCAGGTTTGTGAATTACAGTGCCCCTGAGCTCCTTTCTTCAACTCGCTTTCTTTTGAGCTGGCCGCAACACCGCAGGATGGCTTCAGGCCCTAATCTGGTTCTGGTACGGCACGCTGAGCCTTTGGTTATTTCCTCTTCCTGGTGGGAAATGAGAGTTAAATTTGCTCGTCCAGACACCTCCAGCTAGCCTCTCATTGGTTCTCGCTATTCCTGTTCATCTTCCACAGAAATTGCAAACTGGGCCAAACAGGAGGTTAAAGGGACTGACTCTCCAAGTCGGGAGAGTGTTAGTAAAGCGCCTGGAATGTTGCACCCGAGTACCAGGGTACGAAAACTGAGACATATTTGAACACATCTCCCGATCACATGGTTAATCATACTCTAGGTTCCACATGCATGTTTTAGCTGAAGGAAGAATACCTTAAACCTGGAAAGTTGAGACCCGTGTAATGGGTACCATGCAATATGACTTCAAAGGGTCTTCATTTGCTCACCGAACCTCTCCAATCCTATCACTGCTGCATTTATGCCCCTGTACACATGCTTGATTCTCTTTTGGAGACATAGCAATCCATAGGTTTTAAGATACTTACTAGTCAGGTACATTCTTAGGCGTTTAATATGGGGTGTTGAGTCCATTTCGTTGAGCAAGGAGTAGCTCTTGTCTATTCCATATTTGGCTTAAGGAACTTTATCTGTGCTCATTTCAATCTCTGGTTTTATGCAGCACCCTAACTCACCTTTACCCTTAAGCAAGAATAAGTTGGTTTTCTAAATTTGAGACCCTGTTCTGTTCTGTAATTCAGTTCCTGTGTAGCCAAGTTTCCATTCCGTGTATTACTGATATCTTATGATGTTTCTTTTTCTGTGTGACTTATTTCAGTTAGAATCATCATACCTGAATCCACTCATTGTGCTGCTAAGGGCCTGATGACACAGATTTCATTGCTGAGTGATATTGCTTTGTAAGTAAATACCACAACTTCTTTATCCATTTTTCACTTTCTGAGATGTTGAACTTGTACTGTAAACGAGGTTCTTGTAAACAGAGCCGTTCCAAACTTTGGGGTGGCTGTGTCTTTTTGATTTTAATTTCCCTAAGCTATAGGACCATAAGTGGAAGTGCCCTAGGCTCTGTTGCTTTGTTTTTTAGATGTTTCAGGAAACACCATACACTTCTCCCAAGTGGTTGTTGGCAATTTACATCCCGCCCATCAGCATAACAAGGCTCCCAGTTCTCCATGGCCTGTCCTGCCTTTCTGGATTTTACACTTTTTTCAGATGGCCCTTTTGACCGGGGGGAAGTGAGACTTCATTGTAGTGCAGATTTCCTTTGCAAGCTTGCTTGCTTGGCCAAAAAGGGCGTATGCGTTTTTTCCTGAATATATTCAGGAAAAAACGCATACGCCCTTTTTGGCCAAGTGCATCATTGTGGACGTTCTGCCTCTTTTCCTATGCTTTCAATGCAATTCCAGTCTCCCTCCTGAAATTGGTTTCCTGCAATTCTGCCCCGCTTTCAAGTCCTCTTGGCAGCCTTACTTCAGTCTATTTTTGGACGATAGCTGTCATTTATAACTCTGCAGGTTTGTGAATTACAGTGCCCCTGCGCTCCTTTCTTCAACTCGCTTTCTTGTGACCTGGCCGCAACACCGCAGGATGGCTTCAGGCCCTAATCTGGTTCCGGCCCGGCATGCTGAGCCTTTGGTTAATTCCTCTTCCTGGTGGGAAATGAGAGTTAAATTTGCCCGTCCAGACACCTCCAGCTAGCCTCTCATTGGTTCTCGCTATTCCTGTTCATCTTCCGCAGAAATTGCAAACTGTGCCAAACAGGAGGTTAAATGACTGACTCTCCAAGTCGGGAGAGTGTTAGTAAAGCGTCTGGAATGTTGCACCCGAGTACCAGGGTACGAAAACTGAGACATATTTGAACACGTCTCCCGATCACATGGTTGATCATACTCTAGGTTACACATGCATGTTTTAGCTGAAGGAAGAATACCTTAAACCTGGGTAGTTGAAACCCGTGGAATGGGTACCATGCAATATGACTTCAAAGGGTCTTCATTTGCTCACCGAACCTCTCCAATCCTATCACTGCTGCGTTTATGCCCCTGTACACATGCTTGATTCTCTTTTGGAGACATAGCAATCCATAGGTTTTAAGATACTTACTAGTCAGGTACATTCTTAGGCGTTTAATATGGGGTGTTGAGTCCATTTCGTTGAGCAAGGAGTAGCTCTTGTCTATTCCATATTTGGCTTAAGGAACTTTATCTGTGCTCATTTCAATCTCTGGTTTTATGCAGCACCCCAACTCACGTTTCCCCTTAAGCAAGAATAAGTTGGTTTTCTAAATTTGAGACCCTGTTCTGTTCTGTAATTCAGTTCCTGTGTAGCCAAGTTTACATTCCGTGTATTACTGATATCTTATGATGTTTCTTTTTCTGTGTGACTTATTTCAGTTAGAATCATCATACCTGAATCCACTCATTGTGCTGCTAAGGGCCTGATGACATAGATTTCATTGCTGAGTGATATTGCTTTGTAAGTTAATACCACAACTTCTTTATCCATTTTTCACTTTCTGCGATGTTGAACTTGTACTGTAAACGAGGTTCTTGTAAACAGAGGCGTCTCAAAATTTGGGGTGGCTGTGTCTTTTTGATTTTAATTTCCCTAAGCTATAGGACCATAAGTGGCAGTGCCCTAGGCTCTGTTGCTTTGTTTTTTAGATGTTTCAGGAAACACCATACACTTCTCCCGAGTGTCTGTTGGCAATTTACATCCCGCCCATCAGCATAACAAGGCTCCCAGTTCTCCATGGCCTGTCCTGCCTTTCTGGATTTTACACTTTTTTCAGATGGCCCTTTTGACCGGGGGGAAGTGAGACTTCATTGTAGTGCAGATTTCCTTTGCAAGCTTGCTTGGTTGGCCAAAAAGGGCGTATGCGTTTTTTCCTGAATATATTCAGGAAAAAACGCATACGCCCTTTTTGGCTAAGTGCATCATTGTGGACGTTCTGCCTCTCTTCCTATGCTTTCAATGCAATTCCAGTCTACCTCCTGAAATCGGTTTCCTGCAATTCTGCCCCGCTTTCAAGTCCTCTTGGCAGCCTTACTTCAGTCTATTTTTGGACGATAGCTGTCATTTATAACTCTGCAGGTTTGTGAATTACAGTGCCCCTGAGCTCCTTTCTTCAACTCGCTTTCTTGTGACCTGGCCGCAACACCGCAGGATGGCTTCAGGCCCTAATCTGGTTCCGGCCCGGCATGCTGAGCCTTTGGTTAATTCCTCTTCCTAGTGGGAAATGAGAGTTAAATTTGCCCGTCCAGACACCTCCAGCTAGTCTCTCATTGGTTCTCGCTATTCCTGTTCATCTTCCGCAGAAATTGCAAACTGGGCCAAACAGGAGGTTAAAGGGACTGACTCTCCAAGTCGGGAGAGTGTTAGTAAAGCGTCTGGAATGTTGCACCCGAGTACCAGGGGAGGAAAACTGAGACATATTTGAACACGTCTCCCGATCACATGGTTGATCATACTTTAGGTTCCACATGCATGTTTTAGCTGAAGGAAGAATACTTTAAACCTGGGTAGTTGAAACCCGTGGAATGGGTACCATGCAATATGACTTCAAAGGGTCTTCATTTGCTCACCGAACCTCTCCAATCCTATCACTGCTGCGTTTATGCCCCTGTACACATGCTTGATTCTCTTTCGGAGTCATAGCAATCCATAGGTTTTAAGATACTTACAAGTCAGGTACATTCTTAGGCGTTTAATATGCGGTGTTGAGTCCATTTCGTTGAGCAAGGAGTAGCTCTTGTCTATTCCATATTTGGCTTAAGGAACTTTATCTGTGCTCATTTCAATCTCTGGTTTTATGCAGCACCCCAACTCACCTTTAGCCTTAAGCAAGCATAAGTTGTTTTTCTAAATTTGAGACCCTGTTCTGTTCTGTAATTCAGTTCCTGTGTAGCCAAGTTTCCATTCCGTGTATTACTGATATCTTATGACGTTTCTTTTTCTGTGTGACTTATTTCAGTTAGAATCATCATACCTGAATCCACTCATTGTGCTGCTAAGGGCCTGATGACATAGATTTCACTGCTGAGAGATATTGCTTTCTAAGTGAATACCACAACTTCTTTATCCATTTTTCACTTTGTGCGATGTTGAACTTGTACTGTAAACGAGGTTCTTGTAAACAGAGCCATTCCAAACTTTGGGGTGGCTGTGTCTTTTTGATTTTAATTTCCCTTAGCTATAGGACCATAAGTGGAAGTGCCCTAGGCTCTGTTGCTTTGTTTTTTAGATGTTTCAGGAAACACCATACACTTCTCCCGAGTGGTTGTTGGCAATTTACATCCCGCCCATCAGCATAACAAGGCTCCCAGCTCTCCATGGCCTGTCCTGCCTTTCTGGATTTTACACTTTTTTCAGATGGCCCTTTTGACCGGGGGGAAGTGAGACTTCATTGTAGTGCAGATTTCCTTTGCAAGCTTGCTTGGTTGGCCAAAAAGTGCGTATGCGTTTTTTCCTGAATATATTCAGGAAAAAACGCATACGCCCTTTTTGGCCAAGTGCATCATTGTGGACGTTCTGCCTCTTTTCCTATGCTTTCAATGCAATTCCAGTCTACCTCCTGAAATCGGTTTCCTGCAATTCTGCCCCGCTTTCAAGTCCTCTTGGCAGCCTTACTTCAGTCTATTTTTGGACGATAGCTGTCATTTATAACTCTGCAGGTTTGTGAATTACAGTGCCCCTGAGCTCCTTTCTTCAACTCGCTTTCTTGTGACCTGGCCGCAACACCGCAGGATGGCTTCAGGCCCTAATCTGGTTCCGGCCCGGCATGCTGAGCCTTTGGTTAATTCCTCTTCCTTGTGGGAAATGAGAGTTAAATTTGCCCGTCCAGACACCTCCAGCTAGCCTCTCATTGGTTCTCGCTATTCCTGTTCATCTTCCGCAGAAATTGCAAACTGGGCCAAACAGGAGGTTAAAGGGACTGACTCTCCAAGTGGGGAGAGTGTTAGTAAAGCATCTGGAATGTTGCACCCGAGTACCAGGGGAGGAAATCTGAGACATATTTGAACACGTCTCCCGATCACATGGTTGATCATACTCTAGGTTCCACATGCATGTTTTAGCTGAAGGAAGAATACCTAAAACCTGGAGAGTTGAAACCCGTGGAATGGGTACCATGCAATATGACTTCAAAGGGTCTTCATTTGCTCACCGAACCTCTCCAATCCTATCACTGCTGCGTTTATGCCCCTGTACACATGCTTGATTCTCTTTCGGAGACATAGCAATCCATAGGTTTTAAGATACTTACTAGTCAGGTACATTCTTAGGCTTTTAATATGGGGTGTTGAGTCCATTTCGTTGAGCAAGGAGTAGCTCTTGTCTATTCCATATTTGGCTTAAGGAACTTTATCTGTGCTCATTTCAATCTCTGGTTTTATGCAGCACCCTAACTCACCTTTACCCTTAAGCAAGAATAAGTTGGTTTTCTAACTTTGAGACCCTGTTCTGTTCTGTAATTCAGTTCCTGTGTAGCCAAGTTTACATTCCGTGTATTACTGATATCTTATGATGTTTCTTTTTCTGTGTGACTTATTTCAGTTAGAATCATCATACCTGAATCCACTCATTGTGCTGCTAAGGGCCTGATGACACAGATTTCATTGCTGAGTGATATTGCTTTGTAAGTAAATACCACAACTTCTTTATCCATTTTTCACTTTCTGTGATGTTGAACTTGTACTGTAAACGAGGTTCTTGTAAACAGAGCCGTTCCAAACTTTGGGGTGGCTGTGTCTTTTTGATTTTAATTTCCCTAAGCTATAGGACCATAAGTGGAAGTGCCCTAGGTTCTGTTGCTTTGTTTTTTAGATGTTTCAGGAAACACCATACACTTCTCCCAAGTGGTTGTTGGCCATTTACATCCCGCCCATCAGCATAACAAGGCTCCCAGTTCTCCATGGCCTGTCCTGCCTTTCTGGATTTTACACTTTTTTCAGATGGCCCTTTTGACCGGGGCGAAGTGAGACTTCATTGTAGTGCAGATTTCCTTTGCAAGCTTGCTTGGTTGGCCAAAAAGGGCGTATGCGTTTTTTCCTGAATATATTCAGGAAAAAACGCATACACCCTTTTTGGCCAAGTGCATCATTGTGGACGTTCTGCCTCTTTTCCTATGCTTTCAATGCAATTCCAGTCTCCCTCCTGAAATCGGTTTCCTGCAATTCTGCCCCGCTTTCAAGTCCTCTTGGCAGCCTTACTTCAGTCTATTTTTGGACGATAGCTGTCATTTATAACTCTGCAGGTTTGTGAATTACAGTGCCCCTGCGCTCCTTTCTTCAACTTGCTTTCTTGTGACCTGGCAGCAACACCGCAGGATGGCTTCAGGCCCTAATCTGGTTCCGGGACGGCACGCTGAGCCTTTGGTTATTTCCTCTTCCTCGTGGGAAATGAGAGTTAAATTTGCCCGTCCAGACACCTCCAGCTAGCCTCTCATTGGTTCTCGCTATTCCTGTTCATCTTCCGCAGAAATTGCAAACTGTGCCAAACAGGAGGTTAAATGACTGACTCTCCAAGTCGGGAGAGTGTTAGTAAAGCGTCTGGAATGTTGCACCCGAGTACCAGGGTACGAAAACTGAGACATATTTGAACACGTCTCCCGATCACATGGTTGATCATACTCTAGGTTACACATGCATGTTTTAGCTGAAGGAAGAATACCTTAAACCTGGAGAGTTAAGACCCGTGTAATGGATACCATGCAATATGACTTCAAAGGGTCTTCATTTGCTCACCGAACCTCTCCAATCCTATCACTGCTGCATTTATGCCCCTGTACACATGCTTGATTCTCTTTCGGAGACATAGCAATCCATATGTTTTAAGATACTTACTAGTCAGGTACATTCTTAGGCGTTTAATATGCGATGTTGAGTCCATTTCGTTGAGCAAGGAGTAGCTCTTGTCTATTCCATATTTGACTTAAGGAACTTTATCTGTGCTCATTTCAATCTCTGGTTTTATGCAGCACCCCAACTCACCTTTCCCCTTAAGCAAGCATAAGTTGGTTTTCTAAATTTGAGACCCTGTTCTGTTCTGTAATTCAGTTCCTGTGTAGCCAAGTTTACATTCCGTGTATTACTGATATCTTATGATGTTTCTTTTTCTGTGTGACTTATTTCAGTTAGAATCATCATACCTGAATCCACTCATTGTGCTGCTAAGGGCCTGATGACACAGATTTCATTGCTGAGTGATATTGCTTTGTAAGTAAATACCACAACTTCTTTATCCATTTTTCACTTTCTGCGATGTTGAACTTGTACTGTAAACGAGGTTCTTGTAAACAGAGCCGTTCCAAACTTTGGGGTGGCTGTGTCTTTTTGATTTTAATTTCCCTAAGCTATAGGACCATAAGTGGAAGTGCCCTAGGTTCTGTTGCTTTGTTTTTTAGATGTTTCAGGAAACACCATACACTTCTCCCGAGTGGTTGTTGGCAATTTACATCCCGCCCATCAGCATAACAAGGCTCCCAGTTCTCCATGGCCTGTCCTGCCTTTCTTGATTTTACACTTTTTTCAGATGGCCCTTTTGACCGGGGGGAAGTGAGACTTCATTGTAGTGCAGATTTCCTTTGCAAGCTTGCTTGGTTGACCAAAAAGGGCGTATGCGTTTTTTCCTGAATATATTCAGGAAAAAACGCATACGCCCTTTTTGGCCAAGTGCATCATTGTGGACGTTCTGCCTCTTTTCCTATGCTTTCAATGCAATTCCAGTCTACCTCCTGAAATCGGTTTCCTGCAATTCTGCCCCGCTTTCAAGTCCTCTTGGCAGCCTTACTTCAGTCTATTTTTGGACGATAGCTGTCATTTATAACTCTGCAGGTTTGTGAATTACAGTGCCCCTGAGCTCCTTTCTTCAACTCACTTTCATTTGAGCTGGCCGAAACACCGCAGGATGGCTTCAGGCCCTAATCTGGTTCCGGTACGGCACGCTGAGCCTTTGGTTATTTCCTCTTTCTGGTGGGAAATGAGAGTTAAATTTGCCCGTCCAGACACCTCCAGCTAGCCTCTCATTGGTTCTCGCTATTCCTGTTCATCTTCCGCAGAAATTGCAAACTGGGCCAAACAGGAGGTTAAAGGCGCTGACTCTCCAAGTGGGGAGAGTGTTAGTAAAGCGTCTGGAATGTTGCACCCGAGTACCAGGGGAGGAAAACTGAGACATATTTGAACACGTCTCCCGTTCACATGGTTGATCATACTTGGGTTCCACATGCATGTTTTAGCTGAAGGAAGAATACCTTAAACCTGGAGAGTTAAGACCCGTGTAATGGGTACCATGCAATATGACTTCAAAGGGTCTTCATTTGCTCACCGAACCTCTCCAATCCTATCACTGCTGCGTTTATGCCCCTGTACAGATGCTTGATTCTCTTTCGGAGACATAGCAATCCATAGGTTTTAAGATACTTACAAGTCAGGTACATTCTTAGGCGTTTAATATGCGGTGTTGAGTCCATTTTGTTGAGCAAGGAGTAGCTCTTGTCTATTCCATATTTGACTTAAGGAACTTTATCTGTGCTCATTTCAATCTCTGGTTTTATGCAGCACCCCAACTCACCTTTACCCTTAAGCAAGCATAAGTTGGTTTTCTAAATTTGAGACCCTGTTCTGTTCTGTAATTCAGTTCCTGTGTAGCCAAGTTTACATTCCGTGTATTACTGATATCTTATGATGTTTCTTTTTCTGCGTGACTTATTTCAGTTAGAATCACCATACCTGAATCCACTCATTGTGATGCTAAGGGCCTGATGACATAGATTTCATTGCTGAGTGATATTGCTTTGTAAGTAAATACCACAACTTCTTTATCCATTTTTCACTTTCTGCGATGTTGAACTTGTACTGCAAACGAGGTTCTTGTAAACAGAGGCGTCCCAAACTTTGGGGTGGCTGTGTCTTTTTGATTTTAATTTCCCTAAGCTATAGGACCATAAGTGGAAGTGCTCTAGGCTCTGTTGCTTTGTTTTTTAGATGTTTCAGGAAACACCATACACTTCTCCCGAGTGGTTGTTGGCAATTTACATCCCGCCCATCAGCATAACAAGGCTCCCAGTTCTCCATGGCCTGTCCTGCCTTTCTGGATTTTACACTTTTTTCAGATGGCCCTTTTGACCGGGGGGAAGTGAGACTTCATTGTAGTGCAGATTTCCTTTGCAAGCTTGCTTGGTTGGCCAAAAAGGGCGTATGCGTTTTTTCCTGAATATATTCAGGAAAAAACGCATACGCCCTTTTTGGCCAAGTGCATCATTGTGGACGTTCTGCCTCTTTTCCTATGCTTTCAATGCAATTCCAGTCTACCTCCTGAAATCGGTTTCCTGCAATTCTGCCCCGTTTTCAAGTCCTCTTGGCAGCCTTACTTCAGTCTATTTTTGGACGATAGCTGTCATTTATAACTCTGCAGGTTTGTGAATTACAGTGCCCCTGAGCTCCTTTCTTCAACTCGCTTTCTTGTGACCTGGCCGCAACACCGCAGGATGGCTTCAGGCCCTAATCTGGTTCCGGCCCGGCATGCTGAGCCTTTGGTTAATTCCTCTTCCTGGTGGGAAATGAGAGTTAAATTTGCCCGTCCAGACACCTCCAGCTAGCCTCTCATTGGTTCTCGCTATTCCTGTTCATCTTCCGCAGAAATTGCAAACTGGGCCAAACAGGAGGTTAAAGGGACTGACTCTCCAAGTGGGGAGAGTGTTAGTAAAGCGTCTGGAATGTTGCACCCCAGTACCAGGGGAGGAAAACTGAAACATATTTGAACACGTCTCCCGATCACATGGTTGATCATACTCTAGGTTCCACATGCATGTTTTAGCTGAAGGAAGAATACCTTAAACCTGGAGAGTTGAGACCCGTGGAATGGGTACCATGCAATATGACTTCAAAGGGTCTTCATTTGCTCACCGAACCTCTCCAATCCTATCACTGCTGCGTTTATGCCCCTGTACACATGCTTGATTCTCTTTTGGAGACATAGCAATCCATAGGTTTTACGATACTTACTAGTCAGGTACATTCTTAGGCGTTTAATATGCGGTGTTGAGTCCATTTCGTTGAGCAAGGAGTAGCTCTTGTCTATTCCATATTTGACTTAAGGAACTTTATCTGTGCTCATTTCAATCTCTGGTTTTATGCAGCACCCCAACTCACCTTTCCCCTTAAGCAAGCATAAGTTGGTTTTCTAAATTTGAGACCCTGTTCTGTTCTGTAATTCAGTTCCTGTGTAGCCAAGTTTACATTCCGTGTATTACTGATATCTTATGATGTTTCTTTTTCTGTGTGACTTATTTCAGTTAGAATCATCATACCTGAATCCACTCATTGTGATGCTAAGGGCCTGATGACATAGATTTCATTGCTGAGTGATATTGCTTTGTAAGTAAATACCACAACTTCTTTATCCATTTTTCACTTTCTGCGATGTTGAACTTGTACTGTAAACGAGGTTCTTGTAAACAGAGGTGTCCCAAACTTTGGGGTGGCTGTGTCTTTTTGATTTTAATTTCCCTAAGCTATAGGACCATAAGTGGAAGTGCCCTAGGCTCTGTTGCTTTGTTTTTTAGATGTTTCAGGAAACACCATACACTTCTCCCGAGTGTCTGTTGGCAATTTACATCCCGCCCATCAGCATAACAAGGCTCCCAGTTCTCCATGGCCTGTCCTGCCTTTCTGGATTTTACACTTTTTTCAGATGGCCCTTTTGACCGGGGGGAAGTGAGACTTCATTGTAGTGCAGATTTCCTTTGCAAGCTTGCTTGGTTGGCCAAAAAGGGCGTATGCGTTTTTTCCTGAATATATTCAGGAAAAAACGCATACGCCCTTTTTGGCCAAGTGCATCATTGTGGACGTTCTGCCTCTTTTCCTATGCTTTCAATGCAATTCCAGTCTACCTCCTGAAATCGGTTTCCTGCAATTCTGCCCCGCTTTCAAGTCCTCTTGGCAGCCTTACTTCAGTCTATTTTTGGACGATAGCTGTCATTTATAACTCTGCAGGTTTGTGAATTACAGTGCCCCTGAGCTCCTTTCTTCAACTCGCTTTCTTGTGACCTGGCCGCAACACCGCAGGATGGCTTCAGGACCTAATCTGGTTCCGGCACGGCATGCTGAGCCTTTGGTTAATTCCTCTTCCTGGTGGGAAATGAGAGTTAAATTTGCCCGTCCAGACACCTCCAGCTAGCCTCTCATTGGTTCTCGCTATTCCTGTTCATCTTCCGCAGAAATTGCAAACTGGGCCAAACAGGAGGTTAAAGGCACTGACTCTCCAAGTGGGGAGAGTGTTATTAAAGCGTCTGGAATGTTGCACCCGAGTACCAGGGGAGGAAAACTGAGACATATTTGAACACGTCTCCCGATCACATGGTTGATCATACTCTAGGTTCCACATGCATGTTTTAGCTGAAGGAAGAATACCTTAAACCTGGGTAGTTGAAACCCGTGGAATGGGTACCATGCAATATGACTTCAAAGGGTCTTCATTTGCTCACCGAACCTCTCCAATCCTATCACTGCTGTGTTTATGCCCCTGTACACATGCTTGATTCTCTTTCGGAGACATAGCAATCCATAGGTTTTAAGATACTTACAAGTCAGGTACATTCTTAGGCGTTTAATATGCGGTGTTGAGTCCATTTCGTTGAGCAAGGAGTAGCTCTTGTCTATTCCATATTTGACTTAAGGAACTTTATCTGTGCTCATTTCAATCTCTGGTTTTATGCAGCACCCCAACTCACCTTTACCCTTAAGCAAGCATAAGTTGTTTTTCTAAATTTGAGACCCTGTTCTGTTCTGTAATTCAGTTCCTGTGTAGCCAAGTTTCCATTCCGTGTACTACTGATATGTTATGTTGTTTCTTTTTCTGTGTGACTTATTTCAGTTAGAATCATCATACCTGAATCCACTCATTGTGCTGCTAAGGGCCTGATGACATAGATTTCATTGCTGAGTGATATTGCTTTGTAAGTGAATACCACAACTTCTTTATCCATTTTTCACTTTCTGTGATGTTGAACTTGTACTGTAAACGAGGTTCTTGTAAACAGAGCCGTTCCAAACTTTGGGGTGGCTGTGTCTTTTTGATTTTAATTTCCCTAAGCTATAGGACCATAAGTGGCAGTGCCCTAGGCTCTGTTGCTTTGTTTTTTAGATGTTTCAGGAAACACCATACACTTCTCCCAAGTGTCTGTTGGCAATTTACATCCCGCCCATCAGCATAACAAGGCTCCCAGTTCTCCATGGCCTGTCCTGCCTTTCTGGATTTTACACTTTTTTCAGATGGCCCTTTTGACCGGGGGGAAGTGAGACTTCATTGTAGTGCAGATTTCCTTTGCAAGCTTGCTTGGTTGGCCAAAAAGGGCGTATGCGTTTTTTCCTGAATATATTCAGGAAAAAACGCATACGCCCTTTTTGGCCAAGTGCATCATTGTGGACGTTCTGCCTCTTTTCCTATGCTTTCAATGCAATTCCAGTCTACCTCCTGAAATCGGTTTCCTGCAATTCTGCCCCGCTTTCAAGTCCTCTTGGCAGCCTTACTTCAGTCTATTTTTGGACGATAGCTGACATTTATAACTCTGCAGGTTTGTGAATTACAGTGCCCCTGAGCTCCTTTCTTCAACTCGCTTTCTTGTGACCTGGCCGCAACACCGCAGGATGGCTTCAGGCCCTAATCTGGATCCGGCCCGGCATGCAGAGCCTTTGGTTAATTCCTCTTCCTGGTGGGAAATGAGAGTTAAATTTGCCCGTCCAGACACCTCCAGCTAGCCTCTCATTGGTTATCGCTATTCCTGTTCATCTTCCGCAGAAATTGCAAACTGGACCAAACAGGAGGTTAAAGGGACTGACTCTCCAAGTGGGGAGAGTGTTAGTAAAGCGTCTGGAATGTTGCACCCGAGTACCAGGGGAGGAAAACTGAGACATATTTGAACACGTCTCCCAATCACATGGTTGATCATACACTAGGTTCCACATGCATGTTTTAGTTGAAGGAAGAATACCTTAAACCTGGGTAGTTGAAACCCGTGGAATGGGTACCATGCAATATGACTTCAAAGGGTCTTCATTTGCTCACCGAACCTCTCCAATCCTATCACTGCTGCGTTTATGCCCCTGTACACATGCTTGATTCTCTTTCGGAGACATAGCAATCCATAGGTTTTAAGATACTTACTAGTCAGGTACATTCTTAGGTGTTTAATATGGGGTGTTGAGTCCATTTCGTTGAGCAAGGAGTAGCTCTTGTCTATTCCATATTTGGCTTAAGGAACTTTATCTGTGCTCATTTCAATCTCTGGTTTTATGCACCACCCCAACTCACCTTTACCCTTAAGCAAGCATAAGTTGGTTTTCTAAATTTGAGACCCTGTTCTGTTCTGTAATTCAGTTCCTGTGTAGCCAAGTTTACATTCCGTGTATTACTGATATCTTATGATGTTTCTTTTTCTGTGTGACTTATTTCAGTTAGAATCATCATACCTGAATCCACTCATTGTGCTGCTAAGGGCCTGATGACACAGATTTCATTGCTGAGTGATATTGCTTTGTAAGTAAATACCACAACATCTTTATCCATTTTTCACTTTCTGCGATGTTGAACTTGTACTGTAAACGAGGTTCTTGTAAACAGAGCCATTCCAAACTTTGGGGTGGCTGTGTCTTTTTGATTTTAATTTCCCTAAGCTATAGGACCATAAGTGGAAGTGCCCTAGGTTCTGTTGCTTTGTTTTTTAGATGTTTCAGGAAACACCATACACTTCTCCCGAGTGGTTGTTGGCAATTTACATCCCGCCCATCAGCATAACAAGCCTCCCAGTTCTCCATGGCCTGTCCTGCCTTTCTGGATTTTACACTTTTTTCAGATGGCCCTTTTGACCGGGGGGAAGTGAGAATTCATTGTAGTGCAGATTTCCTTTGCAAGCTTGCTTGGTTGGCCAAAAAGGGCGTATGCGTTTTTTCCTGAATATATTCAGGAAAAAACGCATACGCCCTTTCTGGCCAAGTGCATCATTGTGGACGTTCTGCCTCTTTTCCTATGCTTTCAATGCAATTCCAGTCTACCTCCTGAAATCGGTTTCCTGCAATTCTGCCCCGCTTTCAAGTCCTCTTGGCAGCCTTACTTCAGTCTATTTTTGGACGATAGCTGTCATTTATAACTCTGCAGGTTTGTGAATTACAGTGCCCCTGCGCTCCTTTCTTCAACTTGCTTTCTTGTGACCTGGCCGCAACACCGCAGGATGGCTTCAGGCCCTAATCTGGTTCCGGGACGGCACGCTGAGCCTTTGGTTATTTCCTCTTCCTCGTGGGAAATGAGAGTTAAATTTGCCCGTCCAGACACCTCCAGCTAGCCTCTCATTTGTTCTCGCTATTCCTGTTCATCTTCCGCAGAAATTGCAAACTGTGCCAAACAGGAGGTTAAATGACTGACTCTCCAAGTCGGGAGAGTGTTAGTAAAGCGTCTGGAATGTTGCACCCGAGTACCAGGGTACGAAAACTGAGACATATTTGAACACGTCTCCCGATCACATGGTTGATCATACTCTAGGTTACACATGCATGTTTTAGCTGAAGGAAGAATACCTTAAACCTGGAGAGTTAAGACCCGTGTAATGGATACCATGCAATATGACTTCAAAGGGTCTTCATTTGCTCACCGAACCTCTCCAATCCTATCACTGCTGCATTTATGCCCCTGTACACATGCTTGATTCTCTTTCGGAGACATAGCAATCCATATGTTTTAAGATATTTACTAGTCAGGTACATTCTTAGGCGTTTAATATGCGATGTTGAGTCCATTTCGTTGAGCAAGGAGTAGCTCTTGTCTATTCCATATTTGACTTAAGGAACTTTATCTGTGCTCATTTCAATCTCTGGTTTTATGCAGCACCCCAACTCACCTTTCCCCTTAAGCAAGCATAAGTTGGTTTTCTAAATTTGAGACCCTGTTCTGTTCTGTAATTCAGTTCCTGTGTAGCCAAGTTTACATTCCGTGTATTACTGATATCTTATGATGTTTCTTTTTCTGTGTGACTTATTTCAGTTAGAATCATCATACCTGAATCCACTCATTGTGCTGCTAAGGGCCTGATGACACAGATTTCATTGCTGAGTGATATTGCTTTGTAAGTAAATACCACAACTTCTTTATCCATTTTTCACTTTCTGCGATGTTGAACTTGTACTGTAAACGAGGTTCTTGTAAACAGAGCCGTTCCAAACTTTGGGGTGGCTGTGTCTTTTTGATTTTAATTTCCCTAAGCTATAGGACCATAAGTGGAAGTGCCCTAGGTTCTGTTGCTTTGTTTTTTAGATGTTTCAGGAAACACCATACACTTCTCCCGAGTGGTTGTTGGCAATTTACATCCCGCCCATCAGCATAACAAGGCTCCCAGTTCTCCATGGCCTGTCCTGCCTTTCTTGATTTTACACTTTTTTCAGATGGCCCTTTTGACCGGGGGGAAGTGAGACTTCATTGTAGTGCAGATTTCCTTTGCAAGCTTGCTTGGTTGGCCAAAAAGGGCGTATGCGTTTTTTCCTGAATATATTCAGGAAAAAACGCATACGCCCTTTTTGGCCAAGTGCATCATTGTGGACGTTCTGCCTCTTTTCCTATGCTTTCAATGCAATTCCAGTCTACCTCCTGAAATCGGTTTCCTGCAATTCTGCCCCGCTTTCAAGTCCTCTTGGCAGCCTTACTTCAGTCTATTTTTGGACGATAGCTGTCATTTATAACTCTGCAGGTTTGTGAATTACAGTGCCCCTGAGCTCCTTTCTTCAACTCACTTTCATTTGAGCTGGCCGAAACACCGCAGGATGGCTTCAGGCCCTAATCTGGTTCCGGTACGGCACGCTGAGCCTTTGGTTATTTCCTCTTTCTGGTGGGAAATGAGAGTTAAATTTGCCCGTCCAGACACCTCCAGCTAGCCTCTCATTGGTTCTCGCTATTCCTGTTCATCTTCCGCAGAAATTGCAAACTGGGCCAAACAGGAGGTTAAAGCTGCTGACTCTCCAAGTGGGGAGAGTGTTAGTAAAGCGTCTGGAATGTTGCACCCGAGTACCAGGGGAGGAAAACTGAGACATATTTGAACACGTCTCCCGTTCACATGGTTGATCATACTTGGGTTCCACATGCATGTTTTAGCTGAAGGAAGAATACCTTAAACCTGGAGAGTTAAGACCCGTGTAATGGGTACCATGCAATATGACTTCAAAGGGTCTTCATTTGCTCACCGAACCTCTCCAATCCTATCACTGCTGCGTTTATGCCCCTGTACAGATGCTTGATTCTCTTTCGGAGACATAGCAATCCATAGGTTTTAAGATACTTACAAGTCAGGTACATTCTTAGGCGTTTAATATGCGGTGTTGAGTCCATTTCGTTGAGCAAGGAGTAGCTCTTGTCTATTCCATATTTGACTTAAGGAACTTTATCTGTGCTCATTTCAATCTCTGGTTTTATGCAGCACCCCAACTCACCTTTACCCTTAAGCAAGCATAAGTTGGTTTTCTAAATTTGAGACCCTGTTCTGTTCTGTAATTCAGTTCCTGTGTAGCCAAGTTTACATTCCGTGTATTACTGATATCTTATGATGTTTCTTTTTCTGCGTGACTTATTTCAGTTAGAATCACCATACCTGAATCCACTCATTGTGATGCTAAGGGCCTGATGACATAGATTTCATTGCTGAGTGATATTGCTTTGTAAGTAAATACCACAACTTCTTTATCCATTTTTCACTTTCTGCGATGTTGAACTTGTACTGCAAACGAGGTTCTTGTAAACAGAGGCGTCCCAAACTTTGGGGTGGCTGTGTCTTTTTGATTTTAATTTCCCTAAGCTATAGGACCATAAGTGGAAGTGCTCTAGGCTCTGTTGCTTTGTTTTTTAGATGTTTCAGGAAACACCATACACTTCTCCCGAGTGGTTGTTGGCAATTTACATCCCGCCCATCAGCATAACAAGGCTCCCAGTTCTCCATGGCCTGTCCTGCCTTTCTGGATTTTACACTTTTTTCAGATGGCCCTTTTGACCGGGGGGAAGTGAGACTTCATTGTAGTGCAGATTTCCTTTGCAAGCTTGCTTGGTTGGCCAAAAAGGGCGTATGCGTTTTTTCCTGAATATATTCAGGAAAAAACGCATACGCCCTTTTTGGCCAAGTGCATCATTGTGGACGTTCTGCCTCTTTTCCTATGCTTTCAATGCAATTCCAGTCTACCTCCTGAAATCGGTTTCCTGCAATTCTGCCCCGCTTTCAAGTCCTCTTGGCAGCCTTACTTCAGTCTATTTTTGGACGATAGCTGTCATTTATAACTCTGCAGGTTTGTGAATTACAGTGCCCCTGAGCTCCTTTCTTCAACTCGCTTTCTTGTGACCTGGCCGCAACACCGCAGGATGGCTTCAGGCCCTAATCTGGTTCCGGCCCGGCATGCTGAGCCTTTGGTTAATTCCTCTTCCTGGTGGGAAATGAGAGTTAAATTTGCCCGTCCAGACACCTCCAGCTAGCCTCTCATTGGTTCTCGCTATTCCTGTTCATCTTCCGCAGAAATTGCAAACTGGGCCAAAGAGGAGGTTAAAGGGACTGACTCTCCAAGTGGGGAGAGTGTTAGTAAAGCGTCTGGAATGTTGCACCCCAGTACCAGGGGAGGAAAACTGAAACATATTTGAACACGTCTCCCGATCACATGGTTGATCATACTCTAGGTTCCACATGCATGTTTTAGCTGAAGGAAGAATACCTTAAACCTGGAGAGTTGAGACCCGTGGAATGGGTACCATGCAATATGACTTCAAAGGGTCTTCATTTGCTCACCGAACCTCTCCAATCCTATCACTGCTGCGTTTATGCCCCTGTACACATGCTTGATTCTCTTTTGGAGACATAGCAATCCATAGGTTTTACGATACTTACTAGTCAGGTACATTCTTAGGCGTTTAATATGCGGTGTTGAGTCCATTTCGTTGAGCAAGGAGTAGCTCTTGTCTATTCCATATTTGACTTAAGGAACTTTATCTGTGCTCATTTCAATCTCTGGTTTTATGCAGCACCCCAACTCACCTTTACCCTTAAGCAAGCATAAGTTGGTTTTCTAAATTTGAGACCCTGTTCTGTTCTGTAATTCAGTTCCTGTGTAGCCAAGTTTACATTCCATGTATTACTGATATCTTATGATGTTTCTTTTTCTATGTGACTTATTTCAGTTAGAATCATCATACCTGAATCCACTCATTGTGATGCTAAGGGCCTGATGACATAGATTTCATTGCTGAGTGATATTGCTTTGTAAGTAAATACCACAACTTCTTTATCCATTTTTCACTTTCTGCGATGTTGAACTTGTACTGTAAACGAGGTTCTTGTAAACAGAGGTGTCCCAAACTTTGGGGTGGCTGTGTCTTTTTGATTTTAATTTCCCTAAGCTATAGGACCATAAGTGGAAGTGCCCTAGGCTCTGTTGCTTTGTTTTTTAGATGTTTCAGGAAACACCATACACTTCTCCCGAGTGTCTGTTGGCAATTTACATCCCGCCCATCAGCATAACAAGGCTCCCAGTTCTCCATGGCCTGTCCTGCCTTTCTGGATTTTACACTTTTTTCAGATGGCCCTTTTGACCGGGGGGAAGTGAGACTTCATTGTAGTGCAGATTTCCTTTGCAAGCTTGCTTGGTTGGCCAAAAAGGGCGTATGCGTTTTTTCCTGAATATATTCAGGAAAAAACGCATACGCCCTTTTTGGCCAAGTGCATCATTGTGGACGTTCTGCCTCTTTTCCTATGCTTTCAATGCAATTCCAGTCTACCTCCTGAAATCGGTTTCCTGCAATTCTGCCCCGCTTTCAAGTCCTCTTGGCAGCCTTACTTCAGTCTATTTTTGGACGATAGCTGTCATTTATAACTCTGCAGGTTTGTGAATTACAGTGCCCCTGAGCTCCTTTCTTCAACTCGCTTTCTTGTGACCTGGCCGCAACACCGCAGGATGGCTTCAGGCCCTAATCTGGTTCCGGCCCGGCATGCTGAGCCTTTGGTTAATTCCTCTTCCTGGTGGGAAATGAGAGTTAAATTTGCCCGTCCAGACACCTCCAGCTAGCCTCTCATTGGTTCTCGCTATTCCTGTTCATCTTCCGCAGAAATTGCAAACTGGGCCAAACAGGAGGTTAAAGGCACTGACTCTCCAAGTGGGGAGAGTGTTATTAAAGCGTCTGGAATGTTGCACCCGAGTACCAGGGGAGGAAAACTGAGACATATTTGAACACGTCTCCCGATCACATGGTTGATCATACTCTAGGTTCCACATGCATGTTTTAGCTGAAGGAAGAATACCTTAAACCTGGGTAGTTGAAACCCGTGGAATGGGTACCATGCAATATGACTTCAAAGGGTCTTCATTTGCTCACCGAACCTCTCCAATCCTATCACTGCTGTGTTTATGCCCCTGTACACATGCTTGATTCTCTTTCGGAGACATAGCAATCCATAGGTTTTAAGATACTTACAAGTCAGGTACATTCTTAGGCGTTTAATATGCGGTGTTGAGTCCATTTCGTTGAGCAAGGAGTAGCTCTTGTCTATTCCATATTTGACTTAAGGAACTTTATCTGTGCTCATTTCAATCTCTGGTTTTATGCAGCACCCCAACTCACCTTTACCCTTAAGCAAGCATAAGTTGTTTTTCTAAATTTGAGACCCTGTTCTGTTCTGTAATTCAGTTCCTGTGTAGCCAAGTTTCCATTCCGTGTACTACTGATATGTTATGATGTTTCTTTTTCTGTGTGACTTATTTCAGTTAGAATCATCATACCTGAATCCACTCATTGTGCTGCTAAGGGCCTGATGACATAGATTTCATTGCTGAGTGATATTGCTTTGTAAGTGAATACCACAACTTCTTTATCCATTTTTCACTTTCTGTGATGTTGAACTTGTACTGTAAACGAGGTTCTTGTAAACAGAGCCGTTCCAAACTTTGGGGTGGCTGTGTCTTTTTGATTTTAATTTCCCTAAGCTATAGGACCATAAGTGGCAGTGCCCTAGGCTCTGTTGCTTTGTTTTTTAGATGTTTCAGGAAACACCATACACTTCTCCCAAGTGTCTGTTGGCAATTTACATCCCGCCCATCAGCATAACAAGGCTCCCAGTTCTCCATGGCCTGTCCTGCCTTTCTGGATTTTACACTTTTTTTCAGATGGCCCTTTTGACCGGGGGGAAGTGAGACTTCATTGTAGTGCAGATTTCCTTTGCAAGCTTGCTTGGTTGGCCAAAAAGGGCGTATGCGTTTTTTCCTGAATATATTCAGGAAAAAACGCATACGCCCTTTCTGGCCAAGTGCATCATTGTGGACGTTCTGCCTCTTTTCCTATGCTTTCAATGCAATTCCAGTCTACCTCCTGAAATCGGTTTCCTGCAATTCTGCCCCGCTTTCAAGTCCTCTTGGCAGCCTTACTTCAGTCTATTTTTGGACGATAGCTGTCATTTATAACTCTGCAGGTTTGTGAATTACAGTGCCCCTGCGCTCCTTTCTTCAACTTGCTTTCTTGTGACCTGGCCGCAACACCGCAGGATGGCTTCAGGCCCTAATCTGGTTCCGGGACGGCACGCTGAGCCTTTGGTTATTTCCTCTTCCTCGTGGGAAATGAGAGTTAAATTTGCCCGTCCAGACACCTCCAGCTAGCCTCTCATTTGTTCTCGCTATTCCTGTTCATCTTCCGCAGAAATTGCAAACTGTGCCAAACAGGAGGTTAAATGACTGACTCTCCAAGTCGGGAGAGTGTTAGTAAAGCGTCTGGAATGTTGCACCCGAGTACCAGGGTACGAAAACTGAGACATATTTGAACACGTCTCCCGATCACATGGTTGATCATACTCTAGGTTACACATGCATGTTTTAGCTGAAGGAAGAATACCTTAAACCTGGAGAGTTAAGACCCGTGTAATGGATACCATGCAATATGACTTCAAAGGGTCTTCATTTGCTCACCGAACCTCTCCAATCCTATCACTGCTGCATTTATGCCCCTGTACACATGCTTGATTCTCTTTCGGAGACATAGCAATCCATATGTTTTAAGATACTTACTAGTCAGGTACATTCTTAGGCGTTTAATATGCGATGTTGAGTCCATTTCGTTGAGCAAGGAGTAGCTCTTGTCTATTCCATATTTGACTTAAGGAACTTTATCTGTGCTCATTTCAATCTCTGGTTTTATGCAGCACCCCAACTCACCTTTCCCCTTAAGCAAGCATAAGTTGGTTTTCTAAATTTGAGACCCTGTTCTGTTCTGTAATTCAGTTCCTGTGTAGCCAAGTTTACATTCCGTGTATTACTGATATCTTATGATGTTTCTTTTTCTGTGTGACTTATTTCAGTTAGAATCATCATACCTGAATCCACTCATTGTGCTGCTAAGGGCCTGATGACACAGATTTCATTGCTGAGTGATATTGCTTTGTAAGTAAATACCACAACTTCTTTATCCATTTTTCACTTTCTGCGATGTTGAACTTGTACTGTAAACGAGGTTCTTGTAAACAGAGCCGTTCCAAACTTTGGGGTGGCTGTGTCTTTTTGATTTTAATTTCCCTAAGCTATAGGACCATAAGTGGAAGTGCCCTAGGTTCTGTTGCTTTGTTTTTTAGATGTTTCAGGAAACACCATACACTTCTCCCGAGTGGTTGTTGGCAATTTACATCCCGCCCATCAGCATAACAAGGCTCCCAGTTCTCCATGGCCTGTCCTGCCTTTCTTGATTTTACACTTTTTTCAGATGGCCCTTTTGACCGGGGGGAAGTGAGACTTCATTGTAGTGCAGATTTCCTTTGCAAGCTTGCTTGGTTGGCCAAAAAGGGCGTATGCGTTTTTTCCTGAATATATTCAGGAAAAAACGCATACGCCCTTTTTGGCCAAGTGCATCATTGTGGACGTTCTGCCTCTTTTCCTATGCTTTCAATGCAATTCCAGTCTACCTCCTGAAATCGGTTTCCTGCAATTCTGCCCCGCTTTCAAGTCCTCTTGGCAGCCTTACTTCAGTCTATTTTTGGACGATAGCTGTCATTTATAACTCTGCAGGTTTGTGAATTACAGTGCCCCTGAGCTCCTTTCTTCAACTCACTTTCATTTGAGCTGGCCGAAACACCGCAGGATGGCTTCAGGCCCTAATCTGGTTCCGGTACGGCACGCTGAGCCTTTGGTTATTTCCTCTTTCTGGTGGGAAATGAGAGTTAAATTTGCCCGTCCAGACACCTCCAGCTAGCCTCTCATTGGTTCTCGCTATTCCTGTTCATCTTCCGCAGAAATTGCAAACTGGGCCAAACAGGAGGTTAAAGCTGCTGACTCTCCAAGTGGGGAGAGTGTTAGTAAAGCGTCTGGAATGTTGCACCCGAGTACCAGGGGAGGAAAACTGAGACATATTTGAACACGTCTCCCGTTCACATGGTTGATCATACTTGGGTTCCACATGCATGTTTTAGCTGAAGGAAGAATACCTTAAACCTGGAGAGTTAAGACCCGTGTAATGGGTACCATGCAATATGACTTCAAAGGGTCTTCATTTGCTCACCGAACCTCTCCAATCCTATCACTGCTGCGTTTATGCCCCTGTACAGATGCTTGATTCTCTTTCGGAGACATAGCAATCCATAGGTTTTAAGATACTTACAAGTCAGGTACATTCTTAGGCGTTTAATATGCGGTGTTGAGTCCATTTCGTTGAGCAAGGAGTAGCTCTTGTCTATTCCATATTTGACTTAAGGAACTTTATCTGTGCTCATTTCAATCTCTGGTTTTATGCAGCACCCCAACTCACCTTTACCCTTAAGCAAGCATAAGTTGGTTTTCTAAATTTGAGACCCTGTTCTGTTCTGTAATTCAGTTCCTGTGTAGCCAAGTTTACATTCCGTGTATTACTGATATCTTATGATGTTTCTTTTTCTGCGTGACTTATTTCAGTTAGAATCACCATACCTGAATCCACTCATTGTGATGCTAAGGGCCTGATGACATAGATTTCATTGCTGAGTGATATTGCTTTGTAAGTAAATACCACAACTTCTTTATCCATTTTTCACTTTCTGCGATGTTGAACTTGTACTGCAAACGAGGTTCTTGTAAACAGAGGCGTCCCAAACTTTGGGGTGGCTGTGTCTTTTTGATTTTAATTTCCCTAAGCTATAGGACCATAAGTGGAAGTGCTCTAGGCTCTGTTGCTTTGTTTTTTAGATGTTTCAGGAAACACCATACACTTCTCCCGAGTGGTTGTTGGCAATTTACATCCCGCCCATCAGCATAACAAGGCTCCCAGTTCTCCATGGCCTGTCCTGCCTTTCTGGATTTTACACTTTTTTCAGATGGCCCTTTTGACCGGGGGGAAGTGAGACTTCATTGTAGTGCAGATTTCCTTTGCAAGCTTGCTTGGTTGGCCAAAAAGGGCGTATGCGTTTTTTCCTGAATATATTCAGGAAAAAACGCATACGCCCTTTTTGGCCAAGTGCATCATTGTGGACGTTCTGCCTCTTTTCCTATGCTTTCAATGCAATTCCAGTCTACCTCCTGAAATCGGTTTCCTGCAATTCTGCCCCGCTTTCAAGTCCTCTTGGCAGCCTTACTTCAGTCTATTTTTGGACGATAGCTGTCATTTATAACTCTGCAGGTTTGTGAATTACAGTGCCCCTGAGCTCCTTTCTTCAACTCGCTTTCTTGTGACCTGGCCGCAACACCGCAGGATGGCTTCAGGCCCTAATCTGGTTCCGGCCCGGCATGCTGAGCCTTTGGTTAATTCCTCTTCCTGGTGGGAAATGAGAGTTAAATTTGCCCGTCCAGACACCTCCAGCTAGCCTCTCATTGGTTCTCGCTATTCCTGTTCATCTTCCGCAGAAATTGCAAACTGGGCCAAAGAGGAGGTTAAAGGGACTGACTCTCCAAGTGGGGAGAGTGTTAGTAAAGCGTCTGGAATGTTGCACCCCAGTACCAGGGGAGGAAAACTGAAACATATTTGAACACGTCTCCCGATCACATGGTTGATCATACTCTAGGTTCCACATGCATGTTTTAGCTGAAGGAAGAATACCTTAAACCTGGAGAGTTGAGACCCGTGGAATGGGTACCATGCAATATGACTTCAAAGGGTCTTCATTTGCTCACCGAACCTCTCCAATCCTATCACTGCTGCGTTTATGCCCCTGTACACATGCTTGATTCTCTTTTGGAGACATAGCAATCCATAGGTTTTACGATACTTACTAGTCAGGTACATTCTTAGGCGTTTAATATGCGGTGTTGAGTCCATTTCGTTGAGCAAGGAGTAGCTCTTGTCTATTCCATATTTGACTTAAGGAACTTTATCTGTGCTCATTTCAATCTCTGGTTTTATGCAGCACCCCAACTCACCTTTACCCTTAAGCAAGCATAAGTTGGTTTTCTAAATTTGAGACCCTGTTCTGTTCTGTAATTCAGTTCCTGTGTAGCCAAGTTTACATTCCATGTATTACTGATATCTTATGATGTTTCTTTTTCTATGTGACTTATTTCAGTTAGAATCATCATACCTGAATCCACTCATTGTGATGCTAAGGGCCTGATGACATAGATTTCATTGCTGAGTGATATTGCTTTGTAAGTAAATACCACAACTTCTTTATCCATTTTTCACTTTCTGCGATGTTGAACTTGTACTGTAAACGAGGTTCTTGTAAACAGAGGTGTCCCAAACTTTGGGGTGGCTGTGTCTTTTTGATTTTAATTTCCCTAAGCTATAGGACCATAAGTGGAAGTGCCCTAGGCTCTGTTGCTTTGTTTTTTAGATGTTTCAGGAAACACCATACACTTCTCCCGAGTGTCTGTTGGCAATTTACATCCCGCCCATCAGCATAACAAGGCTCCCAGTTCTCCATGGCCTGTCCTGCCTTTCTGGATTTTACACTTTTTTCAGATGGCCCTTTTGACCGGGGGGAAGTGAGACTTCATTGTAGTGCAGATTTCCTTTGCAAGCTTGCTTGGTTGGCCAAAAAGGGCGTATGCGTTTTTTCCTGAATATATTCAGGAAAAAACGCATACGCCCTTTTTGGCCAAGTGCATCATTGTGGACGTTCTGCCTCTTTTCCTATGCTTTCAATGCAATTCCAGTCTACCTCCTGAAATCGGTTTCCTGCAATTCTGCCCCGCTTTCAAGTCCTCTTGGCAGCCTTACTTCAGTCTATTTTTGGACGATAGCTGTCATTTATAACTCTGCAGGTTTGTGAATTACAGTGCCCCTGAGCTCCTTTCTTCAACTCGCTTTCTTGTGACCTGGCCGCAACACCGCAGGATGGCTTCAGGCCCTAATCTGGTTCCGGCCCGGCATGCTGAGCCTTTGGTTAATTCCTCTTCCTGGTGGGAAATGAGAGTTAAATTTGCCCGTCCAGACACCTCCAGCTAGCCTCTCATTGGTTCTCGCTATTCCTGTTCATCTTCCGCAGAAATTGCAAACTGGGCCAAACAGGAGGTTAAAGGCACTGACTCTCCAAGTGGGGAGAGTGTTATTAAAGCGTCTGGAATGTTGCACCCGAGTACCAGGGGAGGAAAACTGAGACATATTTGAACACGTCTCCCGATCACATGGTTGATCATACTCTAGGTTCCACATGCATGTTTTAGCTGAAGGAAGAATACCTTAAACCTGGGTAGTTGAAACCCGTGGAATGGGTACCATGCAATATGACTTCAAAGGGTCTTCATTTGCTCACCGAACCTCTCCAATCCTATCACTGCTGTGTTTATGCCCCTGTACACATGCTTGATTCTCTTTCGGAGACATAGCAATCCATAGGTTTTAAGATACTTACAAGTCAGGTACATTCTTAGGCGTTTAATATGCGGTGTTGAGTCCATTTCGTTGAGCAAGGAGTAGCTCTTGTCTATTCCATATTTGACTTAAGGAACTTTATCTGTGCTCATTTCAATCTCTGGTTTTATGCAGCACCCCAACTCACCTTTACCCTTAAGCAAGCATAAGTTGTTTTTCTAAATTTGAGACCCTGTTCTGTTCTGTAATTCAGTTCCTGTGTAGCCAAGTTTCCATTCCGTGTACTACTGATATGTTATGATGTTTCTTTTTCTGTGTGACTTATTTCAGTTAGAATCATCATACCTGAATCCACTCATTGTGCTGCTAAGGGCCTGATGACATAGATTTCATTGCTGAGTGATATTGCTTTGTAAGTGAATACCACAACTTCTTTATCCATTTTTCACTTTCTGTGATGTTGAACTTGTACTGTAAACGAGGTTCTTGTAAACAGAGCCGTTCCAAACTTTGGGGTGGCTGTGTCTTTTTGATTTTAATTTCCCTAAGCTATAGGACCATAAGTGGCAGTGCCCTAGGCTCTGTTGCTTTGTTTTTTAGATGTTTCAGGAAACACCATACACTTCTCCCAAGTGTCTGTTGGCAATTTACATCCCGCCCATCAGCATAACAAGGCTCCCAGTTCTCCATGGCCTGTCCTGCCTTTCTGGATTTTACACTTTTTTTCAGATGGCCCTTTTGACCGGGGGGAAGTGAGACTTCATTGTAGTGCAGATTTCCTTTGCAAGCTTGCTTGGTTGGCCAAAAAGGGCGTATGCGTTTTTTCCTGAATATATTCAGGAAAAAACGCATACGCCCTTTCTGGCCAAGTGCATCATTGTGGACGTTCTGCCTCTTTTCCTATGCTTTCAATGCAATTCCAGTCTACCTCCTGAAATCGGTTTCCTGCAATTCTGCCCCGCTTTCAAGTCCTCTTGGCAGCCTTACTTCAGTCTATTTTTGGACGATAGCTGTCATTTATAACTCTGCAGGTTTGTGAATTACAGTGCCCCTGAGCTCCTTTCTTCAACTCGCTTTCTTGTGACCTGGCCGCAACACCGCAGGCTGGCTTCAGGTCCCAATCTGGTTCCGGCACGGCACGCTGAGCCTTTGGTTATTTCCTCTTCCTGGTGGGAAATGAGAGTTAAATTTGCCCGTCCAGACACCTCCAGCTAGCCTCTCATTGGTTCTCGCTATTCCTGTTCATCTTCCGCAGAAATTGCAAAGTGGGCCAAACAGGAGGTTAAAGGCGCTGACTCTCCAAGTGGGGAGAGTGTTAGTAAAGCGTCTGGAATGTTGCACCCGAGTACCAGGGGAGGAAAACTGAGACATATTTGAACACGTCTCCCGTTCACATGGTTGATCATACTTGGGTTCCACATGCATGTTTTAGCTGAAGGAAGAATACCTTAAACCTGGAGAGTTGAGACCCGTGGAATGGGTACCATGCAATATGACTTCAAAGGGTCTTCATTTGCTCACCGAACCTCTCCAATCCTATCACTGCTGCGTTTATGCCCCTGTACACATGCTTGATTCTCTTTTGGAGACATAGCAATCCATAGGTTTTACGATACTTACTAGTCAGGTACATTCTTAGACGTTTAATATGCGGTGTTGAGTCCATTTCGTTGAGCAAGGAGTAGCTCTTGTCTATTCCATATTTGACTTAAGGAACTTTATCTGTGCTCATTTCAATCTCTGGTTTTATGCAGCACCCCAACTCACCTTTACCCTTAAGCAAGCATAAGTTGGTATTCTAAATTTGAGACCCTGTTCTGTTCTGTAATTCAGTTCCTGTGTAGCCAAGTTTACATTCCGTGTATTACTGATATCTTATGATGTTTCTTTTTCTGTGTGACTTATTTCAGTTAGAATCATCATACCTGAATCCACTCATTGTGATGCTAAGGGCCTGATGACATAGATTTCATTGCTGAGTGATATTGCTTTGTAAGTAAATACCACAACTTCTTTATCCATTTTTCACTTTCTGCGATGTTGAACTTGTACTGTAAACGAGGTTCTTGTAAACAGAGCCGTTCCAAACTTTGGGGTGGCTGTGTCTTTTTGATTTTAATTTCCCTAAGCTATAGGACCATAAGTGGAAGTGCCCTAGGTTCTGTTGCTTTGTTTTTTAGATGTTTCAGGAAACACCATACACTTCTCCCGAGTGGTTGTTCGCAATTTACATCCCACCCATCAGCATAACAAGGCTCCCAGTTCTCCATGGCCTGTCCTGCCTTTCTGGATTTTACACTTTTTTCAGATGGCCCTTTTGACCGGGGGGAAGTGAGACTTCATTGTAGTGCAGATTTCCTTTGCAAGCTTGCTTGGTTGGCCAAAAAGGGCGTATGCGTTTTTTATTCCTGTTCATCTTCCGCAGAAATTGCAAAGTGGGCCAAACAGGAGGTTAAAGGCGCTGACTCTCCAAGTGAGGAGAGTGTTAGTAAAGCGTCTGGAATGTTGCACCCGAGTACCAGGGGAGGAAAACTGAGACATATTTGAACACGTCTCCCGTTCACATGGTTGATCATACTTGGGTTCCACATGCATGTTTTAGCTGAAGGAAGAATACCTTAAACCTGGAGAGTTGAGACCCGTGGAATGGGTACCATGCAGTATGACTTCAAAGGGTCTTCATTTGCTCACCGAACCTCTCCAATCCTATCACTGATGCGTTTATGCCCCTGTACACATGCTTGATTCTCTTTTGGAGACATAGAAATCCATAGGTTTTACGATACTTACTAGTCAGGTACATTCTTAGGCGTTTAATATGCGGTGTTGAGTCCATTTTGTTGAGCAAGGAGTAGCTCTTGTCTATTCCATATTTGGCTTAAGGAACTTTATCTGTGCTCATTTCAGTCTCTGGTTTTATGCTGCACCCTAACTCACCTTTACCCTTAAGCAAGCATAAGTTGGTTTTCTAAATTTGAGACCCTGTTCTGTTCTGTAATTCAGTTCCTGTGTAGCCAAGTTTACATTCCGTGTATTACTGATATCTTATGATGTTTCTTTTTCTGTGTGACTTATTTCAGTTAGAATCATCATACCTGAATCCACTCATTGTGCTGCTAAGGGCCTGATGACACAGATTTCATTGCTGAGTGATATTGCTTTGTAAGTAAATACCACAACTTCTTTATCCATTTTTCACTTTCTGCGATGTTGAACTTGTACTGTAAACGATGTTCTTGTAAACAGAGCCGTTCCAAACTTTGGGGTGGCTGTGTCTTTTTGATTTTAATTTCCCTAAGCTATAGGACCATAAGTGGAAGTGCCCTAGGTTCTGTTGCTTTGTTTTTTAGATGTTTCAGGAAACACCATACACTTCTCCCGAGTGGTTGTTGGCAATTTACATCCCGCCCATCAGCATAACAAGGCTCCCAGTTCTCCATGGCCTGTCCTGCCTTTCTGGATTTTACACTTTTTTCAGATGGCCCTTTTGACCGGGGGGAAGTGAGACTTCATTGTAGTGCAGATTTCCTTTGCAAGCTTGCTTGGTTGGCCAAAAAGGGCGTATGCGTTTTTTCCTGAATATATTCAGGAAAAAACGCATACGCCCTTTTTGGCCAAGTGCATCATTGTGGACGTTCTGCCTCTTTTCCTATGCTTTCAATGCAATTCCAGTCTACCTCCTGAAATCGGTTTCCTGCAATTCTGCCCCACTTTCAAGTCCTCTTGGCAGCCTTACTTCAGTCTATTTTTGGACGATAGCTGTCATTTATAACTCTGCAGGTTTGTGAATTACAGTGCCCCTGAGCTCCTTTCTTCAACTCGCTTTCTTTTGAGCTGGCCGCAACACCGCAGGATGGCTTCAGGCCCTAATCTGGTTCCGGCACGGCACGCTGAGCCTTTGGTTATTTCCTCTTCCTGGTGGGAAATGAGAGTTAAATTTGCCCGTCCAAACACCTCCAGCTAGTCTCTCATTGGTTCTCGCTATTCCTGTTCATCTTCCGCAGAAATTGCAAAACTGGGCCAAACAGGAGGTTAAAGGCGCTGACTCTCCAAGTGGGGAGAGTGTTAGTAAAGCGTCTGGAATGTTGCACCCGAGTACCAGGGGAGGAAAACTGAGACATATTTGAACACGTCTCCCATTCACATGGTTGATCATACTTGGGTTTCACATGCATGTTTTAGCTGAAGGAAGAATACCTTAAACCTGGAGAGTTAAGACCCGTGTAATGGGTACCATGCAATATGACTTCAAAGGGTCTTCATTTGCTCACCGAACCTCTCCAATCTTATCACTGCTGCGTTTATGCCCCTGTACACATGCTTGATTCTCTTTCGGAGACATAGCAATCCATAGGTTTTAAGATACTTACTAGTCAGGTACATTCTTAGGCGTTTAATATGCGGTGTTGAGTCCATTTCGTTGAGCAAGGAGTAGCTCTTGTCTATTCCATATTTGGCTTAAGGAACTTTATCTGTGCTCATTTCAATCTCTGGTTTTATGCAGCACCCCAACTCACCTTTCCCCTTAAGCAAGCATAAGTTGGTTTTCTAAATTTGAGTCCCTGTTCTGTTCTGTAATTCAGTTCCTGTGTAGCCAAGTTTACATTCCGTGTATTACTGATATCTTATGATGTTTCTTTTTCTGTGTGACTTATTTCAGTTAGAATCATCATACCTGAATCCACTCATTGTGATGCTAAGGGCCTGATGACATAGATTTCATTGCTGAGTGATATTGCTTTGTAAGTAAATACCACATCTTCTTTATCCATTTTTCACTTTCTGCGATGTTGAACTTGTACTGGAAACGAGGTTCTTGTAAACAGAGGCGTCCCAAACTTTGGGGTGGCTGTGTCTTTTTGATTTTAATTTCCCTAAGCTATAGGACCATAAGTGGCAGTGCCCTAGGCTCTGTTGCTTTGTTTTTTAGATGTTTCAGGAAACACCATACACTTCTCCCGAGTGGTTGTTGGCAATTTACATCCTGCCCATCAGCATAACAAGGCTCCCAGTTCTCCATGGCCTGTCCTGCCTTTCTGGATTTTACACTTTTTTCAGATGGCCCTTTTGACCGGGGGGAAGTGAGACTTCATTGTAGTGCAGATTTCCTTTGCAAGCTTGCTTGGTTGGCCAAAAAGTGCGTATGCGTTTTTTCCTGAATATATTCAGGAAAAAACGCATACGCCCTTTTTGGCCAAGTGCATCATTGTGGACGTTCTGCCTCTTTTCCTATGCTTTCAATGCAATTTCAGTCTACCTCCTGAAATCGGTTTCCTGCAATTCTGCCCCGCTTTCAACTCCTCTTGGCAGCCTTACTTCAGTCTATTTTTGGATGATAGCTGTCATTTATAACTCTGCAGGTTTGTGAATTACAGTGCCCCTGAGCTCCTTTCTTCAACTCGCTTTCTTTTGAGCTGGCCGCAACACCGCAGGATGGCTTCAGGCCCTAATCTGGTTCCGGCACGGCACGCTGAGCCTTTGGTTATTTCCTCTTCCTGGTGGGAAATGAGAGTTAAATTTACCCGTCCAAACACCTCCAGCTAGTCTCTCATTGGTTCTCGCTATTCCTGTTCATCTTCCGCAGAAATTGCAAACTGGGCCAAACAGGAGGTTAAAGGCGCTGACTCTCCAAGTGGGGAGAGTGTTAGTAAAGCGTCTGGAATGTTGCACCCGAGTACCAGGGGAGGAAAACTGAGACATATTTGAACACGTCTCCCATTCACATGGTTGATCATACTTGGGTTCCACATGCATGTTTTAGCTGAAGGAAGAATACCTTAAACCTGGAGAGTTAAGACCCGTGTAATGGGTACCATGCAATATGACTTCAAAGGGTCTTCATTTGCTCACCGAACCTCTCCAATCCTATCACTGCTGCGTTTATGCCCCTGTACACATGCTTGATTCTCTTTCGGAGACATAGCAATCCATAGGTTTTAAGATACTTACTAGTCAGATACATTCTTAGGCGTTTAATATGCGGTGTTGTGTCCATTTCGTTGAGCAAGGAGTAGCTCTTGTCTATTCCATATTTGGCTTAAGGAACTTTATCTGTGCTCATTTCAATCTCTGGTTTTATGCAGCACCCCAACTCACCTTTACCCTTAAGCAAGCATAGTTGGTTTTCTAAATTTGAGACCCTGTTCTGTTCTGTAATTCAGTTCCTGTGTAGCCAAGTTTACATTCCGTGTATTACTGATATCTTATGATGTTTCTTTTTCTGTGTGACTTACTTCAGTTAGAATCATCATACCTGAATCCACTCATTGTGCTGCTAAGGGCCTGATGACACAGATTTCATTGCTGAGTGATATTGCTTTGTAAGTAAATACCACAACTTCTTTATCCATTTTTCACTTTCTGCGATGTTGAACTTGTACTGTAAACGAGGTTCTTGTAAACAGAGCCGTTCCAAACTTTGGGGTGGCTGTGTCTTTTTGATTTTAATTTCCCTAAGCTATAGGACCATAAGTGGAAGTGCCCTAGGTTCTGTTGCTTTGTTTTTTAGATGTTTCAGGAAACACCATACACTTCTCCCGAGTGTCTGTTGGCAATTTACATCCCGCCCATCAGCATAACAAGGCTCCCAGTTCTCCATGGCCTGTCCTGCCTTTCTGGATTTTACACTTTTTTCAGATGGCCCTTTTGACCGGGGGGAAGTGAGACTTCATTGTAGTGCAGATTTCCTTTGCAAGCTTGCTTGGTTGGCCAAAAAGGGCGTATGCTTTTTTTCCTGAATATATTCAGGAAAAAACGCATACGCCCTTTTTGGCCAAGTGCATCATTGTGGACGTTCTGCCTCTTTTCCTATGCTTTCAATGCAATTCCAGTCTACCTCCTGAAATCGGTTTCCTGCAATTCTGCCCCGCTTTCAAGTCCTCTTGGCAGCCTTACTTCAGTCTATTTTTGGACGATAGCTGTCATTTATAACTCTGCAGGTTTTTGAATTACAGTGCCCCTGAGCTCCTTTCTTCAACTCGCTTTCTTGTGACCTGGCCGCAACACCGCAAGATGGCTTCAGGCCCTAATCTGGTTACGGTACGGCACGCTGAGCCTTTGGTTATTTCCTCTTCCTGGTGGGAAATGAGAGTTAAATTTGCCCGTCCAGACACCTCCAGCTAGCCTCTCATTGGTTCTCGCTATTCCTGTTCATCTTCCGCAGAAATTGCAAACTGGGCCAAACAGGAGGTTAAAGGCGCTGACTCTCCAAGTGGGGAGAGTGTTAGTAAAGCGTCTGGAATGTTGCACCCGAGTACCAGGGGAGGAAAACTGAGACATATTTGAACACGTCTCCCGTTCACATGGTTGATCATACTTGGGTTCCACATGCATGTTTTAGCTGAAGGAAGAATACCTTAAACCTGGAGAGTTGAGACCCGTGTAATGGGTACCATGCAATATGACTTCAAAGGGTCTTCATTTGCTCACCGAACCTCTCCAATCCTATCACTGCAGCGTTTATGCCCCTGTACACATGCTTGATTCTTTTTCGGAGACATAGCAATCCATAGGTTTTAAGATACTTACTAGTCAGGCACATTCTTAGGCGTTTAATATGCGGTGTTGTGTCCATTTCGTTGAGCAAGGAGTAGCTCTTGTCTATTCCATATTTGACTTAAGGAACTTTATCTGTGCTCATTTCAATCTCTGGTTTTATGCAGCACCCCAACTCACCTTTACCCTTAAGCAAGCATAGCTGGTTTTCTAAATTTGAGACCCTGTTCTGTTCTGTAATTCAGTTCCTGTGTAGCCAAGTTTACATTCCGTGTATTACTGATATCTTATGATGTTTCTTTTTCTGTGTGACTTACTTCAGTTAGAATCATCATACCTGAATCCACTCATTGTGCTGCTAAGGGCCTGATGACACAGATTTCATTGCTGAGTGATATTGCTTTGTAAGTAAATACCACAACTTCTTTATCCATTTTTCACTTTCTGCGATGTTGAACTTGTACTGTAAACGAGGTTCTTGTAAACAGAGGCGTCCCAAACTTTAGGGTGGCTGTGTCTTTTTGATTTTAATTTCCCTAAGCTATAGGACCATAAGTGGAAGTGCCCTAGGTTCTGTTGCTTTGTTTTTTAGATGTTTCAGGAAACACCATACACTTCTCCCGAGTGGTTGTTGGCAATTTACATCCCGCCCATCAGCATAACAAGGCTCCCAGTTCTCCATGGCCTGTCCTGCCTTTCTGGATTTTACACTTTTTTCAGATGGCCCTTTTGACCGGGGGAAGTGAGACTTCATTGTAGTGCAGATTTCCTTTGCAAGCTTGCTTGGTTGGCCAAAAAGGGCGTATGCGTTTTTTCCTGAATATATTCAGGAAAAAACGCATACGCCCTTTTTGGCCAAGTGCATCATTGTGGACGTTCTGCCTCTTTTCCTATGCTTTCAATGCAATTCCAGTCTACCTCCTGAAATCGGTTTCCTGCAATTCTGCCCCGCTTTCAAGTCCTCTTGGCAGCCTTACTTCAGTCTATTTTTGGACGATAGCTGTCATTTATAACTCTGCAGGTTTGTGAATTACAGTGCCCCTGAGCTCCTTTCTTCAACTCGCTTTCTTGTGACCTGGCCGCAACACCGCAGGATGGCTTCAGGCCCTAATCTGGTTCCGGTACGGCACGCTGAGCCTTTGGTTATTTCCTCTTCCTGTTGGGAAATGAGAGTTAAATTTGCCCGTCCAGACACCTCCAGCTAGCCTCTCATTGGTTCTCGCTATTCCTGTTCATCTTCCGCAGAAATTGCAAACTGGGTCAAACAGGAGGTTAAAGGGACTGACTCTCCAAGTGGGTAGAGTGTTAGTAAAGCGTCTGGAATGTTGCACCCAAGTACCAGGGGAGGAAAACTGAGACATATTTGAACACGTCTCCCGATCACATGGTTGATCATACTCTAGGTTCCACATGCATGTTTTAGCTGAAGGAAGAATACCTTAAACCTTGGTAGTTGAAACCCGTGGAATGGGTACCATGCAATATGACTTCAAAGGGTCTTCATTTGCTCACCGAACCTCTCCAATCCTATCACTGCTGCGTTTATGCCCTTGTACACATGCTTGATTCTCTTTCGGAGACATAGCAATCCATAGGTTTTAAGATACTTACAAGTCAGGTACATTCTTAGGCGTTTAATATGCGGTGTTGAGTCCATTTCGTTGAGCAAGGAGTAGCTCTTGTCTATACCATATTTGGCTTAAGGAACTTTATCTGTGCTCATTTCAATCTCTGGTTTTATGCAGCACCCCAACTCACCTTTACCCTTAAGCAAGCATAAGTTGTTTTTCTAAATTTGAGACCCTGTTCTGTTCTGTAATTCAGTTCCTGTGTAGCCAAGTTTCCATTCCGTGTATTACTGATATCTTATGATGTTTCTTTTTCTGTGTGACTTATTTCAGTTAGAATCATCATACCTGAATCCACTCATTGTGCGGCTAAGGTCCTGATGACATAGATTTCATTGCTGAGTGATATTGCTTTGTAAGTGAATACCACAACTTCTTTATCCATTTTTCACTTTCTGCGATGTTGAACTTGTACTGTAAACGAGGTTCTTGTAAACAGAGCCGTTCCAAACTTTGGGGTGGCTGTGTCTTTTTGATTTTAATTTCCCTAAGCTATAGGACCATAAGTGGAAGTGCCCTAGGTTCTGTTGCTTTGTTTTTTAGATGTTTCAGGAAACACCATACAATTCTCCCGAGTGGTTGTTGGCAATTTACATCCCGCCCATCAGCATAACAAGGCTCCCAGTTCTCCATGGCCTGTCCTGCCTTTCTGGATTTTACACTTTTTTCAGATGGCCCTTTTGACCGGGGGGAAGTGAGACTTCATTGTAGTGCATATTTCCTTTGCAAGCTTGCTTGGTTGGCCAAAAAGGGCGTATGCGTTTTTTCCTGAATATATTCAGGAAAAAACGCATACGCCCTTTTTGGCCAAGTGCATCATTGTGGACGTTCTGCCTCTTTTCCTATGCTTTCAATGCAATTCCAGTCTACCTCCTGAAATCGGTTTCCTGCAATTCTGCCCCGCTTTCAAGTCCTCTTGGCAGCCTTACTTCAGTCTATTTTTGGACGATAGCTGTCATTTATAACTCTGCAGGTTTGAGAATTACAGTGCCCCTGAGCTCCTTTCTTCAACTTGCTTTCTTGTGACCTGGCCGCAACACCGCAGGATGGCTTCAGGCCCTAATCTGGTTCCGGCACGGCACGCTGAGCCTTTGGTTATTTCCTCTTCCTGGTGGGAAATGAGAGTTAAATTTGCCCGTCCAGACACCTCCAGCTAGTCTCACATTGGTTCTCACTATTCCTGTTCATCTTCCGCAGAAATTGCAAACTGGGCCAAACAGGAGGTTAAAGGCGCTGACTCTCCAAGTGGGGAGAGTGTTAGTAAAGCGTCTGGAATGTTGCACCCGAGTACCAGGGGAGGAAAACTGAGACATATTTGAACACGTCTCCCGTTCACATGGTTGATCATACTTGGGTTCCACATGCATGTTTTAGCTGAAGGAAGAATACCTTAAACCTGGAGAGTTAAGACCCGTGTAATGGGTACCATGCAATATGACTTCAAAGGGTCTTCATTTGCTCACCGAACCTCTCCAATCCTATCACTGCTGCGTTTATGCCCCTGTACACATGCTTGATTCTCTTTCGGAGACATAGCAATCCATAGGTTTTAAGATACTTACTAGTCAGGTACATTCTTAGGCGTTTAATATGCGGTGTTGAGTCCATTTCGTTGAGCAAGGAGTAGCTCTTGTCTATTCCATATTTGACTTAAGGAACTTTATCTGTGCTCATTTCAATCTCTGGTTTTATGCAGCACCCCAACTCACCTTTACCCTTAAGCAAGCATAGTTGGTTTTCTAAATTTGAGACCCTGTTCTGTTCTGTAATTCAGTTCCTGTGTAGCCAAGTTTACATTCCGTGTATTACTGATATCTTATGATGTTTCTTTTCCTGTGTGACTTACTTCAGTTAGAATCATCATACCTGAATCCACTCATTGTGCTGCTAAGGGCCTGATGACACAGATTTCATTGCTGAGTGATATTGCTTTGTAAGTAAATACCACAACTTCTTTATCCATTTTTCACTTTCTGCGATGTTGAACTTGTACTGTAAACGAGGTTCTTGTAAACAGAGCCGTTCCAAAGTTTGGGGTGGCTGTGTCTTTTTGATTTTAATTTCCCTAAGCTATAGGACCATAAGTGGAAGTGCCCTAGGTTCTGTTGCTTTGTTTTTTAGATGTTTCAGGAAACACCATACACTTCTCCCGAGTGGTTGTTGGCAATTTACATCCCGCCCATCAGCATAACAAGGCTCCCAGTTCTCCATGGCCTGTCCTGCCTTTCTGGATTTTACACTTTTTTCAGATGGACCTTTTGACCGGGGGGAAGTGAGACTTCATTGTAGTGCAGATTTCCTTTGCAAGCTTGCTTGGTTGGCCAAAAAGGGCGTATGCGTTTTTTCCTGAATATATTCAGGAAAAAACGCATACGCCCTTTTTGGCCAAGTGCATCATTGTGGACGTTCTGCCTCTTTTCCTATGCTTTCAATGCAATTCCAGTCTACCTCCTGAAATCGGTTTCCTGCAATTCTGCCCCGCTTTCAAGTCCTCTTGGCAGCCTTACTTCAGTCTATTTTTCGACGATAGCTGTCATTTATAACTCTGCAGGTTTGTGAATTACAGTACCCCTGAGCTCCTTTCTTCAACTTGCTTTCTTGTGACCTGGCCGCAACACCGCAGGATGGCTTCAGGCCCTAATCTGCTTCCGGCACGGCACGCTGAGCCTTTGGTTATTTCCTCTTCCTGGTGGGAAATGAGAGTTAAATTTGCCCGTCCAGACACCTCCAGCTAGTCTCTCATTGGTTCTCGCTATTCCTGTTCATCTTCCGCAGAAATTGCAAACTGGGCCAAACAGGAGGTTAAAGGCGCTGACTCTCCAAGTGGGGAGAGTGTTAGTAAAGCGTCTGGAATGTTGCACCCGAGTACCAGGGGAGGAAAACTGAGACATATTTGAACACGTCTCCCGATCACATGGTTGATCATACTTGGGTTCCACATGCATGTTTTAGCTGAAGGAAGAATACCTTAAACCTGGAGAGTTAAGACCCGTGTAATGGGTACCATGCAATATGACTTCAAAGGGTCTTCATTTGCTCACCGAACCTCTCCAATCCTATCACTGCTGCGTTTATGCCCCTGTACACATGCTTGATTCTCTTTCGGAGACATAGCAATCCATAGGTTTTAAGATACTTACTAGTCAGGTACATTCTTAGGCGCTTAATATGCGGTGTTGAGTCCATTTCGTTGAGCAAGGAGTAGCTCTTGTCTATTCCATATTTGACTTAAGGAACTTTATCTGTGCTCATTTCAATCTCTGGTTTTATGCAGCACCCCAACTCACCTTTACCCTTAAGCAAGCATAAGTTGGTTTTCTAAATTTGAGACCCTGTTCTGTTCTGTAATTCAGTTCCTGTGTAGCCAAGTTTACATTCCGTGTATTACTGATATCTTATGATGTTTCTTTTTCTGTGTGACTTACTTCAGTTAGAATCATCATACCTGAATCCACTCATTGTGCTGCTAAGGGCCTGATGACATAGATTTCATTGCTGAGTGATATTGCTTTGTAAGTGAATACCACAACTTCTTTATCCATTTTTCACTTTCTGCGATGGTGAACTTGTACTGTAAACGAGGTTCTTGTAAACAGAGGCGTCCCAAACTTTGGGGTGGCTGTGTCTTTTTGATTTTAATTTCCCTAAGCTATAGGACAATAAGTGGAAGTGCCCTAGGCTCTGTTGCTTTGTTTTTTAGATGTTTCAGGAAACACCATACACTTCTCCCCAGTGGTTGTTGGCAATTTACATCCCGCCCATCAGCATAACAAGGCTCCCAGTTCTCAATGGCCTGTTGCCTTTCTGGATTTTACACTTTTTTCAGATGGCCCTTTTGACCGGGGGGAAGTGAGACTTCATTGTAGTGCAGATTTCCTTTGCAAGCTTGCTTGGTTGGCCAAAAAGGGCGTATGCGTTTTTTCCTGAATATATTCAGGAAAAAACGCATACGCCCTTTTTGGCCAAGTGCATCATTGTGGACGTTCTGCCTCTTTTCCTATGCTTTCAATGCAATTCCAGTCTACCTCCTGAAATCGGTTTCCTGCAATTCTGCCCCGCTTTCAAGTCCTCTTGGCAGCCTTACTTCAGTCTATTTTTGGACGATAGCTGTCATTTATAACTCTGCAGGTTTGTGAATTACAGTGCCCCTGAGCTCCTTTCTTCAACTCGCTTTCTTGTGACCTGGCCGCAACACCGCAGGATGGCTTCAGGCCCTAAACTGTTTCCGGCCCGGCATGCTGAGCCTTTGGTTAATTCCTCTTCCTGGTGGGAAATGAGAGTTAAATTTGCCCGACCAGACACCTCCAGCTAGCCTCTCATTGGTTCTCGCTATTCCTGTTCATCTTCCGCAGAAATTGCAAACTGGGCCAAACAGGAGGTTAAAGGCGCTGACTCTCCAAGTGGGGAGAGTGTTAGTAAAGCGTCTGGAATGTTGCACCCGAGTACCAGGGGAGGAAAACTGAGACATATTTGAACACGTCTCCCGTTCACATGGTTGATCATACTTGGGTTCCACATGCATGTTTTAGCTGAAGGAAGAATACCTTAAACCTGGAGAGTTGAGACCCGTGTAATGGGTACCATGCAATATGACTTCAAAGGGTCTTCATTTGCTCACCGAACCTCTCCAATCCTATCACTGCAGCGTTTATGCCCCTGTACACATGCTTGATTCTCTTTCGGAGACATAGCAATCCATAGGTTTTAAGATACTTACTAGTCAGGCACATTCTTAGGCGTTTAATATGCGGTGTTGTGTCCATTTCGTTGAGCAAGGAGTAGCTCTTGTCTATTCCATATTTGACTTAAGGAACTTTATCTGTGCTCATTTCAATCTCTGGTTTTATGCAGCACCCCAACTCACCTTTATCCTTAAGCAAGCATAGCTGGTTTTCTAAATTTGAGACCCTGTTCTGTTCTGTAATTCAGTTCCTGTGTAGCCAAGTTTACATTCCGTGTATTACTGATATCTTATGATGTTTCTTTTTCTGTGTGACTTACTTCAGTTAGAATCATCATACCTGAATCCACTCATTGTGCTGCTAAGGGCCTGATGACACAGATTTCATTGCTGAGTGATATTGCTTTGTAAGTAAATACCACAACTTCTTTATCCATTTTTCACTTTCTGCGATGTTGAACTTGTACTGTAAACGAGGTTCTTGTAAACAGAGGCGTCCCAAACTTTAGGGTGGCTGTGTCTTTTTGATTTTAATTTCCCTAAGCTATAGGACCATAAGTGGCAGTGCCCTAGGCTCTGTTGCTTTGTTTTTTAGATGTTTCAGGAAATACCATACACTTCTCCCGAGTGGTTGTTGGCAATTTACATCCCGCCCATCAGCATAACAAGGCTCCCAGTTCTCCATGGCCTGTCCTGCCTTTCTGGATTTTACACTTTTTTCAGATGGCCCTTTTGACCGGGGGAAGTGAGACTTCATTGTAGTGCAGATTTCCTTTGCAAGCTTGCTTGGTTGGCCAAAAAGGGCGTATGCGTTTTTTCCTGAATATATTCAGGAAAAAACGCATACGCCCTTTTTGGCCAAGTGCATCATTGTGGACGTTCTGCCTCTTTTCCTATGCTTTCAATGCAATTCCAGTCTACCTCCTGAAATCGGTTTCCTGCAATTCTGCCCCGCTTTCAAGTCCTCTTGGCAGCCTTACTTCAGTCTATTTTTGGACGATAGCTGTCATTTATAACTCTGCAGGTTTGTGAATTACAGTGCCCCTGAGCTCCTTTCTTCAACTCGCTTTCTTGTGACCTGGCCGCAACACCGCAGGATGGCTTCAGGCCCTAATCTGGTTCCGGTACGGCACGCTGAGCCTTTGGTTATTTCCTCTTCCTGTTGGGAAATGAGAGTTAAATTTGCCCGTCCAGACACCTCCAGCTAGCCTCTCATTGGTTCTCGCTATTCCTGTTCATCTTCCGCAGAAATTGCAAACTGGGCCAAACAGGAGGTTAAAGGGACTGACTCTCCAAGTCGGGAGAGTGTTAGTAAAGCGTCTGGAATGTTGCACCCGAGTACCAGGGGAGGAAAACTGAGACATATTTGAACACGTCTCCCGATCACATGGTTGATCATACTTGGGTTCCACATGCATGTTTTAGCTGAAGGAAGAATACCTTAAACCTGGAGAGTTAAGACCCGTGTAATGGGTACCATGCAATATGACTTCAAAGGGTCTTCATTTGCTCACCGAACCTCTCCAATCCTATCACTGCTGCGTTTATGCCCCTGTACACATGCTTGATTCTCTTTCGGAGACATAGCAATCCATAGGTTTTAAGATACTTACTAGTCAGGTACATTCTTAGGCGCTTAATATGCGGTGTTGAGTCCATTTCGTTGAGCAAGGAGTAGCTCTTGTCTATTCCATATTTGACTTAAGGAACTTTATCTGTGCTCATTTCAATCTCTGGTTTTATGCAGCACCCCAACTCACCTTTACCCTTAAGCAAGCATAAGTTGGTTTTCTAAATTTGAGACCCTGTTCTGTTCTGTAATTCAGTTCCTGTGTAGCCAAGTTTACATTCCGTGTATTACTGATATCTTATGATGTTTCTTTTTCTGTGTGACTTACTTCAGTTAGAATCATCATACCTGAATCCACTCATTGTGCTGCTAAGGGCCTGATGACATAGATTTCATTGCTGAGTGATATTGCTTTGTAAGTGAATACCACAACTTCTTTATCCATTTTTCACTTTCTGCGATGGTGAACTTGTACTGTAAACGAGGTTCTTGTAAACAGAGGCGTCCCAAACTTTGGGGTGGCTGTGTCTTTTTGATTTTAATTTCCCTAAGCTATAGGACAATAAGTGGAAGTGCCCTAGGCTCTGTTGCTTTGTTTTTTAGATGTTTCAGGAAACACCATACACTTCTCCCCAGTGGTTGTTGGCAATTTACATCCCGCCCATCAGCATAACAAGGCTCCCAGTTCTCAATGGCCTGTTGCCTTTCTGGATTTTACACTTTTTTCAGATGGCCCTTTTGACCGGGGGGAAGTGAGACTTCATTGTAGTGCAGATTTCCTTTGCAAGCTTGCTTGGTTGGCCAAAAAGGGCGTATGCGTTTTTTCCTGAATATATTCAGGAAAAAACGCATACGCCCTTTTTGGCCAAGTGCATCATTGTGGACGTTCTGCCTCTTTTCCTATGCTTTCAATGCAATTCCAGTCTACCTCCTGAAATCGGTTTCCTGCAATTCTGCCCCGCTTTCAAGTCCTCTTGGCAGCCTTACTTCAGTCTATTTTTGGACGATAGCTGTCATTTATAACTCTGCAGGTTTGTGAATTACAGTGCCCCTGAGCTCCTTTCTTCAACTCGCTTTCTTGTGACCTGGCCGCAACACCGCAGGATGGCTTCAGGCCCTAAACTGTTTCCGGCCCGGCATGCTGAGCCTTTGGTTAATTCCTCTTCCTGGTGGGAAATGAGAGTTAAATTTGCCCGACCAGACACCTCCAGCTAGCCTCTCATTGGTTCTCGCTATTCCAGTTCATCTTCCACAGAAATTGCAAACTGGGCCAAACAGGAGGTTAAAGGGACTGACTCTCCAAGTGGGGAGAGTGTTAGTAAAGCGTCTGGAATGTTGCACCCGAGTACCAGGGTACGAAAACTGAGACATATTTGAACACGTCTCCCGTTCACATGGTTGATCATACTTGGGTTCCACATGCATGTTTTAGCTGAAGGAAGAATACCTTAAACCTGGAGAGTTAAGACCCGTGTAATGGGTACCATGCAATATGACTTCAAAGGGTCTTCATTTGCTCACCGAACCTCTCCAATCCTATCACTGCTGCGTTTATGCCCCTGTACACATGCTTGATTCTCTTTTGGAGACGTAGCAATCCATAGGTTTTACGATACTTACTAGTCAGGTACATTCTTAGGCGTTTAATATGCGGTGTTGAGTCCATTTCGTTGAGCAAGGAGTAGCTCTTGTCTATTCCATATTTGACTTAAGGAACTTTATCTGTGCTCATTTCAATCTCTGGTTTTATGCAGCACCCCAACTCACCTTTACCCTTAAGCAAGAATAAGTTGGTTTTCTAAATTTGAGACCCTGTTCTGTTCTGTAATTCAGTTCCTGTGTAGCCAAGTTACGTTCCGTGTATTACTGATATCTTATGATGTTTCTTTTTCTGTGTGACTTACTTCATTTAGAATCATCATACCTGAATCCACTCATTGTGCTGCTAAGGGCCTGATGACACAGATTTCATTGCTGAGTGATATTGCTTTGTAAGTAAATACCACAACTTCTTTATCCATTTTTCACTTTCTGCGATGTTGAACTTGTTCTGTAAACGAGGTTCTTGTAAACAGAGCCGTTCCAAACTTTGGGGTGGCTGTGTCTTTTTGATTTTAATTTCCCTAAGCTATAGGACCATAACTGGAAGTGCCCTAGGTTCTGTTGCTTTGTTTTTTAGATGTTTCAGGAAACACCATACACTTCTCCCGAGTGTCTGTTGGCAATTTACATCCCGCCCATCAGCATAACAAGGCTCCCAGTTCTCCATGGCCTGTCCTGCCTTTCTGGATTTTACACTTTTTTCAGATGGCCCTTTTGACCAGGGGGGAAGTGAGACTTCATTGTAGTGCAGATTTCCTTTGCAAGCTTGCTTGGTTGGCCAAAAACGGCGTAATCGTTTTTTATTCCTGTTCATCTTCCGCAGAAATTGCAAACTGGGCCAAACAGGAGGTTAAAGGCGCTGACTCTCCAAGTGAGGAGAGTGTTAGTAAAGCGTCTGGAATGTTTCACCCGAGTACCAGGGGAGGAAAACTGAGACATATTTGAACACGTCTCCCGTTCACATGGTTGATCATACTTGGGTTCCACATGCATGTTTTAGCTGAAGGAAGAATACCTTAAACCTGGAGAGTTGAGACCCGTGTAATGGGTACCATGCAATATGACTTCAAAGGGTCTTCATTTGCTCACCGAACCTCTCCAATCCTATCACTGCTGCGTTTATGCCCCTGTACACATGCTTGATTCTCTTTTGGAGACATAGCAATCCATAGGTTTTACGATACTTACTAGTCAGGTACATTCTTAGGCGTTTAATATGCGGTGTTGAGTCCATTTCGTTGAGCAAGGAGTAGCTCTTGTCTATTCCATATTTGGCTTAAGGAACTTTATCTGTGCTCATTTCAATCTCTGGTTTTATGCAGCACCCCAACTCACCTTTCCCCTTAAGCAAGCATAAGTTGGTTTTCTAACTTTGAGACCCTGTTCTGTTCTGTAATTCAGTTCCTGTGTAGCCAAGTTTACATTCCGTGTATTACTGATATCTTATGATGTTTCTTTTTCTGTGTGACTTATTTCAGTTAGAATCATCATACCTGAATCCACTCATTGTGATGCTAAGGGCCTGATGACATAGATTTCATTGCTGAGTGATATTGCTTTGTAAGTAAATACCACAACTTCTTTATCCATTTTTCACTTTCTGCGATGTTGAACTTGTACTGTAAACGAGGTTCTTGTAAACAGAGGCGTCCCAAACTTTGGGGTGGCTGTGTCTTTTTGATTTTAATTTCCCTAAGCTATAAGACCATAAGTGGCAGTGCCCTAGGCTCTGTTGCTTTGTTTTTTAGATGTTTCAGGAAACACCATACACTTCTCCCGAGTGTCTGTTGGCAATTTACATCCCGCCCATCAGCATAACAAGGCTCCCAGTTCTCCATGGCCTGTCCTGCCTTTCTGGATTTTACACTTTTTTCAGATGGCCCTTTTGACCGGGGGGAAGTGAGACTTCATTGTAGTGCAGATTTCCTTTGCAAGCTTGCTTGGTTGGCCAAAAAGGGCGTATGCGTTTTTTCCTGAATATATTCAGGAAAAAACGCATACGCCCTTTTTGGCCAAGTGCATCATTGTGGACGTTCTGCCTCTTTTCCTATGCTTTCAATGCAATTCCAGTCTACCTCCTGAAATCGGTTTCCTGCAATTCTGCCCCGCTTTCAAGTCCTCTTGGCAGCCTTACTTCAGTCTATTTTTGGACGATAGCTGTCATTTATAACTCTGCAGGTTTGTGAATTACAGTGCCCCTGAGCTCCTTTCTTCAACTCGCTTTCTTGTGAGCTGGCTGCAACACCGCAGGATGGCTTCAGGCCCTAATCTGGGTCCGGTACGGCACGCTGAGCCTTTGGTTATTTCCTCTTCCTGGTGGGAAATGAGAGTTAAATTTGCCCGTCTAGACACCTCCAGCTAGCCTCTCATTGGTTCTCGCTATTCCTGTTCATCTTCCGCAGAAATTGCAAAACTGGGCCAAACAGGAGGTTAAAGTCGCTGACTCTCCAAGTGGGGAGAGTGTTAGTAAAGCGTCTGGAATGTTGCACCCGAGTACCAGGGGAGGAAAACTGAGACATATTTGAACACGTCTCCCGTTCACATGGTTGATCATACTTGGGTTCCACATGCATGTTTTAGCTGAAGGAAGAATACCTTAAACCTGGAGAGTTGAGACCCGTGGAATGGGTACCATGCAATATGACTTCAAAGGGTCTTCATTTGCTCACCGAACCTCTCCAATCCTATCACTGCTGCGTTTATGCCCCTGTACACATGCTTGATTCTCTTTTGGAGACATAGCAATCCATAGGTTTTACGATACTTACTAGTCAGGTACATTCTTAGGCGTTTAATATGCGGTGTTGAGTCCATTTCGTTGAGCAAGGAGTAGCTCTTGTCTATTCCATATTTGACTTAAGGAACTTTATCTGTGCTCATTTCAATCTCTGGTTTTATGCAGCACCCCAACTCACCTTTACCCTTAAGCAAGCATAAGTTGGTTTTCTAAATTTGAGACCCTGTTCTGTTCTGTAATTCAGTTCCTCTGTAGCCAAGTTTACATTCCGTGTATTACTGATATCTTATGATGTTTCTTTTTCTGTGTGACTTATTTCAGTTAGAATCATCATACCTGAATCCACTCATTGTGATGCTAAGTGCCTGATGACATCGATTTCATTGCTGAGTGATATTGCTTTGTAAGTAAATACCACAACTTCTTTATCCATTTTTCACTTTCTGCGATGTTGAACTTGTACTGTAAACGAGGTTCTTGTAAACAGAGCCGTTCCAAACTTTGGGGTGGCTGTGTCTTTTTGATTTTAATTTCCCTAAGCTATAGGACCATAAGTGGAAGTGCCCTAGGTTCTGTTGCTTTGTTTTTTAGATGTTTCAGGAAACACCATACACTTCTCCCGAGTGGTTGTTGGCAATTTACATCCCGCCCATCAGCATAACAAGGCTCCCAGTTCTCCATGGCCTGTCCTGCCTTTCTGGATTTTACACTTTTTTCAGATGGCCCTTTTGACCGGGGGGAAGTGAGACTTCATTGTAGTGCAGATTTCCTTTGCAAGCTTGCTTGGTTGGCCAAAAAGGGCGTATGCGTTTTTTCCTGAATATATTCAGGAAAAAACGCATACGCCCTTTTTGGCCAAGTGCATCATTGTGGACGTTCTGCCTCTTTTCCTATGCTTTCAATGCAATTCCAGTCTACCTCCTGAAATCGGTTTCCTGCAATTCTGCCCCGCTTTCAAGTCCTCTTGGCAGCCTTACTTCAGTCTATTTTTGGACGATAGCTGTCATTTATAACTCTGCAGGTTTGTGAATTACAGTGCCCCTGGCTCCTTTCTTCAACTCGCTTTCTTGTGACCTGGCTGCAACACAGCAGGATGGCTTCAGGCCCTAATCTGGTTCTGGCACGGCACGCTGAGCCTTTGGTTATTTCCTCTTCCTGTTGGGAAATGAGAGTTAAATTTGCCCGTCCAGACACCTCCAGCTAGTCTCTCATTGGTTCTCGCTATTCCTGTTCATCTTCCGCAGAAATTGCAAACTGGGCCAAACAGGAGGTTAAAGGCGCTGACTCTCCAAGTGGGGAGAGTGTTAGTAAAGCGTCTGGAATGTTGCACCCGAGTACCAGGGGAGGAAAACTGAGACATATTTGAACACGTCTCCCGTTCACATGATTGATCATACTTGGGTTCCACATGCATGTTTTAGCTGAAGGAAAAATACCTTAAACCTGGAGAGTTAAGACCCGTGGAATGGGTACCATGCAATATGACTTCAAAGGGTCTTCATTTGCTCACCGAACCTCTCCAATCCTATCACTGCTGCGTTTATGCCCCTGTACACATGCTTGATTCTCTTTCGGAGACATAGCAATCCATAGGTTTTAAGATACTTACTAGTCAGGTACATTCTTAGGCGTTTAATATGCGGTGTTGAGTCCATTTCGTTGAGCAAGGAGTAGCTCTTGTCTATTCCATATTTGACTTAAGGAACTTTATCTGTGCTCATTTCAATCTCTGGTTTATGCAGCACCCCAACTCACCTTTACCCTTAAGCAAGCATAAGTTGGTTTTCTAAATTTGAGACCCTGTTCTGTTCTGTAATTCAGTTCCTGTGTAGCCAAGTTTACATTCCGTGTATTACTGATATCTTATGATGTTTCTTTTTCTGTGTGACTTATTTCAGTTAGAATCATCATACCTGAATCCACTCATTGTGCTGCTAAGGGCCTGATGACATAGATTTCATTGCTGAGTGATATTGCTTTGTAAGTGAATACCACAACTTCTTTATCCATTTTTCACTTTCTGCGATGTTGAACTTGTACTGTAAACGAGGTTCTTGTAAACAGAGCCGTTCCAAACTTTGGGGTGGCTGTGTCTTTTTGATTTTAATTTCCCTAAGCTATAGGACCATAAGTGGAAGTGCCCTAGGTTCTGTTGCTTTGTTTTTTAGATGTTTCAGGAAACACCATACACTTCTCCCGAGTGTCTGTTGGCAATTTACATCCCGCCCATCAGCATAACAAGGCTCCCAGTTCTCCATGGCCTGTCCTGCCTTTCTGGATTTTACACTTTTTTCAGATGGCCCTTTTGACCGGGGGGAAGTGAGACTTCATTGTAGTGCAGATTTCCTTTGCAAGCTTGCTTGGTTGGCCAAAAAGGGCGTATGCATTTTTTCCTGAATATATTCAGGAAAAAACGCATACGCCCTTTTTGGCCAAGTGCATCATTGTGGACGTTCTGCCTCTTTTCCTATGCTTTAAATGCAATTCCAGTCTACCTCTTGAAATCGATTTCCTGCAATTCTGCCCCGCTTTCATGTCCTCTTGGCAGCCTTACTTCAGTCTATTTTTGGACGATAGCTGTCATTTATAACTCTGCAGGTTTGTGAATTACAGTGCCCCTGAGCTCCTTTCTTCAACTTGCTTTCTTGTGACCTGGCCGCAACACCGCAGGATGGCTTCAGGCCCTAATCTGGTTCCGGCACGGCACGCTGAGCCTTTGGTTATTTCCTCTTCCTGGTGGGAAATGAGAGTTAAATTTGCCCGTCCAGACACCTCCAGCTAGTCTCTCATTGGTTCTCGCTATTCCTGTTCATCTTCCGCAGAAATTGCAAACTGGGCCAAACAGGAGGTTAAAGGCGCTGACTCTCCAAGTGGGGAGAGTGTTAGTAAAGCGTCTGGAATGTTGCACCCGAGTACCAGGGGAGGAAAACTGAGACATATTTGAACACGTCTCCCGTTCACATGGTTGATCATACTTGGGTTCCACATGCATGGTTTAGCTGAAGGAAGAATACCTAAAACCTGGGTAGCTGAAACCCGTGGAATGGGTACCATGCAATATGACTTCAAAGGGTCTTCATTTGCTCACCGAACCTCTCCAATCCTATCACTGCTGCGTTTATGCCCCTGTACACATGCTTGATTCTCTTTCGGAGACATAGCAATCCATAGGTTTAAAGATACTTACAAGTCAGGCACATTCTTAGGCGTTTAATATGCGGTGTTGAGTCCATTTCGTTGAGCAAGGAGTAGCTCTTGTCTATTCCATATTTGACTTAAGGAACTTTATCTGTGCTCATTTCAATCTCTGGTTTTATGCAGCACCCCAACTCACCTTTACCCTTAAGCAAGCATAGTTGGTTTTCTAAATTTGAGACCCTGTTCTGTTCTGTAATTCAGTTCCTGTGTAGCCAAGTTTACATTCTGTGTATTACTGATAACTTATGATGTTTCTTTTTCTGTGTGACTTATTTCAGTTAGAATCATCATACCTGAATCCACTCATTGTGATGCTAAGGGCCTGATGACATAGATTTCATTAGTGAGTGATATTGCTTTGTAAGTAAATACCACAACTTCTTTATCCATTTTTCACTTTCTGCGATGTTGAACTTGTACTGGAAACGAGGTTCTTGTAAACAGAGGCGTCCCAAACTTTGGGGTGGCTGTGTCTTTTTGATTTTAATTTCCCTAAGCTATAAGACCATAAGGGGCAGTGCCCTAGGCTCTGTTGCTTTGTTTTTTAGATGTTTTAGGAAACACCATACACTTCTCCCGAGTGTCTGTTGGCAATTTACATCCCGCCCATCAGCATAACAAGGCTCCCAGTTCTCCATGGCCTGTCCTGCCTTTCTGGATTTTACACTTTTTTCAGATGGCCCTTTTGACCGGGGGGAAGTGAGACTTCATTGTAGTGCAGATTTCCTTTGCAAGCTTGCTTGGTTGGCCAAAAAGGGCGTATGCGTTTTTTCCTGAATATATTCAGGAAAAAACGCATACGCCCATTTTGGCCAAGTGCATCATTGTGGACGTTCTGCCTCTTTTCCTATGCTTTCAATGCAATTCCAGTCTACCTCCTGAAATCGATTTCCTGCAATTCTGCCCCGCTTTCAAGTCCTCTTGGCAGCCTTACTTCAGTCTATTTTTGGACGATAGCTGTCATTTATAACTCTGCAGGTTTGTGAATTACAGTGCCCCTGAGCTCCTTTCTTCAACTCGCTTTCTTGTGACCTGGCCGCAACACCGCAGGATGGCTTCAGGCCCTAATCTGGTTCCGGTACGGCACGCTGAGCCTTTGGTTATTTCCTCTTCCTGGTGGGAAATGAGAGTTAAATTTGCCCGTCCAGACACCTCCAGCTAGCCTCTCATTTGTTCTCGCTATTCCTGTTTATCTTCCGCAGAAATTGCAAACTGGGCCAAACAGGAGGTTAAAGGCGCTGACTCTCCAAGTGGGGAGAGTGTTAGTAAAGCGTCTGGAATGTTGCACCCGAGTACCAGGGGAGGAAAACTGAGACATATTTGAACACGTCTCCCGATCACATGGTTGATCATACTCTAGGATCCACATGCATGTTTTAGCTGAAGGAAGAATACCTTAAACCTGGGTAGTTGAAACCCGTGGAATGGGTACCATGCAATATGACTTCAAAGGGTCTTCATTTGCTCACCGAACCTCTCCAATCCTATCACTGCTGCGTTTATGCCCCTGTACACATGCTTGATTCTCTTTCGGAGACATAGCAATCCATAGGTTTTAAGATACTTACTAGTCAGGTACATTCTTAGGCGTTTAATATGCGGTGTTGAGTCCATTTCGTTGAGCAAGGAGTAGCTCTTGTCTATTCCATATTTGGCTTAAGGAACTTTATCTGTGCTCATTTCAATCTCTGGTTTATGCAGCACCCCAACTCACCTTTACCCTTAAGCAAGCATAAGTTGGTTTTCTAAATTTGAGACCCTGTTCTGTTCTGTAATTCAGTTCCTGTGTAGCCAAGTTTACATTCCGTGTATTACTGATATCTTATGATGTTTCTTTTTCTGTGTGACTTACTTCAGTTAGAATCATCATACCTGAATCCACTCATTGTGCTGCTAAGGGCCTGATGACACAGATTTCATTGCTGAGTGATATTGCTTTGTAAGTAAATACCACAACTTCTTTCCATTTTTCACTTTCTGCGATGTTGAACTTGTACTGTAAACGAGGTTCTTGTAAACAGAGCCGTTCCAAACTTTGGGGTGGCTGTGTCTTTTTGATTTTAATTTCCCTAAGCTATAGGACCATAAGTGGAAGTGCCCTAGGTTCTGTTGCTTTGTTTTTTAGATGTTTCAGGAAACACCATACACTTCTCCCGAGTGGTTGTTGGCAATTTACATCCCGCTCATCAGCATAACAAGGCTCCCAGTTCTCCATGGCCTGTCCTGCCTTTCTGGATTTTACACTTTTTTCAGATGGCCCTTTTGACCGGGGGGAAGTGAGACTTCATTGTAGTGCAGATTTCCTTTGCAAGCTTGCTTGGTTGGCCAAAAAGGGCGTATGCGTTTTTTCCTGAATATATTCAGGAAAAAACGCATACGCCCTTTTTGGCCAAGTGCATCATTGTGGACGTTCTGCCTCTTTTCCTATGCTTTCAATGCAATTCCAGTCTACCTCCTGAAATCGGTTTCCTGCAATTCTGCCCCGCTTTCAAGTCCTCTTGGCAGCCTTACTTCAGTCTATTTTTGGACGATAGCTGTCATTTATAACTCTGCAGGTTTGTGAATTACAGTGCCCCTGAGCTCCTTTCTTCAACTTGCTTTCTTGTGACCTGGCCGCAACACCGCAGGATGGCTTCAGGCCCTAATCTGGTTCCGGCACGGCACGCTGAGCCTTTGGTTATTTCCTCTTCCTGGTGGGAAATGAGAGTTAAATTTGCCCGTCCAAACACCTCCAGCTAGTCTCTCATTGGTTCTCGCTATTCCTGTTCATCTTCCGCAGAAATTGCAAAACTGGGCCAAACAGGAGTTTAAAGGCGCTGACTCTCCAAGTGGGGAGAGTGTTAGTAAAGCGTCTGGAATGTTGCACCCGAGTACCAGGGGAGGAAAACTGAGACATATTTGAACACATCTCCCGTTCACATGGTTGATCATACTTGGGTTCCACATGCATGTTTTAGCTGAAGGAAGAATACCTTAAACCTGGAGAGTTAAGACCCGTGTAATGGGTACCATGCAATATGACTTCAAAGGGTCTTCATTTGCTCACCGAACCTCTCCAATCCTATCACTGCTGCGTTTATGCCCCTGTACACATGCTTGATTCTCTTTCGGAGACATAGCAATCCATAGGTTTTAAGATACTTACTAGTCAGGTACATTGTTAGGCGTTTAATATGGGGTGTTGAGTCCATTTCGTTGAGCAAGGAGTAGCTCTTGTCTATTCCATATTTGGCTTAAGGAACTTTATCTGTGCTCATTTCAATCTCTGGTTTTATGCAGCACCCCAACTCACCTTTCCCCTTAAGCAAGCATAAGTTGGTTTTCTAAATTTGAGTCCCTGTTCTGTTCTGTAATTCAGTTCCTGTGTAGCCAAGTTTACATTCCGTGTATTACTGATATCTTATGATGTTTCTTTTTCTGTGTGACTTATTTCAGTTAGAATCATCATACCTGAATCCACTCATTGTGATGCTAATGGCCTGATGACTGAGATTTCATTGCTGAGTGATATTGCTTTGTAAGTAAATACCACAACTTCTTTATCCATTTTTCACTTTCTGCGATGTTGAACTTGTACTGGAAACGAGGTTCTTGTAAACAGAGGCGTCCCAAACTTTGGGGTGGCTGTGTCTTTTTGATTTTAATTTCCCTAAGCTATAGGACCATAAGTGGCAGTGCCCTAGGCTCTGTTGCTTTGTTTTTTAGATGTTTCAGGAAACACCATACACTTCTCCCGAGTGGTTGTTGGCAATTTACATCCCGCCCATCAGCATAACAAGGCTCCCAGTTCTCCATGGCCTGTCCTGCCTTTCTGGATTTTACACTTTTTTCAGATGGCCCTTTTGACCGGGGGGAAGTGAGACTTCATTGTAGTGCAGATTTCCTTTGCAAGCTTGCTTGGTTGGCCAAATAGGGCGTATGCGTTTTTTCCTGAATATATTCAGGAAAAAACGCATATGCCCTTTTTGGCCAAGTGCATCATTGTGGACGTTCTGCCTCTTTTCCTATGCTTGAAATGCAATTTCAGTCTACCTCCTGAAATCGGTTTCCTGCAATTCTGCCCCGCTTTCAAGTCCTCTTGGCAGCCTTACTTCAGTCTATTTTTGGACGATAGCTGTCATTTATAACTCTGCAGGTTTGTGAATTACAGTGCCCCTGAGCTCCTTTCTTCAACTCGCTTTCTTGTGACCTGGCCGCAACACCGCAGGATGGCTTCAGGCCCTAATCTGGTTCCGGCACGGCACGCTGAGCCTTTGGTTATTTCCTCTTCCTGGTGGGAAATGAGAGTTAAATTTGCCCGTCCAGACACCTCCAGCTAGCCTCTCATTGGTTCTCGCTATTCCTGTTCATCTTCCGCAGAAATTGCAAACTGGGCCAAACAGGAGGTTAAAGGCGCTGACTCTCCAAGTGGGGAGAGTGTTAGTAAAGCGTCTGGAATGTTGCACCCGAGTACCAGGGGAGGAAAACTGAGACATATTTGAACACGTCTCCCGATCACATGGTTGATCATACTCTGGGTTCCACATGCCTGTTTTAGCTGAAGGAAGAATACCTAAAACCTGGGTAATTGAAACCCGTGGAATGGGTACCATGCAATATGACTTCAAAGGGTCTTCATTTGCTCACCGAACCTCTCCAATCCTATCACTGCTGCGTTTATGCCCCTGTACACATGCTTGATTCTCTTTCGGAGACATAGCAATCCATAGGTTTTAAGATACTTACTAGTCAGGTACATTCTTAGGCGTTTAATATGCGGTGTTGAGTCCATTTCGTTGAGCAAGGAGTGGCTCTTGTCTATTCCATATTTGGCTTAAGGAACTTTATCTGTGCTCATTTCAATCTCTGGTTTATGCAGCACCCCAACTCACCTTTACCCTTAAGCAAGCATAAGTTGGTTTTCTAAATTTGAGACCCTGTTCTGTTCTGTAATTCAGTTCCTGTGTAGCCAAGTTTACATTCCGTGTATTACTGATATCTTATGATGTTTCTTTTTCTGTGTGACTTACTTCAGTTAGAATCATCATACCTGAATCCACTCATTGTGCTGCTAAGGGCCTGATGACACAGATTTCATTGCTGAGTGATATTGCTTTGTAAGTAAATACCACAACTTCTTTCCATTTTTCACTTTCTGCGATGTTGAACTTGTACTGTAAACGAGGTTCTTGTAAACAGAGCCGTTCCAAACTTTGGGGTGGCTGTGTCTTTTTGATTTTAATTTCCCTAAGCTATAGGACCATAAGTGGAAGTGCCCTAGGTTCTGTTGCTTTGTTTTTTAGATGTTTCAGGAAACACCATACACTTCTCCCAAGTGGTTGTTGGCAATTTACATCCCGCTCATCAGCATAACAAGGCTCCCAGTTCTCCATGGCCTGTCCTGCCTTTCTGGATTTTACACTTTTTTCAGATGGCCCTTTTGACCGGGGGGAAGTGAGACTTCATTGTAGTGCAGATTTCCTTTGCAAGCTTGCTTGGTTGGCCAAAAAGGGCGTATGCGTTTTTTCCTGAATATATTCAGGAAAAAACGCATACGCCCTTTTTGGCCAAGTGCATCATTGTGGACGTTCTGCCTCTTTTCCTATGCTTTCAATGCAATTCCAGTCTACCTCCTGAAATCGGTTTCCTGCAATTCTGCCCCGCTTTCAAGTCCTCTTGGCAGCCTTACTTCAGTCTATTTTTGGACGATAGCTGTCATTTATAACTCTGCAGGTTTGTGAATTACAGTGCCCCTGAGCTCCTTTCTTCAACTTGCTTTCTTGTGACCTGGCCGCAACACCGCAGGATGGCTTCAGGCCCTAATCTGGTTCCGGCACGGCACGCTGAGCCTTTGGTTATTTCCTCTTCCTGGTGGGAAATGAGAGTTAAATTTGCCCGTCCAAACACCTCCAGCTAGTCTCTCATTGGTTCTCGCTATTCCTGTTCATCTTCCGCAGAAATTGCAAAACTGGGCCAAACAGGAGTTTAAAGGCGCTGACTCTCCAAGTGGGGAGAGTGTTAGTAAAGCGTCTGGAATGTTGCACCCGAGTACCAGGGGAGGAAAACTGAGACATATTTGAACACATCTCCCGTTCACATGGTTGATCATACTTGGGTTCCACATGCATGTTTTAGCTGAAGGAAGAATACCTTAAACCTGGAGAGTTAAGACCCGTGTAATGGGTACCATGCAATATGACTTCAAAGGGTCTTCATTTGCTCACCGAACCTCTCCAATCCTATCACTGCTGCGTTTATGCCCCTGTACACATGCTTGATTCTCTTTCGGAGACATAGCAATCCATAGGTTTTAAGATACTTACTAGTCAGGTACATTGTTAGGCGTTTAATATGGGGTGTTGAGTCCATTTCGTTGAGCAAGGAGTAGCTCTTGTCTATTCCATATTTGGCTTAAGGAACTTTATCTGTGCTCATTTCAATCTCTGGTTTTATGCAGCACCCCAACTCACCTTTCCCCTTAAGCAAGCATAAGTTGGTTTTCTAAATTTGAGTCCCTGTTCTGTTCTGTAATTCAGTTCCTGTGTAGCCAAGTTTACATTCCGTGTATTACTGATATCTTATGATGTTTCTTTTTCTGTGTGACTTATTTCAGTTAGAATCATCATACCTGAATCCACTCATTGTGATGCTAATGGCCTGATGACTGAGATTTCATTGCTGAGTGATATTGCTTTGTAAGTAAATACCACAACTTCTTTATCCATTTTTCACTTTCTGCGATGTTGAACTTGTACTGGAAACGAGGTTCTTGTAAACAGAGGCGTCCCAAACTTTGGGGTGGCTGTGTCTTTTTGATTTTAATTTCCCTAAGCTATAGGACCATAAGTGGCAGTGCCCTAGGCTCTGTTGCTTTGTTTTTTAGATGTTTCAGGAAACACCATACACTTCTCCCGAGTGGTTGTTGGCAATTTACATCCCGCCCATCAGCATAACAAGGCTCCCAGTTCTCCATGGCCTGTCCTGCCTTTCTGGATTTTACACTTTTTTCAGATGGCCCTTTTGACCGGGGGGAAGTGAGACTTCATTGTAGTGCAGATTTCCTTTGCAAGCTTGCTTGGTTGGCCAAATAGGGCGTATGCGTTTTTTCCTGAATATATTCAGGAAAAAACGCATATGCCCTTTTTGGCCAAGTGCATCATTGTGGACGTTCTGCCTCTTTTCCTATGCTTGAAATGCAATTTCAGTCTACCTCCTGAAATCGGTTTCCTGCAATTCTGCCCCGCTTTCAAGTCCTCTTGGCAGCCTTACTTCAGTCTATTTTTGGACGATAGCTGTCATTTATAACTCTGCAGGTTTGTGAATTACAGTGCCCCTGAGCTCCTTTCTTCAACTCGCTTTCTTGTGACCTGGCCGCAACACCGCAGGATGGCTTCAGGCCCTAATCTGGTTCCGGCACGGCACGCTGAGCCTTTGGTTATTTCCTCTTCCTGGTGGGAAATGAGAGTTAAATTTGCCCGTCCAGACACCTCCAGCTAGCCTCTCATTGGTTCTCGCTATTCCTGTTCATCTTCCGCAGAAATTGCAAACTGGGCCAAACAGGAGGTTAAAGGCGCTGACTCTCCAAGTGGGGAGAGTGTTAGTAAAGCGTCTGGAATGTTGCACCCGAGTACCAGGGGAGGAAAACTGAGACATATTTGAACACGTCTCCCGATCACATGGTTGATCATACTCTGGGTTCCACATGCCTGTTTTAGCTGAAGGAAGAATACCTAAAACCTGGGTAATTGAAACCCGTGGAATGGGTACCATGCAATATGACTTCAAAGGGTCTTCATTTGCTCACCGAACCTCTCCAATCCTATCACTGCTGCGTTTATGCCCCTGTACACATGCTTGATTCTCTTTCGGAGACATAGCAATCCATAGGTTTTAAGATACTTACTAGTCAGGTACATTCTTAGGCGTTTAATATGCGGTGTTGAGTCCATTTCGTTGAGCAAGGAGTGGCTCTTGTCTATTCCATATTTGGCTTAAGGAACTTTATCTGTGCTCATTTCCATCTCTGGTTTTATTGCAGCACCCCAACTCACCTTTACCCTTAAGCAAGCATAAGTTGGTTTTCTAAATTTGAGACCCTGTTCTGTTCTGTAATTCAGTTCCTCTGTAGCCAAGTTTCCATTCCGTGTATTACTGATATCTTATGATGTTTCTTTTTCTGTGTGACTTATTTCAGTTAGAATCATCATACCTGAATCCACTCATTGTGCTGCTAAGGGCCTGATGACATAGATTTCATTGCTGAGTGATATTGCTTTGTAAGTGAATACCACAACTTCTTTATCCATTTTTCACTTTCTGCGATGTTGAACTTGTACTGTAAACGAGGATCTTGTAAACAGAGCCGTTCCAAACTTTGGGGTGGCTGTGTCTTTTTGATTTTAATTTCCCTAAGCTATAGGACCATAAGTGGAAGTGCCCTAGGCTCTGTTGCTTTGTTTTTTAGATGTTTCAGGAAACACCATACACTTCTCCCGAGTGGTTGTTGGCAATTTACATCCCGCCCATCAGCATAACAAGGCTCCCTGTTCTCCATGGCCTGTCCTGCCTTTCTGGATTTTACACTTTTTTCAGATGGCCCTTTTGACCGGGGGGAAGTGAGACTTCATTGTAGTGCAGATTTCCTTTGCAAGCTTGCTTGGTTGGCCAAAAAGGGCGTATGCGTTTTTTCCTGAATATATTCAGGAAAAAACGCATACGCCCTTTTTGGCCAAGTGCATCATTGTGGACGTTCTGCCTCTTTTCCTATGCTTTCAATGCAATTCCTGTCTACCTCCTGAAATCGGTTTCCTGCAATTCTGCCCCGCTTTCAAGTCCTCTTGGCAGCCTTACTTCAGTCTATTTTTGGACGATAGCTGTCATTTATAACTCTGCAGGTTTGTGAATTACAGTGCCCCTGAGCTCCTTTCTTCAACTCGCTTTCTTGTGACCTGGCCGCAACACCGCAGGATGGCTTCAGGCCCTAATCTGGTTCCAGCACGGCACGCTGAGCCTTTGGTTATTTCCTCTTCCTGTTGGGAAATGAGAGTTAAATTTGCCCGTCCAGACACCTCCAGCTAGCCTCTCATTGGTTCTCGCTATTCCTGTTCATCTTCCGCAGAAATTGCAAACTGGGCCAAACAGGAGGTTAAAGGCGCTGACTCTCCAAGTGGGGAGAGTGTTAGTAAAGCGTCTGGAATGTTGCACCCGAGTACCAGGGGAGGAAAACTGAGACATATTTGAACACGTCTCCCGATCACATGGTTGATCATACTCTGGGTTCCACATGCCTGTTTTAGCTGAAGGAAGAATACCTAAAACCTGGGTAATTGAAACCCGTGGAATGGGTACCATGCAATATGACTTCAAAGGGTCTTCATTTGCTCACCGAACCTCTCCAATCCTATCACTGCTGCGTTTATGCCCCTGTACACATGCTTGATTCTCTTTCGGAGACATAGCAATCCATAGGTTTTAAGATACTTACTAGTCAGGTACATTCTTAGACGTTTAATATGGGGTGTTGAGTCCATTTCGTTGAGAAAGGAGTAGCTCTTGTCTATTCCATATTTGGCTTAAGGAACTTTATCTGTGCTCATTTCAATCTCTGGTTTTATGCAGCACCCCAACTCACCTTTACCCTTAAGCAAGCATAAGTTGGTTTTCTAAATTTGAGACCCTGTTCTGTTCTGTAATTCAGTTCCTGTGTAGCCAAGTTTCCATTCCGTGTATTACTGATATCTTATGATGTTTCTTTTTCTGTGTGACTTATTTCAGTTAGAATCATCATACCTGAATCCACTCATTGTGCTGCTAAGGGCCTGATGACATAGATTTCATTGCTGAGTGATATTGCTTTGTAAGTGAATACCACAACTTCTTTATCCATTTTTCACTTTCTGCGATGTTGAACTTGTACTGTAAACGAGGTTCTTGTAAACAGAGCCGTTCCAAACTTTGGGGTGGCTGTGTCTTTTTGATTTTAATTTCCCTAAGCTATAGGACCATAAGTGGAAGTGCCCTAGGCTCTGTTGCTTTGTTTTTTAGATGTTTCAGGAAACACCATACACTTCTCCCGAGTGGTTGTTGGCAATTCACATCCCGTCCATCAGCATAACAAGGCTCCCAGTTCTCCATGGCCTGTCCTGCCTTTCTGGATTTTACACTTTTTTCAGATGGCCCTTTTGACCGGGGGGAAGTGAGACTTCATTGTAGTGCAGATTTCCTTTGCAAGCTTGCTTGGTTGGCCAAAAAGGGCGTATGCGTTTTTTCCTGAATATATTCAGGAAAAAACGCATACGCCCATTTTGGCCAAGTGCATCATTGTGGACGTTCTGCCTCTTTTCCTATGCTTTCAATGCAATTCCAGTCTACCTCCTGAAATCGGTTTCCTGCAATTCTGCCCCGCTTTCAAGTCCTCTTGGCAGCCTTACTTCAGTCTATTTTTGGACGATAGCTGTCATTTATAACTCTGCAGGTTTGTGAATTACAGTGCCCCTGAGCTCCTTTCTTCAACTCGCTTTCTTGTGACCTGGCCGCAACACCGCAGGATGGCTTCAGGCCCTAATCTGGTTCCGGCACGGCACGCTGAGCCTTTGGTTATTTCCTCTTCCTGGTGGGAAATGAGAGTTAAATTTGCCCGTCCAGACACCTCCAGCTAGCCTCTCATTGGTTCTCGCTATTCCTGTTCATCTTCCGCAGAAATTGCAAACTGGGCCAAACAGGAGGTTAAAGGCGCTGACTCTCCAAGTGGGGAGAGTGTTAGTAAAGCGTCTGGAATGTTGCACCCGAGTACCAGGGGAGGAAAACTGAGACATATTTGAACACGTCTCCCGATCACATGGTTGATCATACTCTGGGTTCCACATGCCTGTTTTAGCTGAAGGAAGAATACCTAAAACCTGGGTAATTGAAACCCGTGGAATGGGTACCATGCAATATGACTTCAAAGGGTCTTCATTTGCTCACCGAACCTCTCCAATCCTATCACTGCTGCGTTTATGCCCCTGTACACATGCTTGATTCTCTTTCGGAGACATAGCAATCCATAGGTTTTAAGATACTTACTAGTCAGGTACATTCTTAGGCGTTTAATATGCGGTGTTGAGTCCATTTCGTTGAGCAAGGAGTGGCTCTTGTCTATTCCATATTTGGCTTAAGGAACTTTATCTGTGCTCATTTCAATCTCTGGTTTTATGCAGCACCCCAACTCACCTTTACCCTTAAGCAAGCATAAGTTGGTTTTCTAAATTTGAGACCCTGTTCTGTTCTGTAATTCAGTTCCTCTGTAGCCAAGTTTCCATTCCGTGTATTACTGATATCTTATGATGTTTCTTTTTCTGTGTGACTTATTTCAGTTAGAATCATCATACCTGAATCCACTCATTGTGCTGCTAAGGGCCTGATGACATAGATTTCATTGCTGAGTGATATTGCTTTGTAAGTGAATACCACAACTTCTTTATCCATTTTTCACTTTCTGCGATGTTGAACTTGTACTGTAAACGAGGTTCTTGTAAACAGAGCCGTTCCAAACTTTGGGGTGGCTGTGTCTTTTTGATTTTAATTTCCCTAAGCTATAGGACCATAAGTGGAAGTGCCCTAGGCTCTGTTGCTTTGTTTTTTAGATGTTTCAGGAAACACCATACACTTCTCCCGAGTGGTTGTTGGCAATTCACATCCCGTCCATCAGCATAACAAGGCTCCCAGTTCTCCATGGCCTGTCCTGCCTTTCTGGATTTTACACTTTTTTCAGATGGCCCTTTTGACCGGGGGGAAGTGAGACTTCATTGTAGTGCAGATTTCCTTTGCAAGCTTGCTTGGTTGGCCAAAAAGGGCGTATGCGTTTTTTCCTGAATATATTCAGGAAAAAACGCATACGCCCATTTTGGCCAAGTGCATCATTGTGGACGTTCTGCCTCTTTTCCTATGCTTTCAATGCAATTCCAGTCTACCTCCTGAAATCGGTTTCCTGCAATTCTGCCCCGCTTTCAAGTCCTCTTGGCAGCCTTACTTCAGTCTATTTTTGGACGATAGCTGTCATTTATAACTCTGCAGGTTTGTGAATTACAGTGCCCCTGAGCTCCTTTCTTCAACTCGCTTTCTTGTGACCTGGCCGCAACACCGCAGGATGGCTTCAGGCCCTAATCTGGTTCCGGCACGGCACGCTGAGCCTTTGGTTATTTCCTCTTCCTGGTGGGAAATGAGAGTTAAATTTGCCCGTCCAGACACCTCCAGCTAGCCTCTCATTGGTTCTCGCTATTCCTGTTCATCTTCCGCAGAAATTGCAAACTGGGCCAAACAGGAGGTTAAAGGCGCTGACTCTCCAAGTGGGGAGAGTGTTAGTAAAGCGTCTGGAATGTTGCACCCGAGTACCAGGGGAGGAAAACTGAGACATATTTGAACACGTCTCCCGATCACATGGTTGATCATACTCTGGGTTCCACATGCCTGTTTTAGCTGAAGGAAGAATACCTAAAACCTGGGTAATTGAAACCCGTGGAATGGGTACCATGCAATATGACTTCAAAGGGTCTTCATTTGCTCACCGAACCTCTCCAATCCTATCACTGCTGCGTTTATGCCCCTGTACACATGCTTGATTCTCTTTCGGAGACATAGCAATCCATAGGTTTTAAGATACTTACTAGTCAGGTACATTCTTAGGCGTTTAATATGCGGTGTTGAGTCCATTTCGTTGAGCAAGGAGTGGCTCTTGTCTATTCCATATTTGGCTTAAGGAACTTTATCTGTGCTCATTTCAATCTCTGGTTTTATGCAGCACCCCAACTCACCTTTACCCTTAAGCAAGCATAAGTTGGTTTTCTAAATTTGAGACCCTGTTCTGTTCTGTAATTCAGTTCCTCTGTAGCCAAGTTTCCATTCCGTGTATTACTGATATCTTATGATGTTTCTTTTTCTGTGTGACTTATTTCAGTTAGAATCATCATACCTGAATCCACTCATTGTGCTGCTAAGGGCCTGATGACATAGATTTCATTGCTGAGTGATATTGCTTTGTAAGTGAATACCACAACTTCTTTATCCATTTTTCACTTTCTGCGATGTTGAACTTGTACTGTAAACGAGGTTCTTGTAAACAGAGCCGTTCCAAACTTTGGGGTGGCTGTGTCTTTTTGATTTTAATTTCCCTAAGCTATAGGACCATAAGTGGAAGTGCCCTAGGCTCTGTTGCTTTGTTTTTTAGATGTTTCAGGAAACACCATACACTTCTCCCGAGTGTCTGTTGGCAATTTACATCCCGCCCATCAGCATAACAAGGCTCCCAGTTCTCCATGGCCTGTCCTGCCTTTCTGGATTTTACACTTTTTTCAGATGGCCCTTTTGACCGGGGGGAAGTGAGACTTCATTGTAGTGCAGATTTCCTTTGCAAGCTTGCTTGGTTGGCCAAAAAGGGCGTATGCGTTTTTTCCTGAATATATTCAGGAAAAAACGCATACGCCCATTTTGGCCAAGTGCATCATTGTGGACGTTCTGCCTCTTTTCCTATGCTTTCAATGCAATTCCAGTCTACCTCCTGAAATCGGTTTCCTGCAATTCTGCCCCGCTTTCAAGTCCTCTTGGCAGCCTTACTTCAGTCTATTTTTGGACGATAGCTGTCATTTATAACTCTGCAGGTTTGTGAATTACAGTGCCCCTGAGCTCCTTTCTTCAACTCGCTTTCTTGTGACCTGGCCGCAACACCGCAGGATGGCTTCAGGCCCTAATCTGGTTCCGGCACGGCACGCTGAGCCTTTGGTTATTTCCTCTTCCTGTTGGGAAATGAGAGTTAAATTTGCCCGTCCAGACACCTCCAGCTAGCCTCTCATTGGTTCTCGCTATTCCTGTTCATCTTCCGCAGAAATTGCAAACTGGGCCAAACAGGAGGTTAAAGGCGCTGACTCTCCAAGTGGGGAGAGTGTTAGTAAAGCGTCTGGAATGTTGCACCCGAGTACCAGGGGAGGAAAACTGAGACATATTTGAACACGTCTCCCGATCACATGGTTGATCATACTCTGGGTTCCACATGCCTGTTTTAGCTGAAGGAAGAATACCTAAAACCTGGGTAGTTGAAACCCGTGGAATGGGTACCATGCAATATGACTTGAAAGGGTCTTCATTTGCTCACTGAACCTCTCCAATCCTATCACTGCTGCGTTTATGCCCCTGTACACATGCTTGATTCTCTTTCGGAGACATAGCAATCCATAGGTTTTAAGATACTTACTAGTCAGGTACATTCTTAGGCGTTTAATATGCGGTGTTGAGTCCATTTCGTTGAGCAAGGAGTGGCTCTTGTCTATTCCATATTTGGCTTAAGGAACTTTATCTGTGCTCATTTCAATCTCTGGTTTTATGCAGCACCCCAACTCACCTTTACCCTTAAGCAAGCATAAGTTGGTTTTCTAAATTTGAGACCCTGTTCTGTTCTGTAATTCAGTTCCTGTGTAGCCAAGTTTCCATTCCGTGTATTACTGATATCTTATGATGTTTCTTTTTCTGTGTGACTTATTTCAGTTAGAATCATCATACCTGAATCCACTCATTGTGCTGCTAAGGGCCTGATGACATAGATTTCATTGCTGAGTGATATTGCTTTGTAAGTGAATACCACAACTTCTTTATCCATTTTTCACTTTCTGCGATGTTGAACTTGTACGGTAAAAGAGGTTCTTGTAAACAGAGCCGTTCCAAACTTTGGGGTGGCTGTGTCTTTTTGATTTTAATTTCCCTAAGCTATAGGACCATAAGTGGAAGTGCCCTAGGCTCTGTTGCTTTGTTTTTTAGATGTTTTAGGAAACACCATACACTTCTCCCGAGTGGTTGTTGGCAATTTACATCCCGCCCATCAGCATAACAAGGCTCCCTGTTCTCCATGGCCTGTCCTGCCTTTCTGGATTTTACACTTTTTTCAGATGGCCCTTTTGACCGCGGGGAAGTGAGACTTCATTGTAGTGCAGATTTCCTTTGCAAGCTTGCTTGGTTGGCCAAAAAGGGCGTATGCGTTTTTTCCTGAATATATTCAGGAAAAAACGCATACGCCCTTTTTGGCCAAGTGCATCATTGTGGACGTTCTGCCTCTTTTCCTATGCTTTCAATGCAATTCCAGTCTACCTCCTGAAATCGGTTTCCTGCAATTCTGCCCCGATTTCAAGTCCTCTTGGCAGCCTTACTTCAGTCTATTTTTGGACGATACCTGTCATTTATAACTCTGCAGGTTTGTGAATTACAGTGCCCCTGAGCTCCTTTCTTCAACTCGCTTTCTTTTGAGCTGGCCGCAACACCGCAGGATGGCTTCAGGCCCTAATCTGGTTCCGGTACGGCACGCTGAGCCTTTGGTTATTTCCTCTTCCTGGTGGGAAATGAGAGTTAAATTTGCCCATCCAGACACCTCCAGCTAGCCTCTCATTGGTTCTCGCTATTCCTGTTCATCTTCCGCAGAAATTGCAAAGTGGGCCAAACAGGAGGTTAAAGGCGCTGACTCTCCAAGTGGGGAGAGTGTTAGTAAAGCGTCTGGAATGTTGCACCCGAGTACCAGGGGAGGAAAACTGAGACATATTTGAACACGTCTCCCGTTCACATGGTTGATCATACTTGGGTTCCACATGCATGTTTTAGCTGAAGGAAGAATACCTTAAACCTGGAGAGTTAAGACCCGTGTAATGGGTACCATGCAATATGACTTCAAAGGGTCTTCATTTGCTCACCGAACCTCTCCAATCCTATCACTGCTGCGTTTATGCCCCTGTACACATGCTTGATTCTCTTTCGGAGACATAGCAATCCATAGGTTTTAAGATACTTACTAGTCAGGTACATTCTTAGGCGTTTAATATGCGGTGTTGAGTCCATTTCGTTGAGCAAGGAGTGGCTCTTGTCTATTCCATATTTGGCTTAAGGAACTTTATCTGTGCTCATTTCAATCTCTGGTTTTATGCAGCAACCCAACTCACCTTTCCCCTTAAGCAAGCATAAGTTGGTTTTCTAAATTTGAGAACCTGTTCTGTTTTGGAATTCAGTTCCTGTGTAGCCAAGTTTACATTCCGTGTATTAGTGACATCTTATGATGTTTCTTTTTCTGTGTGACTTATTTCAGTTAGAATCATCGTATCTGAATCTACTCATTATGCTGCTACGTGCCTGATGACATAGATTTCATTGCTGAGTTATACTGCATTGTACGTAAGTACCACAAGTTCTTTATCCATTTTTCACTTTCTGCGATGTTGAACTTGTACGGTAAAAGAGGTTCTTGTAAACAGAGCCGTTCCAAACTTTGGGGTGGCTGTGTCTTTTTGATTTTAATTTCCCTAAGCTATAGGACCATAAGTGGAAGTGCCCTAGGCTCTGTTGCTTTGTTTTTTAGATGTTTCAGGAAACACCATACACTTCTCCCGAGTGTCTGTTGGCAATTTACATCCCGCCCTTCAGCATAACAAGGCTCCCAGTTCTCAATGGCCTGTACTGCCTTTCTGGATTTTACACTTTTTTCAGATGGCCCTTTTGACCAGGGGTAAGTGAGACTTCATTGTAGTGCAGATTTCCTTTGCAAGCTTGCTTGGTTGGCCAAAAAGGGCGTATGCGTTTTTTCCTGAATATATTCAGGAAAAAACGCATACGCCCTTTTTGGCCAAGTGCATTATTGTGGACGTTCTGCCTCTTTTCCTATGCTTTCAATGCAATTCCAGTCTACCTCCTGAAATCGGTTTCCTGCAATTCTGCCCCGCTTTCAAGTCCTCTTGGCAGCCTTACTTCAGTCTATTTTTGGACGATAGCTGTCATTTATAACTCTGCAGGTTTGTGAATTACAGTGCCCCTGAGCTCCTTTCTTCAACTCGCTTTCTTTTGAGCTGGCCGCAACACCGCAGGATGGCTTCAGGCCCTAATCTGGTTCCGGCACGGCACGCTGAGCCTTTGGTTAATTCCTCTTCCTGGTGGGAAATGAGAGTTAAATTTGGCCGTCCAGACACCTCCAGCTAGTCTCTCATTGGTTCTCGCTATTCCTGTTCATCTTCCGCAGAAATTGCAAACTGGGCCAAACAGGAGGTTAAAGGGACTGACTCTCCAAGTGGGGAGAGTGTTAGTAAAGCGTCTGGAATGTTGCACCCGAGTACCAGGGGAGGAAAACTGAGACATATTTGAACACGTCTCCCGTTCACATGGTTGATCATACTTGGGTTCCACATGCATGTTTTAGCTGAAGGAAGAATACCTTAAACCTGGAGAGTTAAGACCCGTGTAATGGGTACCATGCAATATGACTTCAAAGGGTCTTCATTTGCTCACCGAACCTCTCCAATCCTATCACTGCTGCGTTTATGCCCCTGTACACATGCTTGATTCTCTTTCGGAGATATAGCAATCCATAGGTTTTAAGATACTTACTAGTCAGGTACATTCTTAGGTGTTTAATATGCGGTGTTGAGTCCATTTCGTTGAGCAAGGAGTAGCTCTTGTCTATTCCATATTTGACTTAAGGAACTTTATCTGTGCTCATTTCAATCTCTGGTTTTATGCAGCACCCCAACTCACCTTTACCCTTAAGCAAGCATAAGTTGGTTTTCTAAATTTGAGACCCTGTTCTGTTCTGTAATTCAGTTCCTGTGTAGCCAAGTTTACATTCCGTGTATTACTGATATCTTATGATGTTTCTTTTTCTGTGTGACTTATTTCAGTTAGAATCATCATACCTGAATCCACTCATTGTGATGCTAAGGGCCTGATGACATAGATTTCATTGCTGAGTGATATTGCTTTGTAAGTAAATACAAAAACTTCTTTATCCATTTTTCACTTTCTGCGATGTTGAACTTGTACTGTAAACGAGGTTCTTGTAAACAGAGGCGTCCCAAACTTTGGGGTGGCTGTGTCTTTTTGATTTTAATTTCCCTAAGCTATAGGACCATAAGTGGCAGTGCCCTAGGCTCTGTTGCTTTGTTTTTTAGATGTTTCATGAAACACCATACACTTCTCCCGAGTGTCTGTTGGCAATTTACATCCCGCCCATCAGCATAACAAGGCTCCCAGTTCTCCATGGCCTGTCCTGCCTTTCTGGATTTTACACTTTTTTCAGATGGCCCTTTTGACCGGGGGGAAGTGAGACTTCATTGTAGTGCAGATTTCCTTTGCAAGCTTGCTTGGTTGGCCAAAAAGGGCGTATGCGTTTTTTCCTGAATATATTCAGGAAAAAACGCATACGCCCTTTTTGGCCAAGTGCATCATTGTCGACGTTCTGCCTCTTTTCCTATGCTTTCAATGCAATTCCAGTCTACCTCCTGAAATCGGTTTCCTGCAATTCTGCCCCGCTTTCAAGTCCTCTTGGCAGCCTTACTTCAGTCTATTTTTGGACGATAGCTGTCATTTATAACTCTGCAGGTTTGTGAATTACAGTGCCCCTGAGCTCCTTTCTTCAACTCGTTTTCTTGTGACCTGGCCGCAACACCGCAGGATGGCTTCAGGCCCTAATCTGGTTCCGGCCCGGCATGCTGAGTCTTTGGTTAATTCCTCTTCCTGGTAGGAAATGAGAGTTAAATTTGCCCGTCCAGACACCTCCAGCTAGCCTCTCATTGGTTCTCGCTATTCCTGTTCATCTTCCGCAGAAATTGCAAACTGGGCCAAACAGGAGGTTAAAGGGACTGACTCTCCAAGTGGGGAGAGTGTTAGTAAAGCGTCTGGAATGTTGCACCCGAGTACCAGGGGAGGAAAACTGAGACATATTTGAACACGTCTCCCGATCACATGGTTGATCATACTCTAGGTTCCACATGCATGTTTTAGCTGAAGGAAGAATACCTTAAACCTGGGTAGTTGAAAACCGTGGAATGGGTACCATGCAATATGACTTCAAAGGGTCTTCATTTGCTCACCGAACCTCTCCAATCCTATCACTGCTGCGTTTATGCCCCTGTACACATGCTTGATTCTCTTTCAGAGACATAGCAATCTATAGGTTTTAAGATACTTACAAGTCAGGTACATACTTAGGCGTTTAATATGCGGTGTTGAGTCCATTTCGTTGAGCAAGGAGTAGCTCTTGTCTATTCCATATTTGGCTTAAGGAACTTTATCTGTGCTCATTTCAATCTCTGGTTTTATGCAGCACCCCAACTCACCTTTACCCTTAAGCAAGCATAAGTTGTTTTTCTAAATTTGTGACCCAGTTCTGTTCTGTAATTCAGTTCCTGTGTAGCCAAGTTTCCATTCCGTGTATTACTGATATCTTATGATGTTTCTTTTTCTGTGTGACTTATTTCAGTTAGAATCATCATACCTGAATCCACTCATTGTGCTGCTAAGGGCCTGATGACATAGATTTCATTGCTGAGTGATATTGCTTTGTAAGTGAATACCACAACTTCTTTATCCATTTTTCACTTTCTGCGATGTTGAACTTGTACTGTAAACGAGATTCTTGTAAACAGAGCCGTTCCAAACTTTGGGGTGGCTGTGTCTTTTTGATTTTAATTTCCGTAAGCTATAGGACCATAAGTGGAAGTGCCCTAGGTTCTGTTGCTTTGTTTTTTAGATGTTTCAGGAAACACCATACACTTCTCCCGAGTGGTTGTTGGCAATTTACATCCCGCCCATCAGCATAACAAGGCTCCCAGTTCTCCATGGCCTGTCCTGCCTTTCTGGATTTTACACTTTTTTCAGATGGCCCTTTTGACCGGGGGGAAGTGAGACTTCATTGTAGTGCAGATTTCCTTTGCAAGCTTGCTTGGTTGGCCAAAAAGGGCGTATGCGTTTTTTCCTGAATATATTCAGGAAAAAACGCATACGCCCTTTTTGGCCAAGTGCATCATTGTGGACGTTCTGCCTCTTTTCCTATGCTTTCAATGCAATTCCAGTCTACCTCCTGAAATCGGTTTCCTGCAATTCTGCCCCGCTTTCAAGTCCTCTTGGCAGCCTTACTTCAGTCTATTTTTGGACGATAGCTGTCATTTATAACTCTGCAGGTTTGTGAATTACAGTGCCCCTGAGCTCCTTTCTTCAACTTGCTTTCTTGTGACCTGGCCGCAACACCGCAGGATGGCTTCAGGCCCTAATCTGGTTCCGGCACGGCACGCTGAGCCTTTGGTTATTTCCTCTTCCTGGTGGGAAATGAGAGTTAAATTTGCCCGTCCAAACACCTCCAGCTAGTCTCTCATTGGTTCTCGCTATTCCTGTTCATCTTCCGCAGAAATTGCAAACTGGGCCAAACAGGAGGTTAAAGGCGCTGACTCTCCAAGTGGGGAGAGTGTTAGTAAAGCGTCTGGAATGTTGCACCCGAGTACCAGGGGAGGAAATCTGAGACATATTTGAACACGTCTCCCGTTCACATGGTTGATCATACTTGGGTTCCACATGCATGTTTTAGCTGAAGGAAGAATACCTTAAACCTGGAGAGTTAAGACCCGTGTAATGGGTACCATGCAATATGACTTCAAAGGGTCTTCATTTGCTCACCAAACCTCTCCAATCCTATCACTGCTGCGTTTATGCCCCTGTACACATGCTTGATTCTCTTTCAGAGACATAGCAATCCATAGGTTTTAAGATACTTACTAGTCATGTACATTCTTAGACGTTTAATATGCGGTGTTGAGTCCATTTCGTTGAGCAAGGAGTAGCTCTTGTCTATTCCATATTTGACTTAAGGAACTTTATCTGTGCTCATTTCAATCTCTGGTTTTATGCAGCACCCCAACTCACCTTTCCCCTTAAGCAAGCATAAGTTGGTTTTCTAAATTTGAGACCCTGTTCTGTTCTGTAATTCAGTTCCTGTGTAGCCAAGTTTACATTCCGTGTATTACTGATATCTTATGATGTTTCTTTTTCTGTGTGACTTATTTCAGTTAGAATCATCATACCTGAATCCACTCATTGTGATGCTAAGGGCCTGATGACATAGATTTCATTGCTGAGTGATATTGCTTTGTAAGTAAATACCACAACTTCTTTATCCATTTTTCACTTTCTGCGATGTTGAACTTGTACTGTAAACGAGGTTCTTGTAAACAGAGGCGTCCCAAACTTTGGGGTGGCTGTGTCTTTTTGATTTTAATTTCCCTAAGCTATAGGACCATAAGTGGCAGTGCCCTAGGCTCTGTTGCTTTGTTTTTTAGATGTTTCAGGAAACACCATACACTTCTCCCGAGTGTCTGTTGGCAATTTACATCCTGCCCATCAGCATAACAAGGCTCCCAGTTCTCCATGGCCTGTCCTGCCTTTCTGGATTTTACACTTTTTTCAGATGGCCCTTTTGACTGGGGGGAAGTGAGACTTCATTGTAGTGCAGATTTCCTTTGCAAGCTTGCTTGGTTGGCCAAAAAGGGCGTATGCGTTTTTTCCTGAATATATTCAGGAAAAAACGCATACGCCCTTTTTGGCCAAGTGCATCATTGTGGACGTTCTGCCTCTTTTCCTATGCTTTCAATGCAATTCCAGTCTACCTCCTGAAATCGGTTTCCTGCAATTCTGCCCCGCTTTCAAGTCCTCTTGGCAGCCTTACTTCAGTCTGTTTTTGGACGATAGCTTTCATTTATAACTCTGCAGGTTTGTGAATTACAGTGCCCCTGAGCTCCTTTCTTCAACTCGCTTTCTTTTGAGCTGGCCGCAACACCGCAGGATGGCTTCAGGCCCTAATCTGGTTCCGGTACGGCACGCTGAGCCTTTGGTTATTTCCTCTTCCTGTTGGGAAATGAGAGTTAAATTTGCCCGTCCAGACACCTCCAGCTAGACTCTCATTGGTTCTCGCTATTCCTGTTCATCATCCGCAGAAATTGCAAACTGGGCCAAACAGGAGGTTAAAGGCGCTGACTCTCCAAGTGGGGAGAGTGTTAGTAAAGCGTCTGGAATGTTGCACCCGAGTACCAGGGGAGGAAAACTGAGACATATTTGAACACGTCTCCCGTTCACATGGTTGATCATACTTGGGTTCCACATGCATGTTTTAGCTGAAGGAAGAATACCCTAAACCTGGAGAATTGAGACCCGTGTAATGGGTACCATGCAATATGACTTCAAAGGGTCTTCATTTGCTCACCGAACCTCTCCAATCCTATCACTGCTGCGTTTATGCCCCTGTACACATGCTTGATTCTCTTTCGGAGACATAGCAATCCATAGGTTTTAAGATACTTACTAGTCAGGCACATTCTTAGGCGTTTAATATGCGGTGTTGTGTCCATTTCGTTGAGCAAGGAGTAGCTCTTGTCTATTCCATATTTGACTTAAGGAACTTTATCTGTGCTCATTTCAATCTCTGGTTTTATGCAGCACCCCAACTCACCTTTCCCCTTAAGCAAGCATAAGTTGGTTTTCTAAATTTGAGACCCTGTTCTGTTCTGTAATTCAGTTCCTGTGTAGCCAAGTTTACATTCCGTGTATTACTGATATCTTATGATGTTTCTTTTTCTGTGTGACTTACTTCAGTTAGAATCATCATACCTGAATCCACTCATTGTGATGCTAAGGGCCTGATGACATAGATTTCATTGCTGAGTGATATTGCTTTGTAAGTAAATACCACAACTTCTTTATCCATTTTTCACTTTCTGCGATGTTGAACTTGTACTGTAAACGAGGTTCTTGTAAACAGAGGCGTCCCAAACTTTGGGGTGGCTGTGTCTTTTTGATTTTAATTTCCCTAAGCTATAGGACCATAAGTGGCAGTGCCCTTGGCTCTGTTGCTTTGTTTTTTAGATGTTTCAGGAAACACCATACACTTCCCCCGAGTGTCTGTTGGCAATTTACATCCCGCCCATCAGCATAACAAGGCTCCCAGTTCTCCATGGCCTGTCCTGCCTTTCTGGATTTTACACTTTTTTCAGATGGCCCTTTTGACCGGGGGGAAGTGAGACTTCATTGTAGTGCAGATTTCCTTTGCAAGCTTGCTTGGTTGGCCAAAAAGGGCGTATGCGTTTTTTCCTGAATATATTCAGGAAAAAACGCATACACCCTTTTTGGCCAAGTGCATCATTGTGGACGTTCTGCCTCTTTTCCTATGCTTTCAATGCAATTCCAGTCTACCTCCTGAAATCGGTTTCCTGCAATTCTGCCCCGCTTTCAAGTCCTCTTGGCAGCCTTACTTCAGTCTATTTTTGGACGATAGCTGTCATTTATAACTCTGCAGGTTTGTGAATTACAGTGCCTCTGAGCTCCTTTCTTCAACTCGCTTTCTTGTGACCTGGCCGCAACACCGCAGGATGGCTTCAGGCCCTAATCTGGTTCCGGCCCGGCATGCTGAGCCTTTGGTTAATTCCTCTTCCTGGTGGGAAATGAGAGTTAAATTTGCCCGTCCAGACACCTCCAGCTAGCCTCTCATTGGTTCTCGCTATTCCTGTTCATCTTCCGCAGAAATTGCAAACTGGGCCAAACAGGAGGTTAAAGGCGCTGACTCTCCAAGTGGGGAGAGTGTTAGTCAAGCGTCTGGAATGTTGCACCCGAGTACCAGGGGAGGAAAACTGAGACATATTTGAACACGTCTCCCGATCACATGGTTGATCATACTCTAGGTTCCACATGCATGTTTTAGCTGAAGGAAGAATACCTTAAACCTGGGTAGTTGAAACCCGTGGAATGGGTACCATGCAATATGACTTCAAAGGGTCTTCATTTGCTCACCGAACCTCTCCAATCCTATCACTGCTGCGTTTATGCCCCTGTACACATGCTTGATTCTCTTTCGGAGACATAGCAAAATATAGGTTTTAAGATACTTACAAGTCAGGTACATTCTTAGGCGTTTAATATGCGGTGTTGAGTCCATTTCGTTGAGCAAGGAGTAGCTCTTGTCTATTCCATATTTGGCTTAAGGAACTTTATCTGTGCTCATTTCAATCTCTGGTTTTATGCAGCACCCCAACTCACCTTTACCCTTAAGCAAGCATAAGTTGTTTTTCTAAATTTGTGACCCAGTTCTGTTCTGTAATTCAGTTCCTGTGTAGCCAAGTTTCCATTCCGTGTATTACTGATATCTTATGATGTTTCTTTTTCTGTGTGACTTATTTCAGTTAGAATCATCATACCTGAATCCACTCATTGTGCTGCTAAGGGCCTGATGACATAGATTTCATTGCTGAGTGATATTGCTTTGTAAGTGAATACCACAACTTCTTTATCCATTTTTCACTTTCTGCGATGTTGAACTTGTACTGTAAACGAGGATCTTGTAAACAGAGCCGTTCCAAACTTTGGGGTGGCTGTGTCTTTTTGATTTTAATTTCCGTAAGCTATAGGACCATACGTGGAAGTGCCCTAGGTTCTGTTGCTTTGTTTTTTAGATGTTTCAGGAAACACCATACACTTCTCCCGAGTGGTTGTTGGCAATTTACATCCCGCCCATCAGCATAACAAGGCTCCCAGTTCTCCATGGCCTGTCCTGCCTTTCTGGATTTTACACTTTTTTCAGATGGCCCTTTTGACCGGGGGGAAGTGAGACTTCATTGTAGTGCAGATTTCCTTTGCAAGCTTGCTTGGTTGGCCAAAAAGGGCGTATGCGTTTTTTCCTGAATATATTCAGGAAAAAACGCATACGCCCTTTTTGGCCAAGTGCATCATTGTGGATGTTCTGCCTCTTTTCCTATGCTTTCAATGCAATTCCAGTCTACCTCCTGAAATCGGTTTCCTGCAATTCTGCCCCGCTTTCAAGTCCTCTTGGCAGCCTTACTTCAGTCTATTTTTGGACGATAGCTGTCATTTATAACTCTGCAGGTTTGTGAATTACAGTGCCCCTGAGCTCCTTTCTTCAACTTGCTTTCTTGTGACCTGGCCGCAACACCGCAGGATGGCTTCAGGCCCTAATCTGGTTCCGGCACGGCATGCTGAGCCTTTGGTTATTTCCTCTTCCTGGTGGGAAATGAGAGTTAAATTTGCCCGTCCAAACACCTCCAGCTAGTCTCTCATTGGTTCTCGCTATTCCTGTTCATCTTCCGCAGAAATTGCAAACTGGGCCAAACAGGAGGTTAAAGGCGCTGACTCTTCAAGTGGGGAGAGTGTTAGTAAAGCGTCTGGAATGTTGCACCCGAGTACCAGGGGAGGAAAACTGAGACATATTTGAACACGTCTCCCGTTCACATGGTCGATCATACTTGGGTTCCACATGCATGTTTTAGCTGAAGGAAGAATACCTTAAACCTGGAGAGTTAAGACCCGTGTAATGGGTACCATGCAATATGACTTCAAAGGGTCTTCATTTGCTCACCGAACCTCTCCAATCCTATCACTGCTGCGTTTATGCCCCTGTAAACATGCTTGATTCTCTTTCGGAGACATAGCAATCCATAGGTTTTAAGATACTTACTAGTCAGGTACATTCTTAGACGTTTAATATGCGGTGTTGAGTCCATTTCGTTGAGCAAGGAGTAGCTCTTGTCTATTCCATATTTGACTTAAGGAACTTTATCTGTGCTCATTTCAATCTCTGGTTTTATGCAGCACCCCAACTCACCTTTACCCTTAAGCAAGCATAGTTGGTTTTCTAAATTTGAGACCCTGTTCTGTTCTGTAATTCAGTTCCTGTGTAGCCAAGTTTACATTCCGTGTATTACTGATATCTTATGATGTTTCTTTTTCTGTGTGACTTACTTCAGTTAGAATCATCATACCTGAATCCACTCATTGTGCTGCTAAGGGCCTGATGACACAGATTTCATTGCTGAGTGATATTGCTTTGTAAGTAAATACCACAACTTCTTTATCCATTTTTCACTTTCTGCGATGTTGAACTTGTACTGTAAACGAGGTTCTTGTAAACAGAGGCGTCCCAAACTTTGGGGTGGCTGTGTCTTTTTGATTTTAATTTCCCTAAGCTATAGGACCATAAGTGGCAGTGCCCTAGGCTCTGTTGCTTTGTTTTTTAGATGTTTCAGGAAACACCATACACTTCTCCCGAGTGTCTGTTGGCAATTTACATCCCGCCCATCAGCATAACAAGGCTCCCAGTTCTCCATGGCCTGTCCTGCCTTTCTGGATTTTACACTTTTTTCAGATGGCCCTTTTGACCTGGGGGAAGTGAGACTTCATTGTAGTGCAGATTTCCTTTGCAAGCTTGCTTGGTTGGCCAAATAGGGCGTATGCGTTTTTTCCTGAATATATTCAGGAAAAAACGCATACGCCCTTTTTGGCCAAGTGCATCATTGTGGACGTTCTGCCTCTTTTCCTATGCTTTCAATGCAATTCCAGTCTACCTCCTGAAATCGGTTTCCTGCAATTCTGCCCCGCTTTCAAGTCCTCTTGGCAGCCTTACTTCAGTATGTTTTTGGACGATAGCTGTCATTTATAACTCTGCAGGTTTGTGAATTACAGTGCCCCTGAGCTCCTTTCTTCAACTCGCTTTCTTTTGAGCTGGCCGCAACACCGCAGGATGGCTTCAGGCCCTAATCTGGTTCCGGTACGGCACGCTGAGCCTTTGGTTATTTCCTCTTCCTTGTGGGAAATGAGAGTTAAATTTGCCCGTCCAGACACCTCCAGCTAGCCTCTCATTGGTTCTCGCTATTCCTGTTCATCTTCCGCAGAAATTGCAAACTGGGCCAAACAGGAGGTTAAAGGCGCTGACTCTCCAAGTAGGGAGAGTGATAGTAAAGCATCTGGAATGTTGCACCCGAGTACCAGGGGAGGAAAACTGAGACATATTTGAACACGTCTCCCGATTACATGGTTGATCATACTCTAGGTTCCACATGCATGTTTTAGCTGAAGGAAGAATACCTTAAACCTGGGTAGTTGAAACCCGTGGAATGGGTACCATGCAATATGACTTCAAAGGGTCTTCATTTGCTCACCGAACCTCTCCAATCCTATCACTGCTGCGTTTATGCCCCTGTACACATGCTTGATTCTCTTTCGGAGACATAGCAATCTATAGGTTTTAAGATACTTACTAGTCAGGTACATTCTTAGGCGTTTAATATGTGGTGTTGAGTCCATTTCGTTGAGCAAGGAGTAGCTCTTGTCTATTCCATATTTGGCTTAAGGAACTTTATCTGTGCTCATTTCAATCTCTGGTTTTATGCAGCACCCCAACTCACCTTTACCCTTAAGCGAGCATAAGTTGTTTTTCTAAATTTGTGACCCAGTTCTGTTCTGTAATTCAGTTCCTGTGTAGCCAAGTTTCCATTCCGTGTATTACTGATACCTTATGATGTTTCTTTTTCTGTGTGACTTACTTCAGTTAGAATCATCATACCTGAATCCACTCATTGTGCTGCTAAGGGCCTGATGACACAGATTTCATTGCTGAGTGATATTGCTTTGTAAGTAAATACCACAACTTCTTTATCCATTTTTCACTTTCTGCGATGTTGAACTTGTACTGTAAACGAGGTTCTTGTAAACAGAGGCGTCCCAAACTTTGGGGTGGCTGTGTCTTTTTGATTTTAATTTCCCTAAGCTATAGGACCATAAGTGGAAGTGCCCTAGGTTCTGTTGCTTTGTTTTTTAGATGTTTCAGGAAACACCATACACTTCTCCCGAGTGTCTGTTGGCAATTTACATCCCGCCCATCAGCATAACAAGGCTCCCAGTTCTCCATGGCCTGTCCTGCCTTTCTGGATTTTACACTTTTTTCAGATGGCCCTTTTGACCGGGGGGAAGTGAGACTTCATTGTAGTGCAGATTTCCTTTGCAAGCTTGCTTGGTTGGCCAAAAAGGGCGTATGCGTTTTTTCCTGAATATATTCAGGAAAAAACGCATACACCCTTTTTGGCCAAGTGCATCATTGTGGACGTTCTGCCTCTTTTCCTATGCTTTCAATGCAATTCCAGTCTACCTCCTGAAATTGGTTTCCTGCAATTCTGCCCCGCTTTCAAGTCCTCTTGGCAGCCTTACTTCAGTCTATTTTTGGACGATAGCTGTCATTTATAACTCTGCAGGTTTGTGAATTACAGTGCCCCTGAGCTCCTTTCTTCAACTCGCTTTCTTTTGAGCTGGCCGCAACACCGCAGGATGGCTTCAGGCCCTAATCTGGTTCCGGTACGGCACGCTGAGCCTTTGCTTATTTCCTCTTCCTTGTGGGAAATGAGAGTTAAATTTGCCCGTCCAGACACCTCCAGCTAGCCTCTCATTGGTTCTCGCTATTCCTGTTCATCTTCCGCAGAAATTGCAAACTGGGCCAAACAGGAGGTTAAAGGCGCTGACTCTCCAAGTGGGGAGAGTGTTAGTAAAGCGTCTGGAATGTTGCACCCGAGTACCAGGGGAGGAAAACTGAGACATATTTGAACACGTCTCCCGTTCACATGGTTGATCATACTTGGGTTCCACATGCATGTTTTAGCTGAAGGAAGAATACCTTAAACCTGGGTAGTTGAAACCCGTGGAATGGGTACCATGCAATATGACTTCAAAGTGTCTTCATTTGCTCACCGAACCTCTCCAATCCTATCACTGCTGCGTTTATGCCCCTGTACACATGCTTGATTCTCTTTCGGAGACATAGCAATCCATAGGTTTTAAGATACTTACTAGTCAGGCACATTCTTAGGCGTTTAATATGCGGTGTTGAGTCCATTTCGTTGAGCAAGGAGTAGCTCTTGTCTATTCCATATTTGACTTAAGGAACTTTATCTGTGCTCATTTCAATCTCTGGTTTTATGCAGCACCCCAACTCACCTTTCCCCTTAAGCAAGCATAAGTTGGTTTTCTAAATTTGAGACCCTGTTCTGTTCTGTAATTCAGTTCCTGTGTAGCCAAGTTTACATTCCGTGTATTACTGATATCTTATGATGTTTCTTTTTCTGTGTGACTTACTTCAGTTAGAATCATCATACCTGAATCCACTCATTGTGATGCTAAGGGCCTGATGACATAGATTTCATTGCTGAGTGATATTGCTTTGTAAGTAAATACCACAACTTCTTTATCCATTTTTCACTTTCTGCGATGTTGAACTTGTACTGTAAACGAGATTCTTGTAAACAGAGGCGTCCCAAACTTTGGGGTGGCTGTGTCTTTTTGATTTTAATTTCCCTAAGCTATAGGACCATAAGTGGCAGTGCCCTTGGCTCTGTTGCTTTGTTTTTTAGATGTTTCAGGAAACACCATACACTTCCCCCGAGTGTCTGTTGGCAATTTACATCCCGCCCATCAGCATAACAAGGCTCCCAGTTCTCCATGGCCTGTCCTGCCTTTCTGGATTTTACACTTTTTTCAGATGGCCCTTTTGACCGGGGGGAAGTGAGACTTCATTGTAGTGCAGATTTCCTTTGCAAGCTTGCTTGGTTGGCCAAAAAGGGCGTATGCGTTTTTTCCTGAATATATTCAGGAAAAAACGCATACACCCTTTTTGGCCAAGTGCATCATTGTGGACGTTCTGCCTCTTTTCCTATGCTTTCAATGCAATTCCAGTCTACCTCCTGAAATCGGTTTCCTGCAATTCTGCCCCGCTTTCAAGTCCTCTTGGCAGCCTTACTTCAGTCTATTTTTGGACGATAGCTGTCATTTATAACTCTGCAGGTTTGTGAATTACAGTGCCCCTGAGCTCCTTTCTTCAACTCGCTTTCTTTTGAGCTGGCCGCAACACCGCAGGATGGCTTCAGGCCCTAATCTGGTTCCGGTACGGCACGCTGAGCCTTTGGTTATTTCCTCTTCCTTGTGGGAAATGAGAGTTAAATTTGCCCGTCCAGACACCTCCAGCTAGCCTCTCATTGGTTCTCGCTATTCCTGTTCATCTTCCGCAGAAATTGCAAACTGGGCCAAACAGGAGGTTAAAGGCGCTGACTCTCCAAGTGGGGAGAGTGTTAGTAAAGCGTCTGGAATGTTGCACCCGAGTACCAGGGGAGGAAAACTGAGACATATTTGAACACGTCTCCCGTTCACATGGTTGATCATACTTGGGTTCCACATGCATGTTTTAGCTGAAGGAAGAATACCTTAAACCTGGGTAGTTGAAACCCGTGGAATGGGTACCATGCAATATGACTTCAAAGTGTCTTCATTTGCTCACCGAACCTCTCCAATCCTATCACTGCTGCGTTTATGCCCCTGTACACATGCTTGATTCTCTTTCGGAGACATAGCAAAATATAGGTTTTAAGATACTTACAAGTCAGGTACATTCTTAGGCGTTTAATATGCGGTGTTGAGTCCATTTCGTTGAGCAAGGAGTAGCTCTTGTCTATTCCATATTTGGCTTAAGGAACTTTATCTGTGCTCATTTCAATCTCTGGTTTTATGCAGCACCCCAACTCACCTTTACCCTTAAGCAAGCATAAGTTGTTTTTCTAAATTTGTGACCCAGTTCTGTTCTGTAATTCAGTTCCTGTGTAGCCAAGTTTCCATTCCGTGTATTACTGATATCTTATGATGTTTCTTTTTCTGTGTGACTTATTTCAGTTAGAATCATCATACCTGAATCCACTCATTGTGCTGCTAAGGGCCTGATGACATAGATTTCATTGCTGAGTGATATTGCTTTGTAAGTGAATACCACAACTTCTTTATCCATTTTTCACTTTCTGCGATGTTGAACTTGTACTGTAAACGAGGATCTTGTAAACAGAGCCGTTCCAAACTTTGGGGTGGCTGTGTCTTTTTGATTTTAATTTCCCTAAGCTATAGGACCATAAGTGGAAGTGCCCTAGGCTCTGTTGCTTTGTTTTTTAGATGTTTCAGGAAACACCATACACTTCTCCCGAGTGTCTGTTGGCAATTTACATCCCGCCCATCAGCATAACAAGGCTCCCAGTTCTCCATGGCCTGTCCTGCCTTTCTGGATTTTACACTTTTTTCAGATGGCCCTTTTGACCGGGGGGAAGTGAGACTTCATTGTAGTGCAGATTTCCTTTGCAAGCTTGCTTGGTTGGCCAAAAAGGGCGTATGCGTTTTTTCCTGAATATATTCAGGAAAAAACGCATACGCCCTTTTTGGCCAAGTGCATCATTGTGGACGTTCTGCCTCTTTTCCTATGCTTTCAATGCAATTCCAGTCTACCTCCTGAAATCAGTTTCCTGCTATTCTGCCCCGCTTTCAAGTCCTCTTGGCAGCCTTACTTCAGTCTATTTTTGGACGATAGCTGTCATTTATAACTCTGCAGGTTTGTGAATTACAGTGCCCCTGAGCTCCTTTCTTCAACTCGCTTTCTTGTGACCTGACCGCAACACCGCAGGATGGCTTCAGGCCCTAATCTGGTTCCGGCCCGGCATGCTGAGCCTTTGGTTAATTCCTCTTCCTGGTGGGAAATGAGAGTTAAATTTGCCCGTCCAGACACCTCCAGCTAGCCTCTCATTGGTTCTCGCTATTCCTGTTCATCTTCCGCAGAAATTGCAAACTGGGCCAAACAGGAGGTTAAAGGGACTGACTCTCCAAGTGGGGAGAGTGTTAGTAAAGCGTCTGGAATGTTGCACCCGAGTACCAGGGGAGGAAAACTGAGACATATTTGAACACGTCTCCCGTTCACATGGTTGATCATACTTGGGTTCCACATGCATGTTTTAGCTGAAGGAAGAATACCTTAAACCTGGAGAGTTGAGACCCGTGTAATGGGTACCATGCAATATGACTTCAAAGGGTCTTCATTTGCTCACCGAACCTCTCCAATCCTATCACTGCTGCGTTTATGCCCCTGTACACATGCTTGATTCTCTTTCGGAGACATAGCAATCCATAGGTTTTAAGATACTTACTAGTCAGGCACATTCTTAGGCGTTTAATATGCGGTGTTGAGTCCATTTCGTTGAGCAAGGAGTAGCTCTTGTCTATTCCATATTTGACTTAAGGAACTTTATCTGTGCTCATTTCAATCTCTGGTTTTATGCAGCACCCCAACTCACCTTTACCCTTAAGCAAGCATAGTTGGTTTTCTAAATTTGAGACCCTGTTCTGTTCTGTAATTCAGTTCCTGTGTAGCCAAGTTTACATTCCGTGTATTACTGATATCTTATGATGTTTCTTTTTCTGTGTGACTTACTTCAGTTAGAATCATCATACCTGAATCCACTCATTGTGCTGCTAAGGGCCTGATGACACAGATTTCATTGCTGAGTGATATTGCTTTGTAAGTAAATACCACAACTTCTTTATCCATTTTTCACTTTCTGCGATGTTGAACTTGTACTGTAAATGAGGTTCTTGTAAACAGAGCCGTTCCAAACTTTGAGGTGGCTGTGTCTTTTTGATTTTAATTTCCCTAAGCTATAGGACCATAAGTGGAAGTGCCCTAGGCTCTGTTGCTTTGTTTTTTAGATGTTTCAGGAAACACCATACACTTCTCCTGAGTGTCTGTTGGCAATTTACATCCCGCCCATCAGCATAACAATGCTCCCAGTTCTCCATGGCCTGTCATGCCTTTCTGGATTTTACACTTTTTTCAGATGGCCCTTTTGACCGGGGGGAAGTGAGACTTCATTGTAGTGCAGATTTCCTTTGCAAGCTTGCTTCGTTGGCCAAAAAGGGCGTATGCGTTTTTTCCTGAATATATTCAGGAAAAAACGCATACGCCCTTTTTGGCCAAGTGCATCATTGTGGACGTTCTGCCTCTTTTCCTATGCTTTCAATGCAATTCCAGTCTACCTCCTGAAATCGGTTTCCTGCAATTCTGCCCCGCTTTCAAGTCCTCTTGGCAGCCTTACTTCAGTCTGTTTTTGGACGATAGCTGTCATTTATAACTCTGCAGGTTTGTGAATTACAGTGCCCCTGAGCTCCTTTCTTCAACTCGCTTTCTTTTGAGCTGGCCGCAACACCGCAGGATGGCTTCAGGCCCTAATCTGCTTCCGGTACGGCACGCTGAGCCTTTGGTTATTTCCTCTTCCTTGTGGGAAATGAGAGTTAAATTTGCCCGTCCAGACACCTCCAGCTAGCCTCTCATTGGTTCTCGCTATTCCTGTTCATCTTCCGCAGAAATTGCAAACTGGGCCAAACAGGAGGTTAAAGGCGCTGACTCTCCAAGTGGGGAGAGTGTTAGTAAAGCGTCTGGAATGTTGCACCCGAGTACCAGGGGAGGAAAACTGAGACATATTTGAACACGTCTCCCGTTCACATGGTTGATCATACTTGGGTTCCACATGCATGTTTTAGCTGAAGGAAGAATACCTTAAACCTGGAGAGTTGAGACCCGTGTAATGGGTACCATGCAATATGACTTCAAAGGGTCTTCATTTGCTCACCGAACCTCTCCAATCCTATCACTGCTGCGTTTATGCCCCTGTACACATGCTTGATTCTCTTTCGGAGACATAGCAATCCATAGGTTTTAAGATACTTACTAGTCAGGCACATTCTTAGGCGTTTAATATGCGGTGTTGAGTCCATTTCGTTGAGCAAGGAGTAGCTCTTGTCTATTCCATATTTGACTTAAGGAACTTTATCTGTGCTCATTTCAATCTCTGGTTTTATGCAGCACCCCAACTCACCTTTACCCTTAAGCAAGCATAGTTGGTTTTCTAAATTTGAGACCCTGTTCTGTTCTGTAATTCAGTTCCTGTGTAGCCAAGTTTACATTCCGTGTATTACTGATATCTTATGATGTTTCTTTTTCTGTGTGAGTTACTTCAGTTAGAATCATCATACCTGAATCCACTCATTGTGCTGCTAAGGGCCTGATGACACAGATTTCATTGCTGAGTGATATTGCTTTGTAAGTAAATACCACAACTTCTTTATCCATTTTTCACTTTCTGCGATGTTGAACTTGTACTGTAAACGAGGTTCTTGTAAACAGAGCCGTTCCAAACTTTGGGGTGGCTGTGTCTTTTTGATTTTAATTTCCCTAAGCTATAGGACCATAAGTGGAAGTGCCCTAGGCTCTGTTGCTTTGTTTTTTAGATGTTTCAGGAAACACCATACACTTCTCCCGAGTGTCTGTTGGCAATTTACATCCCGCCCATCAGAATAACAAGGCTCCCAGTTCTCCATGGCCTGTCCTTCCTTTCTGGATTTTACACTTTTTTCAGATGGCCCTTTTGACCGGGGGGAAGTGAGACTTCATTGTAGTGCAGATTTCCTTTGCAAGCTTGCTTGGTTTGCCAAAAAGGGCGTATGCGTTTTTTCCTGAATATATTCAGGAAAAAACGCATACGCCCTTTTTGGCCAAGTGCATCATTGTGGACGTTCTGCCTCTTTTCCTATGCTTTCAATGCAATTCCAGTCTACCTCCTGAAATCGGTTTCCTGCAATTCTGCCCCGCTTTCAAGTCCTCTTGGCAGCCTTACTTCAGTCTATTTTTGGACGATAGCTGTCATTTATAACTCTGCAGGTTTGTGAATTACAGTGCCCCTGAGCTCCTTTCTTCAACTCGCTTTCTTGTGACCTGACCGCAACACCGCAGGATGGCTTCAGGCCCTAATCTGGTTCCGGCCCGGCATGCTGAGCCTTTGGTTAATTCCTCTTCCTGGTGGGAAATGAGAGTTAAATTTGCCCGTCCAGACACCTCCAGCTAGCCTCTCATTGGTTCTCGCTATTCCTGTTCATCTTCCGCAGAAATTGCAAACTGGGCCAAACAGGAGGTTAAAGGGACTGACTCTCCAAGTGGGGAGAGTGTTAGTAAAGCGTCTGGAATGTTGCACCCGAGTACCAGGGGAGGAAAACTGAGACATATTTGAACACGTCTCCCGTTCACATGGTTGATCATACTTGGGTTCCACATGCATGTTTTAGCTGAAGGAAGTATACCTTAAACCTGGAGAGTTAAGACCCGTGTAATGGGTACCATGCAATATGACTTCAAAGGGTCTTCATTTGCTCACCGAACCTCTCCAATCCTATCACTGCTCCGTTTATGCCCTTGTACACATGCTTGATTCTCTTTCGGAGACATAGCAATCCATAGGTTTTAAGATACTTACTAGTCAGGTACATTCTTAGGCGTTTAATATGCGGTGTTGAGTCCATTTCGTTGAGCAAGGAGTAGCTCTTGTCTATTCCATATTTGGCTTAAGGAACTTTATCTGTGCTCATTTCAATCTCTGGTTTTATGCAGCACCCCAACTCACCTTTACCCTTAAGCAAGCATAAGTTGTTTTTCTAAATTTGTGACCCAGTTCTGTTCTGTAATTCAGTTCCTGTGTAGCCAAGTTTCCATTCCGTGTATTACTGATATCTTATGATGTTTCTTTTTCTGTGTGACTTATTTCAGTTAGAATCATCATACCTGAATCGACTCATTGTGCTGCTACGGGCCTGATGACATAGATTTCATTGCTGAGTGATATTGCTTTGTAAGTGAATACCACAACTTCTTTATCCATTTTTCACTTTCTGCGATGTTGAACTTGTACTGTAAACGAGGTTCTTGTAAACAGAGCCGTTCCAAACTTTGGGGTGGCTGTGTCTTTTTGATTTTAATTTCCCTAAGCTATAGGACCATAAGTGGAAGTGCCCTAGGCTCTGTTGCTTTGTTTTTTAGATGTTTCAGGAAACACCATACACTTCTCCCGAGTGTCTGTTGGCAATTTACATCCCGCCCATCAGCATAACAAGGCTCCCAGTTCTCCATGGCCTGTCCTGCCTTTCTGGATTTTACACTATTTTCAGATGGCCCTTTTGACCGGGGGGAAGTGAGACTTCATTGTAGTGCAGATTTCCTTTGCAAGCTTGCTTCGTTGGCCAAAAAGGGCGTATGCGTTTTTTCCTGAATATATTCAGGAAAAAACGCATACGCCCTTTTTGGCCAAGTGCATCATTGTGGACGTTCTGCCTCTTTTCCTATGCTTTCAATGCAATTCCAGTCTACCTCCTGAAATCGGTTTCCTGCAATTCTGCCCCGCTTTCAAGTCCTCTTGGCAGCCTTACTTCAGTCTGTTTTTGGACGATAGCTGTCATTTATAACTCTGCAGGTTTGTGAATTACAGTGCCCCTGAGCTCCTTTCTTCAACTCGCTTTCTTTTGAGCTGGCCGCAACACCGCAGGATGGCTTCAGGCCCTAATCTGCTTCCGGTACGGCACGCTGAGCCTTTGGTTATTTCCTCTTCCTGGTGGGAAATGAGAGTTAAATTTGCCCGTCCAGACACCTCCAGCTAGCCTCTCATTGGTTCTCGCTATTCCTGTTCATCTTCCGCAGAAATTGCAAACTGGGCCAAACAGGAGGTTAAAGGCGCTGACTCTCCAAGTGGGGAGAGTGTTAGTAAAGCGTCTGGAATGTTGCACCCGAGTACCAGGGGAGGAAAACTGAGACATATTTGAACACGTCTCCCGTTCACATGGTTGATCATACTTGGGTTCCACATGCATGTTTTAGCTGAAGGAAGAATACCTTAAACCTGGAGAGTTGAGACCCGTGTAATGGGTACCATGCAATATGACTTCAAAGGGTCTTCATTTGCTCACCGAACCTCTCCAATCCTATCACTGCTGCGTTTATGCCCCTGTACACATGCTTGATTCTCTTTCGGAGACATAGCAATCCATAGGTTTTAAGATACTTACTAGTCAGGCACATTCTTAGGCGTTTAATATGCGGTGTTGAGTCCATTTCGTTGAGCAAGGAGTAGCTCTTGTCTATTCCATATTTGACTTAAGGAACTTTATCTGTGCTCATTTCAATCTCTGGTTTTATGCAGCACCCCAACTCACCTTTACCCTTAAGCAAGCATAGTTGGTTTTCTAAATTTGAGACCCTGTTCTGTTCTGTAATTCAGTTCCTGTGTAGCCAAGTTTACATTCCGTGTATTACTGATATCTTATGATGTTTCTTTTTCTGTGTGACTTACTTCAGTTAGAATCATCATACCTGAATCCACTCATTGTGCTGCTAAGGGCCTGATGACACAGATTTCATTGCTGAGTGATATTGCTTTGTAAGTAAATACCACAACTTCTTTATCCATTTTTCACTTTCTGCGATGTTGAACTTGTACTGTAAACGAGGTTCTTGTAAACAGAGCCGTTCCAAACTTTGGGGTGGCTGTGTCTTTTTGATTTTAATTTCCCTAAGCTATAGGACCATAAGTGGAAGTGCCCTAGGCTCTGTTGCTTTGTTTTTTAGATGTTTCAGGAAACACCATACACTTCTCCCGAGTGTCTGTTGGCAATTTACATCCCGCCCATCAGAATAACAAGGCTCCCAGTTCTCCATGGCCTGTCCTTCCTTTCTGGATTTTACACTTTTTTCAGATGGCCCTTTTGACCGGGGGGAAGTGAGACTTCATTGTAGTGCAGATTTCCTTTGCAAGCTTGCTTGGTTTGCCAAAAAGGGCGTATGCGTTTTTTCCTGAATATATTCAGGAAAAAACGCATACGCCCTTTTTGGCCAAGTGCATCATTGTGGACGTTCTGCCTCTTTTCCTATGCTTTCAATGCAATTCCAGTCTACCTCCTGAAATCGGTTTCCTGCAATTCTGCCCCGCTTTCAAGTCCTCTTGGCAGCCTTACTTCAGTCTATTTTTGGACGATAGCTGTCATTTATAACTCTGCAGGTTTGTGAATTACAGTGCCCCTGAGCTCCTTTCTTCAACTCACTTTCTTGTGACCTGACCGCAACACCGCAGGATGGCTTCAGGCCCTAATCTGGTTCCGGCCCGGCATGCTGAGCCTTTGGTTAATTCCTCTTCCTGGTGGGAAATGAGAGTTAAATTTGCCCGTCCAGACACCTCCAGCTAGCCTCTCATTGGTTCTCGCTATTCCTGTTCATCTTCCGCAGAAATTGCAAACTGGGCCAAACAGGAGGTTAAAGGGACTGACTCTCCAAGTGGGGAGAGTGTTAGTAAAGCGTCTGGAATGTTGCACCCGAGTACCAGGGGAGGAAAACTGAGACATATTTGAACACGTCTCCCGTTCACATGGTTGATCATACTTGGGTTCCACATGCATGTTTTAGCTGAAGGAAGTATACCTTAAACCTGGAGAGTTAAGACCCGTGTAATGGGTACCATGCAATATGACTTCAAAGGGTCTTCATTTGCTCACCGAACCTCTCCAATCCTATCACTGCTCCATTTATGCCCCTGTACACATGCTTGATTCTCTTTCGGAGACATAGCAATCCATAGGTTTTAAGATACTTACTAGTCAGGTACATTCTTAGGCGTTTAATATGCGGTGTTGAGTCCATTTCGTTGAGCAAGGAGTAGCTCTTGTCTATTCCATATTTGGCTTAAGGAACTTTATCTGTGCTCATTTCAATCTCTGGTTTTATGCAGCACCCCAACTCACCTTTACCCTTAAGCAAGCATAAGTTGTTTTTCTAAATTTGTGACCCAGTTCTGTTCTGTAATTCAGTTCCTGTGTAGCCAAGTTTCCATTCCGTGTATTACTGATATCTTATGATGTTTCTTTTTCTGTGTGACTTATTTCAGTTAGAATCATCATACCTGAATCGACTCATTGTGCTGCTACGGGCCTGATGACATAGATTTCATTGCTGAGTGATATTGCTTTGTAAGTGAATACCACAACTTCTTTATCCATTTTTCACTTTCTGCGATGTTGAACTTGTACTGTAAACGAGGTTCTTGTAAACAGAGCCGTTCCAAACTTTGGGGTGGCTGTGTCTTTTTGATTTTAATTTCCCTAAGCTATAGGACCATAAGTGGAAGTGCCCTAGGTTCTGTTGCTTTGTTTTTTAGATGTTTCAGGAAACACCATACACTTCTCCCGAGTGTCTGTTGGCAATTTACATCCCGCCCATCAGCATAACAAGGCTCCCAGTTCTCCATGGCCTGTCCTGCCTTTCTGGATTTTACACTTTTTTCAGATGGCCCTTTTGACCGGGGGGAAGTGAGACTTCATTGTAGTGCAGATTTCCTTTGCAAGCTTGCTTGGTTGGCCAAAAAGGGCGTATGCGTTTTTTCCTGAATATATTCAGGAAAAAACGCATACGCCCTTTTTGGCCAAGTGCATCATTGTGGACGTTTTGCCTCTTTTCCTATGCTTTCAATGCAATTCCAGTCTACCTCCTGAAATCGGTTTCCTGCAATTCTGCCCCGCTTTCAAGTCCTCTTGGCAGCCTTACTTCAGTCTGTTTTTGGACGATAGCTGTCATTTATAACTCTGCAGGTTTGTGAATTACAGTGCCCCTGAGCTCCTTTCTTCAACTCGCTTTCTTGTGACCTGGCCGCAACCCCGCAGGATGGCTTCAGGCCCTAATCTGGTTCCGGCCCGGCATGCTGAGCCTATGGTTAATTTCTCTTCCTGGTGGGAAATGAGAGTTAAATTTGCACGTCCAGACACCTCCAGCTAGCCTCTCATTGGTTCTCGCTATTCCTGTTCATCTTCCGCAGAAATTGCAAACTGGGCCAAACAGGAGGTTAAAGGGACTGACTCTCCAAGTGGGGAGAGTGTTAGTAAAGCGTCTGGAATGTTGCACCCGAGTACCAGGGGAGGAAAACTGAGACATATTTGAACACGTCTCCCGTTCACATGGTTGATCATACTTGGGTTCCACATGCATGTTTTAGCTGAAGGAAGAATACCTTAAACCTGGAGAGTTAAGACCCGTGTAATGGGTACCATGCAATATGACTTCAAAGGGTCTTCATTTGCTCACCGAACCTCTCCAATCCTATCACTGCTGCGTTTATGCCCCTGTACACATGCTTGATTCTCTTTCAGAGACATAGCAATCCATAGGTTTTAAGATACTTACTAGTCAGGTACATTCTTAGGCGTTTAATATGCGGTGTTGAGTCCATTTCGTTGAGCAAGGAGTAGCTCTTGTCTATTCCATATTTGGCTTAAGGAACTTTATCTGTGCTCATTTCAATCTCTGGTTTTATGCAGCACCCCAACTCACCTTTACCCTTAAGCAAGCATAAGTTGTTTTTCTAAATTTGTGACCCAGTTCTGTTCTGTAATCAGTTCCTGTGTAGCCAAGTTTCCATTCCGTGTATTACTGATATCTTATGATGTTTCTTTTTCTGTGTGACTTATTTCAGTTAGAATCATCATACCTGAATCGACTCATTGTGCTGCTAAGGGCCTGATGACATAGATTTCATTGCTGAGTGATATTGTTTTGTAAGTGAATACCACAACTTCTTTATCCATTTTTCACTTTCTGCGATGTTGAACTTGTACTGTAAACGAGGTTCTTGTAAACAGAGCCGTTCCAAACTTTGGGGTGGCTGTGTCTTTTTGATTTTAATTTCCCTAAGCTATAGGACCATAAGTGGAAGTGCCCTAGGTTCTGTTGCTTTGTTTTTTAGATGTTTCAGGAAACACCATACACTTCTCCCGAGTGTCTGTTGGCAATTTACATCCCGCCCATCAGCATAACAAGGCTCCCAGTTCTCCATGGCCTGTCCTGCCTTTCTGGATTTTACACTATTTTTAGATGGCCCTTTTGACCGGGGGGAAGTGAGACTTCATTGTAGTGCAGATTTCCTTTGCAAGCTTGCTTGGTTGGCCAAAAAGGGCGTATGCGTTTTTTCCTGAATATATTCAGGAAAAAACGCATACGCCCTTTTTGGCCAAGTGCATCATTGTGGACGTTCTGCCTCTTTTCCTATGCTTTCAATGCAATTCCAGTCTACCTCCTGAAATCGGTTTCCTGCAATTCTGCCCCGCTTTCAAGTCCTCTTGGCAGCCTTACTTCAGTCTGTTTTTGGACGATAGCTGTCATTTATAACTCTGCAGGTTTGTGAATTACAGTGCCCCTGAGCTCCTTTCTTCAACTCGCTTTCTTTTGAGCTGGCCGCAACACCGCAGGATGGCTTCAGGCCCTAATCTGGTTCCGGTACGGCACGCTGAGCCTTTGGTTATTTCCTCTTCCTTGTGGGAAATGAGAGTTAAATTTGCCCGTCCAGACACCTCCAGCTAGCCTCTCATTGGTTCTCGCTATTCCTGTCCATCTTCCGCAGAAATTGCAAACTGGGCCAAACAGGAGGTTAAAGGCGCTGACTCTCCAAGTGGGGAGAGTGTTAGTAAAGCGTCTGGAATGTTGCACCCGAGTACCAGGGGAGGAAAACTGAGACATATTTGAACACGTCTCCTGTTCACATGGTTGATCATACTTGGGTTCCACATGCATGTTTTAGCTGAAGGAAGAATACCTTAAACCTGGAGAATTGAGACCCGTGTAATGGGTACCATGCAATATGACTTCAAAGGGTCTTCATTTGCTCACCGAACCTCTCCAATCCTATCACTGCTGCGTTTATGCCCCTGTACACATGCTTGATTCTCTTTCGGAGACATAGCAATCCATAGGTTTTAAGATACTTACTAGTCAGGCACATTCTTAGGCGTTTAATATGCGGTGTTGAGTCCATTTCGTTGAGCAAGGAGTAGCTCTTGTCTATTCCATATTTGACTTAAGGAACTTTATCTGTGCTCATTTCAATCTCTGGTTTTATGCAGCACCCCAACTCACCTTTACCCTTAAGCAAGCATAGTTGGTTTTCTAAATTTGAGACCCTGTTCTGTTCTGTAATTCAGTTCCTGTGTAGCCAAGTTTACATTCCGTGTATTAGTGATATCTTATGATGTTTCTTTTTCTGTGTGACTTACTTCAGTTAGAATCATCATACCTGAATCCACTCATTGTGCTGCTAAGGGCCTGATGACACAGATTTCATTGCTGAGTGATATTGCTTTGTAAGTAAATACCACAACTTCTTTATCCATTTTTCACTTTCTGCGATGTTGAACTTGTACTGTAAACGAGGTTCTTGTAAACAGAGCCGTTCCGAACTTTGGGGTGGTTGTGTCTTTTTGATTTTAATTTCCCTAAGCTATAGGACCATAAGTGGAAGTGCCCTAGGCTCTGTTGCTTTGTTTTTTAGATGTTTCAGGAAACACCATACACTTCTCCCGAGTGTCTGTTGGCAATTTACATCCCGCCCATCAGCATAACAAGGCTCCCAGTTCTCCATGGCCTGTCCTGCCTTTCTGGATTTTACACTATTTTTAGATGGCCCTTTTGACCGGGGGGAAGTGAGACTTCATTGTAGTGCAGATTTCCTTTGCAAGCTTGCTTGGTTGGCCAAAAAGGGCGTATGCGTTTTTTCCTGAATATATTCAGGAAAAAACGCATACGCCCTTTTTGGCCAAGTGCATCATTGTGGACGTTCTGCCTCTTTTCCTATGCTTTCAATGCAATTCCAGTCTACCTCCTGAAATCGGTTTCCTGCAATTCTGCCCCGCTTTCAAGTCCTCTTGGCAGCCTTACTTCAGTCTGTTTTTGGACGATAGCTGTCATTTATAACTCTGCAGGTTTGTGAATTACAGTGCCCCTGAGCTCCTTTCTTCAACTCGCTTTCTTTTGAGCTGGCCGCAACACCGCAGGATGGCTTCAGGCCCTAATCTGGTTCCGGTACGGCACGCTGAGCCTTTGGTTATTTCCTCTTCCTTGTGGGAAATGAGAGTTAAATTTGCCCGTCCAGACACCTCCAGCTAGCCTCTCATTGGTTCTCGCTATTCCTGTCCATCTTCCGCAGAAATTGCAAACTGGGCCAAACAGGAGGTTAAAGGCGCTGACTCTCCAAGTGGGGAGAGTGTTAGTAAAGCATCTGGAATGTTGCACCCGAGTACCAGGGGAGGAAAACTGAGACATATTTGAACACGTCTCCCGTTCACATGGTTGATCATACTTGGGTTCCACATGCATGTTTTAGCTGAAGGAAGAATACCTTAAACCTGGAGAATTGAGACCCGTGTAATGGGTACCATGCAATATGACTTCAAAGGGTCTTCATTTGCTCACCGAACCTCTCCAATCCTATCACTGCTGCGTTTATGCCCCTGTACACATGCTTGATTCTCTTTCGGAGACATAGCAATCCATAGGTTTTAAGATACTTACTAGTCAGGCACATTCTTAGGCGTTTAATATGCGGTGTTGAGTCCATTTCGTTGAGCAAGGAGTAGCTCTTGTCTATTCCATATTTGACTTAAGGAACTTTATCTGTGCTCATTTCAATCTCTGGTTTTATGCAGCACCCCAACTCACCTTTACCCTTAAGCAAGCATAGTTGGTTTTCTAAATTTGAGACCCTGTTCTGTTCTGTAATTCAGTTCCTGTGTAGCCAAGTTTCCATTCCGTGTATTACTGATATCTTATGATGTTTCTTTTTCTGTGTGACTTACTTCAGTTAGAATCATCATACCTGAATCCACTCATTGTGCTGCTAAGGGCCTGATGACACAGATTTCATTGCTGAGTGATATTGCTTTGTAAGTAAATACCACAACTTCTTTATCCATTTTTCACTTTCTGCGATGTTGAACTTGTACTGTAAACGAGGTTCTTGTAAACAGAGCCGTTCCGAACTTTGGGGTGGCTGTGTCTTTTTGATTTTAATTTCCCTAAGCTATAGGACCATAAGTGGAAGTGCCCTAGGCTCTGTTGCTTTGTTTTTTAGATGTTTCAGGAAACACCATACACTTCTCCCGAGTGTCTGTTGGCAATTTACATCCCGCCCATCAGCATAACAAGGCTCCCAGTTCTCCATGGCCTGTCCTGCCTTTCTGGATTTTACACTATTTTTAGATGGCCCTTTTGACCGGGGGGAAGTGAGACTTCATTGTAGTGCAGATTTCCTTTGCAAGCTTGCTTGGTTGGCCAAAAAGGGCGTATGCGTTTTTTCCTGAATATATTCAGGAAAAAACGCATACGCCCTTTTTGGCCAAGTGCATCATTGTGGACGTTCTGCCTCTTTTCCTATGCTTTCAATGCAATTCCAGTCTACCTCCTGAAATCGGTTTCCTGCAATTCTGCCCCGCTTTCAAGTCCTCTTGGCAGCCTTACTTCAGTCTGTTTTTGGACGATAGCTGTCATTTATAACTCTGCAGGTTTGTGAATTACAGTGCCCCTGAGCTCCTTTCTTCAACTCGCTTTCTTTTGAGCTGGCCGCAACACCGCAGGATGGCTTCAGGCCCTAATCTGGTTCCGGTACGGCACGCTGAGCCTTTGGTTATTTCCTCTTCCTGGTGGGAAATGAGAGTTAAATTTGCCCGTCCAGACACCTCCAGCTAGCCTCTCATTGGTTCTCGCTATTCCTGTTCATCTTCCGCAGAAATTGCAAACTGGGCCAAACAGGAGGTTAAAGGCGCTGACTCTCCAAGTGGGGAGAGTGTTAGTAAAGTGTCTGGAATGTTGCACCCGAGTACCAGGGGAGGAAAACTGAGACATATTTGAACACGTCTCCCGTTCACATGGTTGATCATACTCTAGGTTCCACATGCATGTTTTAGCTGAAGGAAGAATACCTTAAACCTGGGTAGTTGAAACCCGTGGAATGGGTACCATGCAATATGACTTCAAAGGGTCTTCATTTGCTCACCGAACCTCTCCAATCCTATCACTGCTGCGTTTATGCCCCTGTACACATGCTTGATTCTCTTTCGGAGACATAGCAATCCATAGGTTTTACGATACTTACTAGTCAGGTACATTCTTAGGCGTTTAATATGCGGTGTTGAGTCCATTTCGTTGAGCAAGGAGTAGCTCTTGTCTATTCCATATTTGACTTAAGGAACTTTATCTGTGCTCATTTCAATCTCTGGTTTTATGCAGCACCCCAACTCACCTTTACCCTTAAGCAAGCATAAGTTGTTTTTCTAAATTTGAGACCCTGTTCTGTTCTGTAATTCAGTTCCTGTGTAGCCAAGTTTCCATTCCGTGTATTACTGATATCTTATGATGTTTCTTTTTCTGTGTGACTTACTTCAGTTAGAATCATCATACCTGAATCCACTCATTGTGCTGCTAAGGGCCTGATGACACAGATTTCATTGCTGAGTGATATTGCTTTGTAAGTAAATACCACAACTTCTTTATCCATTTTTCACTTTCTGCGATGTTGAACTTGTACTGTAAACGAGGTTCTTGTAAACAGAGCCGTTCCAAACTTTGGGGTGGCTGTGTCTTTTTGATTTTAATTTCCCTAAGCTATAGGACCATAAGTGGAAGTGCCCTAGGTTCTGTTGCTTTGTTTTTTAGATGTTTCAGGAAACACCATACACTTCTCCCGAGTGGTTGTTGGCAATTTACATCCCGCCCTTCAGCATAACAAGGCTCCCAGTTCTCCATGGCCTGTCCTGCCTTTCTGGATTTTACACTTTTTTCAGATGGTCCTTTTAACCGGGGGGAAGTGAGACTTCATTGTAGTGCAGATTTCCTTTGCAAGCTTGCTTGGTTGGCCAAAAAGGGCGTATGCGTTTTTACCTGAATATATTCAGGAAAAAACGCATACGCCCTTTTTGGCCAAGTGCATCATTGTGGATGTTCTGCCTCTTTTCCTATGCTTTCAATGCAATTCCAGTCTACCTCCTGAAATCGGTTTCCTGCAATTCTGCCCCGCTTTCAAGTCCTCTTGGCAGCCTTACTTCAGTACATTTTTGGACGATAGCTGTCATTTATAACTCTGCAGTTTTGTGAATTACAGTGCCCCTGAGCTCCTTTCTTCAACTCGCTTTCTTTTGAGCTGGCCGCAACACCGCAGGATTGCTTCAGGCCCTAATCTGGTTCCGGTACGGCACGCTGAGCCTTTGGTTAATTCCTCTTCCTGGTGGGAAATGAGAGTTAAATTTGCCCGTCCAGACACCTCCAGCTAGCCTCTCATTGGTTCTCGCTATTCCTGTTTATCTTCCGCAGAAATTGCAAACTGGGCCAAACAGGAGGTTAAAGGCGCTGACTCTCCAAGTGGGGAGAGTGTTAGTAAAGCGTCTGGAATGTTGCACCCGAGTACCAGGGGAGGAAAACTGAGACATATTTGAACACGTCTCCCGTTCACATGGTTGATCATACTTGGGTTCCACATGCATGTTTTAGCTGAAGGAAGAATACCTTAAACCTGGAGAGTTGAGACCCGTGGAATGGGTACCATGCAATATGACTTCAAAGGGTCTTCATTTGCTCACCGAACCTCTCCAATCCTATCACTGCTGCGTTTATGCCCCTGTACACATGCTTGATTCTCTTTCTTAGACATAGCAATCCATAGGTTTTAAGATACTTACTAGTCAGGTACATTCTTAGGCGTTTAATATGCGGTGTTGAGTCCATTTCGTTGAGCAAGGAGTAGCTCTTGTCTATTCCATATTTGACTTAAGGAACTTTATCTGTGCTCATTTCAATCTCTGGTTTTATGCAGCACCCCAACTCACCTTTCCCCTTAAGCAAGCATAAGTTGGTTTTCTAAATTTGAGACCCTGTTCTGTTCTGTAATTCAGTTCCTGTGTAGCCAAGTTTCCATTCCGTGTATTACTGATATCTTATGATGTTTCTTTTTCTGTGTGACTTACTTCAGTTAGAATCATCATACCTGAATCCACTCATTGTGCTGCTAAGGGCCTGATGACACAGATTTCATTGCTGAGTGATATTGCTTTGTAAGTGAATACCACAACTTCTTTATCCATTTTTCACTTTCTGCGATGTTGAACTTGTACTGTAAACGAGGTTCTTGTAAACAGAGCCGTTCCAAACTTTGGGGTGACTGTGTCTTTTTGATTTTAATTTCCCTAAGCTATAGGACCATAAGTGGAAGTGCCCTAGGTTCTGTTGCTTTGTTTTTTAGATGTTTCAGGAAACACCATACACTTCTCCCGAGTGGTTGTTGGCAATTTACATCCCGCCCATCAGCATAACAAGGCTCCCAGTTCTCCATGGCCTGTCCTGCCTTTCTGGATTTTACACTTTTTTCAGATGGCCCTTTTGACCGGGGGGAAGTGAGACTTCATTGTAGTGCAGATTTCCTTTGCAAGCTTGCTTGGTTGGCCAAAAAGGGCGTATGCGTTTTTTCCTGAATATATTCAGGAAAAAACGCATACGCCCTTTTTGGCCAAGTGCATCATTGTGGACGTTCTGCCTCTTTTCCTATGCTTTCAATGCAATTCCAGTCTACCTCCTGAAATCGGTTTCCTGCAATTCTGCCCCGCTTTCAAGTCCTCTTGGCAGTCTTACTTCAGTCTATTTTTGGACGATAGCTGTCATTTATAACTCTGCAGGTTTGTGAATTACAGTGCCCCTGAGCTCCTTTCTTCAACTTGCTTTTTTGTGACCTGGCCGCAACACCGCAGGATGGCTTCAGGCCCTAATCTTGTTCTGGCACGGCACGCTGAGCCTTTGGTTATTTCCTCTTCCTGGTGGGAAATGAGAGTTAAATTTGGCCGTCCAGACACCTCCAGCTAGTCTCTCATTGGTTCTCGCTATTCCTGTTCATCTTCCACAGAAATTGCAAACTGGGCCAACAGGAGGTTAAAGGCGCTGACTCTCCAAGTGGGGAGAGTGTTAGTAAAGCGTCTGGAATGTTGCACCCGAGTACCAGGGGAGGAAAACTGAGACATATTTGAACACGTCTCCCGTTCACATGGTTGATCATACTTGGGTTCCACATGCATGTTTTAGCTGAAGGAAGAATACCTTAAACCTGGAGAGTTGAGACCCGTGGAATGGGTACCGTGCAATATGACTTCAAAGGGTCTTCATTTGCTCACCGAACCTCTCCAATCCTATCACTGCTGCGTTTATGCCCCTGTACACATGCTTGATTCTCTTTCGGAGACATAGCAATCCATAGGTTTTAAGATACTTACTAGTCAGGTACATTCTTAGGCGTTTAATATGCGGTGTTGAGTACATTTCGTTGAGCAAGGAGTAGCTCTTGTCTATTCCATATTTGGCTTAAGGAACTTTATCTGTGCTCATTTCAATCTCTGGTTTTATGCAGCACCCCAACTCACCTTTCCCCTTAAGCAAGCATAAGTTGGTTTTCTAAATTTGAGACCCTGTTCTGTTTTGGAATTCAGTTCCTGTGTAGCCAAGTTTACATTCCGTGTATTAGTGATATCTTATGATGTTTCTTTTTCTGTGTGACTTATTTCAGTTAGAATCATCGTACCTGAATCTACTCATTATGCTGCTACGGGCCTGATGACACAGATTTCATTGCTGAGTGATACTGCATTGTACGTAAGTACCACAAGTTCTTTATCCATTTTTCACTTTCTGCGATGTTGCACTTGTACTGTAAACGAGGTTCTTGTAAACAGAGGCGTCCCAAACTTTGGGGTTGCTGTGTCTTTTTGATTTTAATTTCCCTAAGCTATAGGACCATAAGTGGCAGTGCCCTAGGCTCTGTTGCTTTGCTTTTTAGATGTTTCAGGAAACACCATACACTTCTCCCGAGTGTCTGTTGGCAATTTACATCCCGCCCATCAGCATAACAAGGCTCCCAGTTCTCCACGGCCTGTCCTGCCTTTCTGGATTTTACACTTTTTTCAGATGCCCCTTTTGACCGGGGGGAAGTGAGACTTCATTGTAGTGCAGATTTCCTTTGCAAGCTTGCTTGGTTGGCCAAAAAGGGCGTATGCGTTTTTTCCTGAATATATTCAGGAAAAAACGCATACGCCCTTTTTGGTAAATTGCATCATTGTGGACGTTCTGCCTCTTTTCCTATGCTTTCAATGCAATTCCAGTCTACCTCCTGAAATCGGTTTCCTGCAATTCTGCCCCGCTTTCAAGTCCTCTTGGCAGCCTTACTTCAGTCTATTTTTGGACGATAGCTGTCATTTATAACTCTGCAGGTTTGTGAATTACAGTGCCCCTGAGCTCCTTTCTTCAACTCGCTTTCTTGTGACCTGGCCGCAACACCGCAGGATGGCTTCAGGCCCTAATCTGGTTCCGGCACGGCACGCTGAGCCTTTGGTTATTTCCTCTTCCTGGTGGGAAATGAGAGTTAAATTTGCCCGTCCAAACACCTCCAGCTAGTCTCTCATTGGTTCTCGCTATTCCTGTTCATCTTCCGCAGAAATTGCAAACTGGGCCAAACAGGAGGTTAAAGGCGCTGACTCTCCAAGTGGGGAGAGTGTTAGTAAAGCGTCTGGAATGTTGCACCCGAGTACCAGGGGAGGAAAACTGAGACATATTTGAACACGTCTCCCGTTCACATGGTTGATCATACTTGGGTTCCACATGCATGTTTTAGCTGAAGGAAGAATACCTTAAACCTGGAGAGTTAAGACCCGTGTAATGGGTACCATGCAATATGACTTCAAAGGGTCTTCATTTGCTCACCGAACCTCTCCAATCCTATCACTGCCGCGTTTATGCCCCTGTACACATGCTTGATTCTCTTTCGGAGACATAGCAATCCATAGGTTTTAAGATACTTACTAGTCAGGTACATTCTTAGACGTTTAATATGCGGTGTTGAGTCCATTTCGTTGAGCAAGGAGTAGCTCTTGTCTATTCCATATTTGACTTAAGGAACTTTATCTGTGCTCATTTCAATCTCTGGTTTTATGCAGCACCCCAACTCACCTTTCCCCTTAAGCAAGCATAAGTTGGTTTTCTAAATTTGAGACCCTGTTCTGTTCTGTAATTCAGTTCCTGTGTAGCCAAGTTTCCATTCCGTGTATTACTGATATCTTATGATGTTTCTTTTTCTGTGTGACTTACTTCAGTTAGAATCATCATACCTGAATCCACTCATTGTGATGCTAAGGTCCTGATGACATAGATTTCATTGCTGAGTGATATTGCTTTGTAAGTAAATACCACAACTTCTTTATCCATTTTTCACTTTCTGCGATGTTGAACTTGTACTGTAAACGAGGTTCTTGTAAACAGAGGCGTCCCAAACTTTGGGGTGGCTGTGTCTTTTTGATTTTAATTTCCCTAAGCTATAGGACCATAAGTGGAAGTGTCCTAGGTTCTGTTGCTTTGTTTTTTAGATGTTTCAGGAAACACCATACACTTCTCCCTAGTGTCTGTTGGCAATTTACATCCCGCCCATCAGCATAACAAGGCTCCCAGTTCTCCATGGCCTGTCCTGCCTTTCTGGATTTTACACTTGTTTCAGATGGCCCTTTTGACCGGGGGGAAGTGAGACTTCATTGTAGTGCAGATTTCCTTTGCAAGCTTGCTTGGTTGGCCAAAAAGGGCGTATGCGTTTTTTCCTGAATATATTCAGGAAAAAACGCATACGCCCTTTTTGGCCAAGTGCATCATTGTGGACGTTCTGCCTCTTTTCCTATGCTTTCAATGCAATTCCAGTCTACCTCCTGAAATCAGTTTCCTGCAATTCTGCCCCGCTTTCAAGTCCTCTTGGCAGCCTTACTTCAGTCTATTTTTGGACGATAGCTGTCATTTATAACTCTGCAGGTTTGTGAATTACAGTGCCCCTGAGCTCCTTTCTTCAACTCGCTTTCTTGTGACCTGGCCGCAACACCGCAGGATGGCTTCAGGCCCTAATCTGGTTCCGGCCCGGCATGCTGAGCCTTTGGTTAATTCCTCTTCCTGGTGGGTAATGAGAGTTAAATTTGCCCGTCCAGACACCTCCAGCTAGCCTCTAATTGGTTCTCGCTATTCCTGTTCATCTTCCGCAGAAATTGCAAACTGGGCCAAACAGGAGGTTAAAGGGACTGACTCTCCAAGTCCGGAGAGTGTTAGTAAAGCGTCTGGAATGTTGCACCCGAGTACCAGGGGAGGAAAACTGAGACATATTTGAACACGTCTCCCGTTCACATGGTTGATCATACTCTGGGTTCCACATGCATGTTTTAGCTGAAGGAAGAATACCTTAAACCTGGAGAGTTGAGACCCGTGTAATGGGTACCATGCAATATGACTTCAAAGGGTCTTCATTTGCTCACCGAACCTCTCCAATCCTATCACTGCTGCGTTTATACCCCTGTACACACGCTTGATTCTCTTTTGGAGACATAGCAATCCATAGGTTTTAAGATACTTACTAATCAGGTACATTCTTAGGGGTTTAATATGGGGTTTTGAGTCCATTTCGTTGACCAAGGAGTAGCTCTTGTCTATTCCATATTTGGCTTAAGGAACTTTATCTGTGCTCATTTCCATCTCTGGTTTTATGCAGCACCTCAACTCACCTTTCCCCTTAAGCAAGCATAAGTTGGTTTTCTAAATTTGAGACCCTGTTCTGTTTTGGAATGCAGTTCCTGTGTAGCCAAGTTTACATTCCGTGTATTAGTGATATCTTATGATGTTTCTTTTTCTGTGTGACTTATTTCAGTTAGAATCATCGTACCTGAATCCACTCATTATGCTGCTACGGGCCTGATGACATAGATTTCATTGCTGAGTGATACTGCATTGTACATAAGTACCACAAGTTCTTTATCCATTTTTCACTTTCTGCGATGTTGAACTTGTACTGTAAACGAGGTTCTTGTAAACAGAGCCATTCCAAACTTTGGGGTGGCTGTGTCTTTTTGATTTTAATTTCCCTAAGCTATAGGACCATAAGTGGCAGTGCCCTAGGCTCTGTTGCTTTGCTTTTTAGATGTTTCAGGAAACACCATACACTTCTCCCTAGTGTCTGTTGGCAATTTACATCCCGCCCATCAGCATAACAAGGCTCCCAGTTCTCCACGGCCTGTCTTGCCTTTCTGGATTTTACACTTTTTTCAGATGCCCCTTTTGACCGGGGGGAAGTGAGACTTCATTGTAGTGCAGATTTCCTTTGCAAGCTTGCTTGGTTGGCCAAAAAGGGCGTATGCGTTTTTTCCTGAATATATTCAGGAAAAAACGCATACGCCCTTTTTGGCCAAGTGCATCATTGTGGACGTTCTGCCTCTTTTCCTATGCTTTCAATGCAATTCCAGTCTACCTCCTGAAATCGGTTTCCTGCAATTCTGCCCCGCTTTCAAGTCCTCTTGGCAGGCTTACTTCAGTCTATTTTTGGACGATAGCTGTCATTTATAACTCTGCAGGTTTGTGAATTACAGTGCCCCTGAGCTCCTTTCTTCAACTCGCTTTCTTTTGAGCTGGCCGCAACACAGCAGGATGGCTTCAGGCCCTAATCTGGTTCCGGTACGGCACGCTGAGCCTTTGGTTATTTCCTCTTCCTGGTGGGAAATGAGAGTTAAATTTGCCCGTCCAGTCACCTCCAGCTAGCCTCTCTTTGGTTCTCGCTATTCCTGTTCATCTTCCGCAGAAATTGCAAACTGGGCCAAACAGGAGGTTAAAGGCGCTGACTCTCCAAGTGGGGAGAGTGTTAGTAAAGCGTCTGGAATGTTGCACCCGAGTACCAGGGGAGGAAATCTGAGACATATTTGAACACGTCTCCCGTTCACATGGTTGATCATACTTGGGTTCCACATGCATGTTTTAGCTGAAGGAAGAATACCTTAAACCTGGAGAGTTGAGACCCGTGTAATGGGTACCATGCAATATGACTTCAAAGGGTCTTCATTTGCTCACCGAACCTCTCCAATCCTATCACTGCTGCGTTTATGCCCCTGTACACATGCTTGATTCTCTTTCGGAGACATAGCAATCCATAGGTTTTAAGATACTTACTAGTCAGGTACATTCTTAGGCGTTTAATATGCGGTGTTGAGTCCATTTCGTTGAGCAAGGAGTAGCTCTTGTCTATTCCATATTTGACTTAAGGAACTTTATCTGTGCTCATTTCAATCTCTGGTTTTATGCAGCACCCCAACTCACCTTTCCCCTTAAGCAAGCATAAGTTGGTTTTCTAAATTTGAGACCCTGTTCTGTTCTGTAATTCAGTTCCTGTGTAGCCAAGTTTACATTCCGTGTATTACTGATATCTTATGATGTTTCTTTTTCTGTGTGACTTACTTCAGTTAGAATCATCATACCTGAATCCACTCATTGTGCTGCTAAGGGCCTGATGACACAGATTTCATTGCTGAGTGATATTGCTTTGTAAGTAAATACCACAACTTCTTTATCCATTTTTCACTTTCTGCGATGTTGAACTTGTACTGTAAACGAGGTTCTTGTAAACAGAGCTGTTCGAAACTTTGGGGTGTCTGTGTCTTTTTGATTTTAAATTCCCTAAACTATAGGACCATAAGTGGAAGTGCCCTAGGCTCTGTTGCTTTGTTTTTTAGATGTTTCAGGAAACACCATACACTTCTCCCGAGTGGTTGTTGGCAATTTACATCCCACCCTTCAGCATAACAAGGCTCCCAGTTCTCCATGGCCTGTCCTGCCTTTCTGGATTTTACACTTTTTTCAGATGGCCCTTTTGACTGGGGGGTAGTGAGACTTCATTGTAGTGCAGATTTCCTTTGCAAGCTTGCTTGGTTGGCCAAAAAGTGCATATGCGTGTTTTCCTGAATATATTCAGGAAAAAACGCATACGCCCTTTTTGGCCAAGTGCATCATTGTGGACGTTCTGCCTCTTTTCCTATGCTTTCAATGCAATTCCTGTCTACCTCCTGAAATCGGTTTCCTGCAATTCTGCCCCGCTTTCAAGTCCTCTTGGCAGCCTTACTTCAGTATATTTTTGGACGATAGCTGTCATTTATAACTCTGCCGGTTTGTGAATTACAGTGCCCCTGAGCTCCTTTCTTCAACTCCCTTTTTGTGAGCTGGCCGCAACACCGCAGGATGGCTTCAGGCCCTAATCTGGTTCCGGTACGGCACGCTGAGCCTTTGGTTATTTCCTCTTCCTGGTGGGAAATGAGAGTTAAATTTGCCCGTCCAGACACCTCCAGCTAGCCTCTCATTGGTTCTCGCTATTCCTGTTCATCTTCCGCAGAAATTGCAAACTGGGCCAAACAGGAGGTTAAAGGCGCTGACTCTCCAAGTGGGGAGAGTGTTAGTAAAGTGTCTGGAATGTTGCACCCGAGTACCAGGGGAGGAAAACTGAGACATATTTGAACACGTCTCCCATTCACATGGTTGATCATACTCTACGTTCCACATGCATGTTTTAGCTGAAGGAAGAATACCTTAAACCTGGGTAGTTGAAACCCGTGGAATGGGTACCATGCAATATGACTTCAAAGGGTCTTCATTTGCTCACCGAACCTCTCCAATCCTATCACTGCTGCGTTTATGCCCCTGTACACATGCTTGATTCTCTTTCGGAGACATAGCAATCCATAGGTTTTACGATACTTACTAGTCAGGTACATTCTTAGGCGTTTAATATGCGGTGTTGAGTCCATTTCGTTGAGCAAGGAGTAGCTCTTGTCTATTCCATATTTGACTTAAGGAACTTTATCTGTGCTCATTTCAATCTCTGGTTTTATGCAGCACCCCAACTCACCTTTCCCCTTAAGCAAGCATAAGTTGTTTTTCTAAATTTGAGACCCTGTTCTGTTCTGTAATTCAGTTCCTGTGTAGCCAAGTTTCCATTCCGTGTATTACTGATATCTTATGATGTTTCTTTTTCTGTGTGACTTACTTCAGTTAGAATCATCATACCTGAATCCACTCATTGTGCTGCTAAGGGCCTGATGACACAGATTTCATTGCTGAGTGATATTGCTTTGTAAGTAAATACCACAACTTCTTTATCCATTTTTCACTTTCTGCGATGTTGAACTTGTACTGTAAACGAGGTTCTTGTAAACAGAGCCGTTCCAAACTTTGGGGTGGCTGTGTCTTTTTGATTTTAATTTCCCTAAGCTATAGGACCATAAGTGGAAGTGCCCTAGGTTCTGTTGCTTTGTTTTTTAGATGTTTCAGGAAACACCATACACTTCTCCCGAGTGGTTGTTGGCAATTTACATCCCGCCCTTCAGCATAACAAGGCTCCCAGTTCTCCATGGCCTGTCCTGCCTTTCTGGATTTTACACTTTTTTCAGATGCCCCTTTTGACCGGGGGGAAGTGAGACTTCATTGTAGTGCAGATTTCCTTTGCAAGCTTGCTTGGTTGGCCAAAAAGGGCGTATGCGTTTTTTCCTGAATATATTCAGGAAAAAACGCATACGCCCTTTTTGGCCAAGTGCATCATTGTGGACGTTCTGCCTCTTTTCCTATGCTTTCAATGCAATTCCAGTCTACCTCCTGAAATCGGTTTCCTGCAATTCTGCCCCGCTTTCAAGTCCTCTTGGCAGCCTTACTTCAGTACATTTTTGGACGATAGCTGTCATTTATAACTCTGCAGTTTTGTGAATTACAGTGCCCCTGAGCTCCTTTCTTCAACTCGCTTTCTTTTGAGCTGGCCGCAACACCGCAGGATTGCTTCAGGCCCTAATCTGGTTCCGGTACGGCACGCTGAGCCTTTGGTTATTTCCTCTTCCTGGTGGGAAATGAGAGTTAAATTTGCCCGTCCAGACACCTCCAGCTAGCCTCTCATTGGTTCTCGCTATTCCTGTTTATCTTCCGCAGAAATTGCAAACTGGGCCAAACAGGAGGTTAAAGGCGCTGACTCTCCAAGTGGGGAGAGTGTTAGTAAAGCATCTGGAATGTTGCACCCGAGTACCAGGGGAGGAAAACTGAGACATATTTGAACACGTCTCCCGTTCACATGGTTGATCATACTTGGGTTCCACATGCATGTTTTAGCTGAAGGAAGAATACCTTAAACCTGGAGAGTTAAGACCCGTGTAATGGGTACCGTGCAATATGACTTCAAAGGGTCTTCATTTGCTCACCGAACCTCTCCAATCCTATCACTGCTGCGTTTATGCCCCTGTACACATGCTTGATTCTCTTTCGGAGACATAGCAATCCATAGGTTTTAAGATACTTACTAATCAGGTACATTCTTAGGGGTTTAATATGGGGTTTTGAGTCCATTTCGTTGACCAAGGAGTAGCTCTTGTCTATTCCATATTTGGCTTAAGGAACTTTATCTGTGCTCATTTCCATCTCTGGTTTTATGCAGCACCTCAACTCACCTTTCCCCTTAAGCAAGCATAAGTTGGTTTTCTAAATTTGAGACCCTGTTCTGTTTTGGAATGCAGTTCCTGTGTAGCCAAGTTTACATTCCGTGTATTAGTGATATCTTATGATGTTTCTTTTTCTGTGTGACTTATTTCAGTTAGAATCATCGTACCTGAATCCACTCATTATGCTGCTACGGGCCTGATGACATAGATTTCATTGCTGAGTGATACTGCGTTGTACGTAAGTACCACAAGTTCTTTATCCATTTTTCACTTTCTGCGATGTTGAACTTGTACTGTAAACGAGGTTCTTGTAAACAGAGGCGTCCCAAACTTTGGGGTTGCTGTGTCTTTTTGATTTTAATTTCCCTAAGCTATAGGACCATAAGTGGCAGTGCCCTAGGCTCTGTTGCTTTGCTTTTTAGATGTTTCAGGAAACACCATACACTTCTCCCTAGTGTCTGTTGGCAATTTACATCCCGCCCATCAGCATAACAAGGCTCCCAGTTCTCCACGGCCTGTCCTGCCTTTCTGGATTTTACACTTTTTTCAGATGCCCCTTTTGACCGGGGGGAAGTGAGACTTCATTGTAGTGCAGATTTCCTTTGCAAGCTTGCTTGGTTGGCCAAAAAGGGCGTATGCGTTTTTTCCTGAATATATTCAGGAAAAAACGCATACGCCCTTTTTGGCCAAGTGCATCATTGTGGACGTTCTGCCTCTTTTCCTATGCTTTCAATGCAATTCCAGTCTACCTCCTGAAATCGGTTTCCTGCAATTCTGCCCCGCTTTCAAGTCCTCTTGGCTGGCTTACTTCAGTCTATTTTTGGACGATAGCTGTCATTTATAACTCTGCAGGTTTGTGAATTACAGTGCCCCTGAGCTCCTTTCTTCAACTTGCTTTCTTGTGACCTGGCCGCAACACCGCAGGATGGCTTCAGGCCCTAATCTGGTTCCGGCACGGCACGCTGAGCCTTTGGTTATTTCCTCTTCCTTGTGGGAAATGAGAGTTAAATTTGCCCATCCAAACACCTCCAGCTAGTCTCTCATTGGTTCTCGCTATTCCTGTTCATCTTCCGCAGAAATTGCAAACTGGGCCAAACAGGAGGTTAAAGGCGCTGACTCTCCAAGTGGGGAGAGTGTTAGTAAAGCGTCTGGAATGTTGCACCTGAGTACCAGGGGAGGAAAACTGAGACATATTTGAACACGTCTCCCGTTCACATGGTTGATCATACTTGGGTTCCACATGCATGTTTTAGCTGAAGGAAGAATACCTTAAACCTGGAGAGTTAAGACCCGTGTAATGGGTACCATGCAATATGACTTCAAAGGGTCTTCATTTGCTCACCGAACCTCTCCAATCCTATCACTGCTGCGTTTATGCCCCTGTACACATGCTTGATTCTCTTTCGGAGACATAGCAATCCATAGGTTTTAAGATACTTACTAGTCAGGTACATTCTTAGACGTTTAATATGCGGTGTTGAGTCCATTTCGTTGAGCAAGGAGTAGCTCTTGTCTATTCCATATTTGACTTAAGGAACTTTATCTGTGCTCATTTCAATCTCTGGTTTTATGCAGCACCCCAACTCACCTTTCCCCTTAAGCAAGCATAAGTTGGTTTTCTAAATTTGAGACCCTGTTCTGTTCTGTAATTCAGTTCCTGTGTAGCCAAGTTTACATTCCGTGTATTACTGATATCTTATGATGTTTCTTTTTCTGTGTGACTTACTTCAGTTAGAATCATCATACCTGAATCCACTCATTGTGATGCTAAGGGCCTGATGACACAGATTTCATTGCTGAGTGATATTGCTTTGTAAGTAAATACCACAACTTCTTTATCCATTTTTCACTTTCTGCGATGTTGAACTTGTACTGTAAACGAGGTTCTTGTAAACAGAGGCATCCCAAACTTTGGGGTGGCTGTGTCTTTTTGATTTTAATTTCCCTAAGCTATAGGACCATAAGTGGAAGTGCCCTAGGTTCTGTTGCTTTGTTTTTTAGATGTTTCAGGAAACACCATACACTTCTCCCGAGTGTCTGTTGGCAATTTACATCCCGCCCATCAGCATAACAAGGCTCCCAGTTCTCCATGGCCTGTCCTGCCTTTCTGGATTTTACACTTTTTTCAGATGGCCCTTTTGACCGGGGGGAAGTGAGACTTCATTGTAGTGCAGATTTCCTTTGCAAGCTTGCTTGGTTGGCCAAAAAGGGCGTATGCGTTTTTTCCTGAATATATTCAGGAAAAAACGCATACGCCCTTTTTGGCCAAGTGCATCATTGTGGACGTTCTGCCTCTTTTCCTATGCTTTCAATGCAATTCCAGTCTACCTCCTGAAATCGGTTTCCTGCAATTCTGCCCCGCTTTCAAGTCCTCTTGGCAGCCTTACTTCAGTCTATTTTTGGACGATAGCTGTCATTTATAACTCTGCAGGTTTGTGAATTACAGTGCCCCTGAGCTCCTTTCTTCAACTCGCTTTCTTGTGACCTGGCCGCAACACCGCAGGATGGCTTCAGGCCCTAATCTGGTTCCGGCCCGGTATGCTGAGCCTTTGGTTAATTCCTCTTCCTGGTGGGAAATGAGAGTTAAATTTGCCCGTCCAGACACCTCCAGCTAGCCTCTCATTGGTTCTCGCTATTCCTGTTCATCTTCCGCAGAAATTGCAAACTGGGCCAAACAGGAGGTTAAAGGGACTGACTCTCCAAGTCCGGAGAGTGTTAGTAAAGCGTCTGGAATGTTGCACCCGAGTACCAGGGGAGGAAAACTGAGACATATTTGAACACGTCTCCCGTTCACATGGTTGATCATACTTGGGTTCCACATGCATGTTTTAGCTGAAGGAAGAATACCTTAAACCTGGAGAGTTGAGACCCGTGTAATGGGTACCATGCAATATGACTTCAAAGGGTCTTCATTTGCTCACCGAACCTCTCCAATCCTATCACTGCTGCGTTTATACCCCTGTACACACGCTTGATTCTCTTTTGGAGACATAGCTATCCATAGGTTTTAAGATACTTACTAATCAGGTACATTCTTAGGGGTTTAATATGGGGTTTTGAGTCCATTTCGTTGACCAAGGAGTAGCTCTTGTCTATTCCATATTTGGCTTAAGGAACTTTATCTGTGCTCATTTCCATCTCTGGTTTTATGCAGCACCTCAACTCACCTTTCCCCTTAAGCAAGCATAAGTTGGTTTTCTAAATTTGAGACCCTGTTCTGTTTTGGAATGCAGTTCCTGTGTAGCCAAGTTTACATTCCGTGTATTAGTGATATCTTATGATGTTTCTTTTTCTGTGTGACTTATTTCAGTTAGAATCATCGTACCTGAATCCACTCATTATGCTGCTACGGGCCTGATGACATAGATTTCATTGCTGAGTGATACTGCATTGTACGTAAGTACCACAAGTTCTTTATCCATTTTTCACTTTCTGCGATGTTGAACTTGTACTGTAAACGAGGTTCTTGTAAACAGAGCCATTCCAAACTTTGGGGTGCCTGTGTCTTTTTGATTTTAATTTCCCTAAGCTATAGGACCATAAGTGGCAGTGCCCTAGGCTCTGTTGCTTTGCTTTTTAGATGTTTCAGGAAACACCATACACTTCTCCCTAGTGTCTGTTGGCAATTTACATCCCGCCCATCAGCATAACAAGGCTCCCAGTTCTCCACGGCCTGTCCTGCCTTTCTGGATTTTTCACTTTTTTCAGATGCCCCTTTTGACCGGGGGGAAGTGAGACTTTATTGTAGTGCAGATTTCCTTTGCAAGCTTGCTTGGTTGGCCAAAAAGGGCGTATGCGTTTTTTCCTGAATATATTCAGGAAAAAACGCATACGCCCTTTTTGGCCAAGTGCATCATTGTGGACGTTCTGCCTCTTTTCCTATGCTTTCAATGCAATTCCAGTCTACCTCCTGAAATCGGTTTCCTGCAATTCTGCCCCGCTTTCAAGTCCTCTTGGCAGGCTTACTTCAGTCTATTTTTGGACGATAGCTGTCATTTATAACTCTGCAGGTTTGTGAATTACAGTGCCCCTGAGCTCCTTTCTTCAACTCGCTTTCTTTTGAGCTGGCCGCAACACCGCAGGATGGCTTCAGGCCCTAATCTGGTTCCGGTACGGCACGCTGAGCCTTTGGTTATTTCCTCTTCCTTGTGGGAAATGAGAGTTAAATTTGCCCGTCCAGACACCTCCAGCTAGCCTCTCTTTGGTTCTCACTATTCCTGTTCATCTTCCGCAGAAATTGCAAACTGGGCCAAACAGGAGGTTAAAGGCGCTGACTCTCCAAGTGGGGAGAGTGTTAGTAAAGCGTCTGGAATGTTGCACCCGAGTACCAGGGGAGGAAATCTGAGACATATTTGAACACGTCTCCCGTTCACATGGTTGATCATACTTGGGTTCCACATGCATGTTTTAGCTGAAGGAAGAATACCTTAAACCTGGAGAGTTGAGACCCGTGTAATGGGTACCATGCAATATGACTTCAAAGGGTCTTCATTTGCTCACCGAACCTCTCCAATCCTATCACTGCTGCGTTTATGCCCCTGTACACATGCTTGATTCTCTTTCGGAGACATAGCAATCCATAGGTTTTAAGATACTTACTAGTCAGGTACATTCTTAGGCGTTTAATATGCGGTGTTGAGTCCATTTCGTTGAGCAAGGAGTAGCTCTTGTCTATTCCATATTTGACTTAAGGAACTTTATCTGTGCTCATTTCAATCTCTGGTTTTATGCAGCACCCCAACTCACCTTTACCCTTAAGCAAGAATAAGTTGGTTTTCTAAATTTGAGACCCTGTTCTGTTCTGTAATTCAGTTCCTGTGTAGCCAAGTTTACATTCCGTGTATTACTGATATCTTATGATGTTTCTTTTTCTGTGTGACTTACTTCAGTTAGAATCATCATACCTGAATCCACTCATTGTGCTGCTAAGGGCCTGATGACACAGATTTCATTGCTGAGTGATATTGCTTTGTAAGTAAATACCACAACTTCTTTATCCATTTTTCACTTTCTGCGATGTTGAACTTGTACTGTAAACGAGGTTCTTGTAAACAGAGCTGTTCGAAACTTTGGGGTGTCTGTGTCTTTTTGATTTTAAATTCCCTAAGCTATAGGACCATAAGTGGAAGTGCCCTAGGCTCTGTTGCTTTGTTTTTTAGATGTTTCAGGAAACACCATACACTTCTCCCGAGTGGTTGTTGGCAATTTACATCCCACCCTTCAGCATAACAAGGCTCCCAGTTCTCCATGGCCTGTCCTGCCTTTCTGGATTTTACACTTTTTTCAGATGCCCCTTTTGACTGGGGGGTAGTGAGACTTCATTGTAGTGCAGATTTCCTTTGCAAGCTTGCTTGGTTGGCCAAAAAGTGCATATGCGTGTTTTCCTGAATATATTCAGGAAAAAACGCATACGCCCTTTTTGGCCAAGTGCATCATTGTGGACGTTCTGCCTCTTTTCCTATGCTTGAAATGCAATTCCTGTCTACCTCCTGAAATCGGTTTCCTGCAATTCTGCCCCGCTTTCAAGTCCTCTTGGCAGCCTTACTTCAGTATATTTTTGGACGATAGCTGTCATTTATAACTCTGCAGGTTTGTGAATTACAGTGCCCCTGAGCTCCTTTCTTCAACTCGCTTTCTTGTGACCTGGCCGCAACACCGCAGGATGGCTTCAGGCCCTAATCTGGTTCCGGCCCGGCATGCTGAGCCTTTGGTTAATTCCTCTTCCTGGTGGGAAATGAGAGTTAAATTTGCCCGTCCAGACACCTCCAGGTAGCCTCTCATTGGTTCTCGCTATTCCTGTTCATCTTCCGCAGAAATTGCAAACTGGGCCAAACAGGAGGTTAAAGGGACTGACTCTCCAAGTCGGGAGAGTGTTAGTAAAGCGTCTGGAATGTTGCACCCGAGTACCAGGGGAGGAAAACTGAGACATATTTGAACACGTCTCCCGTTCACATGGTTGATCATACTTGGGTTCCACATGCATGTTTTAGTTGAAGGAAGAATACCTTAAACCTGGAGAGTTGAGACCCGTGTAATGGGTACCATGCAATATGACTTCAAAGGGTCTTCATTTGCTCACCGAACCTCTCCAATCCTATCACTGCTGGGTTTATGCCCCTGTACACATGCTTGATTCTCTTTCGGAGACATAGCAATCCATAGGTTTTAAGATACTTACTAGTCAGGTACATTCTTAGGCGTTTAATATGCGGTGTTGAGTCCATTTCGTTGAGCAAGGAGTAGCTCTTGTCTATTCCATATTTGACTTAAGGAACTTTATCTGTGCTCATTTCAATCTCTGGTTTTATGCAGCACCCCAACTCACCTTTCCCCTTAAGCAAGCATAAGTTGGTTTTCTACATTTGAGACCCTGTTCTGTTTTGGAATTCAGTTCCTGTGTAGCCAAGTTTACATTCCGTGCTTTAGTGATATCTTTTGATGTTGCTTTTTTTGTGTGACTTATTTCAGTTAGAATCATCGTACCTGAATCCACTCATTATGCTGCTACGGGCCTGATGACATAGATTTCATTGCTGAGTGATACTGCATTGTACGTAAGTACCACAAGTTCTTTATCCATTTTTCACTTTCTGCGATATTGAACTTGTACCGTAAACGAGGTTCTTGTAAACAGAGCCGTCCCAAACTTTGGGGTGGCTGTGTCTTTTTGATTTTAATTTCCCTAAGCTATAGGACCATAAGTGGAAGTGCCCTAGGCTCTGTTGCTTTGTTTTTTAGATGTTTCAGGAAACACCATACTCTTCTCCAGAGTGGCTGTTGGCAATTTACATCCCGCCCATCAGCATAAGAAGGCTCCCAGTTCTCCATGGCCTGTCGTGCCTTTATGGATTTTACACTTTTTTCAGATGGCCCTTTTGACCAGGTGGAAGTGAGACTTCATTGTAGTGCAAATTTCCTTTGCAAGCTTGCTTGGTTGGCCAAAAAGTGCATATGCGTTTTTTCCTGAATATATTCAGGAAAAAACACATACGCCCTTTTTGGGCAAGTGCATCATTGTCGAGTTTCTGACTCTCTTCATATGTTTTCAGTGCAATTCCAGTCTACCTCCTGAAATCGGTTTCCTGCAATTCTGCCTTGCTTTCAATGCCTCTTCATAGCCTTACCTCAATATATTTTTTAAAAATAGTTGGCCTTTATAACTCTGCAGGTTTTTGAATTGCAGTGGCCCTTAGCTCCATTTTTTAGCTCTTATTTTTGTGGTCTTGCCCCGTAACCACAGGATTCCTTGAAGCCCTATTTTTCTTCTGGGGCACCTTGCTGTCCCTTTGGTTAATTCTTCTTACTGATGTGATATTAGAGTGACATGTGCCCATTGAAACCGCTACAGCTAGTTTCTCACTGGTTCCCCCTATTCCCATTCATCCTCTGCACTAACTGCAGACTGTGCGATACCAGAACTTAAAGGCATTGACTCCATGTGGGGATGTTGTTAGTAAAGCGGCTGGAATGTCGATCCGGAGCCCCAGGAGAGGAAAAATGAGGTGCGTTTTAGAAACCTTTCCCGATCATATGGTATACCAGTCGCTGGGTTTCCCAAGCATGGTTTAGCTGTAGGAAGATTCCCTTCAACCTGGAGTGTTGGGACCCTTGGACTGAGTAGCATGAAGTATTGCATTAAACTTTCGGCAGTTGCTCACCAAAGCTCACCAATCCTGTCAGCCCCAAGTGTCCAGCCTTATGTCTTATCCAGCTGTGGGTTTATATGTGGTCAATCCAGGTTGCATCACAGCCCCTGAGCGAATTTTGTAAGAATTTTTCTCTCTTTCATTGTTTCAGCGTTTTGTTTTTAAAATTTATTTCTATAATGGGGTTTAGCTCATTTTCACTGCTGTGTTTGTGCCACTCTGCACACACTTGATTCCCTTATGGAGATATATCAATACATGGGTTTTAAGATTCTTATTACTCAGATATATTTCTCTGCGGTGTATAGGGTGTGTTGAGGCCAGTTCATTGAGCAAGGTGTAGATCTTGTCTAATACCTATTTGGTTTATTGAACGGTATCTGTGCTAATTTCAAACTCTGGTTTTATGCATCACCCCACCTCTCCTTTCCCCTTAAGCTGACATAAGTGTGTTTTCTAAATGTGAGACACTGTTCTGTTCTGTAATTCATTTCTTGTGCAGCCATATTTACCCTCCTTCTATAAGTGATATCTTATGATATGTTTCTTTTTCTGTTTGACTTATTTCAAGTAGTATTATCGGACCTAAATCCACTCTTTATCCTTCTACTAGCCTTATTACATTGATTTCATGGTGAAGAGATATTCCATTGTACATAAGTACCACATCTTCTTTATCCATTGTTCTCTTTCCTGGGATATTTAAGGTGTACTGAAGTTGAGGTTCTTGTAAACAGAGTAGCCCTAAACTGTGGTGTGCTTGTGTCTTGTTGATTTTTAGACTTCCCTAGATATACTCCCATGATTGGAAGTGTCCTATGCTCTGTAGCTCTGTTTTTTAGATGATTTAGGAACCACCATACACTTCTCCAGAGTGGCTCTCGGCAGTTCACACACTGCCCATCAGCGTATAAAGGCTCCCTGTTCTCCATGGCCTGTCCTGCATTTCTGGTTTTTACAATTTTTTAGGATGGCCCTTTTGACCGGTGGGAAGTGAGACTTCTTTGTTGTGCACATTTGCATTGCTTGCTTGCTTTGTTGCCCATAAAGTGCGTATGCGTTTTTTCCTGGATATAATCAGGAAAAAACGCATACGCCCTTTTGGGCCAACTGCATCATTGTCGAAATTCTGCCGCTTTTCATGTGCATTAAAGACGAGTCCAATCTATCTCTTGAAATCTGTTTCTTGCAATTCTGTCTTGCATTCAGATCCTCTTCTTTGCCTTACCTCAACATATTTTTGGACGTTAGTTTTCATTTATAACTCTGCAGGTTTGTGAATTGCAGTGACCCTGAGCTCCATTTTTTAAGTTGCTCTTTTGTGAGCTGGCCTCAAACCCGCAGGATTGCTTCAGGCCCTATTTTGGCTCCGGCGAGGCAGGCTGAGCCTTTCTTTAATTCTTATTCTTAATGGGAAATTAGAGTGATATGTGCCCGTCCAAACCCCTACAACTCTTCTCTCATTGGTTCCCCCTCTTCCCGTTCATCCTCCTCACAATTTACAAAATGTGTGAAACAGAAGTTTAAATGTGCTGATTCTCCAAGTGGGGAGATTCTAAGTAGCGTGGCTGGAATGGTGAACAGGAGCACCAGGAGAGGATAAATGAGGTGCATTTTAGACACATCTCCCGATCACATGGTGTACAGTCCTCTGGGTTTTCCATGCATGTTTTAGCTGTAGGAAGATCCCTTGAACCTGCAGATTTGGGACCCATTGAATGGGTACCAGGTAGTATTACTTTAAAGGGTGTGCATTTCCTCACCCAACCTCACATTTCTCTTAGCGCAAACAGTTTCCAGCCTTATGTCTCATCCTGCTGTGGGTCTAGATGTGTTCAATCCATGTTGCATCACCGTCCCTGAGGAAAAGTTGTAAGAGGTTTTCTCTGTCTCTCTGTCATTTATTTTTTTCAATTTATTACTATATTGGTTACAGCTGATTTTCAAAGCTCTGTTTCTTGCTGCTGTACATCCACTTGATTCACGTACAGAGAGACATCAATAAATTCTTTTTCAGATTCTTACCAGTCGTATATATTCTTTTCTGGTGACTTGAGTGTGCTGAGTGCAGTTCTTTTAGCTACCGTGTAGGCCTTGTTGATTATCAGTTTGGTATTTGGAATGGTATCTTTGCTAATTTCAACCTCCTGGATGATGCCTCACCCCTCCCCACCTTTCCCGTTTAGCAGCCTTATGCGTGTTTTCTACATATTTGACTATGTTTTTGTTTTGTAATTTATTTCATGTGTAGCCATTTTGGATTCCACCTTTAAGTGATATCTTATGATATGTGTCTTTTTCTTTTTGAATTCTGTCACTTAGAATGATCATACGTAACTCCTCCAGATTTGTTACAACTGGCCATATTTCATTGATTTCCAGGCTGAATAATATTCCACTCTACCTAAGTACCACATCTCTATCCATTTTTTCCCTCCAGAGACATTAAAGTTATATCCTAGTCGAGGATCTTTTAAACAGAGAGGGGGTAAACATTGGGGTGCCTGTGTCCTCTCGATTTTTGTTTTTCCCAAGATATACGCCCATGAGTGCAAGTGCCCTATGCTCTGTAGCTCATTTTTTAGATGCTTTAGTAAACACAATACACTTCTCCAGAATGGCCGTTGGCAATATACATTTCCACTATAAGTCTCACAGGGCTCCCTCTTCTCGTTGCCCTGTCCTGCATTTCTGTTGTTTACGCTTTATGAGGATGGCTCTTCTGACTGATGCGAAGTGATATCTTTTGTAGTATTGACTTCCAGTGCCCACCTGTTTGGTTGGCTAAAAAAGTGTATGCCCTTTTCTTGAATATATACAGAAAAGAACGCATACACCCTTTTTGGCCAACTGCAATGTTGGCAATGTTCAGCTCCTTTTCTTGTGCTTAATGGCGAGTCCTTTCTACCTCCTCAAATCCCTTTCCTGCCATTCTCCCTTGCTTACAAGTCCTTTCCTCTGACTTTCCTCAAGACATTTTTCAGTGATGGATATTTTCAACTCTGCAGTTTTGTGAATTTTACTGCCCCTGAGTTCCATTGTTCAACTCGTGTTTATGGGAACTGGTCACAAAGCAGCGGGATTTCCTCAAGCCCTATACTGTTTCCATGGGCAACCCTAGCTTTTGGTCAATTCATCTTCCTGATTGGAAATTAGAGTGACATGTGCCTGTCTGAACACCTAGGACTTGTCTCTCATTGTTCCTCATCCTTCCGCTTCATCCTCTGGACAAATTCCAAACTGTACGCAACAGGATGTTGACAGTGCTGACATCTCCAAGTGGGGAGACTGTTAGTAAAGACGCTGGAGGGGTGAACCTGAGCACCAGGAGATGAGGAGATGAGATGCCTTTTCCAAACTCTTCCCGATCAGACGGTATACCATCCTCTGGGTGTGACAGACATGTTTTAGCAGTAGGAAGAGTCCCATTCATGTAAGGAGAACACCAGGGCTTTTTCAAAATCAGTGTCTCCCCGAAACCCAAACTGGGGAAATTTTTAAGCTACAGCTACACATATGTTCATTAAGGGCCTTGGGAAGTAGGCAGAGTCCAAACTTTAGATGATTGAAGTCTTCAGGGTCAGAAGCACTCACCACCAGCTTCCCTTAGGCTACACTTTAACTGTCATTGATAGATGATGTCAATAAAAATATCTATTCTTTTTCAGATTATTTCCCCTTATAGGTTATTGCAAAATGTTGAGTGTAGTTCCCTGTGCTATACAGTAGTTCCTTGTTGATGATCTATTTTATACATAGCAGTGTGTATGTGTTCATTCCAAACTGTTAATTTATCCCTCCTCCCACCTTTCCCCTTTGGTAATAATAAATTATAAGATTTTATACTTCTCAGAAATGGGGGAGCTGAAAGAGAGGTATCATTTTCAATGGAAAAGCATTTAAAACAAGATTGAAGGTTTAACCAAGATTATTAAATGTACATCCTTGGAAAGAAATCACTTCGTTTCTCTAATATTGACCTGACAAATAAGACAAACCTTTTCACTGAACTTGCTTATAAAAAGTGATGGAAATATCAAATGGAAGTGTTAAAAACATCTTATTTTACCCGAGCCTTATACACTGTTCTATGTTAACTACAGTTTGGCTCACACATCTGTTCATTGAGGTTACAATAGTCTCAATTTCTGTTACTGATCCTCCAGAGTGGACCCCAACAAGTGTCCCCCTGCCCAGTGTCATTGGGGCCAACAGATCGAGACTGAGTTTGGTTCACAAGCAAAGGAAACTTTATATTTTGATCAGAGAATGGAGAGGTGAGAGCATGCACTACCCCGTGGGCTGTGGGCTGGGCTGCTGTGTAGAGATCCTGTCAGAGTCAGTGGGAGGGAGGGAGGTGGCGGAGCTCTCGAGGGCCGGGTTGGCTGTAGCTCAGGCTCTATATCGTGGAGTCTGCACTGGGCCCCAGGAGCTGAGGTGTCGACCCAGCCATTCTGCACTAGGAAATCTGGTCTGAAGTGCCGGGTGTGGAACCTCTGCATGCGGGACCCTAGGAGCACGTGAAATTAGACAAAGCACAAAGGATAAAAAAGGTTAGACTTGACTTTATTGCCCAGATTCTATTTTTATCTCCCAGGGATTTTTAATGGGCTTTGCTGGGGACAAACCCCTCCTCTGCCTTTTGTCCCGTTCCTCATTCTTGGAGTGCTGAGGGTGCAGACCCTTCTTCTGTAACTGCTGAGTGCTGAGTTGGGAGCCCTCATACCCTGGGGCGAGGGTCAGAGCTTCTCCCCAGCAGCCTCCCGGTGACATTGATTGTCCCCAGGACCCCTGCCTCCCTGCTCGTCCACCTGAGCACCAGCATTGGAAGTGTTATAGATTCTAATGACCTTTAAGGGTCCAGGAAAGAGATGTGCAGAGACGCTGTGGGGGCCGGTTTCACCCCGCCCCACATTTGTTCGGCCACCTTAGGCTGACCGTCTCTGCCAGCATAGATGCTCTGACCAGTAGTCTGCGCTTTCTTCAATTAGGCCCCTGAATTAACGTACAAACAGCACCAGGTGTCAGAGCCCTGCCCGCTCAACTCCCAGACAGTCCAGGGTCAGTGGTGATCAAGGACCATGATGGCTACTGAGTCAACAGCCTTTTGAAGTAAACAGGAGTCCAGCCGGTCTTATTGGCCACCATCATCACGGTGTCTGTAGGCTTTTCTATGGTGACAGTGTGGTATACTGTTCCCCCACCAAGATTATTAGCTCCCCTCTGGGTGCAGTAAGTCCTGCAAGCAGTAGTCTACTCTTTTGGGACACACTCTTGTTGTTTTATGAGAGAAACTCCAGGTCAAGTGATGTTCACACGAGTCGTCATGGTGCCCTGTTGCCCCCGGTTATCTCTCTGGATGTTGGAGTTGGAGGGCCTCCTCACTCGAGGTCGGTGTGCCCACGGAGCGAACCCTGCAACTTCAGGGCATGGTTGGTGGTTAGGATCACCACGTGGGGTCCTTTTCCCTTAGGAGGGAGGTGGCCTTTTGGGCTGCTGATTTCCAGGTTTTTAGATACCGCCAGTATCTTGGCCAGATGTGGCAGTGGGCCAAGCCCCTTAGTGACCGTAGTTTATCCTACCTGGATGGCATTCTTGCATTGTTCCATTTCAAGTGGTCCCAGTTTTTGCACTAATTCTCCAATGGCGATTCACCTTTCACCGGGAATGTAAAGGTCAAAGGGTTTAGCTAAATTAGGGAGTTCCAGGGCAAGGGTCTGAATTGACTGCTCTTTCCATTCTTGAAAGGCCACTTCTGGATTCTATTCAAAAGGATCATCATCTTTTCCTTTCAGTGTTTCACATAGAGGCCCAGCTAGTAGACTGTAGTTAGGGATCCAGAAGCAGCAAACCCTGGCCTCCCCAGGAACCCCTAAGCTGTCTTCTAGTTTTAGAAAGGGGTAAGGCTGAAAATGGTTTCTTCCCTTTCCTGGGATGGGCTTCTCTGACCTTCTGTGAGAATGAAGCCCAGGCAGGTCACCGCAGTCTGTGATATTTGAGCTTTTTCTTGGACAACTTCTATCCTTTATTGGCTTGGTAGTTCAGAGGCCTCCTTAGTAGGGCTGGTGATCAGAATGTCGTCTGCATATTGAAGGAGGGTTTCCTTTTCCAGAGGTAGAACTTTTAGGTCTTTAGCTAAGCTTTCCCCAAAGATGGTGTGGGAATTTTTGCACCCTTGGGGCCAGACGGCCCGGAAGTATTGTTTTAGTTGTATGTTGAGTCCTGCCACTCACAAGCCAAAATTTCTTGTGACTCTGGGACTAATGGAATACAAAAGAAGGCATCATTGAAGACTAATACAGAATACCATGTCCTGGTGGTTGGTAGAATGACCAGCAGGGTGTAGGAATTAGGAGCAACTGGAGGTATATCCTCGGTGGCTTCACTGACTGTCCTGACATCCTTTACCAGGTCCCCAGCAGCCCATGGGGCTCTCGTGGTCAGACCAATCCCAGAATATGGAGCTCACCTGGGCAGGTACCCCACCCCCACCCCAGCCCACGGGGCTCTCGTGGTCAGGCCCCTCCAGGATACAGAGCTACCCTTGCAGGTACCGTGGCAGGGCTGGGCACACAGGAACCGTGCACATAGCCCTCATTGCAGAGCACCCCCAGCTCACCTGTCGCTCAGAGCTGACACAGAGCACCTCAGAGCAGGACTTGAACTAACAAACAGCAGCTGCGACAGGTCTGTGACCCTGGGCATCACTCCGTGAGGCCTCCCTCCACCTGGTCTTCCAGAGACTTCCACTGCACCCGGGGCACCAGGCCTCTGTCTCCAACCACCACCCACCCCTCCTCTCCCTGACTCCTGGGTTCCTCTCATTAGGAGAGGGTTTTCTTGAAGTTGTCTCCCACTCATGGGCCAGATAAAATGATTAGAAAACAAGCCAAAGCTGCAGCCCCTTGTCTATCCTGACTCTCAGGAGCCCACACCTGTTCCTTGGACCTGGCCGGTTCAGCAAGTTCCATTTTCTGCAACTGTGAGCCCCTGAGGGGTGATGATTGGCTGACCTGGGCAGCCTTACCGTGCCGGCCAGCCCTCCCCAGGTGTGCTTGGGTTGAGATCAATATAAATACCACTCCAGGCAGCAAGAGCCCCTGCAGCCGTGCCTGACGCCATTTTCTCTGCCCTGTCAGCAGTCTCGGGGCTGGGCTGGTGGGAGGGAGTGAGAGGCCACGGCTTTGTGGGTGGCCCAGTGTGAGTGGGGCTCTGCTGGACTTTCTGCAGCAGTTGCCAGGCTGCCACCTGCTAAAGAAGAGGATGTGTCACCCATACCTGCTGCTGGAATTTCTCCCTGGGCAGAGGTGAGGAAGGAAAAAAGCAGTGGGGGCAGGGACAGGACGGGTATCTCAGGCAGGGAAATGGAAATCTTCCAGAAGAGCACCCAGGGCCAGGACCATCCTGGCTGGCCTGCAGGCACCAAGTCGGCCGGCATGCTGTCACTCGTGTGGCTCTATGGCCCTTCCTCTAGGCTTTCAAGTCCTTGTATATATTCAGGTGTTTTACCTGGGACGGGTGGGAATAGTTCAGCAGCAACTGGCCTGGGGCTCAGCTCACGTTTACTCACAGATGCCTCGGCACGGTGCCCCAGCTTTGCAATGAGGACGCTTGTTGCGTGGGGGCTGCTGGCTGAATGGGAGACGATTCCCCACCACTGACCAACTTCAGAATTGTTTACAACTGGAGCAAGTGCCCTGATACGGTTTTCCTCTGTGTAACTGGTGGGTTCTGTGTTTTTTTTCTCTTTTTCGTTTTTGGTTCAAGGTAGATTTTATTCCTCTTTTTTGTATTTACAGATATAAGCATGGAAATAATTTATTCATATAAATACATGTATGTGCAGGGAATAATTGTTTTTTCTGTTTTATTTTTTAAATTTTATTTCTTTTTAATTTTGAATTTTATTTTATATTTTTATACAGCAGGTTCTTATTGGTTATCTATTTTATACATATAAATGTATACATGCCAATCCCAGTCTCTCAACTCCTCCCACCACCACCCCCCAACAGCTTTCCCCCCTTGTTGTCCATACGTTTGTTGTCTACATCTGTTGCTCTATTTATGCCTTGCAAAATGGTTAATCTGTACAGTTTTTCTAGGTTCCACATATATGCATGAATATACAAGATTTGTTTTTCTCTTTCTGACTTACTTCACTCTGTATGACAGTCTCTAGATCCATCGACGTCTCTACAAATGACCCAATTTCATTCCTTTTCATGGCTTAGTAATATTCCATTTTATATATGTACCACAGCTTTATGCATTCGTCTGTCTGTGGGCATTTAGGTTGCTTCCATTACCTCGATATTGTAAATAGTGATGCAATGAACATTGCGGTGAATGACTCTTTTTGATTTATGGTTTTGTCTGGGTATATGTCCAGTACTGGGATTGCTGTATCATATGGTAATTCTATTGTTAGTTTCTTAAGAAATTCCATATTGTTCTCCATAATGACTGTATCAATTTATATTCCCAACAATAGTGGGAGAGGGTTCCTTTTCTCCACACCCTTTCCAGCATTTTTTGTTTGTAGATTTTCAATGATGCCTATTCTACCAGGTGTGAGGTGATACCTCATTGTTGAATCCATTTCGTTGAGCAAGGGGTAGCTCTTGTCTATAACATATTTGGCTTATGGAACGGTATCTGTGCTAATTTCAAACTCTGCTTTTATGCAGCACCCCAACTCACCTTCCCCCTTAAGCAGGCATAAGTTGGTTTTCCAAACTTGAGACCCTGTTCTGTTTTATAATTCAGTTCATGTGTAGCCAAGTTCACATTCCGTGTATTAGTGATACCTTATGATGTTTCTTTTTCTGTGTGACTTATTTCACTTAGAATCATCGTGCCTCAATCCACTCATTATGCTGGTACGGGCCTGGTGACATAGATTTCATTGCTGAGTGGTATTCTGTTGTACATAAGTACCGCAACTTCTTTATCCATTATTTGCTCTCTGGGATATTTAACTTGTGCCGTAGAAGAGATTCCTGTAAAAAGAGCCATCCCAAATTTTGGGGTTGCTGTGTCTTTTTGATATTAATTTCCCTAAGCTATAGAACCATAAGTGGAAGTGCCCTAGGCTCTGTTGCTTTGTTTTTTAGATGTTTCAGGAAACACCATACACTTGTCCCGAGTGTCTGTTGGCAATTTACATCCCGCCCATCAGCATAACAAGGCTCCCAGTTCTCCATGGCCTGTCCTGCCTTTCTGGATTTTACACTTTATTCTGATGGCCCTTTTGACCGGGGGGAAGTGAGACTTCATTGTAGTGCAGATTTCCTTTGCAAGCTTACTTGGTTGGCCAAAAAGGGCGTATGCGTTTTTTCCTGAATATATTCAGGAAAAAACGGATACGCCCTTTTGGCAAAGTGCATCATTGTGGACGTTCTGCCTCTTTTCCTACACTTTCAATGCAATTCCAGTCTACCTCCTGAAATCGGTTTCCTGCAATTCTGCCCCGCTTTCAAGTCCTCTTGGCAGCCTTACTTCAGTCTATTTTTGGACGATAGCTGTCATTTATAACTCTGCAGGTTTGTGAAATACAGAGCCACTGAGCTCCTTTCTTCAACTCACTTTCTTGTGAGCTGGCCGCAACACCGCAGGATGGCTTCAGGCCCTAATCTGGTTCCGGCACGGCACGCTGAGCCTTTGGTTAATTCCTCTTCCTAGTGGGAAATGAGAGTTAAATTTGCCCGTTCAGACACCTCCAGCTAGTCTCTCATTGGTTCTCCCTATTCCTGTTCATCTTCCGCAGAAATTGCAAACTGGGCCAAACAGGAGGTTAAAGGCACTGACTGTCCAAGTCGGGAGAGTGTTAGTAAAGCGTCTGGAATGTTGCACCCGAGTACCAGGGTATGAAAACTGAGACATATTAGAACACATCTCCCGATCACACGGTTGATCATACTCTGGGTTCCACATGCATGTTTTAGCTGAAGGAAGAATACCTTAAACCTGGAGAGTTGAGACCCGTGGAATAGGTACCATGCAATATGACTTCAAAGGGTCTTCATTTGCTCACCGAACCTCTCCAATCCTATCACTGCTGCATTTATGCCCCAGTACACACGCTTGATTCTCTTTTGGAGACATAGCAATCCCTAGGTTTTAAGATACTTACTAGTCAGGTACATTCTTAGGCGTTTAATATGCGGTGTTGAGTCCATTTCATTGAGCAAGGAGTAGCTCTTGTCTGTTCCATATTTGGCTTAAGGAACTTTATCTGTGCTCATTTCAATCTCTGGTTTTATGCAGCACCCCAACTCACCTTTACCCTTAAGCAAGCATAAGTTGGTTTTCTAAATTTGAGACCCTGTTCTGTTTTGGAATGCAGTTCCAGTGTAGCCAAGTTTACATTCCGTGTATTAGTGATATCTTTTGATGTTTCTATTTCTGTGTGACTTATTTCAGTTAGAATCATCGTACTTGAATCCACTCATTATGCTGCTACGGGCCTGATGACATAGATTTCATTGCTGAGTGATACTGCATTGTACGTAAGTACCACAAGTTCTTTATCCATTTTTCACTTTCTGTGATATTGAACTTGTACGGTAAACGAGGTTCTTGTAAACAGAGGCGTCCCAAACTTTGGGGTGGCTGTGTCTTTTTGATATTAATTTCCCTAAGCTATAGGACCATAAGTGGAAGTGCCCTAGGCTCTGTTGCTTTGTTTTTTAGATGTTTCAGGAAACACCATACACTTCTCCCGAGTGTCTGTTGGCAATTTACATCCCGCCCATCAGCATAACAAGGCTCCCAGTTCTCCATGGCCTGTCCTGCCTTTCTGGATTTTACACTTTATTCTGATGGCCCTTTTGACCGGGGGGAAGTGAGACTTCATTGTAGTGCAGATTTCCTTTGCAAGCTTGCTTGGTTGGCCAAAAAGGGCGTATGCGTTTTTTCCTGAATATATTCAGGAAAAAACGCATACGCCCTTTTGGCCAAGTGCATCATTGTGGACGTTCTGCCTCTTTTCCTACGCTTTCAATGCAATTCCAGTCTACCTCCTGAAATCGGTTTCCTGCAATTCTGCCCCGCTTTCAAGTCCTCTTGGCAGCCTTACTTCAGTACATTTTTGGACGATAGCTGTCATTTATAACTCTGCAGGTTTGTGAATTACAGTGCCCCTGAGCTCCTTTCTTCAACTCGCTTTCTTGTGACCTGGCCGCAACACCGCAGGATGGCTTCAGGCCCTAATCTGGTTCCGGTACGGCACGCTGTGCCTTTGGTTAATTCCTCATCCTGGTGGGAAATTAGAGTTAAATTTGCCCGTCCAGACACCTCCAGCTAGTCTCTCATTGGTTCTCCCTATTCCTGTTCATCTTCCGCAGAAATTGCAAACTGGGCCAAACAGGAGGTTAAAGGGACTGACTCTCCAAGTGGGGAGAGTGTTAGTAAAGCGTCTGGAATGTTGCACCCGAGTACCAGGGGAGGAAAACTGAGACATATTTGAACACGTCTCCCGATCACATGGTTGATCATACTCTGGGTTCCACATGCATGTTTTAGCTGGAGGAAGAATACCTAAAACCTGGGTAGTTGAAACCCGTGGAATGGGTACCATGAAATATGACTTCAAAGGGTCTACATTTGCTCACCGAACCTCTCCAATCCTATCACTGCTGCGTTTATGCCCCTGTACACATGCTTGATTCTCTTTCAGAGACATAGCAATCTATAGGTTTTAAGATACTTACTAGTCAGGTACATTCTGAGGCGTTTAATATGGGGTGTTGAGTCCATTTCGTTGAGCAAGGAGTAGCTCTTGTCTATTCCATATTTGGCTTAAGGAACTTTATCTGTGCTCATTTCAATCTCTGGTTTTATGCAGCACCCCAACTCACCTTTACCCTTAAGCAAACATAAGTTGGTTTTCTAAATTTGAGACCCTGTTCTGTTCTGTAATTCAGTTCCTCTGTAGCCAAGTTTAAATTCCATGTATTAGTGATATTTTTTGATGTTTCTTTTTCTGTGTGACTTATTTCAGTTAGAATCACCATACCCGAATCCACTCATTATGCTGCTACGGGCCTGGTGACATAGATTTCATTGCTGAGTGATATTGCATTGTACATGAGTACCACAGCTTCTTTATCCATTTTTCACTTTCTGTGATATTGAACTTGTACGGTAAATGAGGTTCTTGTAAACAGAGGCGTCCCAAACTTTGGGGTGGCTGTGTCTTTTTGATTTTAATTTCCCTAAGCTATAGGACCATAAGTGGAAATGCACTAGGCTCTGTTGCTTTGTTTTTTAGATGTTTCAGGAAACACCATACACTTCTCCCGAGTGGCTGTTGGCAATTTACATCCCGCCCATCAGCATAACAAGGCTCCCAGTTCTCCATGGCCTGTCCTGCCTTTCTGGATTTTACACTTTTTTCAGATGGCCCTTTTGACCGGGGGGAAGTGAGACTTCATTGTAGTGCAGATTTCCTTTGCAAGCTTGCTTGGTTGGCCAAAAAGGGCGTATGCGTTTTTTCCTGAATATATTCAGGAAAAAACGCATACGCCCTTTTTGGCCAAGTGCATCATTGTGGACGTTCTGCCTCTTTTCCTATGCTTGAAATGCAATTCCAGTCTACCTCCTGAAATTGGTTTCCTGCAATTCTGCCCCGCTTTCAAGTCCTCTTGGCAGCCTTACTTCAGTATATTTTTGGACGATAGCTGTCATTTATAACTCTGCAGGTTTGTGAATTACAGTGACCCTGAGCTCCTTTCTTCAACTCGCTTTCTTGTGAGCTGGCCGCAACACCGCAGGATGTCTTCAGGCCCTAATGTGGTTCCGGCATGGCACGCTGAGCCTTTGGTTAATTCCTCTTCCTGGTGGGAAATGAGAGTTAAATTTGCCCGTTCAGACACCTCCAGGTAGTCTCTCATTGGTTCTCACTATTCCTGTTCATCTTCCGCAGAAATTGCAAACTGGGGCAAACAGGAGGTTAAAGGCACTGACTCTCCAAGTAGGGAGAGTGTTAGTAAAGCATCTGGAATGTTGCACCCGAGTACCAGGGGAGGAAAACTGAGACATATTTGAACACGGCTCCCGTTCACACGGTTGATCATACTCTGGGTTCCACATGCATGTTTTAGCTGAAGGAAGAATACCTTAAACCTGGAGAGTTGAGACCCGTGTAATGGGTACCATGCAATATGACTTCAAAGGGTCTTCATTTGCTCACCGAACCTCTCCAATCCTATCACTGCTGCGTTTATGCCCCTTTACACACGCTTGATTCTCTTTTGGAGACATAGCAATCCATAGGTTTTAAGATACTTACTAGTCAGGTACATTCTTAGGCGTTTAATATGGGGTGTTGAGTCCATTTCGTTGAGCAAGGAGTAGCTCTTGTCTATTCCATATTTGGCTTAAGGAACTTTATCTGTGCTCATTTCAATCTCTGGTTTTATGCAGCACCCCAACTCACCTTTACCCTTAAGCAAGCATAAGTTGGTTTTCTAAATTTGAGACCCTGTTCTGTTTTGGAATTCAGTTCCTGTGTAGCCAAGTTTACATTCCGTGTATTAGTGATATCTTATGATGTTTCTTTTTCTGTGTGACTTATTTCAGTTAGAATCATCGTACTTGAATCCACTCATTGTGCTGCTACGGGCCTGATGACACAGATTTCATTGCTGAGTGATACTGCATTGTACGTAAGTACCACAAGTTCTTTATCCATTTTTCACTTTCTGTGATATTGAATTTGTACGGTAAACGAGGTTTTTGTAAACAGAGGCGTCCCAAACTTTGAGGTGGCTGTGTCTTTTTGATTTTAATTTCCCTAAGCTATAGGACCATAAGTGGAAGTGCCCTAGGCTCTGTTGCTTTGTTTTTTAGATGTTTCAGGAAACACCATACACTTCTCCAGAGTGGCTGTTGGCAATTTACATCCCGCCCATCAGCATAACAAGGTTCCCAGTTCTCCATGGCCTGTCCTGCCTTTCTGGATTTTACACTTTTTTCAGATGGCCCTTTTGACCGGGGGGAAGTGAGACTTCATTGTAGTGCAGATTTCCTTTGCAAGCTTTCTTGGTTGGCCAAAAAGGGCGTATGCGTTTTTTCCTGAATATATTCAGGAAAAAACGCATACGCCCTCTTTGGCCAAGTGCATCACTGTGGATGTTCTGCCTCTTTTCCTATGCTTGAAATGCAATTCCTGTCTACCTCCTGAAATTGGTTTCCTGCAATTCTGCCCTGCTTTCAAGTCCTCTTGGCAGCCTTACTTCAGTCTATTTTTGGACGATAGGTGTCATTTATAACTCTGCAGGTTTGTGAATTACAGTGCCCCTGAGCTCCTTTCTTCAACTCGCTTTCTTGTGAGCTGGCCGCAACACCGCAGGATGTCTTCAGGCCCTAATGTGGTTCTGGCATGGCACGCTGAGCCTTTGGTTAATTCCTCTTCCTGGTGGGAAATGAGAGTTAAATTTGCCCGTTCAGACACCTCCAGGTAGTCTCTCATTGGTTCTCACTATTCCTGTTCATCTTCCGCAGAAATTGCAAAATGTGCCATACAGGAGGTTAAAGGCACTGACTCTCAAAGTAGGGAGAGTGTTAGTAAAGCATCTGGAATGTTGCACCCGAGTACCAGGGTATGAAAACTGAGACATATTTGAACACGTCTCCCGATCACATGGTTGATCATACTCTGGGTTCCACATGCATGTTTTAGCTGAAGGAAGAATACCTTAAACCTGGAGAGTTGAGACCCGTGGAATATGTACCATGCAATATGACTTCAAAGGGTCTTCATTTGCTCACCGAACCTCTCCAATCCTATCACTGCTGCGTTTATGCCCCTGTACACATGCTTGATTCTCTTTCGGAGACATAGCAGTCTATAGGTTTTAAGATACTTACTAGTCAGGTACATTCTTTGGCGTTTAATATGCGGTGTTGAGTCCATTTCGTTGAGCAAGGAGTAGCTCTTGTCTATTCCATATTTGGCTTAAGGAACTTTATCTGTGCTCATTTCAATCTCTGGTTTTATGCAGCACCCCAACTCACCTTTCCCCTTAAGCAAGCATAAGTTGGTTTTCTACATTTGAGACCCTGTTCTGTTTTGGAATTCAGTTCCTCTGTAGCCAAGTTTAAATTCCATGTATTAGTGATATTTTTTGATGTTTCTTTTTCTGTGTGACTTATTTCAGTTAGAATCACCATACCCGAATCCACTCATTATGCTGCTACGGGCCTGGTGACATAGATTTCATTGCTGAGTGATATTGCATTGTACATGAGTACCACAACTTCTTTATCCATTTTTCACTTTCTGTGATATTGAACTTGTATGGTTAACGAGGTTCTTGTAAACAGAGGCGTCCCAAACTTTGGGGTGGCTGTGTCTTTTTGATTTTAATTTCCCTAAGCTATAGGACCATAAGTGGAAATGCACTAGGCTCTGTTGCTTTGTTTTTTAGATGTTTCAGGAAACACCATACACTTCTCCGGAGTGTCTGTTGGCTATTTACATCCCGCCCTTCAGCATAACAAGGCTCCCAGTTCTCCATGGCCTGTCCTGCCTTTCTGGATTTTACACTTTTTTCAGATGGCCTTTTTGACCGGGGGGGAAGTGAGACTTCATTGTAGTGCAGATTTCCTTTGCAAGCTTGCTTGGTTGGCCAAAAAGGGCGTATGCGTTTTTTCCTGAATATATTCAGGAAAAAACGCATACGCCCTTTTTGGCCAAGTGCATCATTGTGGACGTTCTGCCTCTTTTCCTATGCTTTCAATGCAATTCCAGTCTACCTCCTGAAATCGGTTTCCTGCAATTCTGCCCCGCTTTCAAGTCCTCTTGGCAGCCTTACTTCAGTATATTTTTGGACGATAGCTGTCATTTATAACTCTGCAGGTTTGTGAATTACAGTGCCCCTGAGCTCCTTTCTTCAACTCGCTTTCTTGTGACCTGGCCGCAACACCGCAGGATGGCTTCAGGCCCTAATCTGTTTCCGGCATGGCATGCTGAGCCTTTGGTTAATTCCTCTTCCTGGTGGGAAATGAGAGTTAAATTTGCCCGTCCAGACACCTCCAGCTAGCCTCTCATTGGTTCTCGCTATTCCTGTTCATCTTCCGCAGAAATTGCAAACTGGGCCAAACAGGAGGTTAAAGGGACTGACTCTCCAAGTGGGGAGAGTGTTAGTAAAGCGTCTGGAATGTTGCACCCGAGTACCAGGGGAGGAAAACTGAGACATATTTGAACACGTCTCCCGATCACATGGTTGATCATACTCTGGGTTCCACATGCATGTTTTAGCTGAAGGAAGAATACCTAAAACCTGGGTAGTTGAAACCCGTGGAATGGGTACCATGCAATATGACTTCAAAGGGTCTTCATTTGCTCACCGAACCTCTCCAATCCTATCACTGCTGCGTTTATGCCCCTGTACACATGCTTGATTCTCTTTCGGAGACATAGCAATCCATAGGTTTTAAGATACTTACTAGTCAGGTACATTCTTTGGCGTTTAATATGCGGTGTTGAGTCCATTTCGTTGAGCAAGGAGTAGCTCTTGTCTATTCCATATTTGGCTTAAGGAACTTTATCTGTGCTCATTTCAATCTCTGGTTTTATGCAGCACCCCAACTCACCTTTCCCCTTAAGCAAGCATAAGTTGGTTTTCTAAATTTGAGACCCTGTTCTGTTCTGTAATTCAGTTCCTGTGTAGCCAAGTTTACATTCCGTGTATTACTGATATCTTATGATGTTTCTTTTTCTGTGTGACTTACTTCAGTTAGAATCATCATACCTGAATCCACTCATTGTGCTGCTAAGGGTCTGATAACATAGATTTCATTGCTGAGTGATATTGCTTTGTAAGTAAATACCACAACTTCTTTATCCATTTTTCACTTTCTGCGATGTTGAACTTGTACTGTAAACGAGGTTCTTGTAAACAGAGGCGTCCCAAACTTTGGGGTGGCTGTGTCTTTTTGATTTTAATTTCCCTAAGCTATAGGACCATAAGTGGCAGTGCCCTAGGCTCTGTTGCTTTGTTTTTTAGATGTTTCAGGAAACACCATACACTTCTCCCGAGTGTCTGTTGGCAATTTACATCCCGCCCATCAGCATAACAAGGCTCCCAGTTCTCCATGGCCTGTCCTGCCTTTCTGGATTTTACACTTTTTTCAGATGGCCCTTTTGACCGGGGGGAAGTGAGACTTCATTGTAGTGCAGATTTCCTTTGCAAGCTTGCTTGGTTGGCCAAAAAGGGCGTATGCGTTTTTTCCTGAATATATTCAGGAAAAAACGCATACGCCCTTTTTGGCCAAGTGCATCATTGTGGACGTTCTGCCTCTTTTCCTATGCTTTCAATGCAATTCCAGTCTACCTCCTGAAATCGGTTTCCTGCAATTCTGCCCCGCTTTCAAGTCCTCTTGGCAGCCTTACTTCAGTCTATTTTTGGACGATAGCTGTCATTTATAACTCTGCAGGTTTGTGAATTACAGTGCGCCTGAGCTCCTTTCTTCAATTCGCTTTCTTTTGAGCTGGCCGCAACACCGCAGGATGGCTTCAGGCCCTAATCTGGTTCTGGCACGGCACGCTGAGCCTTTGGTTATTTCCTCTTTCTGGTGGGAAATGAGAGTTAAATTTGCCCGTCCAGACACCTCCAGCTAGTCTCTCATTGGTTCTCGCTATTCCTGTTCATCTTCCGCAGAAACTGCAAACTGGGCCAAACGGAGGTTAAAGGCGCTGACTCTCCAAGTCGGGAGAGTGTTAGTAAAGCGTCTGGAATGTTGCACCCGAGTACCAGGGTACGAAAACTGAGACATATTTGAACACGTCTCCCAATCACATGGTTGATCATACTCTAGTTTCCACATGCATGTTTTAGCTGAAGGAAGAATACCTTAAACCTGGGTAGTTGAAACCCATGGAAAGGGTACCATGCAATATGACTTCAAAGGGTCTTCATTTGCTCACCGAACCTCTCCAATCCTATCACTGCTGCTTTTATGCCCCAGTACACATGCTTGATTCTCTTTCAGAGACATAGCAATCCATAGGTTTTAAGATACTTACTAGTCAGGTACATTCTTAGGCTTTTAATATGCGGTGTTGAGTCCATTTTGTTGAGCAAGCAGTAGCTCTTGTCTATTCCATATTTGGCTTAAGGAACTTTATCTGTGCTCATTTCAATCTCTGGTTTTATGCAGCAACCCAACTCACCTTTCCCCTTAAGCAAGCATAAGTTGGTTTTCTAAATTTGAGAACCTGTTCTGTTTTGGAATTCAGTTCCTGTGTAGCCAAGTTTACATTCCGTTTATTAGTGATATCTTATGATGTTTCTTTTTCTGTGTGACTTATTTCAGTTAGAATCATCGTACCTGAATCCACTCATTATGCTGATACGGGCCTGATGACATAGATTTCATTGCTGAGTGATACTGCATTGTACGTAAGTACCACAAGTTCTTTATCCATTTTTCACTTTCTGTGATATTGAACTTGTACGGTAAACGAGGTTCTTGTAAACAGAGGCGTCCCAAACTTTGAGGTGGCTGTGTCTTTTTGATTTTAATTTCCCTAAGCTATAGGACCATAAGTGGAAGTGCCCTAGGCTCTGTTGCTTTGTTTTTTAGATGTTTCAGGAAACACCATACACTTCTCCCGAGTGTCTGTTGGCAATTTACATCCCGCCCATCAGCATAACAAGGCTCCCAGTTCTCCATGGCCTGTCCTGCCTTTCTGGATTTTACACTTTTTTCAGATGGCCCTTTTGACCGGGGGGAAGTGAGACTTCATTGTAGTGCAGATTTCCTTTGCAAGGTTGCTTGGTTGGCCAAAAAGGGCGTATGCGTGTTTTCCTGAATATATTCAGGAAAAAACGCATACGCCCTTTTTGGCCAAGTGCATCATTGTGGACGTTCTGCCTCTTTTCCTATGCTTTCAATGCAATTCCAGTCTACCTCCTGAAATCGGTTTCCTGCAATTCTGCCCCGCTTTCAAGTCCTCTTGGCAGCCTTACTTCAGTCTATTTTTGGACGATAGCTGTCATTTATAACTCTGCAGGTTTGTGAATTACAGTGCCCCTGAGCTCCTTTCTTCAACTCGCTTTCTTGTGACCTGGCCGCAACACCGCAGGATGGCTTCAGGCCCTAATCTGGTTACGGCCCGGCATGCTGAGCCTTTGGTTAATTCCTCTTCCTGGTGGGAAATGAGAGTTAAATTTGCCCGTCCAGACACCTCCAGCTAGCCTCTCATTGGTTCTCGCTATTCCTGTTCATCTTCTGCAGAAATTGCAAACTGGGCCAAACAGGAGGTTAAAGGGACTGACTCTCCAAGTCGGGAGAGTGTTAGTAAAGCGTCTGGAATGTTGCACCCGAGTACTAGGGGAGGAAAACTGAGACATATTTGAACACGTCTCCCGTTCACATGGTTGATCATACTCTGGGTTCCACATGCATGTTTTAGCTGAAGGAAGAATACCTTAAACCTGGAGAGTTGAGACCCGTGTAATGGGTACCATGCAATATGACTTCAAAGGGTCTTCATTTGCTCACCGAACCTCTCCAATCCTATCACTGCTGCGTTTATGCCCCTGTACACATGCTTGATTCTCTTTCAGAGACATAGCAATCCATAGGTTTTAAGATACTTACTAGTCAGGTACATTCTTAGGCGTTTAATATGCGGTGTTGAGTCCATTTCGTTGAGCAAGGAGTGGCTCTTGTCTATTCCATATTTGGCTTAAGGAACTTTATCTGTGCTCATTTCAATCTCTGGTTTTATGCAGCACCCCAACTCACCTTTCCCCTTAAGCAAGCATAAGTTGGTTTTCTAAATTTGAGACCCTGTTCTGTTCTGTAATTCAGTTCCTGTGTAGCCAAGTTTACATTCCGTGTATTACTGATATCTTATGATGTTTCTTTTTCTGTGTGACTTATTTCAGTTAGAATCATCATACCTGAATCCACTCATTGTGCTGCTAAGGGCCTGATGACATAGATTTCATTGCTGAGTGATATTGCTTTGTAAGTAAATACCACAACTTCTTTATCCATTTTTCACTTTCTGCGATGTTGAACTTGTACTGTAAACGAGGTTCTTGTAAACAGAGGCGTTCCAAACTTTAGGGTGGCTGTGTCTTTTTGATTTTAATTTCCCTAAGCTATAGGACCATAAGTGGCAGTGCCCTAGGCTCTGTTGCTTTGTTTTTTAGATGTTTCAGGAAACACCATAGACTTCTCCCAAGTGTCTGTTGGCAATTTACATCCCGCCCATCAGCATAACAAGGCTCCCAGTTCTCCATGGCCTGTCCTGCCTTTCTGGATTTTACACTTTTTTCAGATGGCCCTTTTGACCGGGGGGAAGTGAGACTTCATTGTAGTGCAGATTTCCTTTGCAAGCTTGCTTGGTTGGCCACAAAGTGCGTATGCGTTTTTTCCTGAATATATTCAGGAAAAAACGCATACGCCCTTTTTGGCCAAGTGCATCATTGTGGACGTTCTGCCTCTTTTCCTATGCTTTCAATGCAATTCCAGTCTACCTCCTGAAATCGGTTTCCTGCAATTCTGCCCCGCTTTCAAGTCCTCTTGGCAGCCTTACTTCAGTATATTTTTGGACGATAGCTGTCATTTATAACTCTGCAGGTTTGTGAATTACAGTGCGCCTGAGCTCCTTTCTTCAACTCGCTTTCTTTTGAGCTGGCCGCAACACCGCAGGATGGCTTCAGGCCCTAATCTGGTTCTGGCACGGCACGCTGAGCCTTTGGTTATTTCCTCTTTCTGGTGGGAAATGAGAGTTAAATTTGCCCGTCCAGACACCTCCAGCTAGTCTCTCATTGGTTCTCGCTATTCCTGTTCATCTTCTGCAGAAACTGCAAACTGGGCCAAACAGGAGGTTAAAGGCACTGACTCTCCAAGTCGGGAGAGTGTTAGTAAAGTGTCTTGAATGTTGCACCCGAGTACCAGGGTACGAAAACTGAGACATATTTGAACACGTCTCCCAATCACATGGTTGATCATACTCTAGTTTCCACATGCATGTTTTAGCTGAAGGAAGAATACCTTAAACCTGGGTAGTTGAAACCCGTGGAAAGGGTACCATGCAATATGACTTCAAAGGGTCTTCATTTGCTCACCGAACCTCTCCAATCCTATCACTGCTGCGTTTATGCCCCTGTACACATGCTTGATTCTCTTTCAGAGACATAGCAATCCATAGGTTTTAAGATACTTACTAGTCAGGTACATTCTTAGGCGTTTAATATGCGGTGTTGAGTCCATTTCGTTGAGCAAGGAGTAGCTCTTGTCTATTCCATATTTGGCTTAAGGAACTTTATCTGTGCTCATTTCAATCTCTGGTTTTATGCAGCAACCCAACTCACCTTTCCCCTTAAGCAAGCATAAGTTGGTTTTCTAAATTTGAGAACCTGTTCTGTTTTGGAATTCAGTTCCTGTGTAGCCAAGTTTACATTCCGTTTATTAGTGATATCTTATGATGTTTCTTTTTCTGTGTGACTTATTTCAGTTAGAATCATCGTACCTGAATCCACTCATTATGCTGATACGGGCCTGATGACATAGATTTCATTGCTGAGTGATACTGCATTGTACGTAAGTACCACAAGTTCTTTATCCATTTTTCACTTTCTGTGATATTGAACTTGTACGGTAAACGAGGTTCTTGTAAATGGAGGTGTCCCAAACTTTGGGGTGGCTGTGTCTTTTTGATTTTAATTTCCCTAAGCTATAGGACCATAAGTGGAAGTGCCCTAGGCTCTGTTGCTTTGTTTTTTAGATGTTTCAGGAAACACCATACACTTCTCCTGAGTGTCTGTTGGCAATTAACATCCCGCCCTTCAGCATAACAAGGCTCCCAGTTCTCCATGGCCTGTCCTGCCTTTCTGGATTTTACACTCTTTTCAGATGGCCCTTTTGACCCGGGAGAAGTGAGACTTCATTGTAGTGCAGATTTCCTTTGCAAGCTTGCTTGGTTGGCCAAAAAGGGCGTATGCGTTTTTTCCTGAATATATTCAGGAAAAAACGCATACGCCCTTTTTGGCCAAGTGCATCATTGTGGACGTTCTGCCTCTTTTCCTATGCTTTCAGTGCAATTCCAGTCTACCTCCTGAAATCGGTTTCCTGCAATTCTGCCCTGCTTTCAAGTCCTCTTGGCAGCCTTACTTCAGTCTATTTTTGGACGATAGCTGTCATTTATAACTCTGCAGGTTTGTGAATTACAGTGCCCCTGAGCTCCTTTCTTCAACTCGCTTTCTTGTGACCTGGCTGCAACACCGCAGGATGGCTTCAGGCCCTAATCTGTTTCCGGCATGGCATGCTGAGCCTTTGGTTAATTCCTCTTCCTGGTGGGAAATGAGAGTTAAATTTGCCCGTCCAGACACCTCCAGCTAGCCTCTCATTGGTTCTCGCTATTCCTGTGCATCTTCTGCAGAAATTGCAAACTGGGCCAAACAGGAGGTTAAAGGGACTGACTCTCCAAGTGGGGAGAGTGTTAGTAAATCGTCTGGAATGTTGCACCCGAGTACCAGGGGAGGAAAACTGAGACATATTTGAACACGTCTCCCGTTCACATGGTTGATCATACTTGGGTTCCACATGCATGTTTTAGCTGAAGGAAGAATACCTTAAAACTGGAGAGTTGAGACCCGTGTAATGGGTACCATGAAATATGACTTCAAAGGGTCTTCATTTGCTCACCGAACCTCTCCAATCCTATCACTGCTGCGTTTATGCCCCTGTACACACGCTTGATTCTCTTTTGGAGACATAGCAATCCATAGGTTTTAAGATACTTACTAGTCAGGTACATTCTTAGGCGTTTAATATGCGGTGTTGAGTCCATTTCGTTGAGCAAGGAGTAGCTCTTGTCTATTCCATATTTGGCTTAAGGAACTTTATCTGTGCTCATTTCAATCTCTGGTTTTATGCAGCACCCCAACTCACCTTTACCCTTAAGCAAGAATAAGTTGGTTTTCTAAATTTGAGACCCTGTTCTGTTCTGTAATTCAGTTCCTGTGTAGCCAAGTTTACATTCCGTGTATTACTGATATCTTTTGATGTTTCTTTTTCTGTGTGACTTATTTCAGTTAGAACCATCATACCTGAATCCACTCATTGTGCAGCTAAGGGCCTGATGACACAGATTTTATTGCTGAGTGATATTGCTTTGTAAGTAAATACCACAGCTTCTTTATCCATTTTTCACTTTCTGCGATGTTGAACTTGTACTGTAAACGAGGTTCTTGTAAACAGAGGCGTCCCAAACTTTGGGGTGGCTGTGTCTTTTTGATTTTAATTTCCCTAAGCTATAGGACCATAAGTGGCAGTGCCCTTGGCTCTGTTGCTTTGTTTTTTAGATATTTCAGGAAACACCATACACTTCTCCCGAGTGTCTGTTGGCAATTTACATCCCCCCCATCAGCATAACAAGGCTCCCAGTTCTCCATGGCCTGTCCTGCCTTTCTGGATTTTACACTTTTTTCAGATGGCCCTTTTGACCGGGGGGAAGTGAGACTTCATTGTAGTGCAGATTTCCTTTGCAAACTTGCTTGGTTGGCCAAAAAGGGCGTATGTGTTTTTTCCTGAATATATTCAGGAAAAAACGCATACGCCCTTTTTGGCCAAGTGCATCATTGTGGACGTTCTGCCTCTTTTCCTATGCTTTCAATGCAATTCCAGTCTACCTCCTGAAATCGGTTTCCTGCAATTCTGCCCCGCTTTCAAGTCCTCTTGGCAGCCTTACTTCAGTATATTTTTGGACGATAGCTGTCATTTATAACTCTGCAGGTTTGTGAATTTCAGTGCCCCTGAGCTCCTTTCTTCAACTCGCTTTCTTTTGAGCTGGCCGCAACACCGCAGGATGGCTTCAGGCCCTAATATGGTTCCGGCACGGCACGCTGAGCCTTTGGTTATTTCCTCATCCTGGTGGGAAATGAGAGTTAAATTTGCCCGTCCAGACACCTCCAGCTAGTCTCTCATTCGTTCTCGCTATTCCTGTTCATCTTCCGCAGAAATTGCAAACTGGGCCAAACAGGAGGTTAAAGGCGCTGACTCTCCAAGTGGGGAGAGTGTTAGTAAAGCGTCTGGAATGTTGCACCCGAGTACCAGGGGAGGAAAACTGAGACATATTTGAACACGTCTCCCGTTCACATGGTCGATCATACTTGGGTTCCACATACAAGTTTTAGCTGAAGGAAGAATACCTTAAACATGGGTAGTTGAAACCCGTGGAATGGGTACCATGCAATATGACTTCAAAGGGTCTTCATTTGCTCACCGAACCTCTCCAATCCTATCACTGCTGCGTTTATGCCCCTGTACACATGCTTGATTCTCTTTCGGAGACATAGCAATCCATAGGTTTTAAGATACTTACTAGTCAGGTACATTCTTACGCGTTTAATATGCGGTGTTGAGTCCATTTCGTTGAGCAAGGAGTAGCTCTTGTCTATTCCATATTTGGCTTAAGGAACTTTATCTGTGCTCATTTCAATCTCTGGTTTTATGCAGCACCCCAACTCACCTTTACCCTTAAGCAAGCATAAGTTGGTTTTCTAAATTTGAGACCCTGTTCTGTTCTGTAATTCAGTTCCTGTGTAGCCAAGTTTACATTCCGTGTATTACTGATATCTTATGATGTTTCTTTTTCTGTGTGACTTATTTCAGTTAGAATCATCATACCTGAATCCACTCATTGTGCTGCTAAGTGCCTGATGACACAGATTTCATTGCTGAGTGATATTGCTTTGTAAGTAAATACCACAACTTCTTTATCCATTTTTCACTTTCTGCGATGTTGAACTTGTACTGTAAACGAGGTTCTTGTAAACAGAGGCATTCCAAACTTTGGGGTGGCTGTGTCTTTTTGATTTTAATTTCCCTAAGCTATAGGACCATAAGTGGAAGTGCCCTAGGTTCTGTTGCTTTGTTTTTTAGATGTTTCAGGAAACACCATACACTTCTCCCGAGTGGTTGTTGGCAATTTACATCTCGCCCATCAACATAACAAGGCTCCCAGTTCTCCATGGCCTGTCCTGCTTTTCTGGATTTTACACTTTTTTCAGATGGCCCTTTTGACCGGGGGGAAGTGAGACTTCATTGTAGTGCAGATTTCCTTTGCAAGTTTGCTTGGTTGGCCAAAAAGGCCGTATGCGTTTTTTCCTGAATATATTCAGGAAAAAACGCATACGCACTTTTTGGCCAAGTGCATCATTGTGGACGTTCTGCCTCTTTTCCTATGCTTTCAATGCAATTCCAGTCTACCTCCTGAAATCGGTTTCCTGCAATTCTGCCCCGCTTTCAAGTCCTCTTGGCAGCCTTACTTCAGTCTATTTTTGGACGATAGCTGTCATTTATAACTCTGCAGGTTTGTGAATTACAGTGCCCCAGAGCTCCTTTCTTCAACTCGCTTTCTTGTGACCTGGCCGCAACACCGCATGATGGCTTCAGGCCCTCATCTGGTTCCGGCACGGCACGCTGAGCCTTTGGTTAATTCCTCTTCCTGGTGGGAAATGAGAGTTAAATTTGCCCGTCCAGACACCTCCAGCTAGTCTCTCATTGGTTCTCGCTATTCCTGTTCATCTTCCGCAGAAATTGCAAACTGGGCCAAACAGGAGGTTAAAGGGACTGACTCTCCAAGTCGGGAGAGTGTTAGTAAAGCGTGTGGAATGTTGCACCCGAGTACCAGGGGAGAAAAACTGAGACATATTTGAACACGTCTCCCGTTCACACGGTTGATCATACTCTGGGTTCCACATGCATGTTTTAGCTGAAAGAAGAATACTTTAAACCTGCAGAGTTGAGACCCGTGGAATGGGTACCATGCAATATGACTTCAAAGGGTCTTCATTTGCTCACCGAACCTCTCCAATCCTATCACTGCTGCGTTTATGCCCCTGTACACATGCTTGATTCTCTTTCGGAGACATAGCAATCCATAGCTTTTAAGATACTTACTAGTCAGGTACATTCTTAGGCGTTTAATATGCGGTGTTGAGTCCATTTCGTTGAGCAAGCAGTAGCTCTTGTCTATTCCATATTTGGCTTAAGGAACTTTATCTGTGCTCATTGCAATCTCTGGTTTTATGCAGCACCCCAACTCACCTTTCCGCTTAAGCAAGCATAAGTTGCTTTTCTAAATTTGAGACCCTGTTCTGTTTTGGAATTCAGTTCCTGTGTAGCCAAGTTTACATTCTGTGTATTAGTGATATCTTATGATATTTCTTTTTCTGTGTGACTTATTTCAGTTAGAATCATCGTACCTGAATCCACTCATTATGCTGCTACGGGCCTGATGACGTAGATTTCATTGCTGAGTGATACTGCATTGTACGTAAGTACCACAAGTTCTTTATCCATTTTTCACTTTCTGTGATATTGAACTTGTACGGTAAACGAGGTTCTTGTAAACAGAGCTGTCCCAAACTTTGGGGTGGCCGTGTCTTTTTTGTTTTAACTTCCCTAAGCTATAGGACCATAAGTGGAAGTGCCCTAGGCTCTGTTGCTTTGCTTTTTAGATGTTTCAGGAAACACCATACACTTCTCCCTAGTGTCTGTTGGCAATTTACATCCCGCCCATCAGCATAACAAGGCTCCCAGTTCTCCATGGCCTGTCCTGCCTTTCTGGATTTTACACTTTTTTCAGATGGCCCTTTTGACCGGGGGGAAGTGAGACTTCATTGTAGTGCAGATTTCCTTTGCAAGCTTGCTTGGTTGGCCAAAAAGGGCGTATGCGGTTTTTCCTGAATATATTCAGGAAAAAACGCATACGCCCTTTTTGGCCAAGTGCATCATTGTGGACGTTCTGCCTCTTTTCCTATGCTTTCAATGCAATTCCAGTCTACCTCCTGAAATCGGTTTCCTGCAATTCTGCCCCGCTTTCAAGTCCTCTTGGCAGCCTTACTTCAGTCTATTTTTGGACGATAGCTGTCATTTATAACTCTGCAGGTTTGTGAATTACAGTGCCCCTGAGCTCCTTTCTTCAACTCGCTTTCTTGTGAGCTGGCCGCAACACCGCAGGATGGCTTCAGGCCCTAATCTGGTTCTGGCGCGGCACGCTGAGCCTTTGGTTAATTCCTCTTCCTGGTGGGAAATGAGAGTTAAATTTGCCCGTCCAGACACCTCCAGCTAGTCTCTCATTGGTTCTCGCTATTCCTGTTCATCTTCCACAGAAATTGCAAACTGGGCCAAACAGGAGGTTAAAGGGACTGACTCTCCAAGTCGGGAGAGTGTTAGTAAAGCGTCTGGAATGTTGCACCCGAGTACCAGGGTACGAAAACTGAGACATATTTGAACACGTCTCCCGATCACATGGTTGATCATACTCTGGGTTCCACATGCATGTTTTAGCTGAAGGAAGAATACCTTAAACCTGGAGAATTAAGACCCGTGTAATGGGTACCATGCAATATGACTTCAAAGGGTCTTCATTTGCTCACCGAACCTCTCCAATCCTATCACTGCTGCGTTTATGCCCCTGTACACATGCTTGATTCTCTTTCGGAGACATAGCAATCCATAGGTTTTAAGATACTTACTAGTCAGGTACATTCTTAGGCGTTTAATATGCGGTGTTGAGTCCATTTCATTGAGCAAGGAGTAGCTCTAGTCTATTCCATATTTGGCTTAAGGAACTTTATCTGTGCTCATTTCAATCTCTGGTTTTATGCAGCACCCCAACTCACCTTTACCCTTAAGCAAGCATAAGTTGGTTTTCTAAATTTGAGACCCTGTTCTGTTCTATAATTCAGTTCCTGTGTAGCCAAGTTTACATTCCGTGCATTACTGATATCTTATGATGTTTCTTTTTCTGTGTGACTTATTTCAGTTAGAATCATCATACCTGAATCCACTCATTGTGCTTCTAAGGGCCTGATGACACAGATTTCATTGCTGAGTGATATTGCTTTGTAAGTAAATACCACAACTTCTTTATCCATTTTTCGCTTTCTGCGATGTTGAACTTGTACTGTAAACGAGGTTCTTGTAAACAGAGCCGTTCCAAACTTTGGGGTAGCTGTGTCTTTTTGATTTTAATTTCCCTAAGCTATAGGACCATAAGTGGAAGTGCCCTAGGTTCTGTTGCTTTGTTTTTTAGATGTTTCAGGAAACACCATACACTTCTCCCAAGTGTCTGTTGGCAATTTACATCCCGCCCATCAGCATAACAAGGCTCCCAGTTCTCCATGGCCTGTCCTGCCTTTCTGGATTTTACACTTATTTCCGATGGCCCTTTTGACCGGGGGGAATTGAGACTTCATTGTTGTGCAGATTTCCTTTGCAAGCTTGCTTGGTTGGCCAAAAAGGGCGTATGCGTTTTTTCCTGAATATATTCAGGAAAAAACGCATACGCCCTTTTTGGCCAAGTGCATCATTGTGGACGTTCTGCCTCTTTTCCTATGCTTTCAATGCAATTCCAGTCTACCTCCTGAAATCGGTTTCCTGCAATTCTGCCCCGCTTTCAAGTCCTCTTGGCAGCCTTACTTCAGTCTATTTTTGGACGATAGCTGTCATTTATAACTCTGCAGGTTTGTGAATTACAGTGCCCCTGAGCTCCTTTCTTCAACTCGCTTTCTTTTGAGCTGGCCGCAACACCGCAGGATGGCTTCAGGCCCTAATCTGGTTCTGGCACGGCACGCTGAGCCTTTGGTTAATTCCTCTTCCTGGTGGGAAATGAGAGTTAAATTTGCCCGTCCAGACACCTCCAGCTAGTCTCTCATTGGTTCTCGCTATTCCTGTTCATCTTCCACAGAAATTGCAAACTGGGCCAAACAGGAGGTTAAAGGGACTGACTCTCCAAGTCGGGAGAGTGTTAGTAAAGCGTCTGGAATGTTGCACCCGAGTACCAGGGTACGAAAACTGAGACATATTTGAACACGTCTCCCGATCACATGGTTGATCATACTCTGGGTTCCACATGCAGGTTTTAGCTGAAGGAAGAATACCTTAAACCTGGAGAGTTAAGACCCGTGTAATGGGTACCATGCAATATGACTTCAAAGGGTCTTCATTTGCTCACCGAACCTCTCCAATCCTATCACTGTTGCGTTTATGCCCCTGTACACATGCTTGATTCTCTTTTGGAGACATAGCAATCCATAGGTTTTAAGATACTTACTAGTCAAGTACATTCTTAGGCGTTTAATATGCGGTGTTGAGTCCATTTCATTGAGCAAGGAGTAGCTCTTGTCTATTCCATATTTGGCTTAAGGAACTTTATCTGTGCTCATTTCAATCTCTGGTTTTATGCAGCACCCCAACTCACCTTTACCCTTAAGCAAGCATAAGTTGGTTTTCTAAATTTGAGACCCTGTTCTGTTCTATAATTCAGTTCCTGTGTAGCCAAGTTTACATTCCGTGTATTACTGATATCTTATGATGTTTCTTTTTCTGTGTGACTTATTTCAGTTAGAATCATCATACCTGAATCCACTCATTGTGCTGCTAAGGGCCTGATGACACAGATTTCATTGCTGAGTGATATTGCTTTGTAAGTAAATACCACAACTTCTTTATCCATTTTTCGCTTTCTGCGATGTTGAACTTGTACTGTAAACGAGGTTCTTGTAAACAGAGCCGTTCCAAACTTTGGGGTGGCTGTGTCTTTTTGATTTTAATTTCCCTAAGCTATAGGACCATAAGTGGAAGTGCCATAGGTTCTGTTGCTTTGTTTTTTAGATGTTTCAGGAAACACCATACACTTCTCCGGAGTGGTTGTTGGCAATTTACATCCCGCCCATCAGCATAACAAGGCTCCCAGTTCTCCATGGCCTGTCCTGCCTTTCTGGATTTTACACTTTTTCAGATGGCCCTTTTGACCGGGGGGAAGTGAGACTTCATTGTAGTGCAGATTTCCTTTGCAAGCTTGCTTGGTTGGCCAAAAAGGGCGTATGCGTTTTTTCCTGAATATATTCAGGAAAAAACGCATACGCCCTTTTGGCCAAGTGCATCATTGTGGACGTTCTGCCTCTTTTCCTATGCTTTCAATGCAATTCCAGTCTACCTCCTGAAATCGGTTTCCTGTAATTCTGCCCCGCTTTCAAGTCCTCTTGGCAGCCTAACTTCAGTATATTTTTGGACGATAGCTGTCATTTATAACTCTGCAAGTTTGTGAATTACAGTGCCCTTGAGCTCCTTTCTTCAACTCGCTCTCCTTTGAGCTGGCCGCAACACCGCAGGATGGCTTCAGGCCCTAATCTGGTTCCGGTAAGGCACGCTGAGCCTTTGGTTATTTCCTCTTCCTGGTGGCAAATGAGAGTTAAATTTGCCCGTCCAAACACCTCCATCTAGCCTCTCATTGGTTCTCGCTATTCCTGTTCATCTTCCGCGGAAATTGCAAACTGTGCCAAACAGGAGGTTAAAGGCGCTGACTCTCCAAGTGGGGAGAGTGTTAGTAAAGCGTCTGGAATGTTGCACCCGAGTACCAGGGTACGAAAACTGAGACATATTTGAACACGTCTCCCGATCACATGGTTGATCATACTCTGGGTTCCACATGCATGTTTTAGCTGAAGGAAGAATACCTAAAACCTGGGTAGTTGAAACCCGTGGAATGGGTACCATGCAATATGACTTCAAAGGGTCTTCATTTGCTCACCGAACCTCTCCAATCCTATCACTGCTGCGTTTATGCCCCTGTACACATGCTTGATTCTCTTTCAGAGACATAGCAATCCATAGGTTTTAAGATACTTACTAGTCCGGTACATTCTTAGGCGTTTAATATGCGGTGTTGAGTCCATTTCGTTGAGCAAGGAGTGGCTCTTGTCTATTCCATATTTGGCTTAAGGAACTTTATCTGTGCTCATTTCAATCTCTGGTTTTATGCAGCACCCCAACTCACCTTTCCCCTTAAGCAAGCATAAGTTGGTTTTCTAAATTTGAGACCCTGTTCTGTTCTGTAATTCAGTTCCTGTGTAGCCAAGTTTCCATTCCGTGTATTACTGATATCTTATGATGTTTCTTTTTCTGTGTGACTTATTTCAGTTAGACTCATCATACCTGAATCCACTCATTGTGCTGCTAAGGGCCTGATGACACAGATTTCATTGCTGAGTGATATTGCTTTGTAAGTAAATACCACAACTTCTTTATCCATTTTTCACATTCTGCGATGTTGAACTTGTACTGTAAACGAGGTTCTTGCAAACAGAGCCGTTCCAAACATTGGGGTGGCTGTGTCTTTTTGATTTTAATTTCCCTAAGCTATAGGACCATAAGTGGAAGTGCCCTAGGCTCTGTTGCTTTGTTTTTTCGATGTTTCAGGAAACACCATACACTTCTCCTGAGTGTCTGTTGGCAATTTACATCCCGCCCATCAGCATAACAATGCTCCCAGTTCTCCATGGCCTGTCATGCCTTTCTGGATTTTACACTTTTTTCAGATGGCCCTTTTGACCGGGGGGAAGTGAGACTTCATTGTAGTGCAGATTTCCTTTGCAAGCTTGCTTGGTTGGCCAAAAAGGGCGTATGCGGTTTTTCCTGAATATATTCAGGAAAAAACGCATACGCCCTTTTTGGCCAAGTGCATCATTGTGGACGTTCTGCCTCTTTTCCTATGCTTTCAATGCAATTCCAGTCTACCTCCTGAAATCGGTTTCCTGCAATTCTGCCCCGCTTTCAAGTCCTCTTGGCAGCCTTACTTCAGTCTATTTTTGGACGATAGCTGTCATTTATAACTCTGCAGGTTTGTGAATTACAGTGCCCCTGAGCTCCTTTCTTCAACTCGCTTTCTTGTGACCTGGCCGCAACACCGCAGGATGGCTTCAGGCCCTAATCTGGTTCTGGCACGGCACGCTGAGCCTTTGGTTAATTCTTCTTCCTGGTGGGAAATGAGAGTTAAATTTGCCCGTCCAGACACCTCCAGCTAGTCTCTCATTGGTTCTCGCTATTCCTGTTCATCTTCCACAGAAATTGCAAACTGGGCCAAACAGGAGGTTAAAGGGACTGACTCTCCAAGTCGGGAGAGTGTTAGTAAAGCGTCTGGAATGTTGCACCCGAATACCAGGGGAGGAAAACTGAGACATATTTGAACACGTCTCCCGATCACATGGTTGATCATACTCTGGGTTCCACATGCAGGTTTTAGCTGAAGGAAGAATACCTTAAACCTGGAGAGTTAAGACCCGTGTAATGGGTACCATGCAATATGACTTCAAAGGGTCTTCATTTGCTCACCGAACCTCTCCAATCCTATCACTGCTGCGTTTATGCCCCTGTACACATGCTTGATTCTCTTTCGGAGACATAGCAATCCATAGGTTTTAAGATACTTACTAGTCAGGTACATTCTTAGGCGTTTAATATGCGGTGGTGAGTCCATTTCATTGAGCAAGGAGTAGCTCTTGTCTATTCCATATTTGGCTTAAGGAACTTTATCTGTGCTCATTTCAATCTCTGGTTTTATGCAGCACCCCAACTCACCTTTACCCTTAAGCAAGCATAAGTTGGTTTTCTAAATTTGAGACCCTGTTCTGTTCTATAATTCAGTTCCTGTGTAGCCAAGTTTACATTCCGTGCATTACTGATATCTTATGAAGTTTCTTTTTCTGTGTGACTTATTTCAGTTAGAATCATCATACCTGAATCCACTCATTGTGCTGCTAAGGGCCTGATGACACAGATTTCATTGCTGAGTGATATTGCTTTGTAAGTAAATACCACAACTTCTTTATCCATTTTTCACTTTCTGCAATGTTGAACTTGTACTGTAAACGAGGTTCTTGTAAACAGAGCCGTTCCAAACTTTGGGGTGGCTGTGTCTTTTTGATTTTAATTTCCCTAAGCTATAGGACCATAAGTGGAAGTGCCCTAGGTTCTGTTGCTTTGTTTTTTAGATGTTTCAGGAAACACCATACACTTCTCCCGAGTGGTTGTTGGCAATTTACATCCCGCCCATCAGCATAACAAGGCTCCCAGTTCTCCATGGCCTGTCCTGCCTTTCTGGATTTTACACTTTTTTCAGATGGCCCTTTTGACCGGGGGGAAGTGAGACTTCATTGTAGTGCAGATTTCCTTTGCAAGCTTGCTTGGTTGGCCAAAAAGGGCGTATGCGGTTTTTCCTGAATATATTCAGGAAAAAACGCATACGCCCTTTTTGGCCAAGTGCATCATTGTGGACGTTCTGCCTCTTTTCCTATGCTTTCAATGCAATTCCAGTCTACCTCCTGAAATCGGTTTCCTGCAATTCTGCCCCGCTTTCAAGTCCTCTTGGCAGCCTTACTTCAGTCTATTTTTGGACGATAGCTGTCATTTATAACTCTGCAGGTTTGTGAATTACAGTGCCCCTGAGCTCCTTTCTTCAACTCGCTTTCTTGTGACCTGGCCGCAACACCGCAGGATGGCTTCAGGCCCTAATCTGGTTCTGGCACGGCACGCTGAGCCTTTGGTTAATTCCTCTTCCTGGTGGGAAATGAGAGTTAAATTTGCCCGTCCAGACACCTCCAGCTAGTCTCTCATTGGTTCTCGCTATTCCTGTTCATCTTCCACAGAAATTGCAAACTGGGCCAAACAGGAGGTTAAAGGGACTGACTCTCCAAGTCGGGAGAGTGTTAGTAAAGCGTCTGGAATGTTGCACCCGAATACCAGGGGAGGAAAACTGAGACATATTTGAACACGTCTCCCGATCACATGGTTGATCATACTCTGGGTTCCACATGCAGGTTTTAGCTGAAGGAAGAATACCTTAAACCTGGAGAGTTAAGACCCGTGTAATGGGTACCATGCAATATGACTTCAAAGGGTCTTCATTTGCTCACCGAACCTCTCCAATCCTATCACTGCTGCGTTTATGCCCCTGTACACATGCTTGATTCTCTTTCGGAGACATAGCAATCCATAGGTTTTAAGATACTTACTAGTCAGGTACATTCTTAGGCGTTTAATATGCGGTGGTGAGTCCATTTCATTGAGCAAGGAGTAGCTCTTGTCTATTCCATATTTGGCTTAAGGAACTTTATCTGTGCTCATTTCAATCTCTGGTTTTATGCAGCACCCCAACTCACCTTTACCCTTAAGCAAGCATAAGTTGGTTTTCTAAATTTGAGACCCTGTTCTGTTCTATAATTCAGTTCCTGTGTAGCAAAGTTTACATTCCGTGCATTACTGATATCTTATGAAGTTTCTTTTTCTGTGTGACTTATTTCAGTTAGAATCATCATACCTGAATCCACTCATTGTGCTGCTAAGGGCCTGATGACACAGATTTCATTGCTGAGTGATATTGCTTTGTAAGTAAATACCACAACTTCTTTATCCATTTTTCACTTTCTGCGATGTTGAACTTGTACTGTAAACGAGGTTCTTGTAAACAGAGCCGTTCCAAACTTTGGGGTGGCTGTGTCTTTTTGATTTTAATTTCCCTAAGCTATAGGACCATAAGTGGAAGTGCCCTAGGTTCTGTTGCTTTGTTTTTTAGATGTTTCAGGAAACACCATACACTTCTCCCGAGTGGTTGTTGGCAATTTACATCCCGCCCATCAGCATAACAAGGCTCCCAGTTCTCCATGGCCTGTCCTGCCTTTCTGGATTTTACACTTTTTTCAGATGGCCCTTTTGACCGGGGGGAAGTGAGACTTCATTGTAGTGCAGATTTCCTTTGCAAGCTTGCTTGGTTGGCCAAAAAGGGCGTATGCGTTTTTTCCTGAATATATTCAGGAAAAAACGCATACGCCCTTTTTGGCCAAGTGCATCATTGTGGACGTTCTGCCCCTTTTCCTATGCTTTCAATGCAATTCCAGTCTACCTCCTGAAATCGGTTTCCTGCAATTCTGCCCCGCTTTCAAGTCCTCTTGGCAGCCTTACTTCAGTCTATTTTTGGACGATAGCTGTCATTTATAACTCTGCAGGTTTGTGAATTACAGTGCCCCTGAGCTCCTTTCTTCAACTCGCTTTCTTGTGACCTGGCCGCAACACCGCAGGATGGCTTCAGGCCCTAATCTGGTTCTGGCACGGCACGCTGAGCCTTTGGTTAATTCCTCTTCCTGGTGGGAAATGAGAGTTAAATTTGCCCGTTCAGACACCTCCAGCTAGTCTCTCATTGGTTCTCGCTATTCCTGTTCATCTTCCGCGGAAATTGCAAACTGTGCCAAACAGGAGGTTAAAGGCGCTGACTCTCCAAGTGGGGAGAGTGTTAGTAAAGCGTCTGGAATGTTGCACCCGAGTACCAGGGTACGAAAACTGAGACATATTTGAACACGTCTCCTGATCACATGGTTGATCATACTCTGGGTTCCACTTGCATGTTTTAGCTGAAGGAAGAATACCTAAAACCTGGGTAGTTGAAACCCGTGGAATGGGTACCATGCAATATGACTTCAAAGGGTCTTCATTTGCTCACCGAACCTCTCCAATCCTATCACTGCTGCGTTTATGCCCCTGTACACATGCTTGATTCTCTTTCGGAGACATAGCAATCCATAGGTTTTAAGATACTTACTAGTCAGGTACATTCTTAGGCGTTTAATATGCGGTGTTGAGTCCATTTCATTGAGCAAGGAGTAGCTCTTGTCTATTCCATATTTGGCTTAAGGAACTTTATCTGTGCTCATTTCAATCTCTGGTTTTATGCAGCACCCCAACTCACCTTTACCCTTAAGCAAGCATAAGTTGGTTTTCTAAATTTGAGACCCTGTTCTGTTCTGTAATTCAGTTCCTGTGTAGCCAAGTTTCCATTCCGTGTATTACTGATATCTTATGATGTTTCTTTTTCTGTGTGACTTATTTCAGTTAGAATCATCATACCTGAATCCACTCATTGTGCTGCTAAGGGCCTGATGACACAGATTTCATTGCTGAGTGATATTGCTTTGTAAGTAAATACCACAACTTCTTTATCCATTTTTCACTTTCTGCGATGTTGAACTTGTACTGTAAACGAGGTTCTTGTAAACAGAGCCGTTCCAAACATTGGGGTGGCTGTGTCTTTTTGATTTTAATTTCCCTAAGCTATAGGACCATAAGTGGAAGTGCCCTAGGTTCTGTTGCTTTGTTTTTTAGATGTTTCAGGAAACACCATACACTTCTCCCGAGTGGTTGTTGGCAATTTACATCCCGCCCATCAGCATAACAAGGCTCCCAGTTCTCCATGGCCTGTCCTGCCTTTCTGGATTTTACACTTTTTTCAGATGGCCCTTTTGACCGGGGGGAAGTGAGACTTCATTGTAGTGCAGATTTCCTTTGCAAGCTTGCTTGGTTGGCCAAAAAGGGCGTATGCGTTTTTTCCTGAATATATTCAGGAAAAAACGCATACGCCCTTTTTGGCCAAGTGCATCATTGTGGACGTTCTGCCTCTTTTCCTATGCTTTCAATGCAATTCCAGTCTACCTCCTGAAATCGGTTTCCTGCAATTCTGCCCCGCTTTCAAGTCCTCTTGGCAGCCTTACTTCAGTCTATTTTTGGACGATAGCTGTCATTTATAACTCTGCAGGTTTGTGAATTACAGTGCCCCTGAGCTCCTTTCTTCAACTCGCTTTCTTGTGACCTGGCCGCAACACCGCAGGATGGCTTCAGGCCCTAATCTGGTTCCGGCCCGGCATGCTGAGCCTTTGGTTCATTCCTCTTCCTGGTGGGAAATGAGAGTTAAATTTGCCCGTCCAGACACCTCCAGGTAGCCTCTCATTGGTTCTCGCTATTGCTGTTCATCTTCCGCAGAAATTGCAAACTGGGCCAAACAGGAGGTTAAAGGGACTGACTCTCCAAGTCGGGAGAGTGTTAGTAAAGCGTCTGGAATGTTGCACCCGAGTACCAGGGTACGAAAACTGAGACATATTTGAACACGTCTCCCGATCACATGGTTGATCATACTCTAGGTTCCACATGCATGTTTTATTTGAAGGAAGAATACCTTAAACCTGGGTAGTTGAAACCCGTGCAATGGGTACCATGCAATATGACTTCAAAGGGTCTTCATTTGCTCACCGAACCTCTCCAATCCTATCACTGCTGCGTTTATGCCCCTGTACACATGCTTGATTCTCTTTCGGAGACATAGCAATCCATAGGTTTTAAGATACTTACTAGTCAGGTACATTCTTAGGCGTTTAATATGCGGTGTTGAGTCCATTTCGTTGAGCAAGGAGTAGCTCTTTTCTATTCCATATTTGGCTTAAGGAACTTTATCTGTGCCCATTTCAATCTCTGGTTTTATGCAGCACCCCAACTCACCTTTACCCTTAAGCAAGCATAAGTTGATTTTCTAAATTTGAGACCCTGTTCTGTTCTGTAATTCAGTTCCTGTGTAGCCAAGTTTCCATTCCGTGTATTACTGATATCTTATGATGTTTCTTTTCCTGTGTGACTTATTTCAGTTAGAATCATCATACCTGAATCCACTCATTGTGCTGCTAAGGGCCTGATGACATAGATTTCATTGCTGAGTGATATTGCTTTGTAAGTGAATACCACAACTTCTTTATCCATTTTTCACTTTCTGTGATGTTGAACTTGTACTGTAAACGAGGTTCTTGTAAACAGAGCCGTTCCAAACTTTGGGGTGGCTGTGTCTTTTTGATTTTAATTTCCCTAAGCTATAGGACCATAAGTGGAAGTGCCCTAGGCTCTGTTGCTTTGTTTTTTAGATGTTTCAGGAAACACCATACACTTCTCCCAAGTGTCTGTTGGCAATTTACATCTCGCCCATCAGCATAACAAGGCTCCCAGTTCTCAATGGCCTGTTGCCTTTCTGGATTTTACACTTTTTTCAGATGGCCCTTTTGACCGGGGGGAAGTGAGACTTCATTGTAGTGCAGGTTTCCTTTGCAAGCTTGCTTGGTTGGCCAAAAAGGGCGTATGCGTTTTTTCCTGAATATATTCAGGAAAAAACGCATACGCCATTTTTGGCCAAGTGCATCATTGTGGACGTTCTGCCTCTTTTCCTATGCTTTCAATGCAATTCCTGTCTACCTCTTGAAATCGGTTTCCTGCAATTCTGCCCCGCTTTCAAGTCCTCTTGGCAGCCTTACTTCAGTCTATTTTTGGACGATAGCTGTCATTTATAACTCTGCAGGTTTGTGAATTACAGTGCCCCTGAGCTCCTTTCTTCAACTCGCTTTCTTGTGACCTGGCCGCAACACCGCAGGATGGCTTCAGGCCCTAATCTGGTTCTGGCACGGCACGCTGAGCCTTTGGTTATTTCCTCTTCCTGGTGGGAAATGAGAGTTAAATTTGCCCGTCCAGACACCTCCAGCTAGTCTCTCATTGGTTCTCGCTATTCCTGTTCATCTTCTGCAGATATTGCAAACTGGGCCAAACAGGAGGTTAAAGGCGCTGACTCTCCAAGTGGGGAGAGTGTTAGTAAAGCGTCTGGAATGTTGCACCCGAGTACCAGGGGAGGAAAACTGAGACATATTTGAACACGTCTCCCGTTCACATGGTTGATCATACTTGGGAACCACATGCATGTTTTAGCTGAAGGAAGAATACCTTAAACCTGGAGAGTTAAGACCCGTGTAATGGGTACCATGCAATATGACTTCAAAGGGTCTTCATTTGCTCACCGAACCTCTCCAATCCTATCACTGCTGCGTTTACGCCCCTGTACACATGCTTGATTCTCTTTTGGAGACGTAGCAATCCATAGGTTTTAAGATACTTACTAGTCAGGTACATTCTTAGGCGTTTAATATGCGGTGTTGAGTCCATTTCGTTGAACAAGGAGTAGCTCTTTTCTATTCCATATTTGACTTAAGGAACTTTATCTGTGCTCATTTCAATCTCTGGTTTTATGCAGCACCCCAACTCACCTTTAGCCTTAAGCAAGCATAAGTTGGTTTTCTAAATTTGAGACCCTGTTCTGTTCTGTAATTCAGTTCCTGTGTAGCCAAGTTTACATTCCGTGTATTAGTGATATCTTATGATATTTCTTTTTCTGTGTGACCTATTTCAGTTAGAATCATCTTACCTGAATCCACTCATTATGCTGCTACGGGCCTGATGACATAGATTTCATTGCTGAGTGATACTGCATTGTAAGTAAATACCACAACTTCTTTATCCATTTTTCACTTTCTGTGATATTGAACTTGTAAGGTAAACGAGGTTCTTGTAAACAGAGGCGTCCCAAACTTTGGGGTGGCTGTGTCTTTTTGATTTTAATTTCCTTAAGCTATAGGACCATAAGTGGAAGTGCACTAGGCTCTGTTGCTTTGTTTTTTAGATGTTTCAGAAAACACCATACACTTCTCCGGAGTGGCTATTGGCAATTTACATCCCGCCCATCAGCATAACAAGGCTCCCAGTTCTCCATGGCCTGTCCTGCCTTTCTGTATTTTACACTTTTTTCAGATGGCCCTTTTGACCGGGGGGAACTGAGACTTCATTGTAGTGCAGATTTCCTTTGCAAGCTTGCTTGGTTGGCCAAAAAGGGCGTATGCGTTTTTTCCTGAATATATTCAGGAAAAAACGCATACGCCCTTTTTGGCCAAGTGCATCACTGTGGACGTTCTGCCTCTTTTCCTATGCTTTCAATGCAATTCCTGTCTACCTCGTGAAAACGGTTTCCTGCAATTCTGCCCCGCTTTCAAGTCCTCTTGGCAGCCTTACTTCAGTCTATTTTTGGACGATAGCTGTCATTTATAACTCTGCAGGTTTGTGAATTACAGTGCCCCTGAGCTCCTTTCTTCAACTCGCTTTCTTGTGAGGTGGCCGCAACACCGAAGGATGTCTTCAGGCCCTAATGTGGTTCTGGTATGGCACGCTGAGCCTTTGGTTAATTCCTCTTCCTGGTGGGAAATGAGAGTTAAATTTGCCCGTTCAGACACCTCCAGGTAGTCTCTCATTGGTTCTCGCTATTCCTGTTCATCTTCCGCAGAAATTGCAAACTGGGGCGAACAGGAGGTTAAAGGCACTGACTCTCCAAGTAGGGAGAGTGTTAGTAAAGCATCTGGAATGTTGCACCCGAGTACCAGGGGAGGAAAACTGAGACATATTTGAACACATCTCCCGATCACATGGTTGATCATACTCTGGGTTCCACATGCATGTTTTAGCTGAAGGAAGAATACCTAAAACTTGGGTAGTTGAAACCCGTGTAATGGGTACCATGCAATATGACTTCAAAGGGTCTTCATTTGCTCACCGAACCTCTCCAATCCTATCACTGCTGCGTTTATGCCCCTGTACACATGCTTGATTCTCTTTCGGAGACATAGCAATCCATAGGTTTTAAGATACTTACTAGTCAGGTACATTCTTAGGCTTTTAATATGCGGTGTTGAGTCCATTTCGTTGAGCAAGGAGTAGCTCTTGTCTATTCCATATTTGGCTTAAGGAACTTTATCTGTGCTCATTTCAATCTCTGGTTTTATGCAGCACCCCAACTCACCTTTACCCTTAAGCAAGCATAAGTTGGTTTTCTACATTTGAGAACCTGTTCTGTTTTGGAATTCAGTTCCTGTGTAGCCAAGTTTACATTCCGTGTATTAGTGATATCTTATGATGTTTCTTTTTCTGTGTGACTTATTTCAGTTAGAATCATCATACCTGAATCCACTCATTGTGCTGCTAAGGGCCTGATGACACAGATTTCATTGCTGAGTGATATTGCTTTGTAAGTAAATACCACAACTTCTTTATCCATTTTTCACTTTCTGCGATGTTGAACTTGTACTGTAAACGAGGTTCTTGTAAACAGAGCTGTTCCAAACTTTGGGGTGGCTGTGTCTTTTTGATTTTAATTTCCCTAAGCTATAGGACCATAAGTGGAAGTGCCCTAGGCTCTGTTGCTTTGTTTTTTAGATGTTTCAGGAAACACCATACACTTCTCCCTAGTGTCTGTTGGCAATTTACATCCCGCCCATCAGCATAACAAGGCTCTCAGTTCTCAATGGCCTGTTGCCTTTCTGGATTTTACACTTTTTTCAGATGGCCCTTTTGACCAGGGGGAAGTGAGACTTCATTGTACTGCAGATTTCCTTTGCAAGCTTGCTTGGTTGGCCAAAAAGGGCGTATGCGTTTTTTCCTGAATATATTCAGGAAAAACGCATACGCCCTTTTTGGCCAAGTGCATCATTGTGGACGTTCTGCCTCTTTTCCTATGCTTTCAATGCAATTCCAGTCTACCTCCTGAAATCGGTTTCCTGCAATTCTGCCCCGCTTTCAAGTCCTCTTGGCAGCCTTACTTCAGTCTATTTTTGGACGATAGCTGTCATTTATAACTCTGCAGGTTTGTGAATTACAGTGCCCCTGAGCTCCTTTCTTCAACTCGCTTTCTTGTGACCTGGCCGCAACACCGCAGGATGGCTTCAGGCCCTAATCTGGTTCCGGCCCGGCATGCTGAGCCTTTGGTTAATTCCTCTTCCTGGTGGGAAATGAGAGTTAAATTTGCCCGTCCAGACACCTCCAGGTAGCCTCTCATTGGTTCTCGCTATTCCTGTTCATCTTCCGCAGAAATTGCAAACTGGGCCAAACAGGAGGTTAAAGGGACTGACTCTCCAAGTCGGGAGAGTGTTAGTAAAGCGTCTGGAATGTTGCACCCGAGTACCAGGGGAGGAAAACTGAGACATATTTGAACACGTCTCCCGTTCACATGGTTGATCATACTTGGGTTCCACATGCATGTTTTAGTTGAAGGAAGAATACCTTAAACCTGGAGAGTTGAGACCCGTGTAATGGGTACCATGCAATATGACTTCAAAGGGTCTTCATTTGCTCACTGAACCTCTCCAATCCTATCACTGCTGGGTTTATGCCCCTGTACACATGCTTGATTCTCTTTCGGAGACATAGCAATCCATAGGTTTTAAGATACTTACTAGTCAGGTACATTCTTAGGCGTTTAATATGCGGTGTTGAGTCCATTTCGTTGAGCAAGGAGTAGCTCTTGTCTATTCCATATTTGACTTAAGGAACTTTATCTGTGCTCATTTCAATCTCTGGTTTTATGCAGCACCCCAACTCACCTTTCCCCTTAAGCAAGCATAAGTTGGTTTTCTACATTTGAGACCCTGTTCTGTTTTGGAATTCAGTTCCTGTGTAGCCAAGTTTACATTCCGTGCTTTAGTGATATCTTTTGATGTTGCTTTTTTTGTGTGACTTATTTCAGTTAGAATCATCGTACCTGAATCCACTCATTATGCTGCTACGGGCCTGATGACATAGATTTCATTGCTGAGTGATACTGCATTGTACGTAAGTACCACAAGTTCTTTATCCATTTTTCACTTTCTGCGATATTGAACTTGTACCGTAAACGAGGTTCTTGTAAACAGAGCCGTCCCAAACTTTGGGGTGGCTGTGTCTTTTTGATTTTAATTTCCCTAAGCTATAGGACCATAAGTGGAAGTGCCCTAGGCTCTGTTGCTTTGTTTTTTAGATGTTTCAGGAAACACCATACTCTTCTCCAGAGTGGCTGTTGGCAATTTACATCCCGCCCATCAGCATAAGAAGGCTCCCAGTTCTCCATGGCCTGTCGTGCCTTTATGGATTTTACACTTTTTTCAGATGGCCCTTTTGACCAGGTGGAAGTGAGACTTCATTGTAGTGCAAATTTCCTTTTCAAGCTTGCTTGGTTGGCCAAAAAGTGCATATGCGTTTTTTCCTGAATATATTCAGGAAAAAACACATACGCCCTTTTTGGGCAAGTGCATCATTGTCGAGTTTCTGACTCTCTTCATATGTTTTCAGTGCAATTCCAGTCTACCTCCTGAAATCGGTTTCCTGCAATTCTGCCTTGCTTTCAATGCCTCTTCATAGCCTTACCTCAATATATTTTTTAAAAATAGTTGGCCTTTATAACTCTGCAGGTTTTTGAATTGCAGTGGCCCTTAGCTCCATTTTTTAGCTCTTATTTTTGTGGTCTTGCCCCGTAACCACAGGATTCCTTGAAGCCCTATTTTTCTTCTGGGGCACCTTGCTGTCCCTTTGGTTAATTCTTCTTACTGATGTGATATTAGAGTGACATGTGCCCATTGAAACCGCTACAGCTAGTTTCTCACTGGTTCCCCCTATTCCCATTCATCCTCTGCACTAACTGCAGACTGTGCGATACCAGAACTTAAAGGCATTGACTCCATGTGGGGATGTTGTTAGTAAAGCGGCTGGAATGTCGATCCGGAGCCCCAGGAGAGGAAAAATGAGGTGCGTTTTAGAAACCTTTCCCGATCATATGGTATACCAGTCGCTGGGTTTCCCAAGCATGGTTTAGCTGTAGGAAGATTCCCTTCAACCTGGAGTGTTGGGACCCTTGGACTGAGTAGCATGAAGTATTGCATTAAACTTTCGGCAGTTGCTCACCAAAGCTCACCAATCCTGTCAGCCCCAAGTGTCCAGCCTTATGTCTTATCCAGCTGTGGGTTTATATGTGGTCAATCCAGGTTGCATCACAGCCCCTGAGCGAATTTTGTAAGAATTTTTCTCTCTTTCATTGTTTCAGCGTTTTGTTTTTAAAATTTATTTCTATAATGGGGTTTAGCTCATTTTCACTGCTGTGTTTGTGCCACTCTGCACACACTTGATTCCCTTATGGAGATATATCAATACATGGGTTTTAAGATTCTTATTACTCAGATATATTTCTCTGCGGTGTATAGGGTGTGTTGAGGCCAGTTCATTGAGCAAGGTGTAGATCTTGTCTAATACCTATTTGGTTTATTGAACGGTATCTGTGCTAATTTCAAACTCTGGTTTTATGCATCACCCCACCTCTCCTTTCCCCTTAAGCTGACATAAGTGTGTTTTCTAAATGTGAGACACTGTTCTGTTCTGTAATTCATTTCTTGTGCAGCCATATTTACCCTCCTTCTATAAGTGATATCTTATGATATGTTTCTTTTTCTGTTTGACTTATTTCAAGTAGTATTATCGGACCTAAATCCACTCTTTATCCTTCTACTAGCCTTATTACATTGATTTCATGGTGAAGAGATATTCCATTGTACATAAGTACCACATCTTCTTTATCCATTGTTCTCTTTCCTGGGATATTTAAGGTGTACTGAAGTTGAGGTTCTTGTAAACAGAGTAGCCCTAAACTGTGGTGTGCTTGTGTCTTGTTGATTTTTAGACTTCCCTAGATATACTCCCATGATTGGAAGTGTCCTATGCTCTGTAGCTCTGTTTTTTAGATGATTTAGGAACCACCATACACTTCTCCAGAGTGGCTCTCGGCAGTTCACACACTGCCCATCAGCGTATAAAGGCTCCCTGTTCTCCATGGCCTGTCCTGCATTTCTGGTTTTTACAATTTTTTAGGATGGCCCTTTTGACCGGTGGGAAGTGAGACTTCTTTGTTGTGCACATTTGCATTGCTTGCTTGCTTTGTTGCCCATAAAGTGCGTATGCGTTTTTTCCTGGATATAATCAGGAAAAAACGCATACGCCCTTTTGGGCCAACTGCATCATTGTCGAAATTCTGCCGCTTTTCATGTGCATTAAAGACGAGTCCAATCTATCTCTTGAAATCTGTTTCTTGCAATTCTGTCTTGCATTCAGATCCTCTTCTTTGCCTTACCTCAACATATTTTTGGACGTTAGTTTTCATTTATAACTCTGCAGGTTTGTGAATTGCAGTGACCCTGAGCTCCATTTTTTAAGTTGCTCTTTTGTGAGCTGGCCTCAAACCCGCAGGATTGCTTCAGGCCCTATTTTGGCTCCGGCGAGGCAGGCTGAGCCTTTCTTTAATTCTTATTCTTAATGGGAAATTAGAGTGATATGTGCCCGTCCAAACCCCTACAACTCTTCTCTCATTGGTTCCCCCTCTTCCCGTTCATCCTCCTCACAATTTACAAAATGTGTGAAACAGAAGTTTAAATGTGCTGATTCTCCAAGTGGGGAGATTCTAAGTAGCGTGGCTGGAATGGTGAACAGGAGCACCAGGAGAGGATAAATGAGGTGCATTTTAGACACATCTCCCGATCACATGGTGTACAGTCCTCTGGGTTTTCCATGCATGTTTTAGCTGTAGGAAGATCCCTTGAACCTGCAGATTTGGGACCCATTGAATGGGTACCAGGTAGTATTACTTTAAAGGGTGTGCATTTCCTCACCCAACCTCACATTTCTCTTAGCGCAAACAGTTTCCAGCCTTATGTCTCATCCTGCTGTGGGTCTAGATGTGTTCAATCCATGTTGCATCACCGTCCCTGAGGAAAAGTTGTAAGAGGTTTTCTCTGTCTCTCTGTCATTTATTTTTTTCAATTTATTACTATATTGGTTACAGCTGATTTTCAAAGCTCTGTTTCTTGCTGCTGTACATCCACTTGATTCACGTACAGAGAGACATCAATAAATTCTTTTTCAGATTCTTACCAGTCGTATATATTCTTTTCCGGTGACTTGAGTGTGCTGAGTGCAGTTCTTTTAGCTACCGTGTAGGCCTTGTTGATTATCAGTTTGGTATTTGGAATGGTATCTTTGCTAATTTCAACCTCCTGGATGATGCCTCACCCCTCCCCACCTTTCCCGTTTAGCAGCCTTATGCGTGTTTTCTACATATTTGACTATGTTTTTGTTTTGTAATTTATTTCATGTGTAGCCATTTTGGATTCCACCTTTAAGTGATATCTTATGATATGTGTCTTTTTCTTTTTGAATTCTGTCACTTAGAATGATCATACGTAACTCCTCCAGATTTGTTACAACTGGCCATATTTCATTGATTTCCAGGCTGAATAATATTCCACTCTACCTAAGTACCACATCTCTATCCATTTTTTCCCTCCAGAGACATTAAAGTTATATCCTAGTCGAGGATCTTTTAAACAGAGAGGGGGTAAACATTGGGGTGCCTGTGTCCTCTCGATTTTTGTTTTTCCCAAGATATACTCCCATGAGTGCAAGTGCCCTATGCTCTGTAGCTCATTTTTTAGATGCTTTAGTAAACACAATACACTTCTCCAGAATGGCCGTTGGCAATATACATTTCCACTATAAGTCTCACAGGGCTCCCTCTTCTCGTTGCCCTGTCCTGCATTTCTGTTGTTTACGCTTTATGAGGATGGCTCTTCTGACTGATGCGAAGTGATATCTTTTGTAGTATTGACTTCCAGTGCCCACCTGTTTGGTTGGCTAAAAAAGTGTATGCCCTTTTCTTGAATATATACAGAAAAGAACGCATACACCCTTTTTGGCCAACTGCAATGTTGGCAATGTTCAGCTCCTTTTCTTGTGCTTAATGGCGAGTCCTTTCTACCTCCTCAAATCCCTTTCCTGCCATTCTCCCTTGCTTACAAGTCCTTTCCTCTGACTTTCCTCAAGACATTTTTCAGTGATGGATATTTTCAACTCTGCAGTTTTGTGAATTTTACTGCCCCTGAGTTCCATTGTTCAACTCGTGTTTATGGGAACTGGTCACAAAGCAGCGGGATTTCCTCAAGCCCTATACTGTTTCCATGGGCAACCCTAGCTTTTGGTCAATTCATCTTCCTGATTGGAAATTAGAGTGACATGTGCCTGTCTGAACACCTAGGACTTGTCTCTCATTGTTCCTCATCCTTCCGCTTCATCCTCTGGACAAATTCCAAACTGTACGCAACAGGATGTTGACAGTGCTGACATCTCCAAGTGGGGAGACTGTTAGTAAAGACGCTGGAGGGGTGAACCTGAGCACCAGGAGATGAGGAGATGAGATGCCTTTTCCAAACTCTTCCCGATCAGACGGTATACCATCCTCTGGGTGTGACAGACATGTTTTAGCAGTAGGAAGAGTCCCATTCATGTAAGGAGAACACCAGGGCTTTTTCAAAATCAGTGTCTCCCCGAAACCCAAACTGGGGAAATTTTTAAGCTACAGCTACACATATGTTCATTAAGGGCCTTGGGAAGTAGGCAGAGTCCAAACTTTAGATGATTGAAGTCTTCAGGGTCAGAAGCACTCACCACCAGCTTCCCTTAGGCTACACTTTAACTGTCATTGATAGATGATGTCAATAAAAATATCTATTCTTTTTCAGATTATTTCCCCTTATAGGTTATTGCAAAATGTTGAGTGTAGTTCCCTGTGCTATACAGTAGTTCCTTGTTGATGATCTATTTTATACATAGCAGTGTGTATGTGTTCATTCCAAACTGTTAATTTATCCCTCCTCCCACCTTTCCCCTTTGGTAATAATAAATTATAAGATTTTATACTTCTCAGAAATGGGGGAGCTGAAAGAGAGGTATCATTTTCAATGGAAAAGCATTTAAAACAAGATTGAAGGTTTAACCAAGATTATTAAATGTACATCCTTGGAAAGAAATCACTTCGTTTCTCTAATATTGACCTGACAAATAAGACAAACCTTTTCACTGAACTTGCTTATAAAAAGTGATGGAAATATCAAATGGAAGTGTTAAAAACATCTTATTTTACCCGAGCCTTATACACTGTTCTATGTTAACTACAGTTTGGCTCACACATCTGTTCATTGAGGGTACAATAGTCTCAATTTCTGTTACTGATCCTCCAGAGTGGACCCCAACAAGTGTCCCCCTGCCCAGTGTCATTGGGGCCAACAGATCGAGACTGAGTTTGGTTCACAAGCAAAGGAAACTTTATATTTTGATCAGAGAATGGAGAGGTGAGAGCATGCACTACCCCGTGGGCTGTGGGCTGGGCTGCTGTGTAGAGATCCTGTCAGAGTCAGTGGGAGGGAGGGAGGTGGCGGAGCTCTCGAGGGCCGGGTTGGCTGTAGCTCAGGCTCTATATCGTGGAGTCTGCACTGGGCCCCAGGAGCTGAGGTGTCGACCCAGCCATTCTGCACTAGGAAATCTGGTCTGAAGTGCCGGGTGTGGAACCTCTGCATGCGGGACCCTAGGAGCACGTGAAATTAGACAAAGCACAAAGGATAAAAAAGGTTAGACTTGACTTTATTGCCCAGATTCTATTTTTATCTCCCAGGGATTTTTAATGGGCTTTGCTGGGGACAAACCCCTCCTCTGCCTTTTGTCCCGTTCCTCATTCTTGGAGTGCTGAGGGTGCAGACCCTTCTTCTGTAACTGCTGAGTGCTGAGTTGGGAGCCCTCATACCCTGGGGCGAGGGTCAGAGCTTCTCCCCAGCAGCCTCCCGGTGACATTGATTGTCCCCAGGACCCCTGCCTCCCTGCTCGTCCACCTGAGCACCAGCATTGGAAGTGTTATAGATTCTAATGACCTTTAAGGGTCCAGGAAAGAGATGTGCAGAGACGCTGTGGGGGCCGGTTTCACCCCGCCCCACATTTGTTCGGCCACCTTAGGCTGACCGTCTCTGCCAGCATAGATGCTCTGACCAGTAGTCTGCGCTTTCTTCAATTAGGCCCCTGAATTAACGTACAAACAGCACCAGGTGTCAGAGCCCTGCCCGCTCAACTCCCAGACAGTCCAGGGTCAGTGGTGATCAAGGACCATGATGGCTACTGAGTCAACAGCCTTTTGAAGTAAACAGGAGTCCAGCCGGTCTTATTGGCCACCATCATCACGGTGTCTGTAGGCTTTTCTATGGTGACAGTGTGGTATACTGTTCCCCCACCAAGATTATTAGCTCCCCTCTGGGTGCAGTAAGTCCTGCAAGCAGTAGTCTACTCTTTTGGGACACACTCTTGTTGTTTTATGAGAGAAACTCCAGGTCAAGTGATGTTCACACGAGTCGTCATGGTGCCCTGTTGCCCCCGGTTATCTCTCTGGATGTTGGAGTTGGAGGGCCTCCTCACTCGAGGTCGGTGTGCCCACGGAGCGAACCCTGCAACTTCAGGGCATGGTTGGTGGTTAGGATCACCACGTGGGGTCCTTTTCCCTTAGGAGGGAGGTGGCCTTTTGGGCTGCTGATTTCCAGGTTTTTAGATACCGCCAGTATCTTGGCCAGATGTGGCAGTGGGCCAAGCCCCTTAGTGACCGTAGTTTATCCTACCTGGATGGCATTCTTGCATTGTTCCATTTCAAGTGGTCCCAGTTTTTGCACTAATTCTCCAATGGCGATTCACCTTTCACCGGGAATGTAAAGGTCAAAGGGTTTAGCTAAATTAGGGAGTTCCAGGGCAAGGGTCTGAATTGACTGCTCTTTCCATTCTTGAAAGGCCACTTCTGGATTCTATTCAAAAGGATCATCATCTTTTCCTTTCAGTGTTTCACATAGAGGCCCAGCTAGTAGACTGTAGTTAGGGATCCAGAAGCAGCAAACCCTGGCCTCCCCAGGAACCCCTAAGCTGTCTTCTAGTTTTAGAAAGGGGTAAGGCTGAAAATGGTTTCTTCCCTTTCCTGGGATGGGCTTCTCTGACCTTCTGTGAGAATGAAGCCCAGGCAGGTCACCGCAGTCTGTGATATTTGAGCTTTTTCTTGGACAACTTCTATCCTTTATTGGCTTGGTAGTTCAGAGGCCTCCTTAGTAGGGCTGGTGATCAGAATGTCGTCTGCATATTGAAGGAGGGTTTCCTTTTCCAGAGGTAGAACTTTTAGGTCTTTAGCTAAGCTTTCCCCAAAGATGGTGTGGGAATTTTTGCACCCTTGGGGCCAGACGGCCCGGAAGTATTGTTTTAGTTGTATGTTGAGTCCTGCCACTCACAAGCCAAAATTTCTTGTGACTCTGGGACTAATGGAATACAAAAGAAGGCATCATTGAAGACTAATACAGAATACCATGTCCTGGTGGTTGGTAGAATGACCAGCAGGGTGTAGGAATTAGGAGCAACTGGAGGTATATCCTCGGTGGCTTCACTGACTGTCCTGACATCCTTTACCAGGTCCCCAGCAGCCCATGGGGCTCTCGTGGTCAGACCAATCCCAGAATATGGAGCTCACCTGGGCAGGTACCCCACCCCCACCCCAGCCCACGGGGCTCTCGTGGTCAGGCCCCTCCAGGATACAGAGCTACCCTTGCAGGTACCGTGGCAGGGCTGGGCACACAGGAACCGTGCACATAGCCCTCATTGCAGAGCACCCCCAGCTCACCTGTCGCTCAGAGCTGACACAGAGCACCTCAGAGCAGGACTTGAACTAACAAACAGCAGCTGCGACAGGTCTGTGACCCTGGGCATCACTCCGTGAGGCCTCCCTCCACCTGGTCTTCCAGAGACTTCCACTGCACCCGGGGCACCAGGCCTCTGTCTCCAACCACCACCCACCCCTCCTCTCCCTGACTCCTGGGTTCCTCTCATTAGGAGAGGGTTTTCTTGAAGTTGTCTCCCACTCATGGGCCAGATAAAATGATTAGAAAACAAGCCAAAGCTGCAGCCCCTTGTCTATCCTGACTCTCAGGAGCCCACACCTGTTCCTTGGACCTGGCCGGTTCAGCAAGTTCCATTTTCTGCAACTGTGAGCCCCTGAGGGGTGATGATTGGCTGACCTGGGCAGCCTTACCGTGCTGGCCAGCCCTCCCCAGGTGTGCTTGGGTTGAGATCAATATAAATACCACTCCAGGCAGCAAGAGCCCCTGCAGCCGTGCCTGACGCCATTTTCTCTGCCCTGTCAGCAGTCTCGGGGCTGGGCTGGTGGGAGGGAGTGAGAGGCCACGGCTTTGTGGGTGGCCCAGTGTGAGTGGGGCTCTGCTGGACTTTCTGCAGCAGTTGCCAGGCTGCCACCTGCTAAAGAAGAGGATGTGTCACCCATACCTGCTGCTGGAATTTCTCCCTGGGCAGAGGTGAGGAAGGAAAAAAGCAGTGGGGGCAGGGACAGGACGGGTATCTCAGGCAGGGAAATGGAAATCTTCCAGAAGAGCACCCAGGGCCAGGACCATTCTGGCTGGCCTGCAGGCACCAAGTCGGCCGGCATGCTGTCACTCGTGTGGCTCTATGGCCCTTCCTCTAGGCTTTCAAGTCCTTGTATATATTCAGGTGTTTTACCTGGGACGGGTGGGAATAGTTCAGCAGCAACTGGCCTGGGGCTCAGCTCACGTTTACTCACAGATGCCTCGGCACGGTGCCCCAGCTTTGCAATGAGGACGCTTGTTGCGTGGGGGCTGCTGGCTGAATGGGAGACGATTCCCCACCACTGACCAACTTCAGAATTGTTTACAACTGGAGCAAGTGCCCTGATACGGTTTTCCTCTGTGTAACTGGTGGGTTCTGTGTTTTTTTTCTCTTTTTCGTTTTTGGTTCAAGGTAGATTTTATTCCTCTTTTTTGTATTTACAGATATAAGCATGGAAATAATTTATTCATATAAATACATGTATGTGCAGGGAATAATTGTTTTTTCTGTTTTATTTTTTAAATTTTATTTCTTTTTAATTTTGAATTTTATTTTATATTTTTATACAGCAGGTTCCTATTGGTTATCTATTTTATACATATAAATGTATACATGCCAATCCCAGTCTCTCAACTCCTCCCACCACCACCCCCCAACAGCTTTCCCCCCTTGTTGTCCATACGTTTGTTGTCTACATCTGTTGCTCTATTTATGCCTTGCAAAATGGTTAATCTGTACAGTTTTTCTAGGTTCCACATATATGCATGAATATACAAGATTTGTTTTTCTCTTTCTGACTTACTTCACTCTGTATGACAGTCTCTAGATCCATCGACGTCTCTACAAATGACCCAATTTCATTCCTTTTCATGGCTTAGTAATATTCCATTTTATATATGTACCACAGCTTTATGCATTCGTCTGTCTGTGGGCATTTAGGTTGCTTCCATTACCTCGATATTGTAAATAGTGATGCAATGAACATTGCGGTGAATGACTCTTTTTGATTTATGGTTTTGTCTGGGTATATGTCCAGTACTGGGATTGCTGTATCATATGGTAATTCTATTGTTAGTTTCTTAAGAAATTCCATATTGTTCTCCATAATGACTGTATCAATTTATATTCCCAACAATAGTGGGAGAGGGTTCCTTTTCTCCACACCCTTTCCAGCATTTTTTGTTTGTAGATTTTCAATGATGCCTATTCTACCAGGTGTGAGGTGATACCTCATTGTTGAATCCATTTCGTTGAGCAAGGGGTAGCTCTTGTCTATAACATATTTGGCTTATGGAACGGTATCTGTGCTAATTTCAAACTCTGCTTTTATGCAGCACCCCAACTCACCTTCCCCCTTAAGCAGGCATAAGTTGGTTTTCCAAACTTGAGACCCTGTTCTGTTTTATAATTCAGTTCATGTGTAGCCAAGTTCACATTCCGTGTATTAGTGATACCTTATGATGTTTCTTTTTCTGTGTGACTTATTTCACTTAGAATCATCGTGCCTCAATCCACTCATTATGCTGGTACGGGCCTGGTGACATAGATTTCATTGCTGAGTGGTATTCTGTTGTACATAAGTACCGCAACTTCTTTATCCATTATTTGCTCTCTGGGATATTTAACTTGTGCCGTAGAAGAGATTCCTGTAAAAAGAGCCATCCCAAATTTTGGGGTTGCTGTGTCTTTTTGATATTAATTTCCCTAAGCTATAGAACCATAAGTGGAAGTGCCCTAGGCTCTGTTGCTTTGTTTTTTAGATGTTTCAGGAAACACCATACACTTGTCCCGAGTGTCTGTTGGCAATTTACATCCCGCCCATCAGCATAACAAGGCTCCCAGTTCTCCATGGCCTGTCCTGCCTTTCTGGATTTTACACTTTATTCTGATGGCCCTTTTGACCGGGGGGAAGTGAGACTTCATTGTAGTGCAGATTTCCTTTGCAAGCTTACTTGGTTGGCCAAAAAGGGCGTATGCGTTTTTACCTGAATATATTCAGGAAAAAACGGATACGCCCTTTTGGCAAAGTGCATCATTGTGGACGTTCTGCCTCTTTTCCTACACTTTCAATGCAATTCCAGTCTACCTCCTGAAATCGGTTTCCTGCAATTCTGCCCCGCTTTCAAGTCCTCTTGGCAGCCTTACTTCAGTCTATTTTTGGACGATAGCTGTCATTTATAACTCTGCAGGTTTGTGAAATACAGAGCCACTGAGCTCCTTTCTTCAACTCACTTTCTTGTGAGCTGGCCGCAACACCGCAGGATGGCTTCAGGCCCTAATCTGGTTCCGGCACGGCACGCTGAGCCTTTGGTTAATTCCTCTTCCTAGTGGGAAATGAGAGTTAAATTTGCCCGTTCAGACACCTCCAGCTAGTCTCTCATTGGTTCTCCCTATTCCTGTTCATCTTCCGCAGAAATTGCAAACTGGGCCAAACAGGAGGTTAAAGGCACTGACTGTCCAAGTCGGGAGAGTGTTAGTAAAGCGTCTGGAATGTTGCACCCGAGTACCAGGGTATGAAAACTGAGACATATTAGAACACATCTCCCGATCACACGGTTGATCATACTCTGGGTTCCACATGCATGTTTTAGCTGAAGGAAGAATACCTTAAACCTGGAGAGTTGAGACCCGTGGAATAGGTACCATGCAATATGACTTCAAAGGGTCTTCATTTGCTCACCGAACCTCTCCAATCCTATCACTGCTGCATTTATGCCCCAGTACACACGCTTGATTCTCTTTTGGAGACATAGCAATCCCTAGGTTTTAAGATACTTACTAGTCAGGTACATTCTTAGGCGTTTAATATGCGGTGTTGAGTCCATTTCATTGAGCAAGGAGTAGCTCTTGTCTATTCCATATTTGGCTTAAGGAACTTTATCTGTGCTCATTTCAATCTCTGGTTTTATGCAGCACCCCAACTCACCTTTACCCTTAAGCAAGCATAAGTTGGTTTTCTAAATTTGAGACCCTGTTCTGTTTTGGAATGCAGTTCCAGTGTAGCCAAGTTTACATTCCGTGTATTAGTGATATCTTTTGATGTTTCTATTTCTGTGTGACTTATTTCAGTTAGAATCATCGTACTTGAATCCACTCATTATGCTGCTACGGGCCTGATGACATAGATTTCATTGCTGAGTGATACTGCATTGTACGTAAGTACCACAAGTTCTTTATCCATTTTTCACTTTCTGTGATATTGAACTTGTACGGTAAACGAGGTTCTTGTAAACAGAGGCGTCCCAAACTTTGGGGTGGCTGTGTCTTTTTGATATTAATTTCCCTAAGCTATAGGACCATAAGTGGAAGTGCCCTAGGCTCTGTTGCTTTGTTTTTTAGATGTTTCAGGAAACACCATACACTTCTCCCGAGTGTCTGTTGGCAATTTACATCCCGCCCATCAGCATAACAAGGCTCCCAGTTCTCCATGGCCTGTCCTGCCTTTCTGGATTTTACACTTTATTCTGATGGCCCTTTTGACCGGGGGGAAGTGAGACTTCATTGTAGTGCAGATTTCCTTTGCAAGCTTGCTTGGTTGGCCAAAAAGGGCGTATGCGTTTTTTCCTGAATATATTCAGGAAAAAACGCATACGCCCTTTTGGCCAAGTGCATCATTGTGGACGTTCTGCCTCTTTTCCTACGCTTTCAATGCAATTCCAGTCTACCTCCTGAAATCGGTTTCCTGCAATTCTGCCCCGCTTTCAAGTCCTCTTGGCAGCCTTACTTCAGTACATTTTTGGACGATAGCTGTCATTTATAACTCTGCAGGTTTGTGAATTACAGTGCCCCTGAGCTCCTTTCTTCAACTCGCTTTCTTGTGACCTGGCCGCAACACCGCAGGATGGCTTCAGGCCCTAATCTGGTTCCGGTACGGCACGCTGTGCCTTTGGTTAATTCCTCATCCTGGTGGGAAATTAGAGTTAAATTTGCCCGTCCAGACACCTCGCGCTTGTCTCTCATTGGTTCTCCCTATTCCTGTACATCTTCCGCAGAAATTGCAAACTGGGCCAAACAGGAGGTTAAAGGCACTGACTCTCCAAGTGGGGAGAGTGTTAGTAAAGCGTCTGGAATGTTGCACCGAAGTACCAGGGGACGAAAACTGAGACATATTTGAACACGTCTCCCGATCACACGGTTGATGATACTCTGGGTTCCACATGCATGTTTTAGCTGAAGAAAGAATACCTTAAACCTGGAGAGTTGAGACCAGTGGAATGGGTACCATGCAATATGACTTCAAAGGGTCTTCATTTGCTCACCGAATCTCTCCAATCCTATCACTGCTGCGTTTATGACCCTTGTACACACGCTTGATTCTCTTTTGGAGACATAGCAATCCATAGGTTTTAAGATACTTACTAGTCAGGTATATTCTTAGGCGTTTAATATGGGGTGTTGAGTCCATTTCGTTGAGCAAGGAGTAGCTCTTGTCTATTCCATATTTGGCTTAAGGAACTTTATCTGTGCTCATTTCAATCTCTGGTTTTATGCAGCACCCCAACTCATCTTTCCACTTAAGCAAGCATAAGGTGGTTTTCTAAATTTGAGACCCTGTTCTGTTTTGTAATTCAGTTCCTCTGTAGCCAAGTTTAAATTCCAGGTATTAGTGATATTTTTTGATGTTTCTTTTTCTGTGTGACTTATTTCAGTTAGAATCACCATACCCGAATCCACTCATTATGCTGCTACGGGCCTGGTGACATAGATTTCATTGTTGAGTGATATTGCATTGTACATGAGTACCACAACTTCTTTATCCATTTTTCACTTTCTGTAATATTGAACTTGTACGGTAAACGAGGTTCTTGTAAACAGAGGCGTCCCAAACATTGCGGTGGCTGTGTCTTTTTGATTTTAATTTCCCTAAGCTATAGGACCATAAGTGGAAGTGCACTAGGCTCTGTTGCTTTGTTTTTTAGATGTTTCAGGAAACACCATACACTTCTCCCGAGTGGTTGTTGGCAATTTACATCGCGCCCATCAGCATAACAAGGCTCCCAGTTCTCCATGGCCTGTCCTGCCTTTCTGGATTTTACACTTTTATCAGATGGCCCTTTTGACTGGGGGGAAGTGAGAGTTCATTGTAGTGCAGATTTCCTTTGCAAGCTTGCTTGGTTGGCCAAAAAGGGCGTATGCGTTTTTTCCTGAATATATTCACGAAAAAACGCATACGCCATTTTTGGGCAAGTGCATCACTGTGGACGTTCTGCCTCTTTTCCTATGCTTGAAATGCAATTCCTGTCTACCTCCTGAAATTGGTTCCCTGCAATTCTGCCCTGCTTTCAAGTCCTCTTGGCAGCCTTAGTTCAGTGTATTTTTGGACGATAGCTGTCATTTATAACTCTGCAGGTTTGTGAATTACAGTGCCCCTGAGCTCCTTTCTTCAACTCGCTTTCTTTTGAGCTGGCCGCAACACCGCAGGATGGCTTCAGGCCCTAATCTGGTTCCGGTACGGCACGCTGAGCCTTTGGTTAATTCCTCTTCCTGGTGGGAAATGAGAGTTAAATTTGCCCGTCCAGACACCTCCAGCTAGCCTCTCATTGGTTCTCGCTATTCCTGTTCATCTTCCGCAGAAATTGCAAACTGGGCCAAACAGGAGGTTAAAGGGACTGACTCTCCAAGTGGGGAGAGTGTTAGTAAAGCGTCTGGAATGTTGCACCCGAGTACCAGGGGAGGAAAACTGAGACATATTTGAACACGTCTCCCGATCACATGGTTGATCATACTCTGGGTTCCACATGCATGTTTTAGCTGGAGGAAGAATACCTAAAACCTGGGTAGTTGAAACCCGTGGAATGGGTACCATGAAATATGACTTCAAAGGGTCTACATTTGCTCACCGAACCTCTCCAATCCTATCACTGCTGCGTTTATGCCCCTGTACACATGCTTGATTCTCTTTCAGAGACATAGCAATCTATAGGTTTTAAGATACTTACTAGTCAGGTACATTCTGAGGCGTTTAATATGGGGTGTTGAGTCCATTTCGTTGAGCAAGGAGTAGCTCTTGTCTATTCCATATTTGGCTTAAGGAACTTTATCTGTGCTCATTTCAATCTCTGGTTTTATGCAGCACCCCAACTCACCTTTACCCTTAAGCAAACATAAGTTGGTTTTCTAAATTTGAGACCCTGTTCTGTTCTGTAATTCAGTTCCTCTGTAGCCAAGTTTAAATTCCATGTATTAGTGATATTTTTTGATGTTTCTTTTTCTGTGTGACTTATTTCAGTTAGAATCACCATACCCGAATCCACTCATTATGCTGCTACGGGCCTGGTGACATAGATTTCATTGCTGAGTGATATTGCATTGTACATGAGTACCACAGCTTCTTTATCCATTTTTCACTTTCTGTGATATTGAACTTGTACGGTAAATGAGGTTCTTGTAAACAGAGGCGTCCCAAACTTTGGGGTGGCTGTGTCTTTTTGATTTTAATTTCCCTAAGCTATAGGACCATAAGTGGAAATGCACTAGGCTCTGTTGCTTTGTTTTTTAGATGTTTCAGGAAACACCATACACTTCTCCCGAGTGGCTGTTGGCAATTTACATCCCGCCCATCAGCATAACAAGGCTCCCAGTTCTCCATGGCCTGTCCTGCCTTTCTGGATTTTACACTTTTTTCAGATGGCCCTTTTGACCGGGGGGAAGTGAGACTTCATTGTAGTGCAGATTTCCTTTGCAAGCTTGCTTGGTTGGCCAAAAAGGGCGTATGCGTTTTTTCCTGAATATATTCAGGAAAAAACGCATACGCCCTTTTTGGCCAAGTGCATCATTGTGGACGTTCTGCCTCTTTTCCTATGCTTGAAATGCAATTCCAGTCTACCTCCTGAAATTGGTTTCCTGCAATTCTGCCCCGCTTTCAAGTCCTCTTGGCAGCCTTACTTCAGTATATTTTTGGACGATAGCTGTCATTTATAACTCTGCAGGTTTGTGAATTACAGTGACCCTGAGCTCCTTTCTTCAACTCGCTTTCTTGTGAGCTGGCCGCAACACCGCAGGATGTCTTCAGGCCCTAATGTGGTTCCGGCATGGCACGCTGAGCCTTTGGTTAATTCCTCTTCCTGGTGGGAAATGAGAGTTAAATTTGCCCGTTCAGACACCTCCAGGTAGTCTCTCATTGGTTCTCACTATTCCTGTTCATCTTCCGCAGAAATTGCAAACTGGGGCAAACAGGAGGTTAAAGGCACTGACTCTCCAAGTAGGGAGAGTGTTAGTAAAGCATCTGGAATGTTGCACCCGAGTACCAGGGGAGGAAAACTGAGACATATTTGAACACGGCTCCCGTTCACACGGTTGATCATACTCTGGGTTCCACATGCATGTTTTAGCTGAAGGAAGAATACCTTAAACCTGGAGAGTTGAGACCCGTGTAATGGGTACCATGCAATATGACTTCAAAGGGTCTTCATTTGCTCACCGAACCTCTCCAATCCTATCACTGCTGCGTTTATGCCCCTTTACACACGCTTGATTCTCTTTTGGAGACATAGCAATCCATAGGTTTTAAGATACTTACTAGTCAGGTACATTCTTAGGCGTTTAATATGGGGTGTTGAGTCCATTTCGTTGAGCAAGGAGTAGCTCTTGTCTATTCCATATTTGGCTTAAGGAACTTTATCTGTGCTCATTTCAATCTCTGGTTTTATGCAGCACCCCAACTCACCTTTACCCTTAAGCAAGCATAAGTTGGTTTTCTAAATTTGAGACCCTGTTCTGTTTTGGAATTCAGTTCCTGTGTAGCCAAGTTTACATTCCGTGTATTAGTGATATCTTATGATGTTTCTTTTTCTGTGTGACTTATTTCAGTTAGAATCATCGTACTTGAATCCACTCATTGTGCTGCTACGGGCCTGATGACACAGATTTCATTGCTGAGTGATACTGCATTGTACGTAAGTACCACAAGTTCTTTATCCATTTTTCACTTTCTGTGATATTGAATTTGTACGGTAAACGAGGTTTTTGTAAACAGAGCCGTCCCAAACTTTGGGGTGGCTGTGTCTTTTTGATTTTAATTTCCCTAAGCTATAGGACCATAAGTGGAAGTGCCCTAGGCTCTGTTGCTTTGTTTTTTAGATGTTTCAGGAAACACCATACACTTCTCCAGAGTGGCTGTTGGCAATTTACATCCCGCCCATCAGCATAACAAGGTTCCCAGTTCTCCATGGCCTGTCCTGCCTTTCTGGATTTTACACTTTTTTCAGATGGCCCTTTTGACCGGGGGGAAGTGAGACTTCATTGTAGTGCAGATTTCCTTTGCAAGCTTTCTTGGTTGGCCAAAAAGGGCGTATGCGTTTTTTCCTGAATATATTCAGGAAAAAACGCATACGCCCTCTTTGGCCAAGTGCATCACTGTGGATGTTCTGCCTCTTTTCCTATGCTTGAAATGCAATTCCTGTCTACCTCCTGAAATTGGTTTCCTGCAATTCTGCCCTGCTTTCAAGTCCTCTTGGCAGCCTTACTTCAGTCTATTTTTGGACGATAGGTGTCATTTATAACTCTGCAGGTTTGTGAATTACAGTGCCCCTGAGCTCCTTTCTTCAACTCGCTTTCTTGTGAGCTGGCCGCAACACCGCAGGATGTCTTCAGGCCCTAATGTGGTTCCGGCATGGCACGCTGAGCCTTTGGTTAATTCCTCTTCCTGGTGGGAAATGAGAGTTAAATTTGCCCGTTCAGACACCTCCAGGTAGTCTCTCATTGGTTCTCACTATTCCTGTTCATCTTCCGCAGAAATTGCAAAATGTGCCATACAGGAGGTTAAAGGCACTGACTCTCAAAGTAGGGAGAGTGTTAGTAAAGCATCTGGAATGTTGCACCCGAGTACCAGGGTATGAAAACTGAGACATATTTGAACACGTCTCCCGATCACATGGTTGATCATACTCTGGGTTCCACATGCATGTTTTAGCTGAAGGAAGAATACCTTAAACCTGGAGAGTTGAGACCCGTGGAATATGTACCATGCAATATGACTTCAAAGGGTCTTCATTTGCTCACCGAACCTCTCCAATCCTATCACTGCTGCGTTTATGCCCCTGTACACATGCTTGATTCTCTTTCGGAGACATAGCAGTCTATAGGTTTTAAGATACTTACTAGTCAGGTACATTCTTTGGCGTTTAATATGCGGTGTTGAGTCCATTTCGTTGAGCAAGGAGTAGCTCTTGTCTATTCCATATTTGGCTTAAGGAACTTTATCTGTGCTCATTTCAATCTCTGGTTTTATGCAGCACCCCAACTCACCTTTCCCCTTAAGCAAGCATAAGTTGGTTTTCTACATTTGAGACCCTGTTCTGTTTTGGAATTCAGTTCCTCTGTAGCCAAGTTTAAATTCCATGTATTAGTGATATTTTTTGATGTTTCTTTTTCTGTGTGACTTATTTCAGTTAGAATCACCATACCCGAATCCACTCATTATGCTGCTACGGGCCTGGTGACATAGATTTCATTGCTGAGTGATATTGCATTGTACATGAGTACCACAACTTCTTTATCCATTTTTCACTTTCTGTGATATTGAACTTGTATGGTTAACGAGGTTCTTGTAAACAGAGGCGTCCCAAACTTTGGGGTGGCTGTGTCTTTTTGATTTTAATTTCCCTAAGCTATAGGACCATAAGTGGAAATGCACTAGGCTCTGTTGCTTTGTTTTTTAGATGTTTCAGGAAACACCATACACTTCTCCGGAGTGTCTGTTGGCTATTTACATCCCGCCCTTCAGCATAACAAGGCTCCCAGTTCTCCATGGCCTGTCCTGCCTTTCTGGATTTTACACTTTTTTCAGATGGCCTTTTTGACCGGGGGGGAAGTGAGACTTCATTGTAGTGCAGATTTCCTTTGCAAGCTTGCTTGGTTGGCCAAAAAGGGCGTATGCGTTTTTTCCTGAATATATTCAGGAAAAAACGCATACGCCCTTTTTGGCCAAGTGCATCATTGTGGACGTTCTGCCTCTTTTCCTATGCTTTCAATGCAATTCCAGTCTACCTCCTGAAATCGGTTTCCTGCAATTCTGCCCCGCTTTCAAGTCCTCTTGGCAGCCTTACTTCAGTATATTTTTGGACGATAGCTGTCATTTATAACTCTGCAGGTTTGTGAATTACAGTGCCCCTGAGCTCCTTTCTTCAACTCGCTTTCTTGTGACCTGGCCGCAACACCGCAGGATGGCTTCAGGCCCTAATCTGTTTCCGGCATGGCATGCTGAGCCTTTGGTTAATTCCTCTTCCTGGTGGGAAATGAGAGTTAAATTTGCCCGTCCAGACACCTCCAGCTAGCCTCTCATTGGTTCTCGCTATTCCTGTTCATCTTCCGCAGAAATTGCAAACTGGGCCAAACAGGAGGTTAAAGGGACTGACTCTCCAAGTGGGGAGAGTGTTAGTAAAGCGTCTGGAATGTTGCACCCGAGTACCAGGGGAGGAAAACTGAGACATATTTGAACACGTCTCCCGATCACATGGTTGATCATACTCTGGGTTCCACATGCATGTTTTAGCTGAAGGAAGAATACCTAAAACCTGGGTAGTTGAAACCCGTGGAATGGGTACCATGCAATATGACTTCAAAGGGTCTTCATTTGCTCACCGAACCTCTCCAATCCTATCACTGCTGCGTTTATGCCCCTGTACACATGCTTGATTCTCTTTCGGAGACATAGCAATCCATAGGTTTTAAGATACTTACTAGTCAGGTACATTCTTTGGCGTTTAATATGCGGTGTTGAGTCCATTTCGTTGAGCAAGGAGTAGCTCTTGTCTATTCCATATTTGGCTTAAGGAACTTTATCTGTGCTCATTTCAATCTCTGGTTTTATGCAGCACCCCAACTCACCTTTCCCCTTAAGCAAGCATAAGTTGGTTTTCTAAATTTGAGACCCTGTTCTGTTCTGTAATTCAGTTCCTGTGTAGCCAAGTTTACATTCCGTGTATTACTGATATCTTATGATGTTTCTTTTTCTGTGTGACTTACTTCAGTTAGAATCATCATACCTGAATCCACTCATTGTGCTGCTAAGGGTCTGATAACATAGATTTCATTGCTGAGTGATATTGCTTTGTAAGTAAATACCACAACTTCTTTATCCATTTTTCACTTTCTGCGATGTTGAACTTGTACTGTAAACGAGGTTCTTGTAAACAGAGGCGTCCCAAACTTTGGGGTGGCTGTGTCTTTTTGATTTTAATTTCCCTAAGCTATAGGACCATAAGTGGCAGTGCCCTAGGCTCTGTTGCTTTGTTTTTTAGATGTTTCAGGAAACACCATACACTTCTCCCGAGTGTCTGTTGGCAATTTACATCCCGCCCATCAGCATAACAAGGCTCCCAGTTCTCCATGGCCTGTCCTGCCTTTCTGGATTTTACACTTTTTTCAGATGGCCCTTTTGACCGGGGGGAAGTGAGACTTCATTGTAGTGCAGATTTCCTTTGCAAGCTTGCTTGGTTGGCCAAAAAGGGCGTATGCGTTTTTTCCTGAATATATTCAGGAAAAAACGCATACGCCCTTTTTGGCCAAGTGCATCATTGTGGACGTTCTGCCTCTTTTCCTATGCTTTCAATGCAATTCCAGTCTACCTCCTGAAATCGGTTTCCTGCAATTCTGCCCCGCTTTCAAGTCCTCTTGGCAGCCTTACTTCAGTATATTTTTGGACGATAGCTGTCATTTATAACTCTGCAGGTTTGTGAATTACAGTGCGCCTGAGCTCCTTTCTTCAATTCGCTTTCTTTTGAGCTGGCCGCAACACCGCAGGATGGCTTCAGGCCCTAATCTGGTTCTGGCACGGCACGCTGAGCCTTTGGTTATTTCCTCTTTCTGGTGGGAAATGAGAGTTAAATTTGCCCGTCCAGACACCTCCAGCTAGTCTCTCATTGGTTCTCGCTATTCCTGTTCATCTTCCGCAGAAACTGCAAACTGGGCCAAACGGAGGTTAAAGGCGCTGACTCTCCAAGTCGGGAGAGTGTTAGTAAAGCGTCTGGAATGTTGCACCCGAGTACCAGGGTACGAAAACTGAGACATATTTGAACACGTCTCCCAATCACATGGTTGATCATACTCTAGTTTCCACATGCATGTTTTAGCTGAAGGAAGAATACCTTAAACCTGGGTAGTTGAAACCCATGGAAAGGGTACCATGCAATATGACTTCAAAGGGTCTTCATTTGCTCACCGAACCTCTCCAATCCTATCACTGCTGCTTTTATGCCCCTGTACACATGCTTGATTCTCTTTCAGAGACATAGCAATCCATAGGTTTTAAGATACTTACTAGTCAGGTACATTCTTAGGCTTTTAATATGCGGTGTTGAGTCCATTTTGTTGAGCAAGCAGTAGCTCTTGTCTATTCCATATTTGGCTTAAGGAACTTTATCTGTGCTCATTTCAATCTCTGGTTTTATGCAGCAACCCAACTCACCTTTCCCCTTAAGCAAGCATAAGTTGGTTTTCTAAATTTGAGAACCTGTTCTGTTTTGGAATTCAGTTCCTGTGTAGCCAAGTTTACATTCCGTTTATTAGTGATATCTTATGATGTTTCTTTTTCTGTGTGACTTATTTCAGTTAGAATCATCGTACCTGAATCCACTCATTATGCTGATACGGGCCTGATGACATAGATTTCATTGCTGAGTGATACTGCATTGTACGTAAGTACCACAAGTTCTTTATCCATTTTTCACTTTCTGTGATATTGAACTTGTACGGTAAACGAGGTTCTTGTAAACAGAGGCGTCCCAAACTTTGAGGTGGCTGTGTCTTTTTGATTTTAATTTCCCTAAGCTATAGGACCATAAGTGGAAGTGCCCTAGGCTCTGTTGCTTTGTTTTTTAGATGTTTCAGGAAACACCATACACTTCTCCCGAGTGTCTGTTGGCAATTTACATCCCGCCCATCAGCATAACAAGGCTCCCAGTTCTCCATGGCCTGTCCTGCCTTTCTGGATTTTACACTTTTTTCAGATGGCCCTTTTGACCGGGGGGAAGTGAGACTTCATTGTAGTGCAGATTTCCTTTGCAAGGTTGCTTGGTTGGCCAAAAAGGGCGTATGCGTGTTTTCCTGAATATATTCAGGAAAACACGCATACGCCCTTTTTGGCCAAGTGCATCATTGTGGACGTTCTGCCTCTTTTCCTATGCTTTCAATGCAATTCCAGTCTACCTCCTGAAATCGGTTTCCTGCAATTCTGCCCCGCTTTCAAGTCCTCTTGGCAGCCTTACTTCAGTCTATTTTTGGACGATAGCTGTCATTTATAACTCTGCAGGTTTGTGAATTACAGTGCCCCTGAGCTCCTTTCTTCAACTCGCTTTCTTGTGACCTGGCCGCAACACAGCAGGATGGCTTCAGGCCCTAATCTGGTTACGGCCCGGCATGCTGAGCCTTTGGTTAATTCCTCTTCCTGGTGGGAAATGAGAGTTAAATTTGCCCGTCCAGACACCTCCAGCTAGCCTCTCATTGGTTCTCGCTATTCCTGTTCATCTTCTGCAGAAATTGCAAACTGGGCCAAACAGGAGGTTAAAGGGACTGACTCTCCAAGTCGGGAGAGTGTTAGTAAAGCGTCTGGAATGTTGCACCCGAGTACTAGGGGAGGAAAACTGAGACATATTTGAACACGTCTCCCGTTCACATGGTTGATCATACTCTGGGTTCCACATGCATGTTTTAGCTGAAGGAAGAATACCTTAAACCTGGAGAGTTGAGACCCGTGTAATGGGTACCATGCAATATGACTTCAAAGGGTCTTCATTTGCTCACCGAACCTCTCCAATCCTATCACTGCTGCGTTTATGCCCCTGTACACATGCTTGATTCTCTTTCAGAGACATAGCAATCCATAGGTTTTAAGATACTTACTAGTCAGGTACATTCTTAGGCGTTTAATATGCGGTGTTGAGTCCATTTCGTTGAGCAAGGAGTGGCTCTTGTCTATTCCATATTTGGCTTAAGGAACTTTATCTGTGCTCATTTCAATCTCTGGTTTTATGCAGCACCCCAACTCACCTTTCCCCTTAAGCAAGCATAAGTTGGTTTTCTAAATTTGAGACCCTGTTCTGTTCTGTAATTCAGTTCCTGTGTAGCCAAGTTTACATTCCGTGTATTACTGATATCTTATGATGTTTCTTTTTCTGTGTGACTTATTTCAGTTAGAATCATCATACCTGAATCCACTCATTGTGCTGCTAAGGGCCTGATGACATAGATTTCATTGCTGAGTGATATTGCTTTGTAAGTAAATACCACAACTTCTTTATCCATTTTTCACTTTCTGCGATGTTGAACTTGTACTGTAAACGAGGTTCTTGTAAACAGAGGCGTTCCAAACTTTAGGGTGGCTGTGTCTTTTTGATTTTAATTTCCCTAAGCTATAGGACCATAAGTGGCAGTGCCCTAGGCTCTGTTGCTTTGTTTTTTAGATGTTTCAGGAAACACCATAGACTTCTCCCAAGTGTCTGTTGGCAATTTACATCCCGCCCATCAGCATAACAAGGCTCCCAGTTCTCCATGGCCTGTCCTGCCTTTCTGGATTTTACACTTTTTTCAGATGGCCCTTTTGACCGGGGGGAAGTGAGACTTCATTGTAGTGCAGATTTCCTTTGCAAGCTTGCTTGGTTGGCCACAAAGTGCGTATGCGTTTTTTCCTGAATATATTCAGGAAAAAACGCATACGCCCTTTTTGGCCAAGTGCATCATTGTGGACGTTCTGCCTCTTTTCCTATGCTTTCAATGCAATTCCAGTCTACCTCCTGAAATCGGTTTCCTGCAATTCTGCCCCGCTTTCAAGTCCTCTTGGCAGCCTTACTTCAGTATATTTTTGGACGATAGCTGTCATTTATAACTCTGCAGGTTTGTGAATTACAGTGCGCCTGAGCTCCTTTCTTCAACTCGCTTTCTTTTGAGCTGGCCGCAACACCGCAGGATGGCTTCAGGCCCTAATCTGGTTCTGGCACGGCACGCTGAGCCTTTGGTTATTTCCTCTTTCTGGTGGGAAATGAGAGTTAAATTTGCCCGTCCAGACACCTCCAGCTAGTCTCTCATTGGTTCTCGCTATTCCTGTTCATCTTCTGCAGAAACTGCAAACTGGGCCAAACAGGAGGTTAAAGGCACTGACTCTCCAAGTCGGGAGAGTGTTAGTAAAGTGTCTTGAATGTTGCACCCGAGTACCAGGGTACGAAAACTGAGACATATTTGAACACGTCTCCCAATCACATGGTTGATCATACTCTAGTTTCCACATGCATGTTTTAGCTGAAGGAAGAATACCTTAAACCTGGGTAGTTGAAACCCGTGGAAAGGGTACCATGCAATATGACTTCAAAGGGTCTTCATTTGCTCACCGAACCTCTCCAATCCTATCACTGCTGCGTTTATGCCCCTGTACACATGCTTGATTCTCTTTCAGAGACATAGCAATCCATAGGTTTTAAGATACTTACTAGTCAGGTACATTCTTAGGCGTTTAATATGCGGTGTTGAGTCCATTTCGTTGAGCAAGGAGTAGCTCTTGTCTATTCCATATTTGGCTTAAGGAACTTTATCTGTGCTCATTTCAATCTCTGGTTTTATGCAGCAACCCAACTCACCTTTCCCCTTAAGCAAGCATAAGTTGGTTTTCTAAATTTGAGAACCTGTTCTGTTTTGGAATTCAGTTCCTGTGTAGCCAAGTTTACATTCCGTTTATTAGTGATATCTTATGATGTTTCTTTTTCTGTGTGACTTATTTCAGTTAGAATCATCGTACCTGAATCCACTCATTATGCTGATACGGGCCTGATGACATAGATTTCATTGCTGAGTGATACTGCATTGTACGTAAGTACCACAAGTTCTTTATCCATTTTTCACTTTCTGTGATATTGAACTTGTACGGTAAACGAGGTTCTTGTAAATGGAGGTGTCCCAAACTTTGGGGTGGCTGTGTCTTTTTGATTTTAATTTCCCTAAGCTATAGGACCATAAGTGGAAGTGCCCTAGGCTCTGTTGCTTTGTTTTTTAGATGTTTCAGGAAACACCATACACTTCTCCTGAGTGTCTGTTGGCAATTAACATCCCGCCCTTCAGCATAACAAGGCTCCCAGTTCTCCATGGCCTGTCCTGCCTTTCTGGATTTTACACTCTTTTCAGATGGCCCTTTTGACCCGGGAGAAGTGAGACTTCATTGTAGTGCAGATTTCCTTTGCAAGCTTGCTTGGTTGGCCAAAAAGGGCGTATGTGTTTTTTCCTGAATATATTCAGGAAAAAACGCATACGCCCTTTTTGGCCAAGTGCATCATTGTGGACGTTCTGCCTCTTTTCCTATGCTTTCAGTGCAATTCCAGTCTACCTCCTGAAATCGGTTTCCTGCAATTCTGCCCCGCTTTCAAGTCCTCTTGGCAGCCTTACTTCAGTATATTTTTGGACGATAGCTGTCATTTATAACTCTGCAGGTTTGTGAATTTCAGTGCCCCTGAGCTCCTTTCTTCAACTCGCTTTCTTTTGAGCTGGCCGCAACACCGCAGGATGGCTTCAGGCCCTAATATGGTTCCGGCACGGCACGCTGAGCCTTTGGTTATTTCCTCATCCTGGTGGGAAATGAGAGTTAAATTTGCCCGTCCAGACACCTCCAGCTAGTCTCTCATTCGTTCTCGCTATTCCTGTTCATCTTCCGCAGAAATTGCAAACTGGGCCAAACAGGAGGTTAAAGGCGCTGACTCTCCAAGTGGGGAGAGTGTTAGTAAAGCGTCTGGAATGTTGCACCCGAGTACCAGGGGAGGAAAACTGAGACATATTTGAACACGTCTCCCGTTCACATGGTCGATCATACTTGGGTTCCACATACAAGTTTTAGCTGAAGGAAGAATACCTTAAACATGGGTAGTTGAAACCCGTGGAATGGGTACCATGCAATATGACTTCAAAGGGTCTTCATTTGCTCACCGAACCTCTCCAATCCTATCACTGCTGCGTTTATGCCCCTGTACACATGCTTGATTCTCTTTCGGAGACATAGCAATCCATAGGTTTTAAGATACTTACTAGTCAGGTACATTCTTACGCGTTTAATATGCGGTGTTGAGTCCATTTCGTTGAGCAAGGTGTAGCTCTTGTCTATTCCATATTTGGCTTAAGGAACTTTATCTGTGCTCATTTCAATCTCTGGTTTTATGCAGCACCCCAACTCACCTTTACCCTTAAGCAAGCATAAGTTGGTTTTCTAAATTTGAGACCCTGTTCTGTTCTGTAATTCAGTTCCTGTGTAGCCAAGTTTACATTCCGTGTATTACTGATATCTTATGATGTTTCTTTTTCTGTGTGACTTATTTCAGTTAGAATCATCATACCTGAATCCACTCATTGTGCTGCTAAGTGCCTGATGACACAGATTTCATTGCTGAGTGATATTGCTTTGTAAGTAAATACCACAACTTCTTTATCCATTTTTCACTTTCTGCGATGTTGAACTTGTACTGTAAACGAGGTTCTTGTAAACAGAGGCATTCCAAACTTTGGGGTGGCTGTGTCTTTTTGATTTTAATTTCCCTAAGCTATAGGACCATAAGTGGAAGTGCCCTAGGTTCTGTTGCTTTGTTTTTTAGATGTTTCAGGAAACACCATACACTTCTCCCGAGTGGTTGTTGGCAATTTACATCTCGCCCATCAGCATAACAAGGCTCCCAGTTCTCCATGGCCTGTCCTGCTTTTCTGGATTTTACACTTTTTTCAGATGGCCCTTTTGACCGGGCGGAAGTGAGACTTCATTGTAGTGCAGATTTCCTTTGCAAGTTTGCTTGGTTGGCCAAAAAGGCCGTATGCGTTTTTTCCTGAATATATTCAGGAAAAAACGCATACGCACTTTTTGGCCAAGTGCATCATTGTGGACGTTCTGCCTCTTTTCCTATGCTTTCAATTCAATTCCAGTCTACCTCCTGAAATCGGTTTCCTGCAATTCTGCCCCGCTTTCAAGTCCTCTTGGCAGCCTTACTTCAGTCTATTTTTGGACGATAGCTGTCATTTATAACTCTGCAGGTTTGTGAATTACAGTGCCCCAGAGCTCCTTTCTTCAACTCGCTTTCTTGTGACCTGGCCGCAACACCGCATGATGGCTTCAGGCCCTCATCTGGTTCCGGCACGGCACGCTGAGCCTTTGGTTAATTCCTCTTCCTGGTGGGAAATGAGAGTTAAATTTGCCCGTCCAGACACCTCCAGCTAGTCTCTCATTGGTTCTCGCTATTCCTGTTCATCTTCCGCAGAAATTGCAAACTGGGCCAAACAGGAGGTTAAAGGGACTGACTCTCCAAGTCGGGAGAGTGTTAGTAAAGCGTCTGGAATGTTGCACCCGAGTACCAGGGGAGAAAAACTGAGACATATTTGAACACGTCTCCCGTTCACACGGTTGATCATACTCTGGGTTCCACATGCATGTTTTAGCTGAAAGAAGAATACTTTAAACCTGCAGAGTTGAGACCCGTGGAATGGGTACCATGCAATATGACTTCAAAGGGTCTTCATTTGCTCACCGAACCTCTCCAATCCTATCACTGCTGCGTTTATGCCCCTGTACACATGCTTGATTCTCTTTCGGAGACATAGCACTCCATAGCTTTTAAGATACTTACTAGTCAGGTACATTCTTAGGCGTTTAATATGCGGTGTTGAGTCCATTTCGTTGAGCAAGCAGTAGCTCTTGTCTATTCCATATTTGGCTTAAGGAACTTTATCTGTGCTCATTGCAATCTCTGGTTTTATGCAGCACCCCAACTCACCTTTCCGCTTAAGCAAGCATAAGTTGCTTTTCTAAATTTGAGACCCTGTTCTGTTTTGGAATTCAGTTCCTGTGTAGCCAAGTTTACATTCTGTGTATTAGTGATATCTTATGATATTTCTTTTTCTGTGTGACTTATTTCAGTTAGAATCATCGTACCTGAATCCACTCATTATGCTGCTACGGGCCTGATGACGTAGATTTCATTGCTGAGTGATACTGCATTGTACGTAAGTACCACAAGTTCTTTATCCATTTTTCACTTTCTGTGATATTGAACTTGTACGGTAAACGAGGTTCTTGTAAACAGAGCTGTCCCAAACTTTGGGGTGGCCGTGTCTTTTTTGTTTTAACTTCCCTAAGCTATAGGACCATAAGTGGAAGTGCCCTAGGCTCTGTTGCTTTGCTTTTTAGATGTTTCAGGAAACACCATACACTTCTCCCTAGTGTCTGTTGGCAATTTACATCCCGCCCATCAGCATAACAAGGCTCCCAGTTCTCCATGGCCTGTCCTGCCTTTCTGGATTTTACACTTTTTTCAGATGGCCCTTTTGACCGGGGGGAAGTGAGACTTCATTGTAGTGCAGATTTCCTTTGCAAGCTTGCTTGGTTGGCCAAAAAGGGCGTATGCGGTTTTTCCTGAATATATTCAGGAAAAAACGCATACGCCCTTTTTGGCCAAGTGCATCATTGTGGACGTTCTGCCTCTTTTCCTATGCTTTCAATGCAATTCCAGTCTACCTCCTGAAATCGGTTTCCTGCAATTCTGCCCCGCTTTCAAGTCCTCTTGGCAGCCTTACTTCAGTCTATTTTTGGACGATAGCTGTCATTTATAACTCTGCAGGTTTGTGAATTACAGTGCCCCTGAGCTCCTTTCTTCAACTCGCTTTCTTGTGAGCTGGCCGCAACACCGCAGGATGGCTTCAGGCCCTAATCTGGTTCTGGCGCGGCACGCTGAGCCTTTGGTTAATTCCTCTTCCTGGTGGGAAATGAGAGTTAAATTTGCCCGTCCAGACACCTCCAGCTAGTCTCTCATTGGTTCTCGCTATTCCTGTTCATCTTCCACAGAAATTGCAAACTGGGCCAAACAGGAGGTTAAAGGGACTGACTCTCCAAGTCGGGAGAGTGTTAGTAAAGCGTCTGGAATGTTGCACCCGAGTACCAGGGTACGAAAACTGAGACATATTTGAACACGTCTCCCGATCACATGGTTGATCATACTCTGGGTTCCACATGCATGTTTTAGCTGAAGGAAGAATACCTTAAACCTGGAGAGTTAAGACCCGTGTAATGGGTACCATGCAATATGACTTCAAAGGGTCTTCATTTGCTCACCGAACCTCTCCAATCCTATCACTGCTGCGTTTATGCCCCTGTACACATGCTTGATTCTCTTTCGGAGACATAGCAATCCATAGGTTTTAAGATACTTACTAGTCAGGTACATTCTTAGGCGTTTAATATGCGGTGTTGAGTCCATTTCATTGAGCAAGGAGTAGCTCTAGTCTATTCCATATTTGGCTTAAGGAACTTTATCTGTGCTCATTTCAATCTCTGGTTTTATGCAGCACCCCAACTCACCTTTACCCTTAAGCAAGCATAAGTTGGTTTTCTAAATTTGAGACCCTGTTCTGTTCTATAATTCAGTTCCTGTGTAGCCAAGTTTACATTCCGTGCATTACTGATATCTTATGATGTTTCTTTTTCTGTGTGACTTATTTCAGTTAGAATCATCATACCTGAATCCACTCATTGTGCTTCTAAGGGCCTGATGACACAGATTTCATTGCTGAGTGATATTGCTTTGTAAGTAAATACCACAACTTCTTTATCCATTTTTCGCTTTCTGCGATGTTGAACTTGTACTGTAAACGAGGTTCTTGTAAACAGAGCCGTTCCAAACTTTGGGGTGGCTGTGTCTTTTTGATTTTAATTTCCCTAAGCTATAGGACCATAAGTGGAAGTGCCCTAGGTTCTGTTGCTTTGTTTTTTAGATGTTTCAGGAAACACCATACACTTCTCCCAAGTGTCTGTTGGCAATTTACATCCCGCCCATCAGCATAACAAGGCTCCCAGTTCTCCATGGCCTGTCCTGCCTTTCTGGATTTTACACTTATTTCCGATGGCCCTTTTGACCGGGGGGAATTGAGACTTCATTGTAGTGCAGATTTCCTTTGCAAGCTTGCTTGGTTGGCCAAAAAGGGTGTATGCGTTTTTTCCTGAATATATTCAGGAAAAAACGCATACGCCCTTTTTGGCCAAGTGCATCATTGTGGACGTTCTGCCTCTTTTCCTATGCTTTCAATGCAATTCCAGTCTACCTCCTGAAATCGGTTTCCTGCAATTCTGCCCCGCTTTCAAGTCCTCTTGGCAGCCTTACTTCAGTCTATTTTTGGACGATAGCTGTCATTTATAACTCTGCAGGTTTGTGAATTACAGTGCCCCTGAGCTCCTTTCTTCAACTCGCTTTCTTTTGAGCTGGCCGCAACACCGCAGGATGGCTTCAGGCCCTAATCTGGTTCTGGCACGGCACGCTGAGCCTTTGGTTAATTCCTCTTCCTGGTGGGAAATGAGAGTTAAATTTGCCCGTCCAGACACCTCCAGCTAGTCTCTCATTGGTTCTCGCTATTCCTGTTCATCTTCCACAGAAATTGCAAACTGGGCCAAACAGGAGGTTAAAGGGACTGACTCTCCAAGTCGGGAGAGTGTTAGTAAAGCGTCTGGAATGTTGCACCCGAGTACCAGGGTACGAAAACTGAGACATATTTGAACACGTCTCCCGATCACATGGTTGATCATACTCTGGGTTCCACATGCAGGTTTTAGCTGAAGGAAGAATACCTTAAACCTGGAGAGTTAAGACCCGTGTAATGGGTACCATGCAATATGACTTCAAAGGGTCTTCATTTGCTCACCGAACCTCTCCAATCCTATCACTGTTGCGTTTATGCCCCTGTACACATGCTTGATTCTCTTTTGGAGACATAGCAATCCATAGGTTTTAAGATACTTACTAGTCAGGTACATTCTTAGGCGTTTAATATGCGGTGTTGAGTCCATTTCATTGAGCAAGGAGTAGCTCTTGTCTATTCCATATTTGGCTTAAGGAACTTTATCTGTGCTCATTTCAATCTCTGGTTTTATGCAGCACCCCAACTCACCTTTACCCTTAAGCAAGCATAAGTTGGTTTTCTAAATTTGAGACCCTGTTCTGTTCTATAATTCAGTTCCTGTGTAGCCAAGTTTACATTCCGTGTATTACTGATATCTTATGATGTTTCTTTTTCTGTGTGACTTATTTCAGTTAGAATCATCATACCTGAATCCACTCATTGTGCTGCTAAGGGCCTGATGACACAGATTTCATTGCTGAGTGATATTGCTTTGTAAGTAAATACCACAACTTCTTTATCCATTTTTCGCTTTCTGCGATGTTGAACTTGTACTGTAAACGAGGTTCTTGTAAACAGAGCCGTTCCAAACTTTGGGGTGGCTGTGTCTTTTTGATTTTAATTTCCCTAAGCTATAGGACCATAAGTGGAAGTGCCATAGGTTCTGTTGCTTTGTTTTTTAGATGTTTCAGGAAACACCATACACTTCTCCGGAGTGGTTGTTGGCAATTTACATCCCGCCCATCAGCATAACAAGGCTCCCAGTTCTCCATGGCCTGTCCTGCCTTTCTGGATTTTACACTTTTTCAGATGGCCCTTTTGACCGGGGGGAAGTGAGACTTCATTGTAGTGCAGATTTCCTTTGCAAGCTTGCTTGGTTGGCCAAAAAGGGCGTATGCGTTTTTTCCTGAATATATTCAGGAAAAAACGCATACGCCCTTTTGGCCAAGTGCATCATTGTGGACGTTCTGCCTCTTTTCCTATGCTTTCAATGCAATTCCAGTCTACCTCCTGAAATCGGTTTCCTGTAATTCTGCCCCGCTTTCAAGTCCTCTTGGCAGCCTAACTTCAGTATATTTTTGGACGATAGCTGTCATTTATAACTCTGCAAGTTTGTGAATTACAGTGCCCTTGAGCTCCTTTCTTCAACTCGCTCTCCTTTGAGCTGGCCGCAACACCGCAGGATGGCTTCAGGCCCTAATCTGGTTCCGGTACGGCACGCTGAGCCTTTGGTTATTTCCTCTTCCTGGTGGCAAATGAGAGTTAAATTTGCCCGTCCAAACACCTCCATCTAGCCTCTCATTGGTTCTCGCTATTCCTGTTCATCTTCCGCGGAAATTGCAAACTGTGCCAAACAGGAGGTTAAAGGCGCTGACTCTCCAAGTGGGGAGAGTGTTAGTAAAGCGTCTGGAATGTTGCACCCGAGTACCAGGGTACGAAAACTGAGACATATTTGAACACGTCTCCCGATCACATGGTTGATCATACTCTGGGTTCCACATGCATGTTTTAGCTGAAGGAAGAATACCTAAAACCTGGGTAGTTGAAACCCGTGGAATGGGTACCATGCAATATGACTTCAAAGGGTCTTCATTTGCTCACCGAACCTCTCCAATCCTATCACTGCTGCGTTTATGCCCCTGTACACATGCTTGATTCTCTTTCAGAGACATAGCAATCCATAGGTTTTAAGATACTTACTAGTCCGGTACATTCTTAGGCGTTTAATATGCGGTGTTGAGTCCATTTCGTTGAGCAAGGAGTGGCTCTTGTCTATTCCATATTTGGCTTAAGGAACTTTATCTGTGCTCATTTCAATCTCTGGTTTTATGCAGCACCCCAACTCACCTTTCCCCTTAAGCAAGCATAAGTTGGTTTTCTAAATTTGAGACCCTGTTCTGTTCTGTAATTCAGTTCCTGTGTAGCCAAGTTTCCATTCCGTGTATTACTGATATCTTATGATGTTTCTTTTTCTGTGTGACTTATTTCAGTTAGACTCATCATACCTGAATCCACTCATTGTGCTGCTAAGGGCCTGATGACACAGATTTCATTGCTGAGTGATATTGCTTTGTAAGTAAATACCACAACTTCTTTATCCATTTTTCACATTCTGCGATGTTGAACTTGTACTGTAAACGAGGTTCTTGCAAACAGAGCCGTTCCAAACATTGGGGTGGCTGTGTCTTTTTGATTTTAATTTCCCTAAGCTATAGGACCATAAGTGGAAGTGCCCTAGGCTCTGTTGCTTTGTTTTTTCGATGTTTCAGGAAACACCATACACTTCTCCTGAGTGTCTGTTGGCAATTTACATCCCGCCCATCAGCATAACAATGCTCCCAGTTCTCCATGGCCTGTCCTGCCTTTCTGGATTTTACACTTTTTTCAGATGGCCCTTTTGACCGGGGGGAAGTGAGACTTCATTGTAGTGCAGATTTCCTTTGCAAGCTTGCTTGGTTGGCCAAAAAGGGCGTATGCGGTTTTTCCTGAATATATTCAGGAAAAAACACATACGCCCTTTTTGGCCAAGTGCATCATTGTGGACGTTCTGCCTCTTTTCCTATGCTTTCAATGCAATTCCAGTCTACCTCCTGAAATCGGTTTCCTGCAATTCTGCCCCGCTTTCAAGTCCTCTTGGCAGCCTTACTTCAGTCTATTTTTGGACGATAGCTGTCATTTATAACTCTGCAGGTTTGTGAATTACAGTGCCCCTGAGCTCCTTTCTTCAACTCGCTTTCTTGTGACCTGGCCGCAACACCGCAGGATGGCTTCAGGCCCTAATCTGGTTCTGGCACGGCACGCTGAGCCTTTGGTTAATTCTTCTTCCTGGTGGGAAATGAGAGTTAAATTTGCCCGTCCAGACACCTCCAGCTAGTCTCTCATTGGTTCTCGCTATTCCTGTTCATCTTCCACAGAAATTGCAAACTGGGCCAAACAGGAGGTTAAAGGGACTGACTCTCCAAGTCGGGAGAGTGTTAGTAAAGCGTCTGGAATGTTGCACCCGAATACCAGGGGAGGAAAACTGAGACATATTTGAACACGTCTCCCGATCACATGGTTGATCATACTCTGGGTTCCACATGCAGGTTTTAGCTGAAGGAAGAATACCTTAAACCTGGAGAGTTAAGACCCGTGTAATGGGTACCATGCAATATGACTTCAAAGGGTCTTCATTTGCTCACCGAACCTCTCCAATCCTATCACTGCTGCGTTTATGCCCCTGTACACATGCTTGATTCTCTTTCGGAGACATAGCAATCCATAGGTTTTAAGATACTTACTAGTCAGGTACATTCTTAGGCGTTTAATATGCGGTGGTGAGTCCATTTCATTGAGCAAGGAGTAGCTCTTGTCTATTCCATATTTGGCTTAAGGAACTTTATCTGTGCTCATTTCAATCTCTGGTTTTATGCAGCACCCCAACTCACCTTTACCCTTAAGCAAGCATAAGTTGGTTTTCTAAATTTGAGACCCTGTTCTGTTCTATAATTCAGTTCCTGTGTAGCCAAGTTTACATTCCGTGCATTACTGATATCTTATGAAGTTTCTTTTTCTGTGTGACTTATTTCAGTTAGAATCATCATACCTGAATCCACTCATTGTGCTGCTAAGGGCCTGATGACACAGATTTCATTGCTGAGTGATATTGCTTTGTAAGTAAATACCACAACTTCTTTATCCATTTTTCACTTTCTGCAATGTTGAACTTGTACTGTAAACGAGGTTCTTGTAAACAGAGCCGTTCCAAACTTTGGGGTGGCTGTGTCTTTTTGATTTTAATTTCCCTAAGCTATAGGACCATAAGTGGAAGTGCCCTAGGTTCTGTTGCTTTGTTTTTTAGATGTTTCAGGAAACACCATACACTTCTCCCGAGTGGTTGTTGGCAATTTACATCCCGCCCATCAGCATAACAAGGCTCCCAGTTCTCCATGGCCTGTCCTGCCTTTCTGGATTTTACACTTTTTTCAGATGGCCCTTTTGACCGGGGGGAAGTGAGACTTCATTGTAGTGCAGATTTCCTTTGCAAGCTTGCTTGGTTGGCCAAAAAGGGCGTATGCGGTTTTTCCTGAATATATTCAGGAAAAAACGCATACGCCCTTTTTGGCCAAGTGCATCATTGTGGACGTTCTGCCTCTTTTCCTATGCTTTCAATGCAATTCCAGTCTACCTCCTGAAATCGGTTTCCTGCAATTCTGCCCCGCTTTCAAGTCCTCTTGGCAGCCTTACTTCAGTCTATTTTTGGACGATAGCTGTCATTTATAACTCTGCAGGTTTGTGAATTACAGTGCCCCTGAGCTCCTTTCTTCAACTTGCTTTCTTGTGACCTGGCCGCAACACCGCAGGATGGCTTCAGGCCCTAATCTGGTTCTGGCACGGCACGCTGAGCCTTTGGTTAATTCCTCTTCCTGGTGGGAAATGAGAGTTAAATTTGCCCGTCCAGACACCTCCAGCTAGTCTCTCATTGGTTCTCGCTATTCCTGTTCATCTTCCACAGAAATTGCAAACTGGGCCAAACAGGAGGTTAAAGGGACTGACTCTCCAAGTCGGGAGAGTGTTAGTAAAGCGTCTGGAATGTTGCACCCGAATACCAGGGGAGGAAAACTGAGACATATTTGAACACGTCTCCCGATCACATGGTTGATCATACTCTGGGTTCCACATGCAGGTTTTAGCTGAAGGAAGAATACCTTAAACCTGGAGAGTTAAGACCCGTGTAATGGGTACCATGCAATATGACTTCAAAGGGTCTTCATTTGCTCACCGAACCTCTCCAATCCTATCACTGCTGCGTTTATGCCCCTGTACACATGCTTGATTCTCTTTCGGAGACATAGCAATCCATAGGTTTTAAGATACTTACTAGTCAGGTACATTCTTAGGCGTTTAATATGCGGTGGTGAGTCCATTTCATTGAGCAAGGAGTAGCTCTTGTCTATTCCATATTTGGCTTAAGGAACTTTATCTGTGCTCATTTCAATCTCTGGTTTTATGCAGCACCCCAACTCACCTTTACCCTTAAGCAAGCATAAGTTGGTTTTCTAAATTTGAGACCCTGTTCTGTTCTATAATTCAGTTCCTGTGTAGCAAAGTTTACATTCCGTGCATTACTGATATCTTATGAAGTTTCTTTTTCTGTGTGACTTATTTCAGTTAGAATCATCATACCTGAATCCACTCATTGTGCTGCTAAGGGCCTGATGACACAGATTTCATTGCTGAGTGATATTGCTTTGTAAGTAAATACCACAACTTCTTTATCCATTTTTCACTTTCTGCGATGTTGAACTTGTACTGTAAACGAGGTTCTTGTAAACAGAGCCGTTCCAAACTTTGGGGTGGCTGTGTCTTTTTGATTTTAATTTCCCTAAGCTATAGGACCATAAGTGGAAGTGCCCTAGGTTCTGTTGCTTTGTTTTTTAGATGTTTCAGGAAACACCATACACTTCTCCCGAGTGGTTGTTGGCAATTTACATCCCGCCCATCAGCATAACAAGGCTCCCAGTTCTCCATGGCCTGTCCTGCCTTTCTGGATTTTACACTTTTTTCAGATGGCCCTTTTGACCGGGGGGAAGTGAGACTTCATTGTAGTGCAGATTTCCTTTGCAAGCTTGCTTGGTTGGCCAAAAAGGGCGTATGCGTTTTTTCCTGAATATATTCAGGAAAAAACGCATACGCCCTTTTTGGCCAAGTGCATCATTGTGGACGTTCTGCCCCTTTTCCTATGCTTTCAATGCAATTCCAGTCTACCTCCTGAAATCGGTTTCCTGCAATTCTGCCCCGCTTTCAAGTCCTCTTGGCAGCCTTACTTCAGTCTATTTTTGGACGATAGCTGTCATTTATAACTCTGCAGGTTTGTGAATTACAGTGCCCCTGAGCTCCTTTCTTCAACTCGCTTTCTTGTGACCTGGCCGCAACACCGCAGGATGGCTTCAGGCCCTAATCTGGTTCTGGCACGGCACGCTGAGCCTTTGGTTAATTCCTCTTCCTGGTGGGAAATGAGAGTTAAATTTGCCCGTTCAGACACCTCCAGCTAGTCTCTCATTGGTTCTCGCTATTCCTGTTCATCTTCCGCGGAAATTGCAAACTGTGCCAAACAGGAGGTTAAAGGCGCTGACTCTCCAAGTGGGGAGAGTGTTAGTAAAGCGTCTGGAATGTTGCACCCGAGTACCAGGGTACGAAAACTGAGACATATTTGAACACGTCTCCCGATCACATGGTTGATCATACTCTGGGTTCCACTTGCATGTTTTAGCTGAAGGAAGAATACCTAAAACCTGGGTAGTTGAAACCCGTGGAATGGGTACCATGCAATATGACTTCAAAGGGTCTTCATTTGCTCACCGAACCTCTCCAATCCTATCACTGCTGCGTTTATGCCCCTGTACACATGCTTGATTCTCTTTCGGAGACATAGCAATCCATAGGTTTTAAGATACTTACTAGTCAGGTACATTCTTAGGCGTTTAATATGCGGTGTTGAGTCCATTTCATTGAGCAAGGAGTAGCTCTTGTCTATTCCATATTTGGCTTAAGGAACTTTATCTGTGCTCATTTCAATCTCTGGTTTTATGCAGCACCCCAACTCACCTTTACCCTTAAGCAAGCATAAGTTGGTTTTCTAAATTTGAGACCCTGTTCTGTTCTGTAATTCAGTTCCTGTGTAGCCAAGTTTCCATTCCGTGTATTACTGATATCTTATGATGTTTCTTTTTCTGTGTGACTTATTTCAGTTAGAATCATCATACCTGAATCCACTCATTGTGCTGCTAAGGGCCTGATGACACAGATTTCATTGCTGAGTGATATTGCTTTGTAAGTAAATACCACAACTTCTTTATCCATTTTTCACTTTCTGCGATGTTGAACTTGTACTGTAAACGAGGTTCTTGTAAACAGAGCCGTTCCAAACATTGGGGTGGCTGTGTCTTTTTGATTTTAATTTCCCTAAGCTATAGGACCATAAGTGGAAGTGCCCTAGGTTCTGTTGCTTTGTTTTTTAGATGTTTCAGGAAACACCATACACTTCTCCCGAGTGGTTGTTGGCAATTTACATCCCGCCCATCAGCATAACAAGGCTCCCAGTTCTCCATGGCCTGTCCTGCCTTTCTGGATTTTACACTTTTTTCAGATGGCCCTTTTGACCGGGGGGAAGTGAGACTTCATTGTAGTGCAGATTTCCTTTGCAAGCTTGCTTGGTTGGCCAAAAAGGGCGTATGCGTTTTTTCCTGAATATATTCAGGAAAAAACGCATACGCCCTTTTTGGCCAAGTGCATCATTGTGGACGTTCTGCCTCTTTTCCTATGCTTTCAATGCAATTCCAGTCTACCTCCTGAAATCGGTTTCCTGCAATTCTGCCCCGCTTTCAAGTCCTCTTGGCAGCCTTACTTCAGTCTATTTTTGGACGATAGCTGTCATTTATAACTCTGCAGGTTTGTGAATTACAGTGCCCCTGAGCTCCTTTCTTCAACTCGCTTTCTTGTGACCTGGCCGCAACACCGCAGGATGGCTTCAGGCCCTAATCTGGTTCCGGCCCGGCATGCTGAGCCTTTGGTTCATTCCTCTTCCTGGTGGGAAATGAGAGTTAAATTTGCCCGTCCAGACACCTCCAGGTAGCCTCTCATTGGTTCTCGCTATTGCTGTTCATCTTCCGCAGAAATTGCAAACTGGGCCAAACAGGAGGTTAAAGGGACTGACTCTCCAAGTCGGGAGAGTGTTAGTAAAGCGTCTGGAATGTTGCACCCGAGTACCAGGGTACGAAAACTGAGACATATTTGAACACGTCTCCCGATCACATGGTTGATCATACTCTAGGTTCCACATGCATGTTTTATTTGAAGGAAGAATACCTTAAACCTGGGTAGTTGAAACCCGTGCAATGGGTACCATGCAATATGACTTCAAAGGGTCTTCATTTGCTCACCGAACCTCTCCAATCCTATCACTGCTGCGTTTATGCCCCTGTACACATGCTTGATTCTCTTTCGGAGACATAGCAATCCATAGGTTTTAAGATACTTACTAGTCAGGTACATTCTTAGGCGTTTAATATGCGGTGTTGAGTCCATTTCGTTGAGCAAGGAGTAGCTCTTTTCTATTCCATATTTGGCTTAAGGAACTTTATCTGTGCCCATTTCAATCTCTGGTTTTATGCAGCACCCCAACTCACCTTTACCCTTAAGCAAGCATAAGTTGATTTTCTAAATTTGAGACCCTGTTCTGTTCTGTAATTCAGTTCCTGTATAGCCAAGTTTCCATTCCGTGTATTACTGATATCTTATGATGTTTCTTTTCCTGTGTGACTTATTTCAGTTAGAATCATCATACCTGAATCCACTCATTGTGCTGCTAAGGGCCTGATGACATAGATTTCATTGCTGAGTGATATTGCTTTGTAAGTGAATACCACAACTTCTTTATCCATTTTTCACTTTCTGCGATGTTGAACTTGTACTGTAAACGAGGTTCTTGTAAACAGAGCCGTTCCAAACTTTGGGGTGGCTGTGTCTTTTTGATTTTAATTTCCCTAAGCTATAGGACCATAAGTGGAAGTGCCCTAGGCTCTGTTGCTTTGTTTTTTAGATGTTTCAGGAAACACCATACACTTCTCCCAAGTGTCTGTTGGCAATTTACATCTCGCCCATCAGCATAACAAGGCTCCCAGTTCTCAATGGCCTGTTGCCTTTCTGGATTTTACACTTTTTTCAGATGGCCCTTTTGACCGGGGGGAAGTGAGACTTCATTGTAGTGCAGGTTTCCTTTGCAAGCTTGCTTGGTTGGCCAAAAAGGGCGTATGCGTTTTTTCCTGAATATATTCAGGAAAAAACGCGTACGCCATTTTTGGCCAAGTGCATCATTGTGGACGTTCTGCCTCTTTTCCTATGCTTTCAATGCAATTCCTGTCTACCTCTTGAAATCGGTTTCCTGCAATTCTGCCCCGCTTTCAAGTCCTCTTGGCAGCCTTACTTCAGTCTATTTTTGGACGATAGCTGTCATTTATAACTCTGCAGGTTTGTGAATTACAGTGCCCCTGAGCTCCTTTCTTCAACTCGCTTTCTTGTGACCTGGCCGCAACACCGCAGGATGGCTTCAGGCCCTAATCTGGTTCTGGCACGGCACGCTGAGCCTTTGGTTATTTCCTCTTCCTGGTGGGAAATGAGAGTTAAATTTGCCCGTCCAGACACCTCCAGCTAGTCTCTCATTGGTTCTCGCTATTCCTGTTCATCTTCTGCAGATATTGCAAACTGGGCCAAACAGGAGGTTAAAGGCGCTGACTCTCCAAGTGGGGAGAGTGTTAGTAAAGCGTCTGGAATGTTGCACCCGAGTACCAGGGGAGGAAAACTGAGACATATTTGAACACGTCTCCCGTTCACATGGTTGATCATACTTGGGAACCACATGCATGTTTTAGCTGAAGGAAGAATACCTTAAACCTGGAGAGTTAAGACCCGTGTAATGGGTACCATGCAATATGACTTCAAAGGGTCTTCATTTGCTCACCGAACCTCTCCAATCCTATCACTGCTGCGTTTACGCCCCTGTACACATGCTTGATTCTCTTTTGGAGACGTAGCAATCCATAGGTTTTAAGATACTTACTAGTCAGGTACATTCTTAGGCGTTTAATATGCGGTGTTGAGTCCATTTCGTTGAACAAGGAGTAGCTCTTTTCTATTCCATATTTGACTTAAGGAACTTTATCTGTGCTCATTTCAATCTCTGGTTTTATGCAGCACCCCAACTCACCTTTAGCCTTAAGCAAGCATAAGTTGGTTTTCTAAATTTGAGACCCTGTTCTGTTCTGTAATTCAGTTCCTGTGTAGCCAAGTTTACATTCCGTGTATTAGTGATATCTTATGATATTTCTTTTTCTGTGTGACCTATTTCAGTTAGAATCATCTTACCTGAATCCACTCATTATGCTGCTACGGGCCTGATGACATAGATTTCATTGCTGTGTGATACTGCATTGTAAGTAAATACCACAACTTCTTTATCCATTTTTCACTTTCTGTGATATTGAACTTGTAAGGTAAACGAGGTTCTTGTAAACAGAGGCGTCCCAAACTTTGGGGTGGCTGTGTCTTTTTGATTTTAATTTCCTTAAGCTATAGGACCATAAGTGGAAGTGCACTAGGCTCTGTTGCTTTGTTTTTTAGATGTTTCAGAAAACACCATACACTTCTCCGGAGTGGCTATTGGCAATTTACATCCCGCCCATCAGCATAACAAGGCTCCCAGTTCTCCATGGCCTGTCCTGCCTTTCTGTATTTTACACTTTTTTCAGATGGCCCTTTTGACCGGGGGGAACTGAGACTTCATTGTAGTGCAGATTTCCTTTGCAAGCTTGCTTGGTTGGCCAAAAAGGGCGTATGCGTTTTTTCCTGAATATATTCAGGAAAAAACGCATACGCCCTTTTTGGCCAAGTGCATCACTGTGGACGTTCTGCCTCTTTTCCTATGCTTTCAATGCAATTCCTGTCTACCTCGTGAAAACGGTTTCCTGCAATTCTGCCCCGCTTTCAAGTCCTCTTGGCAGCCTTACTTCAGTCTATTTTTGGACGATAGCTGTCATTTATAACTCTGCAGGTTTGTGAATTACAGTGCCCCTGAGCTCCTTTCTTCAACTCGCTTTCTTGTGAGGTGGCCGCAACACCGAAGGATGTCTTCAGGCCCTAATGTGGTTCTGGTATGGCACGCTGAGCCTTTGGTTAATTCCTCTTCCTGGTGGGAAATGAGAGTTAAATTTGCCCGTTCAGACACCTCCAGGTAGTCTCTCATTGGTTCTCGCTATTCCTGTTCATCTTCCGCAGAAATTGCAAACTGGGGCGAACAGGAGGTTAAAGGCACTGACTCTCCAAGTAGGGAGAGTGTTAGTAAAGCATCTGGAATGTTGCACCCGAGTACCAGGGGAGGAAAACTGAGACATATTTGAACACATCTCCCGATCACATGGTTGATCATACTCTGGGTTCCACATGCATGTTTTAGCTGAAGGAAGAATACCTAAAACTTGGGTAGTTGAAACCCGTGTAATGGGTACCATGCAATATGACTTCAAAGGGTCTTCATTTGCTCACCGAACCTCTCCAATCCTATCACTGCTGCGTTTATGCCCCTGTACACATGCTTGATTCTCTTTCGGAGACATAGCAATCCATAGGTTTTAAGATACTTACTAGTCAGGTACATTCTTAGGCGTTTAATATGCGGTGTTGAGTCCATTTCGTTGAGCAAGGAGTAGCTCTTGTCTATTCCATATTTGGCTTAAGGAACTTTATCTGTGCTCATTTCAATCTCTGGTTTTATGCAGCACCCCAACTCACCTTTACCCTTAAGCAAGCATAAGTTGGTTTTCTACATTTGAGAACCTGTTCTGTTTTGGAATTCAGTTCCTGTGTAGCCAAGTTTACATTCCGTGTATTAGTGATATCTTATGATGTTTCTTTTTCTGTGTGACTTATTTCAGTTAGAATCATCATACCTGAATCCACTCATTGTGCTGCTAAGGGCCTGATGACACAGATTTCATTGCTGAGTGATATTGCTTTGTAAGTAAATACCACAACTTCTTTATCCATTTTTCACTTTCTGCGATGTTGAACTTGTACTGTAAACGAGGTTCTTGTAAACAGAGCTGTTCCAAACTTTGGGGTGGCTGTGTCTTTTTGATTTTAATTTCCCTAAGCTATAGGACCATAAGTGGAAGTGCCCTAGGCTCTGTTGCTTTGTTTTTTAGATGTTTCAGGAAACACCATACACTTCTCCCTAGTGTCTGTTGGCAATTTACATCCCGCCCATCAGCATAACAAGGCTCTCAGTTCTCAATGGCCTGTTGCCTTTCTGGATTTTACACTTTTTTCAGATGGCCCTTTTGACCAGGGGGAAGTGAGACTTCATTGTACTGCAGATTTCCTTTGCAAGCTTGCTTGGTTGGCCAAAAAGGGCGTATGCGTTTTTTCCTGAATATATTCAGGAAAAACGCATACGCCCTTTTTGGCCAAGTGCATCATTGTGGACGTTCTGCCTCTTTTCCTATGCTTTCAATGCAATTCCAGTCTACCTCCTGAAATCGGTTTCCTGCAATTCTGCCCCGCTTTCAAGTCCTCTTGGCAGCCTTACTTCAGTCTATTTTTGGACGATAGCTGTCATTTATAACTCTGCAGGTTTGTGAATTACAGTGCCCCTGAGCTCCTTTCTTCAACTCGCTTTCTTGTGACCTGGCCGCAACACCGCAGGATGGCTTCAGGCCCTAATCTGGTTCCGGCCCGGCATGCTGAGCCTTTGGTTAATTCCTCTTCCTGGTGGGAAATGAGAGTTAAATTTGCCCGTCCAGACACCTCCAGGTAGCCTCTCATTGGTTCTCGCTATTCCTGTTCATCTTCCGCAGAAATTGCAAACTGGGCCAAACAGGAGGTTAAAGGGACTGACTCTCCAAGTCGGGAGAGTGTTAGTAAAGCGTCTGGAATGTTGCACCCGAGTACCAGGGGAGGAAAACTGAGACATATTTGAACACGTCTCCCGTTCACATGGTTGATCATACTTGGGTTCCACATGCATGTTTTAGTTGAAGGAAGAATACCTTAAACCTGGAGAGTTGAGACCCGTGTAATGGGTACCATGCAATATGACTTCAAAGGGTCTTCATTTGCTCACCGAACCTCTCCAATCCTATCACTGCTGGGTTTATGCCCCTGTACACATGCTTGATTCTCTTTCGGAGACATAGCAATCCATAGGTTTTAAGATACTTACTAGTCAGGTACATTCTTAGGCGTTTAATATGCGGTGTTGAGTCCATTTCGTTGAGCAAGGAGTAGCTCTTGTCTATTCCATATTTGACTTAAGGAACTTTATCTGTGCTCATTTCAATCTCTGGTTTTATGCAGCACCCCAACTCACCTTTCCCCTTAAGCAAGCATAAGTTGGTTTTCTACATTTGAGACCCTGTTCTGTTTTGGAATTCAGTTCCTGTGTAGCCAAGTTTACATTCCGTGCTTTAGTGATATCTTTTGATGTTGCTTTTTTTGTGTGACTTATTTCAGTTAGAATCATCGTACCTGAATCCACTCATTATGCTGCTACGGGCCTGATGACATAGATTTCATTGCTGAGTGATACTGCATTGTACGTAAGTACCACAAGTTCTTTATCCATTTTTCACTTTCTGCGATATTGAACTTGTACCGTAAACGAGGTTCTTGTAAACAGAGCCGTCCCAAACTTTGGGGTGGCTGTGTCTTTTTGATTTTAATTTCCCTAAGCTATAGGACCATAAGTGGAAGTGCCCTAGGCTCTGTTGCTTTGTTTTTTAGATGTTTCAGGAAACACCATACTCTTCTCCAGAGTGGCTGTTGGCAATTTACATCCCGCCCATCAGCATAAGAAGGCTCCCAGTTCTCCATGGCCTGTCGTGCCTTTATGGATTTTACACTTTTTTCAGATGGCCCTTTTGACCAGGTGGAAGTGAGACTTCATTGTAGTGCAAATTTCCTTTTCAAGCTTGCTTGGTTGGCCAAAAAGTGCATATGCGTTTTTTCCTGAATATATTCAGGAAAAAACACATACGCCCTTTTTGGGCAAGTGCATCATTGTCGAGTTTCTGACTCTCTTCATATGTTTTCAGTGCAATTCCAGTCTACCTCCTGAAATCGGTTTCCTGCAATTCTGCCTTGCTTTCAATGCCTCTTCATAGCCTTACCTCAATATATTTTTTAAAAATAGTTGGCCTTTATAACTCTGCAGGTTTTTGAATTGCAGTGGCCCTTAGCTCCATTTTTTAGCTCTTATTTTTGTGGTCTTGCCCCGTAACCACAGGATTCCTTGAAGCCCTATTTTTCTTCTGGGGCACCTTGCTGTCCCTTTGGTTAATTCTTCTTACTGATGTGATATTAGAGTGACATGTGCCCATTGAAACCGCTACAGCTAGTTTCTCACTGGTTCCCCCTATTCCCATTCATCCTCTGCACTAACTGCAGACTGTGCGATACCAGAACTTAAAGGCATTGACTCCATGTGGGGATGTTGTTAGTAAAGCGGCTGGAATGTCGATCCGGAGCCCCAGGAGAGGAAAAATGAGGTGCGTTTTAGAAACCTTTCCCGATCATATGGTATACCAGTCGCTGGGTTTCCCAAGCATGGTTTAGCTGTAGGAAGATTCCCTTCAACCTGGAGTGTTGGGACCCTTGGACTGAGTAGCATGAAGTATTGCATTAAACTTTCGGCAGTTGCTCACCAAAGCTCACCAATCCTGTCAGCCCCAAGTGTCCAGCCTTATGTCTTATCCAGCTGTGGGTTTATATGTGGTCAATCCAGGTTGCATCACAGCCCCTGAGCGAATTTTGTAAGAATTTTTCTCTCTTTCATTGTTTCAGCGTTTTGTTTTTAAAATTTATTTCTATAATGGGGTTTAGCTCATTTTCACTGCTGTGTTTGTGCCACTCTGCACACACTTGATTCCCTTATGGAGATATATCAATACATGGGTTTTAAGATTCTTATTACTCAGATATATTTCTCTGCGGTGTATAGGGTGTGTTGAGGCCAGTTCATTGAGCAAGGTGTAGATCTTGTCTAATACCTATTTGGTTTATTGAACGGTATCTGTGCTAATTTCAAACTCTGGTTTTATGCATCACCCCACCTCTCCTTTCCCCTTAAGCTGACATAAGTGTGTTTTCTAAATGTGAGACACTGTTCTGTTCTGTAATTCATTTCTTGTGCAGCCATATTTACCCTCCTTCTATAAGTGATATCTTATGATATGTTTCTTTTTCTGTTTGACTTATTTCAAGTAGTATTATCGGACCTAAATCCACTCTTTATCCTTCTACTAGCCTTATTACATTGATTTCATGGTGAAGAGATATTCCATTGTACATAAGTACCACATCTTCTTTATCCATTGTTCTCTTTCCTGGGATATTTAAGGTGTACTGAAGTTGAGGTTCTTGTAAACAGAGTAGCCCTAAACTGTGGTGTGCTTGTGTCTTGTTGATTTTTAGACTTCCCTAGATATACTCCCATGATTGGAAGTGTCCTATGCTCTGTAGCTCTGTTTTTTAGATGATTTAGGAACCACCATACACTTCTCCAGAGTGGCTCTCGGCAGTTCACACACTGCCCATCAGCGTATAAAGGCTCCCTGTTCTCCATGGCCTGTCCTGCATTTCTGGTTTTTACAATTTTTTAGGATGGCCCTTTTGACCGGTGGGAAGTGAGACTTCTTTGTTGTGCACATTTGCATTGCTTGCTTGCTTTGTTGCCCATAAAGTGCGTATGCGTTTTTTCCTGGATATAATCAGGAAAAAACGCATATGCCCTTTTGGGCCAACTGCATCATTGTCGAAATTCTGCCGCTTTTCATGTGCATTAAAGACGAGTCCAATCTATCTCTTGAAATCTGTTTCTTGCAATTCTGTCTTGCATTCAGATCCTCTTCTTTGCCTTACCTCAACATATTTTTGGACGTTAGTTTTCATTTATAACTCTGCAGGTTTGTGAATTGCAGTGACCCTGAGCTCCATTTTTTAAGTTGCTCTTTTGTGAGCTGGCCTCAAACCCGCAGGATTGCTTCAGGCCCTATTTTGGCTCCGGCGAGGCAGGCTGAGCCTTTCTTTAATTCTTATTCTTAATGGGAAATTAGAGTGATATGTGCCCGTCCAAACCCCTACAACTCTTCTCTCATTGGTTCCCCCTCTTCCCGTTCATCCTCCTCACAATTTACAAAATGTGTGAAACAGAAGTTTAAATGTGCTGATTCTCCAAGTGGGGAGATTCTAAGTAGCGTGGCTGGAATGGTGAACAGGAGCACCAGGAGAGGATAAATGAGGTGCATTTTAGACACATCTCCCGATCACATGGTGTACAGTCCTCTGGGTTTTCCATGCATGTTTTAGCTGTAGGAAGATCCCTTGAACCTGCAGATTTGGGACCCATTGAATGGGTACCAGGTAGTATTACTTTAAAGGGTGTGCATTTCCTCACCCAACCTCACATTTCTCTTAGCGCAAACAGTTTCCAGCCTTATGTCTCATCCTGCTGTGGGTCTAGATGTGTTCAATCCATGTTGCATCACCGTCCCTGAGGAAAAGTTGTAAGAGGTTTTCTCTGTCTCTCTGTCATTTATTTTTTTCAATTTATTACTATATTGGTTACAGCTGATTTTCAAAGCTCTGTTTCTTGCTGCTGTACATCCACTTGATTCACGTACAGAGAGACATCAATAAATTCTTTTTCAGATTCTTACCAGTCGTATATATTCTTTTCCGGTGACTTGAGTGTGCTGAGTGCAGTTCTTTTAGCTACCGTGTAGGCCTTGTTGATTATCAGTTTGGTATTTGGAATGGTATCTTTGCTAATTTCAACCTCCTGGATGATGCCTCACCCCTCCCCACCTTTCCCGTTTAGCAGCCTTATGCGTGTTTTCTACATATTTGACTATGTTTTTGTTTTGTAATTTATTTCATGTGTAGCCATTTTGGATTCCACCTTTAAGTGATATCTTATGATATGTGTCTTTTTCTTTTTGAATTCTGTCACTTAGAATGATCATACGTAACTCCTCCAGATTTGTTACAACTGGCCATATTTCATTGATTTCCAGGCTGAATAATATTCCACTCTACCTAAGTACCACATCTCTATCCATTTTTTCCCTCCAGAGACATTAAAGTTATATCCTAGTCGAGGATCTTTTAAACAGAGAGGGGGTAAACATTGGGGTGCCTGTGTCCTCTCGATTTTTGTTTTTCCCAAGATATACGCCCATGAGTGCAAGTGCCCTATGCTCTGTAGCTCATTTTTTAGATGCTTTAGTAAACACAATACACTTCTCCAGAATGGCCGTTGGCAATATACATTTCCACTATAAGTCTCACAGGGCTCCCTCTTCTCGTTGCCCTGTCCTGCATTTCTGTTGTTTACGCTTTATGAGGATGGCTCTTCTGACTGATGCGAAGTGATATCTTTTGTAGTATTGACTTCCAGTGCCCACCTGTTTGGTTGGCTAAAAAAGTGTATGCCCTTTTCTTGAATATATACAGAAAAGAACGCATACACCCTTTTTGGCCAACTGCAATGTTGGCAATGTTCAGCTCCTTTTCTTGTGCTTAATGGCGAGTCCTTTCTACCTCCTCAAATCCCTTTCCTGCCATTCTCCCTTGCTTACAAGTCCTTTCCTCTGACTTTCCTCAAGACATTTTTCAGTGATGGATATTTTCAACTCTGCAGTTTTGTGAATTTTACTGCCCCTGAGTTCCATTGTTCAACTCGTGTTTATGGGAACTGGTCACAAAGCAGCGGGATTTCCTCAAGCCCTATACTGTTTCCATGGGCAACCCTAGCTTTTGGTCAATTCATCTTCCTGATTGGAAATTAGAGTGACATGTGCCTGTCTGAACACCTAGGACTTGTCTCTCATTGTTCCTCATCCTTCCGCTTCATCCTCTGGACAAATTCCAAACTGTACGCAACAGGATGTTGACAGTGCTGACATCTCCAAGTGGGGAGACTGTTAGTAAAGACGCTGGAGGGGTGAACCTGAGCACCAGGAGATGAGGAGATGAGATGCCTTTTCCAAACTCTTCCCGATCAGACGGTATACCATCCTCTGGGTGTGACAGACATGTTTTAGCAGTAGGAAGAGTCCCATTCATGTAAGGAGAACACCAGGGCTTTTTCAAAATCAGTGTCTCCCCGAAACCCAAACTGGGGAAATTTTTAAGCTACAGCTACACATATGTTCATTAAGGGCCTTGGGAAGTAGGCAGAGTCCAAACTTTAGATGATTGAAGTCTTCAGGGTCAGAAGCACTCACCACCAGCTTCCCTTAGGCTACACTTTAACTGTCATTGATAGATGATGTCAATAAAAATATCTATTCTTTTTCAGATTATTTCCCCTTATAGGTTATTGCAAAATGTTGAGTGTAGTTCCCTGTGCTATACAGTAGTTCCTTGTTGATGATCTATTTTATACATAGCAGTGTGTATGTGTTCATTCCAAACTGTTAATTTATCCCTCCTCCCACCTTTCCCCTTTGGTAATAATAAATTATAAGATTTTATACTTCTCAGAAATGGGGGAGCTGAAAGAGAGGTATCATTTTCAATGGAAAAGCATTTAAAACAAGATTGAAGGTTTAACCAAGATTATTAAATGTACATCCTTGGAAAGAAATCACTTCGTTTCTCTAATATTGACCTGACAAATAAGACAAACCTTTTCACTGAACTTGCTTATAAAAAGTGATGGAAATATCAAATGGAAGTGTTAAAAACATCTTATTTTACCCGAGCCTTATACACTGTTCTATGTTAACTACAGTTTGGCTCACACATCTGTTCATTGAGGGTACAATAGTCTCAATTTCTGTTACTGATCCTCCAGAGTGGACCCCAACAAGTGTCCCCCTGCCCAGTGTCATTGGGGCCAACAGATCGAGACTGAGTTTGGTTCACAAGCAAAGGAAACTTTATATTTTGATCAGAGAATGGAGAGGTGAGAGCATGCACTACCCCGTGGGCTGTGGGCTGGGCTGCTGTGTAGAGATCCTGTCAGAGTCAGTGGGAGGGAGGGAGGTGGCGGAGCTCTCGAGGGCCGGGTTGGCTGTAGCTCAGGCTCTATATCGTGGAGTCTGCACTGGGCCCCAGGAGCTGAGGTGTCGACCCAGCCATTCTGCACTAGGAAATCTGGTCTGAAGTGCCGGGTGTGGAACCTCTGCATGCGGGACCCTAGGAGCACGTGAAATTAGACAAAGCACAAAGGATAAAAAAGGTTAGACTTGACTTTATTGCCCAGATTCTATTTTTATCTCCCAGGGATTTTTAATGGGCTTTGCTGGGGACAAACCCCTCCTCTGCCTTTTGTCCCGTTCCTCATTCTTGGAGTGCTGAGGGTGCAGACCCTTCTTCTGTAACTGCTGAGTGCTGAGTTGGGAGCCCTCATACCCTGGGGCGAGGGTCAGAGCTTCTCCCCAGCAGCCTCCCGGTGACATTGATTGTCCCCAGGACCCCTGCCTCCCTGCTCGTCCACCTGAGCACCAGCATTGGAAGTGTTATAGATTCTAATGACCTTTAAGGGTCCAGGAAAGAGATGTGCAGAGACGCTGTGGGGGCCGGTTTCACCCCGCCCCACATTTGTTCGGCCACCTTAGGCTGACCGTCTCTGCCAGCATAGATGCTCTGACCAGTAGTCTGCGCTTTCTTCAATTAGGCCCCTGAATTAACGTACAAACAGCACCAGGTGTCAGAGCCCTGCCCGCTCAACTCCCAGACAGTCCAGGGTCAGTGGTGATCAAGGACCATGATGGCTACTGAGTCAACAGCCTTTTGAAGTAAACAGGAGTCCAGCCGGTCTTATTGGCCACCATCATCACGGTGTCTGTAGGCTTTTCTATGGTGACAGTGTGGTATACTGTTCCCCCACCAAGATTATTAGCTCCCCTCTGGGTGCAGTAAGTCCTGCAAGCAGTAGTCTACTCTTTTGGGACACACTCTTGTTGTTTTATGAGAGAAACTCCAGGTCAAGTGATGTTCACACGAGTCGTCATGGTGCCCTGTTGCCCCCGGTTATCTCTCTGGATGTTGGAGTTGGAGGGCCTCCTCACTCGAGGTCGGTGTGCCCACGGAGCGAACCCTGCAACTTCAGGGCATGGTTGGTGGTTAGGATCACCACGTGGGGTCCTTTTCCCTTAGGAGGGAGGTGGCCTTTTGGGCTGCTGATTTCCAGGTTTTTAGATACCGCCAGTATCTTGGCCAGATGTGGCAGTGGGCCAAGCCCCTTAGTGACCGTAGTTTATCCTACCTGGATGGCATTCTTGCATTGTTCCATTTCAAGTGGTCCCAGTTTTTGCACTAATTCTCCAATGGCGATTCACCTTTCACCGGGAATGTAAAGGTCAAAGGGTTTAGCTAAATTAGGGAGTTCCAGGGCAAGGGTCTGAATTGACTGCTCTTTCCATTCTTGAAAGGCCACTTCTGGATTCTATTCAAAAGGATCATCATCTTTTCCTTTCAGTGTTTCATATAGAGGCCCAGCTAGTAGACTGTAGTTAGGGATCCAGAAGCAGCAAACCCTGGCCTCCCCAGGAACCCCTAAGCTGTCTTCTAGTTTTAGAAAGGGGTAAGGCTGAAAATGGTTTCTTCCCTTTCCTGGGATGGGCTTCTCTGACCTTCTGTGAGAATGAAGCCCAGGCAGGTCACCGCAGTCTGTGATATTTGAGCTTTTTCTTGGACAACTTCTATCCTTTATTGGCTTGGTAGTTCAGAGGCCTCCTTAGTAGGGCTGGTGATCAGAATGTCGTCTGCATATTGAAGGAGGGTTTCCTTTTCCAGAGGTAGAACTTTTAGGTCTTTAGCTAAGCTTTCCCCAAAGATGGTGTGGGAATTTTTGCACCCTTGGGGCCAGACGGCCCGGAAGTATTGTTTTAGTTGTATGTTGAGTCCTGCCACTCACAAGCCAAAATTTCTTGTGACTCTGGGACTAATGGAATACAAAAGAAGGCATCATTGAAGACTAATACAGAATACCATGTCCTGGTGGTTGGTAGAATGACCAGCAGGGTGTAGGAATTAGGAGCAACTGGAGGTATATCCTCGGTGGCTTCACTGACTGTCCTGACATCCTTTACCAGGTCCCCAGCAGCCCATGGGGCTCTCGTGGTCAGACCAATCCCAGAATATGGAGCTCACCTGGGCAGGTACCCCACCCCCACCCCAGCCCACGGGGCTCTCGTGGTCAGGCCCCTCCAGGATACAGAGCTACCCTTGCAGGTACCGTGGCAGGGCTGGGCACACAGGAACCGTGCACATAGCCCTCATTGCAGAGCACCCCCAGCTCACCTGTCGCTCAGAGCTGACACAGAGCACCTCAGAGCAGGACTTGAACTAACAAACAGCAGCTGCGACAGGTCTGTGACCCTGGGCATCACTCCGTGAGGCCTCCCTCCACCTGGTCTTCCAGAGACTTCCACTGCACCCGGGGCACCAGGCCTCTGTCTCCAACCACCACCCACCCCTCCTCTCCCTGACTCCTGGGTTCCTCTCATTAGGAGAGGGTTTTCTTGAAGTTGTCTCCCACTCATGGGCCAGATAAAATGATTAGAAAACAAGCCAAAGCTGCAGCCCCTTGTCTATCCTGACTCTCAGGAGCCCACACCTGTTCCTTGGACCTGGCCGGTTCAGCAAGTTCCATTTTCTGCAACTGTGAGCCCCTGAGGGGTGATGATTGGCTGACCTGGGCAGCCTTACCGTGCTGGCCAGCCCTCCCCAGGTGTGCTTGGGTTGAGATCAATATAAATACCACTCCAGGCAGCAAGAGCCCCTGCAGCCGTGCCTGACGCCATTTTCTCTGCCCTGTCAGCAGTCTCGGGGCTGGGCTGGTGGGAGGGAGTGAGAGGCCACGGCTTTGTGGGTGGCCCAGTGTGAGTGGGGCTCTGCTGGACTTTCTGCAGCAGTTGCCAGGCTGCCACCTGCTAAAGAAGAGGATGTGTCACCCATACCTGCTGCTGGAATTTCTCCCTGGGCAGAGGTGAGGAAGGAAAAAAGCAGTGGGGGCAGGGACAGGACGGGTATCTCAGGCAGGGAAATGGAAATCTTCCAGAAGAGCACCCAGGGCCAGGACCATTCTGGCTGGCCTGCAGGCACCAAGTCGGCCGGCATGCTGTCACTCGTGTGGCTCTATGGCCCTTCCTCTAGGCTTTCAAGTCCTTGTATATATTCAGGTGTTTTACCTGGGACGGGTGGGAATAGTTCAGCAGCAACTGGCCTGGGGCTCAGCTCACGTTTACTCACAGATGCCTCGGCACGGTGCCCCAGCTTTGCAATGAGGACGCTTGTTGCGTGGGGGCTGCTGGCTGAATGGGAGACGATTCCCCACCACTGACCAACTTCAGAATTGTTTACAACTGGAGCAAGTGCCCTGATACGGTTTTCCTCTGTGTAACTGGTGGGTTCTGTGTTTTTTTTCTCTTTTTCGTTTTTGGTTCAAGGTAGATTTTATTCCTCTTTTTTGTATTTACAGATATAAGCATGGAAATAATTTATTCATATAAATACATGTATGTGCAGGGAATAATTGTTTTTTCTGTTTTATTTTTTAAATTTTATTTCTTTTTAATTTTGAATTTTATTTTATATTTTTATACAGCAGGTTCCTATTGGTTATCTATTTTATACATATAAATGTATACATGCCAATCCCAGTCTCTCAACTCCTCCCACCACCACCCCCCAACAGCTTTCCCCCCTTGTTGTCCATACGTTTGTTGTCTACATCTGTTGCTCTATTTATGCCTTGCAAAATGGTTAATCTGTACAGTTTTTCTAGGTTCCACATATATGCATGAATATACAAGATTTGTTTTTCTCTTTCTGACTTACTTCACTCTGTATGACAGTCTCTAGATCCATCGACGTCTCTACAAATGACCCAATTTCATTCCTTTTCATGGCTTAGTAATATTCCATTTTATATATGTACCACAGCTTTATGCATTCGTCTGTCTGTGGGCATTTAGGTTGCTTCCATTACCTCGATATTGTAAATAGTGATGCAATGAACATTGCGGTGAATGACTCTTTTTGATTTATGGTTTTGTCTGGGTATATGTCCAGTACTGGGATTGCTGTATCATATGGTAATTCTATTGTTAGTTTCTTAAGAAATTCCATATTGTTCTCCATAATGACTGTATCAATTTATATTCCCAACAATAGTGGGAGAGGGTTCCTTTTCTCCACACCCTTTCCAGCATTTTTTGTTTGTAGATTTTCAATGATGCCTATTCTACCAGGTGTGAGGTGATACCTCATTGTTGAATCCATTTCGTTGAGCAAGGGGTAGCTCTTGTCTATAACATATTTGGCTTATGGAACGGTATCTGTGCTAATTTCAAACTCTGCTTTTATGCAGCACCCCAACTCACCTTCCCCCTTAAGCAGGCATAAGTTGGTTTTCCAAACTTGAGACCCTGTTCTGTTTTATAATTCAGTTCATGTGTAGCCAAGTTCACATTCCGTGTATTAGTGATACCTTATGATGTTTCTTTTTCTGTGTGACTTATTTCACTTAGAATCATCGTGCCTCAATCCACTCATTATGCTGGTACGGGCCTGGTGACATAGATTTCATTGCTGAGTGGTATTCTGTTGTACATAAGTACCGCAACTTCTTTATCCATTATTTGCTCTCTGGGATATTTAACTTGTGCCGTAGAAGAGATTCCTGTAAAAAGAGCCATCCCAAATTTTGGGGTTGCTGTGTCTTTTTGATATTAATTTCCCTAAGCTATAGAACCATAAGTGGAAGTGCCCTAGGCTCTGTTGCTTTGTTTTTTAGATGTTTCAGGAAACACCATACACTTGTCCCGAGTGTCTGTTGGCAATTTACATCCCGCCCATCAGCATAACAAGGCTCCCAGTTCTCCATGGCCTGTCCTGCCTTTCTGGATTTTACACTTTATTCTGATGGCCCTTTTGACCGGGGGGAAGTGAGACTTCATTGTAGTGCAGATTTCCTTTGCAAGCTTACTTGGTTGGCCAAAAAGGGCGTATGCGTTTTTACCTGAATATATTCAGGAAAAAACGGATACGCCCTTTTGGCAAAGTGCATCATTGTGGACGTTCTGCCTCTTTTCCTACACTTTCAATGCAATTCCAGTCTACCTCCTGAAATCGGTTTCCTGCAATTCTGCCCCGCTTTCAAGTCCTCTTGGCAGCCTTACTTCAGTCTATTTTTGGACGATAGCTGTCATTTATAACTCTGCAGGTTTGTGAAATACAGAGCCACTGAGCTCCTTTCTTCAACTCACTTTCTTGTGAGCTGGCCGCAACACCGCAGGATGGCTTCAGGCCCTAATCTGGTTCCGGCACGGCACGCTGAGCCTTTGGTTAATTCCTCTTCCTAGTGGGAAATGAGAGTTAAATTTGCCCGTTCAGACACCACCAGCTAGTCTCTCATTGGTTCTCCCTATTCCTGTTCATCTTCCGCAGAAATTGCAAACTGGGCCAAACAGGAGGTTAAAGGCACTGACTGTCCAAGTCGGGAGAGTGTTAGTAAAGCGTCTGGAATGTTGCACCCGAGTACCAGGGTATGAAAACTGAGACATATTAGAACACATCTCCCGATCACATGGTTGATCATACTCTGGGTTCCACATGCATGTTTTAGCTGAAGGAAGAATACCTTAAACCTGGAGAGTTGAGACCCGTGGAATAGGTACCATGCAATATGACTTCAAAGGGTCTTCATTTGCTCACCGAACCTCTCCAATCCTATCACTGCTGCATTTATGCCCCAGTACACACGCTTGATTCTCTTTTGGAGACATAGCAATCCCTAGGTTTTAAGATACTTACTAGTCAGGTACATTCTTAGGCGTTTAATATGGGGTGTTGAGTCCATTTCATTGAGCAAGGAGTAGCTCTTGTCTGTTCCATATTTGGCTTAAGGAACTTTATCTGTGCTCATTTCAATCTCTGGTTTTATGCAGCACCCCAACTCACCTTTACCCTTAAGCAAGCATAAGTTGGTTTTCTAAATTTGAGACCCTGTTCTGTTTTGGAATGCAGTTCCAGTGTAGCCAAGTTTACATTCCGTGTATTAGTGATATCTTTTGATGTTTCTATTTCTGTGTGACTTATTTCAGTTAGAATCATCGTACTTGAATCCACTCATTATGCTGCTACGGGCCTGATGACATAGATTTCATTGCTGAGTGATACTGCATTGTACGTAAGTACCACAAGTTCTTTATCCATTTTTCACTTTCTGTGATATTGAACTTGTACGGTAAACGAGGTTCTTGTAAACAGAGGCGTCCCAAACTTTGGGGTGGCTGTGTCTTTTTGATATTAATTTCCCTAAGCTATAGGACCATAAGTGGAAGTGCCCTAGGCTCTGTTGCTTTGTTTTTTAGATGTTTCAGGAAACACCATACACTTCTCCCGAGTGTCTGTTGGCAATTTACATCCCGCCCATCAGCATAACAAGGCTCCCAGTTCTCCATGGCCTGTCCTGCCTTTCTGGATTTTACACTTTATTCTGATGGCCCTTTTGACCGGGGGGAAGTGAGACTTCATTGTAGTGCAGATTTCCTTTGCAAGCTTGCTTGGTTGGCCAAAAAGGGCGTATGCGTTTTTTCCTGAATATATTCAGGAAAAAACGCATACGCCCTTTTGGCCAAGTGCATCATTGTGGACGTTCTGCCTCTTTTCCTACGCTTTCAATGCAATTCCAGTCTACCTCCTGAAATCGGTTTCCTGCAATTCTGCCCTGCTTTCAAGTCCTCTTGGCAGCCTTACTTCAGTACATTTTTGGACGATAGCTGTCATTTATAACTCTGCAGGTTTGTGAATTACAGTGCCCCTGAGCTCCTTTCTTCAACTCGCTTTCTTGTGACCTGGCCGCAACACCGCAGGATGGCTTCAGGCCCTAATCTGGTTCTGGCACGGCACGCTGAGCCTTTGGTTAATTCCTCATCCTGGTGGGAAATTAGAGTTAAATTTGCCCGTCCAGACACCTCGCGCTTGTCTCTCATTGGTTCTCCCTATTCCTGTACATCTTCCGCAGAAATTGCAAACTGGGCCAAACAGGAGGTTAAAGGCACTGACTCTCCAAGTGGGGAGAGTGTTACTAAAGCGTCTGGAATGTTGCACCGAAGTACCAGGGGACGAAAACTGAGACATATTTGAACACGTCTCCCGATCACACGGTTGATCATACTCTGGGTTCCACATGCATGTTTTAGCTGAAGAAAGAATACCTTAAACCTGGAGAGTTGAGACCAGTGGAATGGGTACCATGCAATATGACTTCAAAGGGTCTTCATTTGCTCACCGAATCTCTCCAATCCTATCACTGCTGCGTTTATGACCCTTGTACACACGCTGGATTCTCTTTTGGAGACATAGCAATCCATAGGTTTTAAGATACTTACTAGTCAGGTATATTCTTAGGCGTTTAATATGGGGTGTTGAGTCCATTTCGTTGAGCAAGGAGTAGCTCTTGTCTATTCCATATTTGGCTTAAGGAACTTTATCTGTGCTCATTTCAATCTCTGGTTTTATGCAGCACCCCAACTCATCTTTCCACTTAAGCAAGCATAAGGTGGTTTTCTAAATTTGAGACCCTGTTCTGTTTTGTAATTCAGTTCCTCTGTAGCCAAGTTTAAATTCCAGGTATTAGTGATATTTTTTGATGTTTCTTTTTCTGTGTGACTTATTTCAGTTAGAATCACCATACCCGAATCCACTCATTATGCTGCTACGGGCCTGGTGATATAGATTTCATTGTTGAGTGATATTGCATTGTACATGAGTACCACAACTTCTTTATCCATTTTTCACTTTCTGTGATATTGAACTTGTACGGTAAACGAGGTTCTTGTAAACAGAGGCGTCCCAAACTTTGGGGTGGCTGTGTCTTTTTGATTTTAATTTCCCTAAGCTATAGGACCATACGTGGAAGTGCACTAGGCTCTCTTGCTTTGTTTTTTAGATGTTTCAGGAAACACCATACACTTCTCCCGAGTGGTTGTTGGCAATTTACATCCCGCCCATCAGCATAACAAGGCTCCCAGTTCTCCATGGCCTGTCCTGCCTTTCTGGATTTTACACTTTTATCAGATGGCCCTTTTGACCGGGGGGAAGTGAGACTTCATTGTAGTGCAGATTTCCTTTGCAAGCTTGCTTGGTTGGCCAAAAAGGGCGTATGCGTTTTTTCCTGAATATATTCACGAAAAAACGCATACGCCCTTTTTGGGCAAGTGCATCACTGTGGACGTTCTGCCTCTTTTCCTATGCTTGAAATGCAATTCCTGTCTACCTCCTGAAATTGGTTCCCTGCAATTCTGCCCTGCTTTCAAGTCCTCTTGGCAGCCTTAGTTCAGTGTATTTTTGGACGATAGCTGTCATTTATAACTCTGCAGGTTTGTGAATTACAGTGCCCCTGAGCTCCTTTCTTCAACTCGCTTTCTTTTGAGCTGGCCGCAACACCGCAGGATGGCTTCAGGCCCTAATCTGGTTCCGGTACGGCACGCTGAGCCTTTGGTTAATTCCTCTTCCTGGTGGGAAATGAGAGTTAAATTTGCCCGTCCAGACACCTCCAGCTAGCCTCTCATTGGTTCTCGCTATTCCTGTTCATCTTCCGCAGAAATTGCAAACTGGGCCAAACAGGAGGTTAAAGGGACTGACTCTCCAAGTGGGGAGAGTGTTAGTAAAGCGTCTGGAATGTTGCACCCGAGTACCAGGGGAGGAAAACTGAGACATATTTGAACACGTCTCCCGATCACATGGTTGATCATACTCTGGGTTCCACATGCATGTTTTAGCTGGAGGAAGAATACCTAAAACCTGGGTAGTTGAAACCCGTGGAATGGGTACCATGAAATATGACTTCAAAGGGTCTACATTTGCTCACCGAACCTCTCCAATCCTATCACTGCTGCGTTTATGCCCCTGTACACATGCTTGATTCTCTTTCAGAGACATAGCAATCTATAGGTTTTAAGATACTTACTAGTCAGGTACATTCTGAGGCGTTTAATATGGGGTGTTGAGTCCATTTCGTTGAGCAAGGAGTAGCTCTTGTCTATTCCATATTTGGCTTAAGGAACTTTATCTGTGCTCATTTCAATCTCTGGTTTTATGCAGCACCCCAACTCACCTTTATCCTTAAGCAAACATAAGTTGGTTTTCTAAATTTGAGACCCTGTTCTGTTTTGGAATTCAGTTCCTCTGTAGCCAAGTTTAAATTCCATGTATTAGTGATATTTTTTGATGTTTCTTTTTCTGTGTGACTTATTTCAGTTAGAATCACCATACCCGAATCCACTCATTATGCTGCTACGGGCCTGGTGACATAGATTTCATTGCTGAGTGATATTGCATTGTACATGAGTACCACAGCTTCTTTATCCATTTTTCACTTTCTGTGATATTGAACTTGTACGGTAAATGAGGTTCTTGTAAACAGAGGCGTCCCAAACTTTGGGGTGGCTGTGTCTTTTTGATTTTAATTTCCCTAAGCTATAGGACCATAAGTGGAAGTGCCCTAGGCTCTGTTGCTTTGTTTTTTAGATGTTTCAGGAAACACCATACACTTCTCCAGAGTGGCTGTTGGCAATTTACATCCCGCCCATCAGCATAACAAGGCTCCCAGTTCTCCATGGCCTGTCCTGCCTTTCTGGATTTTACACTTTTTTCAGATGGCCCTTTTGACCGGGGGGAAGTGAGACTTCATTGTAGTGCAGATTTCCTTTGCAAGCTTGCTTGGTTGGCCAAAAAGGGCGTATGCGTTTTTTCCTGAATATATTCAGGAAAAAACGCATACGCCCTTTTTGGCCAAGTGCATCATTGTGGACGTTCTGCCTCTTTTCCTATGCTTGAAATGCAATTCCAGTCTACCTCCTGAAATTGGTTTCCTGCAATTCTGCAACGCTTTCAAGTCCTCTTGGCAGCCTTACTTCAGTATATTTTTGGACGATAGCTGTCATTTATAACTCTGCAGGTTTGTGAATTACAGTGACCCTGAGCTCCTTTCTTCAACTCGCTTTCTTGTGAGCTGGCCGCAACACCGCAGGATGTCTTCAGGCCCTAATGTGGTTCCGGCATGGCACGCTGAGCCTTTGGTTAATTCCTCTTCCTGGTGGGAAATGAGAGTTAAATTTGCCCGTTCAGACACCACCAGGTAGTCTCTCATTGGTTCTCACTATTCCTGTTCATCTTCCGCAGAAATTGCAAACTGGGGCAAACAGGAGGTTAAAGGCACTGACTCTCCAAGTAGGGAGAGTGTTAGTAAAGCATCTGGAATGTTGCACCCGAGTACCAGGGGAGGAAAACTGAGACATATTTGAACACGGCTCCCGTTCACACGGTTGATCATACTCTGGGTTCCACATGCATGTTTTAGCTGAAGGAAGAATACCTTAAACCTGGAGAGTTGAGACCCGTGTAATGGGTACCATGCAATATGACTTCAAAGGGTCTTCATTTGCTCACCGAACCTCTCCAATCCTATCACTGCTGCGTTTATGCCCCTTTACACACGCTTGATTCTCTTTTGGAGACATAGCAATCCATAGGTTTTAAGATACTTACTAGTCAGGTACATTCTTAGGCGTTTAATATGGGGTGTTGAGTCCATTTCGTTGAGCAAGGAGTAGCTCTTGTCTATTCCATATTTGGCTTAAGGAACTTTATCTGTGCTCATTTCAATCTCTGGTTTTATGCAGCACCCCAACTCACCTTTACCCTTAAGCAAGCATAAGTTGGTTTTCTAAATTTGAGACCCTGTTCTGTTTTGGAATTCAGTTCCTGTGTAGCCAAGTTTACATTCCGTGTATTAGTGATATCTTATGATGTTTCTTTTTCTGTGTGACTTATTTCAGTTAGAATCATCGTACTTGAATCCACTCATTGTGCTGCTACGGGCCTGATGACACAGATTTCATTGCTGAGTGATACTGCATTGTACGTAAGTACCACAAGTTCTTTATCCATTTTTCACTTTCTGTGATATTGAATTTGCACGGTAAACGAGGTTCTTGTAAACAGAGGCGTCCCAAACTTTGAGGTGGCTGTGTCTTTTTGATTTTAATTTCCCTAAGCTATAGGACCATAAGTGGAAGTGCCCTAGGCTCTGTTGCTTTGTTTTTTAGATGTTTCAGGAAACACCATACACTTCTCCAGAGTGGCTGTTGGCAATTTACATCCCGCCCATCAGCATAACAAGGTTCCCAGTTCTCCATGGCCTGTCCTGCCTTTCTGGATTTTACACTTTTTTCAGATGGCCCTTTTGACCGGGGGGAAGTGAGACTTCATTGTAGTGCAGATTTCCTTTGCAAGCTTTCTTGGTTGGCCAAAAAGGGCGTATGCGTTTTTTCCTGAATATATTCAGGAAAAAACGCATACGCCCTCTTTGGCCAAGTGCATCACTGTGGATGTTCTGCCTCTTTTCCTATGCTTGAAATGCAATTCCTGTCTACCTCCTGAAATTGGTTTCCTGCAATTCTGCCCTGATTTCAAGTCCTCTTGGCAGCCTTACTTCAGTCTATTTTTGGACGATAGGTGTCATTTATAACTCTGCAGGTTTGTGAATTACAGTGCCCCTGAGCTCCTTTCTTCAACTCGCTTTCTTGTGAGCTGGCCGCAACACCGCAGGATGTCTTCAGGCCCTAATGTGGTTCCGGCATGGCACGCTGAGCCTTTGGTTAATTCCTCTTCCTGGTGGGAAATGAGAGTTAAATTTGCCCGTTCAGACACCTCCAGGTAGTCTCTCATTGGTTCTCACTATTCCTGTTCATCTTCCGCAGAAATTGCAAACTGTGCCATACAGGAGGTTAAAGGCACTGACTCTCAAAGTAGGGAGAGTGTTAGTAAAGCATCTGGAATGTTGCACCCGAGTACCAGGGTATGAAAACTGAGACATATTTGAACACGTCTCCCGATCACATGGTTGATCATACTCTGGGTTCCACATGCATGTTTTAGCTGAAGGAAGAATACCTTAAACCTGGAGAGTTGAGACCCGTGGAATATGTACCATGCAATATGACTTCAAAGGGTCTTCATTTGCTCACCGAACCTCTCCAATCCTATCACTGCTGCGTTTATGCCCCTGTACACATGCTTGATTCTCTTTCGGAGACATAGCAGTCTATAGGTTTTAAGATACTTACTAGTCAGGTACATTCTTTGGCGTTTAATATGCGGTGTTGAGTCCATTTCGTTGAGCAAGGAGTAGCTCTTGTCTATTCCATATTTGGCTTAAGGAACTTTATCTGTGCTCATTTCAATCTCTGGTTTTATGCAGCACCCCAACTCACCTTTCCCCTTAAGCAAGCATAAGTTGGTTTTCTACATTTGAGACCCTGTTCTGTTTTGGAATTCAGTTCCTGTGTAGCCAAGTTTACATTCCGTGCATTAGTGATATCTTTTGATGTTGCTTTTTTTGTGTGACTTATTTCAGTTAGAATCATCGTACCTGAATCCACTCATTATGCTGCTACGGGCCTGATGACATAGATTTCATTGCTGAGTGATACTGCATTGTACGTAAGTACCACAAGTTCTTTATCCATTTTTCACTTTCTGTGATATTGAACTTGTACGGTAAACGAGGTTCTTGTAAACAGAGGCGTCCCAAACTTTGGGGTGGCTGTGTCTTTTTGATTTTAATTTCCCTAAGCTATAGGACCATAAGTGGAAGTGCCCTAGGCTCTGTTGCTTTGTTTTTTAGATGTTTCAGGAAACACCATACACTTCTCCCGAGTGTCTGTTGGCAATTTACATCCCGCCCATCAGCATAACAAGGCTCCCAGTTCTCCATGGCCTGTCCTGCCTTTCTGGATTTTACAATTTTTTCAGATGGCCCTTTTGACCCGGGGGAAGTGAGACTTCATTGTAGTGCAGATTTCCTTTGCAAGCTTGCTTGGTTGGCCAAAAAGGGCGTATGCGTTTTTTCCTGAATATATTCAGGAAAAAACGCATACGCCCTTTTTGGCCAAGTGCATCATTGTGGACGTTCTGCCTCTTTTCCTATGCTTTCAATGCAATTCCAGTCTACCTCCTGAAATCGGTTTCCTGCAATTCTGCCCCGCTTTCAAGTCCTCTTGGCAGCCTTACTTCAGTCTATTTTTGGACGATAGCTGTCATTTATAACTCTGCAGGTTTGTGAATTACAGTGCCCCTGAGCTCCTTTCTTCAACTCGATATCTTGTGACCTGGCCGCAACACCGCAGGATGGCTTCAGGCCCTAATCTGGTTCCGGCATGGCACGCTGAGCCTTTGGATAATTCCTCATCCTGGTGGGAAATTAGAGTTAAATTTGCCCGTCCAGACACCTCCCGCTTGTCTCTCATTGGTTCTCCCTATTCCTGTACATCTTCCGCAGAAATTGCAAACTGGGCCAAACAGGAGGTTAAAGGCACTGACTCTCCAAGTGGGGAGTGTGTTAGTAAAGCGTCTGGAATGTTGCACCGAAGTACCAGGGGACGAAAACTGAGACATATTTGAACACGTCTCCCGATCACACGGTTGTTCATACTCTGGGTTCCACATGCATGTTTTAGCTGAAGAAAGAATACCTTAAACCTGGAGAGTTGAGACCCGTGGAATGGGTACCATGCAATATGACTTCAAAGGGTCTTCATTTGCTCACCGAATCTCTCCAATCCTATCACTGCTGCGTTTATGACCCTTGTACACACGCTTGATTCTCTTTTGGAGACATAGCAATCCATAGGTTTTAAGATACTTACTAGTCAGGTATATTCTTAGGCGTTTAATATGGGGTGTTGAGTCCATTTCGTTGAGCAAGGAGTAGCTCTTGTCTATTCCATATTTGGCTTAAGGAACTTTATCTGTGCTCATTTCAATCTCTGTTTTTATGTAGCACCCCAACTCATCTTTCCACTTAAGCAAGCATAAGTTGGTTTTCTAAATTTGAGACCCTGTTCTGTTTTGTAATTCAGTTCCTCTGTAGCCAAGTTTAAATTCCATGTATTAGTGATATTTTTTGATGTTTCTTTTTCTGTGTGACTTATTTCAGTTAGAATCACCATACCCGAATCCACTTATTATGCTGCTACGGGCCTGGTGACATAGATTTCATTGCTGAGTGATATTGCATTGTACATGAGTACCACAACTTCTTTATCCATTTTTCACTTTCTGTGATATTGAACTTGTATGGTTAACGAGGTTCTTGTAAACAGAGGCGTCCCAAACTTTGGGGTGGCTGTGTCTTTTTGATTTTAATTTCCCTAAGCTATAGGACCATAAGTGGAAATGCACTAGGCTCTGTTGCTTTGTTTTTTAGATGTTTCAGGAAACACCATACACTTCTCCGGAGTGTCTGTTGGCTATTTACATCCCGCCCTTCAGCATAACAAGGCTCCCAGTTCTCCATGGCCTGTCCTGCCTTTCTGGATTTTACACTTTTTTCAGATGCCCCTTTTGACCGGGGGGAAGTGAGACTTCATTGTAGTGCAGATTTCCTTTGCAAGCTTGCTTGGTTGGCCAAAAAGGGCGTATGCGTTTTTTCCTGAATATATTCAGGAAAAAACGCATACGCCCTTTTTGGCCAAGTGCATCATTGTGGACGTTCTGCCTCTTTTCCTATGCTTTCAATGCAATTCCAGTCTACCTCCTGAAATCGGTTTCCTGCAATTCTGCCCCGCTTTCAAGTCCTCTTGGCAGCCTTACTTCAGTCTATTTTTGGACGATAGCTGTCATTTATAACTCTGCAGGTTTGTGAATTACAGTGCCCCTGAGCTCCTTTCTTCAACTCGCTTTCTTGTGACCTGGCCGCAACACCGCAGGATGGCTTCAGGCCCTAATCTGTTTCCGGCATGGCATGCTGAGCCTTTGGTTAATTCCTCTTCCTGGTGGGAAATGAGAGTTAAATTTGCCCGTCCAGACACCTCCAGCTAGCCTCTCATTGGTTCTCGCTATTCCTGTTCATCTTCCGCAGAAATTGCAAACTGGGCCAAACAGGAGGTTAAAGGGACTGACTCTCCAAGTGGGGAGAGTGTTAGTAAAGCGTCTGGAATGTTGCACCCGAGTACCAGGGGAGGAAAACTGAGACATATTTGAACACGTCTCCCGATCACATGGTTGATCATACTCTGGGTTCCACATGCATGTTTTAGCTGAAGGAAGAATACCTAAAACCTGGGTAGTTGAAACCTGTGTAATGGGTACCATGCAATATGACTTCAAAGGGTCTTCATTTGCTCACCGAACCTCTCCAATCCTATCACTGCTGCGTTTATGCCCCTGTACACATGCTTGATTCTCTTTCGGAGACATAGCAGTCTATAGGTTTTAAGATACTTACTAGTCAGGTACATTCTTTGGCGTTTAATATGCGGTGTTGAGTCCATTTCGTTGAGCAAGGAGTAGCTCTTGTCTATTCCATATTTGGCTTAAGGAACTTTATCTGTGCTCATTTCAATCTCTGGTTTTATGCAGCACCCCAACTCACCTTTCCCCTTAAGCAAGCATAAGTTGGTTTTCTAAATTTGAGACCCTGTTCTGTTCTGTAATTCAGTTCCTGTGTAGCCAAGTTTACATTCCGTGTATTACTGATATCTTATGATGTTTCTTTTTCTGTGTGACTTATTTCAGTTAGAATCATCATACCTGAATCCACTCATTGTGCTGCTAAGGGTCTGATAACATAGATTTCATTGCTGAGTGATATTGCTTTGTAAGTAAATACCACAACTTCTTTATCCATTTTTCACTTTCTGCGATGTTGAACTTGTACTGTAAACGAGGTTCTTGTAAACAGAGGCGTCCCAAACTTTGGGGTGGCTGTGTCTTTTTGATTTTAATTTCCCTAAGCTATAGGACCATAAGTGGAAATGCACTAGGCTCTGTTGCTTTGTTTTTTAGATGTTTCAGGAAACACCATACACTTCTCCGGAGTGTCTGTTGGCTATTTACATCCCGCCCTTCAGCATAACAAGGCTCCCAGTTCTCCATGGCCTGTCCTGCCTTTCTGGATTTTACACTTTTTTCAGATGCCCCTTTTGACCGGGGGGAAGTGAGACTTCATTGTAGTGCAGATTTCCTTTGCAAGCTTGCTTGGTTGGCCAAAAAGGGCGTATGCGTTTTTTCCTGAATATATTCAGGAAAAAACGCATACGCCCTTTTTGGCCAAGTGCATCATTGTGGACGTTCTGCCTCTTTTCCTATGCTTTCAATGCAATTCCAGTCTACCTCCTGAAATCGGTTTCCTGCAATTCTGCCCCGCTTTCAAGTCCTCTTGGCAGCCTTACTTCAGTCTATTTTTGGACGATAGCTGTCATTTATAACTCTGCAGGTTTGTGAATTACAGTGCCCCTGAGCTCCTTTCTTCAACTCGCTTTCTTGTGACCTGGCCGCAACACCGCAGGATGGCTTCAGGCCCTAATCTGTTTCCGGCATGGCATGCTGAGCCTTTGGTTAATTCCTCTTCCTGGTGGGAAATGAGAGTTAAATTTGCCCGTCCAGACACCTCCAGCTAGCCTCTCATTGGTTCTCGCTATTCCTGTTCATCTTCCGCAGAAATTGCAAACTGGGCCAAACAGGAGGTTAAAGGGACTGACTCTCCAAGTGGGGAGAGTGTTAGTAAAGCGTCTGGAATGTTGCACCCGAGTACCAGGGGAGGAAAACTGAGACATATTTGAACACGTCTCCCGATCACATGGTTGATCATACTCTGGGTTCCACATGCATGTTTTAGCTGAAGGAAGAATACCTAAAACCTGGGTAGTTGAAACCTGTGGAATGGGTACCATGCAATATGACTTCAAAGGGTCTTCATTTGCTCACCGAACCTCTCCAATCCTATCACTGCTGCGTTTATGCCCCTGTACACATGCTTGATTCTCTTTCGGAGACATAGCAGTCTATAGGTTTTAAGATACTTACTAGTCAGGTACATTCTTTGGCGTTTAATATGCGGTGTTGAGTCCATTTCGTTGAGCAAGGAGTAGCTCTTGTCTATTCCATATTTGGCTTAAGGAACTTTATCTGTGCTCATTTCAATCTCTGGTTTTATGCAGCACCCCAACTCACCTTTCCCCTTAAGCAAGCATAAGTTGGTTTTCTAAATTTGAGACCCTGTTCTGTTCTGTAATTCAGTTCCTGTGTAGCCAAGTTTACATTCCGTGTATTACTGATATCTTATGATGTTTCTTTTTCTGTGTGACTTATTTCAGTTAGAATCATCATACCTGAATCCACTCATTGTGCTGCTAAGGGTCTGATAACATAGATTTCATTGCTGAGTGATATTGCTTTGTAAGTAAATACCACAACTTCTTTATCCATTTTTCACTTTCTGCGATGTTGAACTTGTACTGTAAACGAGGTTCTTGTAAACAGAGGCGTCCCAAACTTTGGGGTGGCTGTGTCTTTTTGATTTTAATTTCCCTAAGCTATAGGACCATAAGTGGCAGTGCCCTAGGCTCTGTTGCTTTGTTTTTTAGATGTTTCAGGAAACACCATACACTTCTCCCGAGTGTCTGTTGGCAATTTACATCCCGCCCATCAGCATAACAAGGCTCCCAGTTCTCCATGGCCTGTCCTGCCTTTCTGGATTTTACACTTTTTTCAGATGGCCCTTTTGACCGAGGGGAAGTGAGACTTCATTGTAGTGCAGATTTCCTTTGCAAGCTTGCTTGGTTGGCCAAAAAGGGCGTATGCGTTTTTTCCTGAATATATTCAGGAAAAAACGCATACGCCCTTTTTGGCCAAGTGCATCATTGTGGACGTTCTGCCTCTTTTCCTATGCTTTCAATGCAATTCCAGTCTACCTCCTGAAATCGGTTTCCTGCAATTCTGCCCCGCTTTCAAGTCCTCTTGGCAGCCTTACTTCAGTATATTTTTGGACGATAGCTGTCATTTATAACTCTGCAGGTTTGTGAATTACAGTGCGCCTGAGCTCCTTTCTTCAATTCGCTTTCTTTTGAGCTGGCCGCAACACCGCAGGATGGCTTCAGGCCCTAATCTGGTTCCGGCACGGCACGCTGAGCCTTTGGTTATTTCCTCTTTCTGGTGGGAAATGAGAGTTAAATTTGCCCGTCCAGACACCTCCAGCTAGTCTCTCATTGGTTCTCGCTATTCCTGTTCATCTTCCGCAGAAACTGCAAACTGGGCCAAACGGAGGTTAAAGGCGCTGACTCTCCAAGTCGGGAGAGTGTTAGTAAAGTGTCTGGAATGTTGCACCCGAGTACCAGGGTACGAAAACTGAGACATATTTGAACACGTCTCCCAATCACATGGTTGATCATACTCTAGTTTCCACATGCATGTTTTAGCTGAAGGAAGAATACCTTAAACCTGGGTAGTTGAAACCCATGGAAAGGGTACCATGCAATATGACTTCAAAGGGTCTTCATTTGCTCACCGAACCTCTCCAATCCTATCACTGCTGTTTTTATGCCCCTGTACACATGCTTGATTCTCTTTCAGAGACATAGCAATCCATAGGTTTTAAGATACTTACTAGTCAGGTACATTCTTAGGCTTTTAATATGCGGTGTTGAGTCCATTTTGTTGAGCAAGCAGTAGCTCTTGTCTATTCCATATTTGGCTTAAGGAACTTTATCTGTGCTCATTTCAATCTCCGGTTTTATGCAGCAACCCAACTCACCTTTCCCCTTAAGCAAGCATAAGTTGGTTTTCTAAATTTGAGAACCTGTTCTGTTTTGGAATTCAGTTCCTGTGTAGCCAAGTTTACATTCCGTTTATTAGTGATATCTTATGATGTTTCTTTTTCTGTGTGACTTATTTCAGTTAGAATCATCATACCTGAATCCACTCATTATGCTGATACGGGCCTGATGACATAGATTTCATTGCTGAGTGATACTGCATTGTACGTAAGTACCACAAGTTCTTTATCCATTTTTCACTTTCTGTGATATTGAACTTGTACGGTAAACGAGGTTCTTGTAAACAGAGGCGTCCCAAACTTTGAGGTGGCTGTGTCTTTTTGATTTTAATTTCCCTAAGCTATAGGACCATAAGTGGAAGTGCCCTAGGCTCTGTTGCTTTGTTTTTTAGATGTTTCAGGAAACACCATACACTTCTCCCGAGTGTCTGTTGGCAATTTACATCCCGCCCATCAGCATAACAAGGCTCCCAGTTCTCCATGGCCTGTCCTGCCTTTCTGGATTTTACACTTTTTTCAGATGGCCCTTTTGACCGGGGGGAAGTGAGACTTCATTGTAGTGCAGATTTCCTTTGCAAGCTTGCTTGGTTGGCCAAAAAGGGCGTATGCGTGTTTTCCTGAATATATTCAGGAAAAAACGCATACGCCCTTTTTGGCCAAGTGCATCATTGTGGACGTTCTGCCTCTTTTCCTATGCTTTCAATGCAATTCCAGTCTACCTCCTGAAATCGGTTTCCTGCAATTCTGCCCCGCTTTCAAGTCCTCTTGGCAGCCTTACTTCAGTCTATTTTTGGACGATAGCTGTCATTTATAACTCTGCAGGTTTGTGAATTACAGTGCCCCTGAGCTCCTTTCTTCAACTCGCTTTCTTGTGACCTGGCCGCAACACCGCAGGATGGCTTCAGGCCCTAATCTGGTTACGGCCCGGCATGCTGAGCCTTTGGTTAATTCCTCTTCCTGGTGGGAAATGAGAGTTAAATTTGCCCGTCCAGACACCTCCAGCTAGCCTCTCATTGGTTCTCGCTATTCCTGTTCATCTTCTGCAGAAATTGCAAACTGGGACAAACAGGAGGTTAAAGGGACTGACTCTCCAAGTCGGGAGAGTGTTAGTAAAGCGTCTGGAATGTTGCACCCGAGTACTAGGGGAGGAAAACTGAGACATATTTGAACACGTCTCCCGTTCACATGGTTGATCATACTCTGGGTTCCACATGCATGTTTTACCTGAAGGAAGAATACCTTAAACCTGGAGAGTTGAGACCCGTGTAATGGGTACCATGCAATATGACTTCAAAGGGTCTTCATTTGCTCACCGAACCTCTCCAATCCTATCACTGCTGCGTTTATGCCCCTGTACACATGCTTGATTCTCTTTCAGAGACATAGCAATCCATAGGTTTTAAGATACTTACTAGTCAGGTACATTCTTAGGCGTTTAATATGCGGTGTTGAGTCCATTTCGTTGAGCAAGGAGTGGCTCTTGTCTATTCCATATTTGGCTTAAGGAACTTTATCTGTGCTCATTTCAATCTCTGGTTTTATGCAGCACCCCAACTCACCTTTCCCCTTAAGCAAGCATAAGTTGGTTTTCTAAATTTGAGACCCTGTTCTGTTCTGTAATTCAGTTCCTGTGTAGCCAAGTTTACATTCCGTGTATTACTGATATCTTATGATGTTTCTTTTTCTGTGTGACTTATTTCAGTTAGAATCATCATACCTGAATCCACTCATTGTGCTGCTAAGGGCCTGATGACATAGATTTCATTGCTGAGTGATATTGCTTTGTAAGTAAATACCACAACTTCTTTATCCATTTTTCACTTTCTGCGATGTTGAACTTGTACTGTAAACGAGGTTCTTGTAAACAGAGGCGTCCCAAACTTTGGGGTGGCTGTGTCTTTTTGATTTTAATTTCCCTAAGCTATAGGACCATAAGTGGCAGTGCCCTAGGCTCTGTTGCTTTGTTTTTTAGATGTTTCAGGAAACACCATACACTTCTCCCAAGTGTCTGTTGGCAATTTACATCCCGCCCATCAGCATAACAAGGCTCCCAGTTCTCCATGGCCTGTCCTGCCTTTCTGGATTTTACACTTTTTTCAGATGGCCCTTTTGACCGGGGGGAAGTGAGACTTCATTGTAGTGCAGATTTCCTTTGCAAGCTTGCTTGGTTGGCCAAAAAGGGCGTATGCGTTTTTTCCTGAATATATTCAGGAAAAAACGCATACGCCCTTTTTGGCCAAGTGCATCATTGTGGACGTTCTGCCTCTTTTCCTATGCTTTCAATGCAATTCCAGTCTACCTCCTGAAATCGGTTTCCTGCAATTCTGCCCTGCTTTCAAGTCCTCTTGGCACCCTTACTTCAGTATATTTTTGGAAGATAGTTGTCATTTATAACTCTGCAGGTTTGTGAATTACAGTGCGCCTGAGCTCCTTTCTTCAATTCGCTTTCTTTTGAGCTGGCCGCAACACCGCAGGATGGCTTCAGGCCCTAATCTGGTTCCGGCACGGCACGCTGAGCCTTTGGTTATTTCCTCTTTCTGGTGGGAAATGAGAGTTAAATTTGCCCGTCCAGACACCTCCAGCTAGTCTCTCATTGGTTCTCGCTATTCCTGTTCATCTTCCGCAGAAACTGCAAACTGGGCCAAACAGGAGGTTAAAGGCGCTGACTCTCCAAGTCGGGAGAGTGTTAGTAAAGTGTCTGGAATGTTGCACCCGAGTACCAGGGTACGAAAACTGAGACATATTTGAACACGTCTCCCAATCACATGGTTGATCATACTCTAGTTTCCACATGCATGTTTTAGCTGAAGGAAGAATACCTTAAACCTGGGTAGTTGAAACCCGTGGAAAGGGTACCATGCAATATGACTTCAAAGGGTCTTCATTTGCTCACCGAACCTCTCCAATCCTATCACTGCTGCGTTTATGCCCCTGTACACATGCTTGATTCTCTTTCAGAGACATAGCAATCCATAGGTTTTAAGATACTTACTAGTCAGGTACATTCTTAGGCGTTTAATATGCGGTGTTGAGTCCATTTCGTTGAGCAAGGAGTAGCTCTTGTCTATTCCATATTTGGCTTAAGGAACTTTATCTGTGCTCATTTCAATCTCTGGTTTTATGCAGCACCCCAACTCACCTTTCCCCTTAAGCAAGCATAAGTTGGTTTTCTAAATTTGAGAACCTGTTCTGTTTTGGAATTCAGTTCCTGTGTAGCCAAGTTTACATTCCGTTTATTAGTGATATCTTATGATGTTTCTTTTTCTGTGTGACTTATTTCAGTTAGAATCATCGTACCTGAATCCACTCATTATGCTGATACGGGCCTGATGACATAGATTTCATTGCTGAGTGATACTGCATTGTACGTAAGTACCACAAGTTCTTTATCCATTTTTCACTTTCTGTGATATTGAACTTGTACGGTAAACGAGGTTCTTGTAAATGGAGGTGTCCCAAACTTTGGGGTGGCTGTGTCTTTTTGATTTTAATTTCCGTAAGCTATAGGACCATAAGTGGAAGTGCCCTAGGCTCTGTTGCTTTGTTTTTTAGATGTTTCAGGAAACACCATACACTTCTCCTGAGTGTCTGTTGGCAATTAACATCCCGCCCTTCAGCATAACAAGGCTCCCAGTTCTCCATGGCCTGTCCTGCCTTTCTGGATTTTACACTTTTTTCAGATGGCCCTTTTGACCCGGGAGAAGTGAGACTTCATTGTAGTGCAGATTTCCTTTGCAAGCTTGCTTGGTTGGCCAAAAAGGGCGTATGCGTTTTTTCCTGAATATATTCAGGAAAAAACGCATACGCCCTTTTTGGCCAAGTGCATCATTGTGGACGTTCTGCCTCTTTTCCTATGCTTTCAGTGCAATTCCAGTCTACCTCCTGAAATCGGTTTCCTGCAATTCTGCCCCGCTTTCAAGTCCTCTTGGCAGCCTTACTTCAGTCTATTTTTGGACGATAGCTGTCATTTATAACTCTGCAGGTTTGTGAATTACAGTGCCCCTGAGCTCCTTTCTTCAACTCGCTTTCTTGTGACCTGGCTGCAACACCGCAGGATGGCTTCAGGCCCTAATCTGTTTCCGGCATGGCATGCTGAGCCTTTGGTTAATTCCTCTTCCTGGTGGGAAATGAGAGTTAAATTTGCCCGTCCAGACACCTCCAGCTAGCCTCTCATTGGTTCTCACTATTCCTGTTCATCTTCTGCAGAAATTGCAAACTGGGCCAAACAGGAGGTTAAAGGGACTGACTCTCCAAGTGGGGAGAGTGTTAGTAAATCGTCTGGAATGTTGCACCCGAGTACCAGGGGAGGAAAACTGAGACATATTTGAACACGTCTCCCGTTCACATGGTTGATCATACTTGGGTTCCACATGCATGTTTTAGCTGAAGGAAGAATACCTTAAAACTGGAGAGTTGAGACCCGTGTAATGGGTACCATGAAATATGACTTCAAAGGGTCTTCATTTGCTCACCGAACCTCTCCAATCCTATCACTGCTGCGTTTATGCCCCTGTACACACGCTTGATTCTCTTTTGGAGACATAGCAATCCATAGGTTTTAAGATACTTACTAGTCAGGTACATTCTTAGGCGTTTAATATGCGGTGTTGAGTCCATTTCGTTGAGCAAGGAGTAGCTCTTGTCTATTCCATATTTGGCTTAAGGAACTTTATCTGTGCTCATTTCAATCTCTGGTTTTATGCAGCACCCCAACTCACCTTTCCCCTTAAGCAAGCTTAAGTTGGTTTTCTAAATTTGAGACCCTGTTCTGTTTTGGAATGCAGTTCCTGTGTAGCCAAGTTTACATTCCGTGTATTAGTGATATCTTATGATGTTTCTTTTTCTGTGTGACTTATTTCAGTTAGAATCATCATACCTGAATCCACTCATTATGCTGCTACGGGCCTGATGACATAGATTTCATTGCTGAGTGATACTGCATTGTACGTAAGTACCACAAGTTCTTTATCCATTTTTCACTTTCTGTGATATTGAACTTGTACTGTAAACGAGGTTCTTGTAAATGGAGGTGTCCCAAACTTTGGGGTGGCTGTGTCTTTTTGATTTTAATTTCCCTAAGCTATAGGACCATAAGTGGAAGTGCCCTAGGCTCTGTTGCTTTGTTTTTTAGATGTTTCAGGAAACACCATACACTTCTCCTGAGTGTCTGTTGGCAATTTACATCCCGCCCTTCAGCATAACAAGGCTCCCAGTTCTCCATGGCCTGTCCTGCCTTTCTGGATTTTACACTTTTTTCAGATGGCCCTTTTGACCGGGGAGAAGTGAGACTTCATTGTAGTGCAGATTTCCTTTGCAAGTTTGCTTGGTTGGCCAAAAAGGGCGTATGCGTTTTTTCCTGAATATATTCAGGAAAAAACGCATACGCCCTTTTTGGCCAAGTGCATCATTGTGGACGGTCTGCCTCTTTTCCTATGCTTTCAATGCAATTCCAGTCTATCTCCTGAAATCGGTTTCTTGCAATTCTGCCCTGCTTTCAAGTCCTCTTGGCAGCCTTACTTCAGTCTATTTTTGGACGATAGCTGTCATTTATAACTCTGCAGGTTTGTGAATTACAGTGCCCCTGAGCTCCTTTCTTCAACTCGCTTTCTTTTGAGCTGGCCGCAACACCGCATGATGTCTTCAGGCCCTAATCTGGTTCTGGCACGGCACGCTGAGCCTTTGGTTAATTCCTCTTCCTGGTGCGAAATGAGAGTTAAATTTGCCCATCCAGACACCTCCAGCTAGTCTCACATTGGTTCTCGCTATTCCTGTTCATCTTCCGCAGAAATTGCAAACTGGGCCAAACAGGAGGTTAAAGGGACTGACTCTCCGAGTGGGGAGAGTGTTAGTAAAGCGTCTGGAATGTTGCACCCGAGTACCAGGGGAGGAAAACTGAGACATATTTGAACACGTCTCCCGATCACATGGTTGATCATACTCTGGGTTCCACATGCATGTTTTAGCTGAAGGAAGAATACCTAAAACCTGGGTAGTTGAAACCCGTGGAATGGGTACCATGCAATATGACTTCAAAGGGTCTTCATTTGCTCATCGAACCTCTCCAATCCTATCACTGCTGCATTTATGCCCCTGTACACATGCTTGATTCTCTTTCGGAGACATAGCAATCTATAGGTTTTAGGATACTTACTAGTCAGGTACATTCTTAGGCGTTTAATATGCGGTGTTGAGTCCATTTCGTTGAGCAAGGAGTAGCTCTTGTCTATTCCATATTTGGCTTAAGGAACTTTATCTGTGCTCATTTCAGTCTCTGGTTTTATGCAGCACCCCAACTCACCTTTACCCTTAAGCAAGCATAAGTTGGTTTTCTAAATTTGAGACCCTGTTCTGTTCTGTAATTCAGTTCCTGTGTAGCCAAGTTTCCATTCCGTGTATTACTGATATCTTATGATGTTTCTTTTTCTGTGTGACTTATTTCAGTTAGAATCATCATACCTGAATCCACTCATTGTGCTGCTAAGGGCCTGATGACATAGATTTCATTGCTGAGTGATATTGCTTTGTAAGTGAATACCACAACTTCTTTATCCATTTTTCACTTTCTGCGATGTTGAACTTGTTCTGTAAACGAGGTTCTTGTAAACAGAGCCGTTCCAAACTTTGGGGTGGCTGTGTCTTTTTGATTTTAATTTCCCTAAGCTATAGGACCATAAGTGGAAGTGCCCTAGGCTCTGTTGCTTTGTTTTTAAGATGTTTCAGGAAACACCATACACTTCTCCCAAGTGTCTGTTGGCAATTTACATCCCGCCCATCAGCATAACAAGGCTCCCAGTTCTCAATGGCCTGTTGCCTTTCTGGATTTTACACTTTTTTCAGATGGCCCTTTTGACCGGGGGGAAGTGAGACTTCATTGTAGTGCAGATTTCCTTTGCAAGCTTGCTTGGTTGGCCAAAAAGGGCGTATGCGTTTTTTCCTGAATATATTCAGGAAAAAACGCATACGCCCTTTTTGGCCAAGTGCATCATTGTGGACGTTCTGCCTCTTTTCCTATGCTTTCAATGCAATTCCAGTCTACCTCCTGAAATCGGTTTCCTGCAATTCTGCCCCGCTTTCAAGTCCTCTAGGCAGCCTTACTTCAGTCTATTTTTGGACGATAGCTGTCATTTATAACTCTGCAGGTTTGTGAATTACAGTGCCCCTGAGCTCCTTTCTTCAACTCGCTTTCTTGTGAGCTGGCCGCAACACCGCATGATGGCTTCAGGCCCTAATCTGGTTCCGGTACGGCACGCTGAGCCTTTGGTTATTTCCTCTTCCTGGTGGGAAATGAGAGTTAAATTTGCCCGTCCAGACACCTCCAGCTAGCCTCTCATTGGTTCTCGCTATTCCTGTTCATCTTCCGCAGAAATTGCAAACTGGGCCAAACAGGAGGTTAAAGGGACTGACTCTCCAAGTGGGGAGAGTGTTAGTAAAGCATCTGGAATGTTGCACCCGAGTACCAGGGGAGGAAAACTGAGACATATTTGAACACGTCTCCCGTTCACATGGTTGATCATACTTGGGTTCCACATGCATGTTTTAGCTGAAGGAAGAATACCTTAAACGTGGAGAGTTGAGACCCGTGTAACGGGTACCATGCAATATGACTTCAAAGGGTCTTCATTTGCTCACCGAACCTCTCCAATCCTATCACTGCTGCGTTTATGCCCCTGTACACATGCTTGATTCTCTTTTGGAGACATAGCAATCCATAGGTTTTACGATACTTACTAGTCAGGTACATTCTTAGGCGTTTAATATGCGGTGTTGAGTCCATTTCGTTGAGCAAGGAGTAGCTCTTGTCTATTCCATATTTGACTTAAGGAACTTTATCTGTGCTCATTTCAATCTCTGGTTTTATGCAGCACCCCAACTCACCTTTACCCTTAAGCAAGCATAAGTTGGTTTTCTAAATTTGAGACCCTGTTCTGTTCTGTAATTCAGTTCCTGTGTAGCAAGTTTACATTCCGTGTATTACTGATATCTTATGATGTTTCTTTTTCTGTGTGACTTATTTCAGTTAGAATCATCATACCTGAATCCACTCATTGTGCTGCTAAGGGCCTGATGACACAGATTTCATTGCTGAGTGATATTGCTTTGTAAGTAAATACCACAACTTCTTTATCCATTTTTCACTTTCTGCGATGTTGAACTTGTACTGTAAACGAGGATCTTGTAAACAGAGCCATTCCAAACTTTGGGGTGGCTCTGTCTTTTTGATTTTAAATTCCCTAAGCTATAGGACCATAAGTGGAAGTGCCCTAGGCTCTGTTGCTTTGTTTTTTAGATGTTTCAGGAAACACCATACACTTCTCCCGAGTGGTTGTTGGCAATTTACATCCCGCCCTTCAGCATAACAAGGCTCCCAGTTCTCCATGGCCTGTCCTGCCTTTCTGGATTTTACACTTTTTTCAGATGGCCCTTTTGACCGGGGGGAAGTGAGACTTCATTGTAGTGCAGATTTCCTTTGCAAGCTTGCTTGGTTGGCCAAAAAGGGCGTATGCGTTTTTTCCTGAATATATTCAGGAAAAAACGCATACGCCCTTTTTGGCCAAGTGCATCATTGTGGACGTTCTGCCTCTTTTCCTATGCTTTCAATGCAATTCTAGTCTACCTCCTGAAATCAGTTTCCTGCAATTCTGCCCCGCTTTCAAGTCCTCTTGGCAGCCTTACTTCAGTCTATTTTTGGACGATAGCTGTCATTTATAACTCTGCAGGTTTGTGAATTACAGTGCCCCTGAGCTCCTTTCTTCAACTCGCTTTCTTTTGAGCTGGCCGCAACACCACAGGATGGCTTCAGGCCCTAATCTGGTTCTGGTACGGCACGCTGAGCCTTTGGTTATTTCCTCTTCCTGGTGGGAAATGAGAGTTAAATTTGCCCGTCCAGACACCTCCAGCTAGCCTCTCATTGGTTCTCGCTATTCCTGTTCATCTTCCACAGAAATTGCAAATTGGGCCAAACAGGAGGTTAAAGGGACTGACTCTCCAAGTGGGGAGAGTGTTAGTAAAGCGTCTGGAATGTTGCACCCGAGTACCAGGGGAGGAAAACTGAGACATATTTGAACACGTCTCCCGTTCACATGGTTGATCATACTTGGGTTCCACATGCATGTTTTAGCTGAAGGAAGAATACCTTAAACCTGGAGAGTTGAGACCCGTGTAATGGGTACCATGCAATATGACTTCAAAGGTTGTTCATTTGCTCACCAAACCTCTCCAATCCTATCACTGCTGCGTTTATGCCCCTGTATACATGCTTGATTCTCTTTCGGAGACATAGCAATCCATAGTTTTTAAGATACTTACTAGTCAGGTACATTCTTAGGCGTTTAATATGCGGTGTTGAGTCCATTTCGTTGAGCAAGGAGTAGCTCTTGTCTATTCCATATTTGGCTTAAGGAACTTTATCTGTGCTCATTTCAATCTCTGGTTTTATGCAGCACCCCAACTCACCTTTCCCCTTAAGCAAGAATAAGTTGGTTTTCTAAATTTGAGACCCTGTTCTGTTCTGTAATTCAGTTCCTGTGTAACCAAGTTTATATTCCGTGTATTAATGATATCTTATGATGTTTCTTTTTCTGTGTGACTTATTTCAGTTAGAATCATCATACCTGAATCCACTCATTGTGCTTCTAAGGGCCTGATGACACAGATTTCATTGCTGTGTGATATTGCTTTGTAAGTAAATACCACAACTTCTTTATCCATTTTTCACTTTCTGCGATGTTGAACTTGTACTGTAAACGAGGTTCTTGTAAACAGAGCCGTTCCAAACTTTGGGGTGGCTGTGTCTTTTTGATTTTAATTTCCCTAAGCTATAGGACCATAAGTGGAAGTGCCCTAGGTTCTGTTGCTTTGTTTTTTAGATGTTTCAGGAAACACCATACACTTCTCCCAAGTGGTTGTTGGCAATTTACATCCCGCCCATCAGCATAACAAGGCTCCCAGTTCTCCATGGCCTGTCCTGCCTTTCTGGATTTTACACTTTTTTCAGATGGCCCTTTTGACGGGGAGAAGTGAGAATTCATTGTAGTGCAGATTTCCTTTGGAAGTTTGCTAGGTTGGTCAAAAAGGGCGTATGCGTTTTTTCCTGAATATATTCAGGAAAAAACGCATACGCCCTTTTTGGCCAAGTGCATCATTGTGGACGTTCTGCCTCTTTTCCTATGCTTTCAATGCAATTCCAGTCTACCTCCTGAAATCGGTTTCCTGCAATTCTGCCCCGCTTTCAAGTCCTCTTGGCAGCCTTACTTCAGTATATTTTTGGACGATAGCTGTCATTTATAACTCTGCAGGTTTGTGAATTACAGTGCCCCTGAGCTCCTTTCTTCAACTCGCTTTCTTGTGAGCTGGCCGCAACACCGCATGATGGCTTCAGGCCCTAATCTGTTTCCGGCATGGCATGCTGAGCCTTTGGTTAATTCCTCTTCCTGGTGGGAAATGAGAGTTAAATTTGCCCGTCCAGACACCTCCAGCTAGCCTCTCATTGGTTCTCGCTATTCCTGTTCATCTTCTGCAGAAATTGCAAACTGGGCCAAACAGGAGGTTAAAGGGACTGACTCTCCAAGTGGGGAGAGTGTTAGTAAAGCGTCTGGAATGTTGCACCCGAGTCCCAGGGGAGGAAAACTGAGACATATTTGAACACGTCTCCCGTTCACATGGTTGATCATACTCTGGGTTCCACATGCATGTTTTAGCTGAAGGAAGAATACCTTAAAACTGGAGAGTTGAGACCCGTGTAATGGGTACCATGCAATATGACTTCAAAGGGTCTTCATTTGCTCACCGAACCTCTCCAATCCTATCACTGCTGCGTTTATGCCCCTGTACACACGCTTGATTCTCTTTTGGAGACATAGCAATCCATAGGTTTTAAGATACTTACTAGTCAGGTACATACTTAGGCGTTTAATATGGGGTTTTGAGTCCATTTCGTTGAGCAAGGAGTAGCTCTTGTCTATTCCATATTTGGCTTAAGGAACTTTATCTGTGCTCATTTCAATCTCTGGTTTTATGCAGCACCCCAACTCACCTTTCCCCTTAAGCAAGCTTAAGTTGGTTTTCTAAATTTGAGACCCTGTTCTGTTTTGGAATGCAGTTCCTGTGTAGCCAAGTTTACATTCCGTGTATTAGTGATATCTTATGATGTTTCTTTTTCTGTGTGACTTATTTCAGTTAGAATCATCATACCTGAATCCACTCATTGTGCTGCTAAGGGCCTGATGACACAGATTTCATTGCTGAGTGATATTGCTTTGTAATTAAATACCACAACTTCTTTATCCATTTTTCACTTTCTGCGATGTTGAACTTCTACTGTAAACGAGGCTCTTGTAAACAGAGCCGTTCCAAACTTTGGGGTGGCTGTGTCTTTTTGATTTTAATTTCCCTAAGCTATAGGACCATAAGTGGAAGTGCCCTAGGCTCTGTTGCTTTGTTTTTTAGATGTTTCAGGAAACACCATACACTTCTCCCAAGTGTCTGTTGGCAATTTACATCCCGCCCATCAGCATAACAAGGCTCCCAGTTCTCAATGGCCTGTTGCCTTTCTGGATTTTACACTTTTTTCAGATGGCCCTTTTGACCGGGGGGAAGTGAGACTTCATTGTAGTGCAGATTTCCTTTGCAAGCTTGCTTGGTTGGCCAAAAAGGGCGTATGCGTTTTTTCCTGAATATATTCAGGAAAAAACGCATACGCCCTTTTTGGCCAAGTGCATCATTGTGGACGTTCTGCCTCTTTTCCTATGCTTTCAATGTAATTCCAGTCTACCTCCTGAAATCGGTTTCCTGCAATTCTGCCCCGCTTTCAAGTCCTCTTGGCAGCCTTACTTCAGTCTATTTTTGGACGATAGCTGTCATTTATAACTCTGCAGGTTTGTGAATTACAGTGCCCCTGAGCTCCTTTCTTCAACTCGCTTTCTTTTGAGCTGGCCGCAACACCGCAGGATGGCTTCAGGCCCTAATCTGGTTCTGGTACGGCACGCTGAGCCTTTGGTTATTTCCTCTTCCTGGTGGGAAATGAGAGTTAAATTTGCCCGTCCAGACACCTCCAGCTAGCCTCTCATTGGTTCTCGCTATTCCTGTTCATCTTCCACAGAAATTGCAAACTGGGCCAAACAGGAGGTTAAAGGGACTGACTCTCCAAGTGGGGAGAGTGTTAGTAAAGCGTCTGGAATGTTGCACCCGAGTACCAGGGGAGGAAAACTGAGACATATTTGAACACGTCTCCCGTTCACATGGTTGATCATACTTGGGTTCCACATGCATGTTTTAGCTGAAGGAAGAATACCTTAAACCTGGAGAGTTGAGACCCGTGTAATGGGTACCATGCAATATGACTTCAAAGGTTCTTCATTTGCTCACCAAACCTCCCCAGTCCTATCACTGCTGCGTTTATGCCCCTGTATACATGCTTGATTCTCTTTCGGAGACATAGCAATCCATAGGTTTTAAGATACTTACTAGTCAGGTACATTCTTAGGCGTTTAATATGCGGTGTTGAGTCCATTTCGTTGAGCAAGGAGTAGCTCTTGTCTATTCCATATTTGGCTTAAGGAACTTTATCTGTGCTCATTTCAATCTCTGGTTTTATGCAGCACCCCAACTCACCTTTCCCCTTAAGCAAGAATAAGTTGGTTTTCTAAATTTGAGACCCTGTTCTGTTCTGGAATTCAGTTCCTGTGTAACCAAGTTTATATTCCGTGTATTAATGATATCTTATGATGTTTCTTTTTCTGTGTGACTTATTTCAGTTAGAATCATCATACCTGAATCCACTCATTGTGCTTCTAAGGGCCTGATGACACAGATTTCAGTGCTGTGTGATATTGCTTTGTAAGTAAATACCACAACTTCTTTATCCATTTTTCACTTTCTGCGATGTTGAACTTGTACTGTAAACGAGGTTCTTGTAAACAGAGCCGTTCCAAACTTTGGGGTGGCTGTGTCTTTTTGATTTTAAATTCCCTAAGCTATAGGACCATAAGTGGAAGTGCCCTAGGTTCTGTTGCTTTGTTTTTTAGATGTTTCAGGAAACACCATACACTTCTCCCGAGTGGTTGTTGGCAATTTACATCCCGCCCATCAGCATAACAAGGCTCCCAGTTCTCCATGGCCTGTCCTGCCTTTCTGGATTTCACACTTTTTTCAGATGGCCCTTTTGACGGGGAGAAGTGAGACTTCATTGTAGTGCAGATTTCCTTTGGAAGTTTGCTAGGTTGGTCAAAAAGGGCGTATGCGTTTTTTCCTGTATATATTCAGGAAAAAACGCATACGCCCTTTTTGGCCAAGTGCATCATTGTGGACGTTCTGCCTCTTTTCCTATGCTTTCAATGCAATTCCAGTCTACCTCCTGAAATCGGTTTCCTGCAATTCTGCCCCGCTTTCAAGTCCTCTTGGCAGCCTTACTTCAGTATATTTTTGGACGATAGCTGTCATTTATAACTCTGCAGGTTTGTGAATTACAGTGCCCCTGAGCTCCTTTCTTCAACTCGCTTTCTTTTGAGCTGGCCGCAACACCGCAGGATGGCTTCAGGCCCTAATCTGGTTCCAGCACGGTACGCTGAGCCTTTGGTTAATTCCTCTTCCTGGTGGGAAATGAGAGTTAAATTTGCCCGTCCAGACACCTCCAGCTAGCCTCTCATTGGTTCTCGCTATTCCTGTTCATCTTCCACAGAAATTGCAAACTGGGCCAAACAGGAGGTTAAAGGGACTGACTCTCCAAGTCGGGAGAGTGTTAGTAAAGCGTCTGGAATGTTGCACCCGAGTACCAGGGGAGGAAAACTGAGACATATTTGAACACGTCTCCCGTTCACATGGTTGATCATACTTGGGTTCCACATGCATGTTTTAGATGAAGGAAGAATACCTTAAACCTGGAGAGTTAAGACCCGTGTAATGGGTACCATGCAATATGACTTCAAAGGGTCTTCATTTGCTCACCGAACCTCTCCAATCCTATCACTGCTGCATTTATGCCCCTGTACACATGCTTGATTCTCTTTCGGAGACATAGCAATCCATAGGTTTTAAGATACTTACTAGTCAGGTACATTCTTAGGTGTTTAATATGCGGTGTTGAGTCCATTTCGTTGAGCAAGGAGTAGCTCTTATTTATTCCATATTTCACTTAAGGAACTTTATCTGTGCTCATTTCAATCTCTGGTTTTATGCAGCACCCCAACTCACCTTTACCCTTAAGCAAGCATAAGTTGGTTTTCTAAATTTGAGACCCTGTTCTGTTCTGTAATTCAGTTCCTGTGTAGCCAAGTTTAAATTCCGTGTATTACTGATATCTTGTGATGTTTCTTTTTCTGTGTGACTTATTTCAGTTAGAATCATCATACCTGAATCCACTCATTGTGCTGCTAAGGGCCTGATGACACAGATTTCATTGCTGAGTGATATTGCTATGTAAGTAAATACCACAACTTCTTTATCCATTTTTCACTTTCTGCGATGTTGAACTTCTACTGTAAACGAGGTTCTTGTAAACAGAGCCGTTCCAAACTTTGGGGTGGCTGTGTCTTTTTGATTTTAATTTCCCTAAGCTATAGGACCATAAGTGGAAGTGCCCTAGGCTCTGTTGCTTTGTTTTTTAGATGTTTCAGGAAACACCATACACTTCTCCCAAGTGTCTGTTGGCAATTTACATCCCGCCCATCAGCATAACAAGGCTCCCAGTTCTCAATGGCCTGTTGCCTTTCTGGATTTTACACTTTTTTCAGATGGCCCTTTTGACCGGGGGGAAGTGAGACTTCATTGTAGTGCAGATTTCCTTTGCAAGCTTGCTTGGTTGGCCAAAAAGGGCGTATGCGTTTTTTCCTGAATATATTCAGGAAAAAACGCATACGCCCTTTTTGGCCAAGTGCATCATTGTGGACGTTCTGCCTCTTTCCCTATGCTTTCAATGCAATTCCAGTCTACCTCCTGAAATCGGTTTCCTGCAATTCTGCCCCGCTTTCAAGTCCTCTTGGCAGCCTTACTTCAGTCTATTTTTGGACGATAGCTGTCATTTATAACTCTGCAGGTTTGTGAATTACAGTGCCCCTGAGCTCCTTTCTTCAACTCGCTTTCTTTTGAGCTGGCCGCAACACCGCAGGATGGCTTCAGGCCCTAATCTGGTTCCGGTACGGCACGCTGAGCCTTTGGTTATTTCCTCTTCCTGGTGGGAAATGAGAGTTAAATTTGCCCGTCCAGACACCTCCAGCTAGCCTCTCATTGGTTCTCGCTATTCCTGTTCATCTTCCACAGAAATTGCAAACTGGGCCAAACAGGAGGTTAAAGGGACTGACTCTCCAAGTCGGGAGAGTGTTAGTAAAGCGTCTGGAATGTTGCACCCGAGTACCAGGGGAGGAAAACTGAGACATATTTGAACACGTCTCCCGTTCACATGGTTGATCATACTTGGGTTCCACATGCATGTTTTAGCTGAAGGAAGAATACCTTAAACCTGGAGAGTTGAGACCCGTGTAATGGGTACCATGCAATATGACTTCAAAGGGTCTTCATTTGCTCACCGAACCTCTCCAATCCTATCACTGCTGGGTTTATGCCCTTGTACACATGCTTGATTCTCTTTCAGAGACATAGCAATCCATAGGTTTTAAGATACTTACTAGTCAGGTACATTCTTAGGCGTTTAATATGCGGTGTTGAGTCCATTTCGTTGAGCAAGGAGTAGCTCTTGTCTATTCCATATTTGGCTTAAGGAACTTTATCTGTGCTCATTTCAATCTCTGGTTTTATGCAGCACCCCAACTCACCTTTACCCTTAAGCAAGAATAAGTTGGTTTTCTAAATTTGAGACCCTGTTCTGTTCTGTAATTCAGTTCCTGTGTAGCCAAGTTTACATTCCGTGTATTAGTGATATCTTATGATGTTTCTTTTTCTGTGTGACTTATTTCAGTTAGAATCATCATACCTGAATCCACTCATTGTGATGCTAAGGGCCTGATGACATAGATTTCATTGCTGAGTGATATTGCTTTGTAAGTAAATACCACAACTTCTTTATCCATTTTTCACTTTCTGCGATGTTGAACTTGTACTGTAAACGAGGTTCTTGTAAACAGAGGCGTCCCAAACTTTGGGGTGGCTGTGTCTTTTTGATTTTAATTTCCCTAAGCTATAGGACCATAAGTGGCAGTGCCCTAGGCTCTGTTGCTTTGTTTTTTAGATGTTTCAGGAAACACCATACACTTCTCCCAAGTGTCTGTTGGCAATTTACATCCCGCCCATCAGCATAACAAGGCTCCCAGTTCTCCATGGCCTGTCCTGCCTTTCTGGATTTTACACTTTTTTCAGATGGCCCTTTTGACCGGGGGGAAGTGAGACTTCATTGTAGTGCAGATTTCCTTTGCAAGCTTGCTTGGTTGGCCAAAAAGGGCGTATGCGTTTTTTCCTGAATATATTCAGGAAAAAACGCATACGCCCTTTTTGGCCAAGTGCATCATTGTGGACGGTCTGCCTCTTTTCCTATGCTTTCAATGTAATTCCAGTCTACCTCCTGAAATCGGTTTCCTGCAATTCTGCCCTGCTTTCAAGTCCTCTTGGCAGCCTTACTTCAGTCTATTTTTGGACGATAGCTGTCATTTATAACTCTGCAGGTTTGTGAATTACAGTGCCCCTGAGCTCCTTTCTTCAACTCGCTTTCTTTTGAGCTGGCCGCAACACCGCAGGATGGCTTCAGGCCCTAATCTGGTTCCGGTACGGCACGCTGAGCCTTTGGTTATTTCCTCTTCCTCGTGGGAAATGAGAGTTAAATTTGCCCGTCCAGACACCTCCAGCTAGCCTCTCATTGGTTCTCGCTATTCCTGTTCATCTTCCGCAGAAATTGCAAACTGTGCCAAACAGGAGGTTAAAGGCGCTGACTCTCCAAGTAGGGAGAGTGTTAGTAAAGCGTCTGGAATGTTGCTCCCGAGTACCAGGGGAGGAAAACTGAGACATATTTGAACACGTCTCCCGATCACATGGTTGATCATACTCTGGGTTCCACATGCATGTTTTAGCTGAAGGAAGAATACCTAAAACCTTGGTAGTTGAAACCCGTGGAATGGGTACCATGCAATATGACTTCAAAGGGTCTTCATTTGCTCACCGAACCTCTCCAATCCTATCACTGCTGCGTTTATGCCCCTGTACACATGCTTGATTCTCTTTTGGAGACATAGCAATCCATAGGTTTTAAGGTACTTACTAGTCAGGTACATTCTTAGGCGTTTAATATGCGGTGTTGAGTCCATTTCTTTGAGCAAGGAGTAGCTCTTGTCTATTCCATATTTGGCTTAAGGAAGTTTATCTGTGCTCATTTCAATCTCTGGTTTTATGCAGCACCCCAACTCACCTTTACCCTTAAGCAAGCATAAGTTGGTTTTCTAAATTTGAGACCCTGTTCTGTTCTGTAATTCAGTTCCTGTGTAGCCAAGTTTAAATTCCGTGTATTACTGATATCTTGTGAAGTTTCTTTTTCTGTGTGACTTATTTCAGTTAGAATCATCATACCTGAATCCACTCATTGTGCTGCTAAGGGCCTGATGACACAGATTTCATTGCTGAGTGATATTGCTTTGTAAGTAAATACCACAACTTCTTTATCCATTTTTCACTTTCCGCGATGTTGAACTTGTACTGTAAACGAGGTTCTTGTAAACAGAGGCGTCCCAAACTTTGGGGTGGCTGTGTCTTTTTGATTTTAATTTCCCTAAGCTATAGGACCATAAGTGGCAGTGCCCTAGGCTCTGTTGCTTTGTTTTTTAGATGTTTCAGGAAACACCATACACTTCTCCCGAGTGTCTGTTGGCAATTTACATCCCGCCCATCAGCATAACAAGGCTCCCAGTTCTCCATGGCCTGTCCTGCCTTTCTGGATTTTACACTTTTTTCAGATGGCCCTTTTGACCGGGGAGAAGTGAGACTTCATTGTAGTGCAGATTTCCTTTGCAAACTTGCTTGGTTGGCCAAAAAGGGCGTATGCGTTTTTTCCTGAATATATTCAGGAAAAAACGCATACGCCCTTTTTGGCCAAGTGCATCATTGTGGACGTTCTGCCTCTTTTCCTATGCTTTCAATGCAATTCCAGTCTACCTCCTGAAATCGGTTTCCTGCAATTCTGCCCCGCTTTCAAGTCCTCTTGGCAGCCTTACTTCAGTCTATTTTTGGACGATAGCTGTCATTTATAACTCTGCAGGTTTGTGAATTACAGTGCCCCTGAGCTCCTTTCTTCAACTCGCTTTCTTGTGAGCTGGCCGCAACACCGCATGATGGCTTCAGGCCCTAATCTGTTTCCGGCATGGCATGCTGAGCCTTTGGTTAATTCCTCTTCCTGGTGGGAAATGAGAGTTAAATTTGCCCGTCCAGACACCTCCAGCTAGCCTCTCATTGGTTCTCGCTATTCCTGTTCATCTTCTGCAGAAATTGCAAACTGGGCCAAACAGGAGGTTAAAGGGACTGACTCTCCAAGTGGGGAGAGTGTTAGTAAAGCGTCTGGAATGTTGCACCCGAGTCCCAGGGGAGGAAAACTGAGACATATTTGAACACGTCTCCCGTTCACATGGTTGATCATACTCTGGGTTCCACATGCATGTTTTAGCTGAAGGAAGAATACCTTAAAACTGGAGAGTTGAGACCCGTGGAATGGGTACCATGCAATATGACTTCAAAGGGTCTTCATTTGCTCACCGAACCTCTCCAATCCTATCACTGCTGCGTTTATGCCCCTGTACACACGCTTGATTCTCTTTTGGAGACATAGCAATCCATAGGTTTTACGATACTTACTAGTCAGGTACATACTTAGGCGTTTAATATGGGGTTTTGAGTCCATTTCGTTGAGCAAGGAGTAGCTCTTGTCTATTCCATATTTGGCTTAAGGAACTTTATCTGTGCTCATTTCAATCTCTGGTTTTATGCAGCACCCCAACTCACCTTTCCCCTTAAGCAAGCTTAAGTTGGTTTTCTAAATTTGAGACCCTGTTCTGTTTTGGAATGCAGTTCCTGTGTAGCCAAGTTTACATTCCGTGTATTAGTGATATCTTATGATGTTTCTTTTTCTGTGTGACTTATTTCAGTTAGAATCATCATACCTGAATCCACTCATTGTGCTGCTAAGGGCCTGATGACACAGATTTCATTGCTGAGTGATATTGCTTTGTAAGTAAATACCACAACTTCTTTATCCATTTTTCACTTTCTGCGATGTTGAACTTCTACTGTAAACGAGGCTCTTGTAAACAGAGCCGTTCCAAACTTTGGGGTGGCTGTGTCTTTTTGATTTTAATTTCCCTAAGCTATAGGACCATAAGTGGAAGTGCCCTAGGCTCTGTTGCTTTGTTTTTTAGATGTTTCAGGAAACACCATACACTTCTCCCAAGTGTCTGTTGGCAATTTACATCCCGCCCATCAGCATAACAAGGCTCCCAGTTCTCAATGGCCTGTTGCCTTTCTGGATTTTACACTTTTTTCAGATGGCCCTTTTGACCGGGGGGAAGTGAGACTTCATTGTAGTGCAGATTTCCTTTGCAAGCTTGCTTGGTTGGCCAAAAAGGGCGTATGCGTTTTTTCCTGAATATATTCAGGAAAAAACGCATACGCCCTTTTTGGCCAAGTGCATCATTGTGGACGTTCTGCCTCTTTTCCTATGCTTTCAATGTAATTCCAGTCTACCTCCTGAAATCGGTTTCCTGCAATTCTGCCCCGCTTTCAAGTCCTCTTGGCAGCCTTACTTCAGTCTATTTTTGGACGATAGCTGTCATTTATAACTCTGCAGGTTTGTGAATTACAGTGCCCCTGAGCTCCTTTCTTCAACTCGCTTTCTTTTGAGCTGGCCGCAACACCGCAGGATGGCTTCAGGCCCTAATCTGGTTCTGGTACGGCACGCTCTGCCTTTGGTTATTTCCTCTTCCTGGTGGGAAATGAGAGTTAAATTTGCCCGTCCAGACACCTCCAGCTAGCCTCTCATTGGTTCTCGCTATTCCTGTTCATCTTCCACAGAAATTGCAAACTGGGCCAAACAGGAGGTTAAAGGGACTGACTCTCCAAGTGGGGAGAGTGTTAGTAAAGCGTCTGGAATGTTGCACCCGAGTACCAGGGGAGGAAAACTGAGACATATTTGAACACGTCTCCCGTTCACATGGTTGATCATACTTGGGTTCCACATGCATGTTTTAGCTGAAGGAAGAATACCTTAAACCTGGAGAGTTGAGACCCGTGTAATGGGTACCATGCAATATGACTTCAAAGGTTCTTCATTTGCTCACCAAACCTCCCCAGTCCTATCACTGCTGCGTTTATGCCCCTGTATACATGCTTGATTCTCTTTCGGAGACATAGCAATCCATAGGTTTTAAGATACTTACTAGTCAGGTACATTCTTAGGCGTTTAATATGCGGTGTTGAGTCCATTTCGTTGAGCAAGGAGTAGCTCTTGTCTATTCCATATTTGGCTTAAGGAACTTTATCTGTGCTCATTTCAATCTCTGGTTTTATGCAGCACCCCAACTCACCTTTCCCCTTAAGCAAGAATAAGTTGGTTTTCTAAATTTGAGACCCTGTTCTGTTCTGTAATTCAGTTCCTGTGTAACCAAGTTTATATTCCGTGTATTAATGATATCTTATGATGTTTCTTTTTCTGTGTGACTTATTTCAGTTAGAATCATCATACCTGAATCCACTCATTGTGCTTCTAAGGGCCTGATGACACAGATTTCATTGCTGTGTGATATTGCTTTGTAAGTAAATACCACAACTTCTTTATCCATTTTTCACTTTCTGCGATGTTGAACTTGTACTGTAAACGAGGTTCTTGTAAACAGAGCCGTTCCAAACTTTGGGGTGGCTGTGTCTTTTTGATTTTAATTTCCCTAAGCTATAGGACCATAAGTGGAAGTGCCCTAGGTTCTGTTGCTTTGTTTTTTAGATGTTTCAGGAAACACCATACACTTCTCCCGAGTGGTTGTTGGCAATTTACATCCCGCCCATCAGCATAACAAGGCTCCCAGTTCTATATGGCCTGTCCTGCCTTTCTGGATTTCACACTTTTTTCAGATGGCCCTTTTGACGGGGAGAAGTGAGACTTCATTGTAGTGCAGATTTCCTTTGGAAGTTTGCTAGGTTGGTCAAAAAGGGCGTATGCGTTTTTTCCTGAATATATTCAGGAAAAAACGCATACGCCCTTTTTGGCCAAGTGCATCATTGTGGACGTTCTGCCTCTTTTCCTATGCTTTCAATGCAATTCCAGTCTACCTCCTGAAATCGGTTTCCTGCAATTCTGCCCCGCTTTCAAGTCCTCTTGGCAGCCTTACTTCAGTCTATTTTTGGACGATAGCTGTCATTTATAACTCTGCAGGTTTGTGAATTACAGTGCCCCTGAGCTCCTTTCTTCAACTCGCTTTCTTTTGAGCTGGCCGCAACACCGCAGGATGGCTTCAGGCCCTAATCTGGTTCCAGCACGGCACGCTGAGCCTTTGGTTAATTCCTCTTCCTGGTGGGAAATGAGAGTTAAATTTGCCCGTCCAGACACCTCCAGCTAGCCTCTCATTGGTTCTCGCTATTCCTCTTCATCTTCCACAGAAATTGCAAACTGGGCCAAACAGGAGGTTAAAGGGACTGACTCTCCAAGTCGGGAGAGTGTTAGTAAAGCGTCTGGAATGTTGCACCCGAGTACCAGGGGAGGAAAACTGAGACATATTTGAACACGTCTCCCGTTCACATGGTTGATCATACTTGGGTTCCACATGCATGTTTTAGATGAAGGAAGAATACCTTAAACCTGGAGAGTTAAGACCCGTGTAATGGGTACCATGCAATATGACTTCAAAGGGTCTTCATTTGCTCACCGAACCTCTCCAATCCTATCACTGCTGCATTTATGCCCCTGTACACATGCTTGATTCTCTTTCGGAGACATAGCAATCCATAGGTTTTAAGATACTTACTAGTCAGGTACATTCTTAGGTGTTTAATATGCGGTGTTGAGTCCATTTCGTTGAGCAAGGAGTAGCTCTTATTTATTCCATATTTGGCTTAAGGAACTTTATCTGTGCTCATTTCAATCTCTGGTTTTAAGCAGCACCCCAACTCACCTTTACCCTTAAGCAAGCATAAGTTGGTTTTCTAAATTTGAGACCCTGTTCTGTTCTGTAATTCAGTTCCTGTGTAGCCAAGTTTAAATTCCGTGTATTACTGATATCTTGTGATGTTTCTTTTTCTGTGTGACTTATTTCAGTTAGAATCATCATACCTGAATCCACTCATTGTGCTGCTAAGGGCCTGATGACACAGATTTCATTGCTGAGTGATATTGCTATGTAAGTAAATACCACAACTTCTTTATCCATTTTTCACTTTCTGCGATGTTGAACTTCTACTGTAAACGAGGTTCTTGTAAACAGAGCCGTTCCAAACTTTGGGGTGGCTGTGTCTTTTTGATTTTAATTTCCCAAAGCTATAGGACCATAAGTGGAAGTGCCCTAGGCTCTGTTGCTTTGTTTTTTAGATGTTTCAGGAAACACCATACACTTCTCCCAAGTGTCTGTTGGCAATTTACATCCCGCCCATCAGCATAACAAGGCTCCCAGTTCTCAATGGCCTGTTGCCTTTCTGGATTTTACACTTTTTTCAGATGGCCCTTTTGACCGGGGGGAAGTGAGACTTCATTGTAGTGCAGATTTCCTTTGCAAGCTTGCTTGGTTGGCCAAAAAGGGCGTATGCGTTTTTTCCTGAATATATTCAGGAAAAAACGCATACGCCCTTTTTGGCCAAGTGCATCATTGTGGACGTTCTGCCTCTTTCCCTATGCTTTCAATGTAATTCCAGTCTACCTCCTGAAATCGGTTTCCTGCAATTCTGCCCCGCTTTCAAGTCCTCTTGGCAGCCTTACTTCAGTCTATTTTTGGACGATAGCTGTCATTTATAACTCTGCAGGTTTGTGAATTACAGTGCCCCTGAGCTCCTTTCTTCAACTCGCTTTCTTTTGAGCTGGCCGCAACACCGCAGGATGGCTTCAGGCCCTAATCTGGTTCCGGTACGGCACGCTGAGCCTTTGGTTATTTCCTCTTCCTGGTGGGAAATGAGAGTTAAATTTGCCCGTCCAGACACCTCCAGCTAGCCTCTCATTGGTTCTCGCTATTCCTGTTCATCTTCCACAGAAATTGCAAACTGGGCCAAACAGGAGGTTAAAGGGACTGACTCTCCAAGTCGGGAGAGTGTTAGTAAAGCGTCTGGAATGTTGCACCCGAGTACCAGGGGAGGAAAACTGAGACATATTTGAACACGTCTCCCGTTCACATGGTTGATCATACTTGGGTTCCACATGCATGTTTTAGCTGAAGGAAGAATACCTTAAACCTGGAGAGTTGAGACCCGTGTAATGGGTACCATGCAATATGACTTCAAAGGGTCTTCATTTGCTCACCGAACCTCTCCAATCCTATCACTGCTGGGTTTATGCCCCTGTACACATGCTTGATTCTCTTTCAGAGACATAGCAATCCATAGGTTTTAAGATACTTACTAGTCAGGTACATTCTTAGGCGTTTAATATGCGGTGTTGAGTCCATTTCGTTGAGCAAGGAGTAGCTCTTGTCTATTCCATATTTGGCTTAAGGAACTTTATCTGTGCTCATTTCAATCTCTGGTTTTATGCAGCACCCCAACTCACCTTTACCCTTAAGCAAGAATAAGTTGGTTTTCTAAATTTGAGACCCTGTTCTGTTCTGTAATTCAGTTCCTGTGTAGCCAAGTTTACATTCCGTGTATTTCTGATATCTTATGATGTTTCTTTTTCTGTGTGACTTATTTCAGTTAGAATCATCATACCTGAATCCACTCATTGTGATGCTAAGGGCCTGATGACATAGATTTCATTGCTGAGTGATATTGCTTTGTAAGTAAATACCACAACTTCTTTATCCATTTTTCACTTTCTGCGATGTTGAACTTGTACTGTAAACGAGGTTCTTGTAAACAGAGGCGTCCCAAACTTTGGGGTGGCTGTGTCTTTTTGATTTTAATTTCCCTAAGCTATAGGACCATAAGTGGCAGTGCCCTAGGCTCTGTTGCTTTGTTTTTTAGATGTTTCAGGAAACACCATACCCTTCTCCCCAGTGTCTGTTGGCAATTTACATCCCGCCCATCAGCATAACAAGGCTCCCAGTTCTCCATGGCCTGTCCTGCCTTTCTGGATTTTACACTTTTTTCAGATGGCCCTTTTGACCGGGGGGAAGTGAGACTTCATTGTAGTGCAGATTTCCTTTGCAAGCTTGCTTGGTTGGCCAAAAAGGGCGTATGCGTTTTTTCCTGAATATATTCAGGAAAAAACGCATACGCCCTTTTTGGCCAAGTGCATCATTGTGGACGGTCTGCCTCTTTTCCTATGCTTTCAATGTAATTCCAGTCTACCTCCTGAAATCGGTTTCCTGCAATTCTGCCCCGCTTTCAAGTCCTCTTGGCAGCCTTACTTCAGTCTATTTTTGGACGATAGCTGTCATTTATAACTCTGCAGGTTTGTGAATTACAGTGCCCCTGAGCTCCTTTCTTCAACTCGCTTTCTTTTGAGCTGGCCGCAACACCGCAGGATGGCTTCAGGCCCTAATCTGGTTCCGGTACGGCACGCTGAGCCTTTGGTTATTTCCTCTTCCTCGTGGGAAATGAGAGTTAAATTTGCCCGTCCAGACACCTCCAGCTAGCCTCTCATTGGTTCTCGCTATTCCTGTTCATCTTCCGCAGAAATTGCAAACTGTGCCAAACAGGAGGTTAAAGGCGCTGACTCTCCAAGTAGGGAGAGTGTTAGTAAAGCGTCTGGAATGTTGCTCCCGAGTACCAGGGGAGGAAAACTGAGACATATTTGAACACGTCTCCCGATCACATGGTTGATCATACTCTGGGTTCCACATGCATGTTTTAGCTGAAGGAAGAATACCTAAAACCTTGGTAGTTGAAACCCGTGGAATGGGTACCATGCAATATGACTTCAAAGGGTCTTCATTTGCTCACCGAACCTCTCCAATCCTATCACTGCTGCGTTTATGCCCCTGTACACATGCTTGATTCTCTTTCAGAGACATAGCAATCCATAGGTTTTAAGGTACTTACTAGTCAGGTACATTCTTAGGCGTTTAATATGCGGTGTTGAGTCCATTTCTTTGAGCAAGGAGTAGCTCTTGTCTATTCCATATTTGGCTTAAGGAAGTTTATCTGTGCTCATTTCAATCTCTGGTTTTATGCAGCACCCCAACTCACCTTTACCCTTAAGCAAGCATAAGTTGGTTTTCTAAATTTGAGACCCTGTTCTGTTCTGTAATTCAGTTCCTGTGTAGCCAAGTTTAAATTCCGTGTATTACTGATATCTTGTGAAGTTTCTTTTTCTGTGTGACTTATTTCAGTTAGAATCATCATACCTGAATCCACTCATTGTGCTGCTAAGGGCCTGATGACACAGATTTCATTGCTGAGTGATATTGCTTTGTAAGTAAATACCACAACTTCTTTATCCATTTTTCACTTTCCGCGATGTTGAACTTGTACTGTAAACGAGGTTCTTGTAAACAGAGGCGTCCCAAACTTTGGGGTGGCTGTGTCTTTTTGATTTTAATTTCCCTAAGCTATAGGACCATAAGTGGCAGTGCCCTAGGCTCTGTTGCTTTGTTTTTTAGATGTTTCAGGAAACACCATACACTTCTCCCGAGTGTCTGTTGGCAATTTACATCCCGCCCATCAGCATAACAAGGCTCCCAGTTCTCCATGGCCTGTCCTGCCTTTCTGGATTTTACACTTTTTTCAGATGGCCCTTTTGACCGGGGAGAAGTGAGACTTCATTGTAGTGCAGATTTCCTTTGCAAACTTGCTTGGTTGGCCAAAAAGGGCGTATGCGTTTTTTCCTGAATATATTCAGGAAAAAACGCATACGCCCTTTTTGGCCAAGTGCATCATTGTGGACGTTCTGCCTCTTTTCCTATGCTTTCAATGCAATTCCAGTCTACCTCCTGAAATCGGTTTCCTGCAATTCTGCCCCGCTTTCAAGTCCTCTTGGCAGCCTTACTTCAGTCTATTTTTGGACGATAGCTGTCATTTATAACTCTGCAGGTTTGTGAATTACAGTGCCCCTGAGCTCCTTTCTTCAACTCGCTTTCTTGTGAGCTGGCCGCAACACCGCAGGATGGCTTCAGGCCCTAATCTGTTTCCGGCATGGCATGCTGAGCCTTTGGTTAATTCCTCTTCCTGGTGGGAAATGAGAGTTAAATTTGCCCGTCCAGACACCTCCAGCTAGCCTCTCATTGGTTCTCGCTATTCCTGTTCATCTTCTGCAGAAATTGCAAACTGGGCCAAACAGGAGGTTAAAGGGACTGACTCTCCAAGTGGGGAGAGTGTTAGTAAAGCGTCTGGAATGTTGCACCCGAGTCCCAGGGGAGGAAAACTGAGACATATTTGAACACGTCTCCCGTTCACATGGTTGATCATACTCTGGGTTCCACATGCATGTTTTAGCTGAAGGAAGAATACCTTAAAACTGGAGAGTTGAGACCCGTGTAATGGGTACCATGCAATATGACTTCAAAGGGTCTTCATTTGCTCACCGAACCTCTCCAATCCTATCACTGCTGCGTTTATGCCCCTGTACACACGCTTGATTCTCTTTTGGAGACATAGCAATCCATAGGTTTTACGATACTTACTAGTCAGGTACATACTTAGGCGTTTAATATGGGGTTTTGAGTCCATTTCGTTGAGCAAGGAGTAGCTCTTGTCTATTCCATATTTGGCTTAAGGAACTTTATCTGTGCTCATTTCAATCTCTGGTTTTATGCAGCACCCCAACTCACCTTTCCCCTTAAGCAAGCTTAAGTTGGTTTTCTAAATTTGAGACCCTGTTCTGTTTTGGAATGCAGTTCCTGTGTAGCCAAGTTTACATTCCGTGTATTAGTGATATCTTATGATGTTTCTTTTTCTGTGTGACTTATTTCAGTTAGAATCATCATACCTGAATCCACTCATTGTGCTGCTAAGGGCCTTATGACACAGATTTCATTGCTGAGTGATACTGCATTGTACGTAAGTACCACAAGTTCTTTATCCATTTTTCACTTTCTGTGATATTCAACTTGTACGGTAAATGAGGTTCTTGTAAACAGAGGCGTCCCAAACTTTGGGGTGGCTGTGTCTTTTTTATTTTAATTTCCCTAAGCTATAGGACCACAAGTGGAAGTGCCCTAGGCTCTGTTGCTTTGTTTTTTAGATGTTTCAGGAAACACCATACACTTCTCCCAAGTGTCTGTTGGCAACTTACATCCCGCCCATCAGCATACAAGGCTCCCAGTTCTCCATGGCCTGTCCTGCCTTTCTGGATTTTACACTTTTTTCAGATGTCCCTTTTGACTGGGGGGAAGTGAGACTTCATTGTAGTGCAGATTTCCTTTGCAAGCTTGCTTGGTTGGCCAAAAAGGGCGTATGCGTGTTTTCCTGAATATATTCAGGAAAACACGCATACGCCCTTTTTGGCCAAGTGCATCATTGTGGACGTTCTGCCTCTTTTCCTATGCTTTCAATGCAATTCCAGTCTACCTCCTGAAATCGGTTTCCTGCAATTCTGACCCGCTTTCAAGTCCTCTTGGCAGCCTTACTTCAGTCTATTTTTGGACGATAGCTGTCATTTATAACTCTGCAGGTTTGTGAATTACAGTGACCCTGAGCTCCTTTCTTCAACTCGCTTTCTTGTGACCTGCCGCAACACCGCAGGATGGCTTCAGGCCCTAATCTGGTTCCGGCACGGCACGCTGAGCCTTTGGTTATTTCCTCTTCCTGGTGGGAAATGAGAGTTAAATTTGCCGGTCCAGACACCTCCAGCTAGTCTCTCATTGGTTCTCCCTATTCCTGTACATCTTCCGCAGAAATTGCAAACTGGGCCAAACAGGAGGTTAAAGGCACTGACTCTCCAAGTGGGGAGAGTGTTAGTAAAGCGTCTGGAATGTTGCACCCGAGTACCAGGGGAGGAAAACTGAGACATATTTGAACACGTCTCCTGTTCACACGGTTGATCATACTCTGGGTTCCACATGCATGTTTTAGCTGAAGGAAGAATACCTTAAACCTGCAGAGTTGAGACCCGTGGAATGGGTACCATGCAATATGACTTCAAAGGGTCTTCATTTGCTCACCGAACCCCTCCAATCCTATCACTGCTGCGTTTATGCCCCTGTACACATGCTTGATTCTCTTTTGGAGACATAGCAATCCATAGGTTTTAAGATACTTACTAGTCAGGTACATTCTTAGGCGTTTAATATGCGGTGTTGAGTCCATTTCGTTGAGCAAGGAGTAGCTCTTGTCTATTCCATATTTGGCTTAAGGAACTTTATCTGTGCTCATTTCAATCTCTGGTTTTATGCAGCACCCCAACTCACCTTTCCCCTTAAGCAAGCATAAGTTGGTTTTCTAAATTTGAGAACCTGTGCTGTTTTGGAATTCAGTTCCTGTGTAGCCAAGTTTACATTCCGTGTATTAGTGATATCTTATGATGTTTCTTTTTCTGTGTGACTTATTTCAGTTAGAATCATCGTACCTGAATCCACTCATTATGCTGCTACGGGCCTGATGACATAGATTTCATTGCTGAGTGATACTGCATTGTACGTAAGTACCACAAGTTCTTTATCCATTTTTCACTTTCTGTGATATTGAACTTGTACGGTAAACGAGGTTCTTGTAAACAGAGGCGTCCCAAACTTTGGGGTGGCTGTGTCATTTTGATTTTAATTTCCCTAAGCTATAGGACCATAAGTGGAAGTGCCCTAGGCTCTGTTGCTTTGTTTTTTAGATATTTCAGGAAACACCATACACTTCTCCGGAGTGTCTGTTGGCAATTTACATCCCGCCCATCAGCATAACAAGGCTCCCAGTTCTCCATGGCCTGTCCTGCCTTTCTGGATTTTACACTTTTTTCAGATGGCCCTTTTGACCGGGGGGAAGTGAGACTTCATTGTAGTGCAGATTTCCTTTACAAGTTTGCTTGGTTGGCCAAAAAGTGCGTATGCATTTTTTCCTGAATATATTCAGGAAAAAACGCATACGCCCTTTTTGGCCAAGTGCATCATTGTGGACGTTCTGCCTCTTTTCCTATGCTTTCAATGCAATTCCAGTCTACCTCCTGAAATCGGTTTCCTGCAATTCTGCCCCGCTTTCAAGTCCTCTTGGCAGCCTTACTTCAGTCTATTTTTGGACGATAGCTGTCATTTATAACTCTGCAGGTTTGTGAATTACAGTGCCCCTGAGCTCCTTTCTTCAACTCGCTTTCTTGTGACCTGGCCGCAACACCGCATGATGGCTTCAGGCCCTCATCTGGTTCCGGCACGGCACGCTGAGCCTTTGGTTAATTCCTCTTCCTGGTGGGAAATGAGAGTTAAATTTGCCCGTCCAGACACCTCCAGCTAGTCTCTCATTGGTTCTCGCTATTCCTGTTCATCTTCCGCAGAAATTGCAAACTGGGCCAAACAGGAGGTTAAAGGGACTGACTCTCCAAGTCGGGAGAGTGTTAGTAAAGCGTCTGGAATGTTGCACCCGAGTACCAGGGGAGAAAAACTGAGACATATTTGAACACGTCTCCCGTTCACACGGTTGATCATACTCTAGGTTCCACATGCATGTTTTATTTGAAGGAAGAATACCTTAAACCTGGGTAGTTGAAACCCGTGTAATGGGTACCATGCAATATGACTTCAAAGGGTCTTCATTTGCTCACCGAACCTCTCCAATCCTATCACTGCTGTGTTTATGCCCCTGTACACATGCTTGATTCTCTTTCGGAGACATAGCAATCCATAGGTTTTAAGATACTTACTTGTCAGGTACATTTTTAGGCGTTTAATATGCGGTGTTGAGTCCATTTCGTTGAGCAAGGAGTAGCTCTTTTCTATTCCATATTTGGCTTAAGGAACTTTATCTGTGCCCATTTCAATCTCTGGTTTTATGCAGCACCCCAACTCACCTTTACCCTTAAGCAAGCATAAGTTGATTTTCTAAATTTGAGACCCTGTTCTGTTCTGTAATTCAGTTCCTGTGTAGCCAAGTTTCCATTCCGTGTATTACTGATATCTTATGATGTTTCTTTTCCTGTGTGACTTATTTCAGTTAGAATCATCATACCTGAATCCACTCATTGTGCTGCTAAGGGCCTGATGACATAGATTTCATTGCTGAGTGATATTGCTTTGTAAGTGAATACCACAACTTCTTTATCCATTTTTCACTTTCTGCGATGTTGAACTTGTACTGTAAACGAGGTTCTTGTAAACAGAGCCGTTCCAAACTTTGGGGTGGCTGTGTCTTTTTGATTTTAATTTCCCTAAGCTATAGGACCATAAGTGGAAGTGCCCTAGGCTCTGTTGCTTTGTTTTTTAGATGTTTCAGGAAACACCATACACTTCTCCCAAGTGTCTGTTGGCAATTTACATCTCGCCCATCAGCATAACAAGGCTCCCAGTTCTCAATGGCCTGTTGCCTTTCTGGATTTTACACTTTTTTCAGATGGCCCTTTTGACCGGGGGGAAGTGAGACTTCATTGTAGTGCAGATTTCCTTTGCAAGCTTGCTTGTTGGCCAAAAAGGGCGTATGCGTTTTTTCCTGAATATATTCAGGAAAAAACGCATACGCCCTTTTTGGCCAAGTGCATCATTGTGGACGTTCTGCCTCTTTTCCTATGCTTTCAATGCAATTCCTGTCTACATCTTGAAATCGGTTTCCTGCAATTCTGCCCCGCTTTCAAGTCCTCTTGGCAGCCTTACTTCAGTCTATTTTTGGACGATAGCTGTCATTTATAACTCTGCAGGTTTGTGAATTACAGTGCCCCTGAGCTCCTTTCTTCAACTCGCTTTCTTGTGACCTGGCCGCAACACCGCAGGATGGCTTCAGGCCCTAATCTGGTTCTGGCACGGCACGCTGAGCCTTTGGTTATTTCCTCTTCCTGGTGGGAAATGAGAGTTAAATTTGCCCGTCCAGACACCTCCAGCTAGTCTCTCATTGGTTCTCGCTATTCCTGTTCATCTTCTGCAGATATTGCAAACTGGGCCAAACAGGAGGTTAAAGGCGCTGACTCTCCAAGTGGGGAGAGTGTTAGTAAAGCGTCTGGAATGTTGCACCCGAGTACCAGGGTACGAAAACTGAGACATATTTGAACACGTCTCCCGATCACATGGTTGATCATACTCTGGGTTCCACTTGCATGTTTTAGCTGAAGGAAGAATACCTAAAACCTGGGTAGTTGAAACCCGTGGAATGGGTACCATGCAATATGACTTCAAAGGGTCTTCATTTGCTCACCGAACCTCTCCAATCCTATCACTGCTGCGTTTATGCCCCTGTACACATGCTTGATTCTCTTTCGGAGACATAGCAATCCATAGGTTTTAAGATACTTACTAGTCAGGTACATTCTTAGGCGTTTAATATGCGGTGTTGAGTCCATTTCGTTGAGCAAGGAGTAGCTCTTGTCTATTCCATATTTGGCTTAAGGAACTTTATCTGTGCTCATTTCAATCTCTGGTTTTATGCAGCACCCCAACTCACCTTTACCCTTAAGCAAGCATAAGTTGGTTTTCTAAATTTGAGACCCTGTTCTGTTCTGTAATTCAGTTCCTGTGTAGCCAAGTTTCCATTCCGTGTATTACTGATATCTTATGATGTTTCTTTTTCTGTGTGACTTATTTCAGTTAGACTCATCATACCTGAATCCACTCATTGTGCTGCTAAGGGCCTGATGACACAGATTTCATTGCTGAGTGATATTGCTTTGTAAGTAAATACCACAACTTCTTTATCCATTTTTCACTTTCTGCAATGTTGAACTTGTACTGTAAACGAGGTTCTTGTAAACAGAGCCGTTCCAAACATTGGGGTGGCTGTGTCTTTTTGATTTTAATTTCCCTAAGCTATAGGACCATAAGTGGAAGTGCCCTAGGTTCTGTTGCTTTGTTTTTTAGATGTTTCAGGAAACACCATACACTTCTCCCGAGTGGTTGTTGGCAATTTACATCCCGCCCATCAGCATAACAAGGCTCCCAGTTCTCCATGGCCTGTCCTGCCTTTCTGGATTTTACACTTTTTTCAGATGGCCCTTTTGACCGGGGGGAAGTGAGACTTCATTGTAGTGCAGATTTCCTTTGCAAGCTTGCTTGGTTGGCCAAAAAGGGCGTATGCGTTTTTTCCTGAATATATTCAGGAAAAAACGCATACGCCCTTTTTGGCCAAGTGCATCATTGTGGACGTTCTGCCTCTTTTCCTATGCTTTCAATGCAATTCCAGTCTACCTCCTGAAATCGGTTTCCTGCAATTCTGCCCCGCTTTCAAGTCCTCTTGGCAGCCTTACTTCAGTCTATTTTTGGACGATAGCTGTCATTTATAACTCTGCAGGTTTGTGAATTACAGTGCCCCTGAGCTCCTTTCTTCAACTCGCTTTCTTGTGACCTGGCCGCAACACCGCAGGATGGCTTCAGGCCCTAATCTGGTTCCGGCCCGGCATGCTGAGCCTTTGGTTCATTCCTCTTCCTGGTGGGAAATGAGAGTTAAATTTGCCCGTCCAGACACCTCCAGGTAGCCTCTCATTGGTTCTCGCTATTGCTGTTCATCTTCCGCAGAAATTGCAAACTGGGCCAAACAGGAGGTTAAAGGGACTGACTCTCCAAGTCGGGAGAGTGTTAGTAAAGCCTCTGGAATGTTGCACTCGAGTACCAGGGTACGAAAACTGAGACATATTTGAACACGTCTCCCGATCACATGGTTGATCATACTCTAGGTTCCACATGCATGTTTTATTTGAAGGAAGAATACCTTAAACCTGGGTAGTTGAAACCCGTGGAATGGGTACCATGCAATATGACTTCAAAGGGTCTTCATTTGCTCACCGAACCTCTCCAATCCTATCACTGCTGTGTTTATGCCCCTGTACACATGCTTGATTCTCTTTCGGAGACATAGCAATCCATAGGTTTTAAGATACTTACTTGTCAGGTACATTCTTAGGCGTTTAATATGCGGTGTTGAGTCCATTTCGTTGAGCAAGGAGTAGCTCTTTTCTATTCCATATTTGGCTTAAGGAACTTTATCTGTGCCCATTTCAATCTCTGGTTTTATGCAGCACCCCAACTCACCTTTACCCTTAAGCAAGCATAAGTTGATTTTCTAAATTTGAGACCCTGTTCTGTTCTGTAATTCAGTTCCTGTGTAGCCAAGTTTCCATTCCGTGTATTACTGATATCTTATGATGTTTCTTTTCCTGTGTGACTTATTTCAGTTAGAATCATCATACCTGAATCCACTCATTGTGCTGCTAAGGGCCTGATGACATAGATTTCATTGCTGAGTGATATTGCTTTGTAAGTGAATACCACAACTTCTTTATCCATTTTTCACTTTCTGTGATGTTGAACTTGTACTGTAAACGAGGTTCTTGTAAACAGAGCCGTTCCAAACTTTGGGGTGGCTGTGTCTTTTTGATTTTAATTTCCCTAAGCTATAGGACCATAAGTGGAAGTGCCCTAGGCTCTGTTGCTTTGTTTTTTAGATGTTTCAGGAAACACCATACACTTCTCCCAAGTGTCTGTTGGCAATTTACATCTCGCCCATCAGCATAACAAGGCTCCCAGTTCTCAATGGCCTGTTGCCTTTCTGGATTTTACACTTTTTTCAGATGGCCCTTTTGACCGGGGGGAAGTGAGACTTCATTGTAGTGCAGATTTCCTTTGCAAGCTTGCTTGGTTGGCCAAAAAGGGCGTACGCGTTTTTTCCTGAATATATTCAGGAAAAAACGCGTACGCCCTTTTTGGCCAAGTGCATCATTGTGGACGTTCTGCCTCTTTTCCTATGCTTTCAATGCAATTCCTGTCTACCTCTTGAAATCGGTTTCCTGCAATTCTGCCCCGCTTTCAAGTCCTCTTGGCAGCCTTACTTCAGTCTATTTTTGGACGATAGCTGTCATTTATAACTCTGCAGGTTTGTGAATTACAGTGCCCCTGAGCTCCTTTCTTCAACTCGCTTTCTTGTGACCTGGCCGCAACACCGCAGGATGGCTTCAGGCCCTAATCTGGTTCTGGCACGGCACGCTGAGCCTTTGGTTATTTCCTCTTCCTGGTGGGAAATGAGAGTTAAATTTGCCCGTCCAGACACCTCCAGCTAGTCTCTCATTGGTTCTCGCTATTCCTGTTCATCTTCTGCAGATATTGCAAACTGGGCCAAACAGGAGGTTAAAGGCGCTGACTCTCCAAGTGGGGAGAGTGTTAGTAAAGCGTCTGGAATGTTGCACCCGAGTACCAGGGGAGGAAAACTGAGACATATTTGAACACGTCTCCCGTTCACATGGTTGATCATACTTGGGAACCACATGCATGTTTTAGCTGAAGGAAGAATACCTTAAACCTGGAGAGTTAAGACCCGTGTAATGGGTACCATGCAATATGACTTCAAAGGGTCTTCATTTGCTCACCGAACCTCTCCAATCCTATCACTGCTGCGTTTACGCCCCTGTACACATGCTTGATTCTCTTTTGGAGACGTAGCAATCCATAGGTTTTAAGATACTTACTAGTCAGGTACATTCTTAGGCGTTTAATATGCGGTGTTGAGTCCATTTCGTTGAGCAAGGAGTAGCTCTTGTCTATTCCATATTTGGCTTAAGGAACTTTATCTGTGCTCATTTCAATCTCTGGTTTTATGCAGCACCCCAACTCACCTTTACCCTTAAGCAAGCATAAGTTGGTTTTCTACATTTGAGAACCTGTTCTGTTTTGGAATTCAGTTCCTGTGTAGCCAAGTTTACATTCCGTGTATTAGTGATATCTTATGATGTTTCTTATTCTGTGTGACTTATTTCAGTTAGAATCATCATACCTGAATCCACTCATTGTGATGCTAAGGGCCTGATGACACAGATTTCATTGCTGAGTGATATTGCTTTGTAAGTAAATACAACAACTTCTTTATCCATTTTTCACTTTCTGCGATGTTGAACTTGTACTGTAAACGAGGTTCTTGTAAACAGAGCTGTTCCAAACTTTGGGGTGGCTGTGTCTTTTTGATTTTAATTTCCCTAAGCTATAGGACCATAAGTGGAAGTGCCCTAGGCTCTGTTGCTTTGTTTTTTAGATGTTTCAGGAAACACCATACACTTCTCCCTAGTGTCTGTTGGCAATTTACATCCCGCCCATCAGCATAACAAGGCTCCCAGTTCTCCATGGCCTGTCCTGCCTTTCTGGATTTTACACTTTTTTCAGATGGCCCTTTTAGCTGGGGGGAAGTGAGACTTCATTGTAGTGCAGATTTCCTTTGCAAGCTTGCTTGGTTGGCCAAAAAGGGCGTATGCGTTTTTTCCTGAATATATTCAGGAAAAAACGCATACGCCCTTTTTGGCCAAGTGCATCATTGTGGACGTTCTGCCTCTTTTCCTATGCTTTCAATGCAATTCCAGTCTACCTCCTGAAATCGGTTTCCTGCAATTCTGCCCTGCTTTCAAGTCCTCTTGGCAGCCTTACTTCAGTCTATTTTTGGACGATAGCTGTCATTTATAACTCTGCAGGTTTGTGAATTACAGTGACCCTGAGCTCCTTTCTTCAACTCGCTTTCTTGTGACCTGGCCGCAACACCGCAGGATGGCTTCAGGCCCTAATCTGGTTCCGGCCCGGCATGCTGAGCCTTTGGTTAATTCCTCTTCCTGGTGGGAAATGAGAGTTAAATTTGCCCGTCCAGACACCTCCAGCTAGTCTCTCATTGGTTCTCGCTATTCCTGTTCATCTTCCGCAGAAATTGCAAACTGGGCCAAACAGGAGGTTAAAGGGACTGACTCTCCAAGTGGGGAGAGTGTTAGTAAAGCGTCTGGAATGTTGTACCCGAGTACCAGGGGAGGAAAACTGAGACATATTTGAACACGTCTCCCGATCACATGGTTGATCATATTCTAGGTTCCACATGCATGTTTTAGCTGAAGGAAGAATACCTTAAACCTGGGTAGTTGAAACCCGTGGAATGGGTACCATGCAATATGACTTCAAAGGGTCTTCATTTGCTCACCGAACCTCTCCAATCCTATCACTGCTGGGTTTATGCCCCTGTACACATGCCTGATTCTCTTTCGGAGACATAGCAATCCATAGGTTTTAAGACACTTACAAGTCAGGTTCATTCTTAGGCGTTTAATATGCGGTGTTGAGTCCATTTCGTTGAGCAAGGAGTAGCTCTTGTCTATTCCATATTTGGCTTAAGGAACTTTATCTGTGCTCATTTCAATCTGTGGTTTTATGCAGCACCCCAACTCACCTTTACCCTTAAGCAAGAAAAAGTTGGTTTTCTAAATTTGAGACCCTGTTCTGTTCTGTAATTCAGTTCCTGTGTAGCCAAGTTTCCATTCCGTGTATTACTGATATCTTATGATGTTTCTTTTTCTGTGTGACTTATTTCAGTTAGAATCATCATACCTGAATCCACTCATTGTGCTGCTAAGGGCCTGATGACACAGATTTCATTGCTGAGTGATATTGCTTTGTAAGTGAATACCACAAATTCTTTATCCATTTTTCACTTTCTGCGATGTTGAACTTGTACTGTAAACGAGGTTCTTGTAAACAGAGCCGTTCCAAACTTTGGGGTGGCTGTGTCTTTTTGATTTTAATTTCCCTAAGCTATAGGACCATAAGAGGAAGTGCCCTAGGCTCTGTTGCTTTGTTTTTTAGATGTTTCAGGAAACACCATACACTTCTCCCGAGTGGTTGTTGGCAATTTACATCCCGCCCATCAGCATAACAAGGCTCCCAGTTCTCCATGGCCTGTCCTGCCTTTCTGGATTTTACACTTTTTTCAGATGGCCCTTTTGACCGGGGGGAAGTGAGACTTCATTGTAGTGCAGATTTCCTTTGCAAGCTTGCTTGGTTGGCCAAAAAGGGCGTATGCGTTTTTTCCTGAATATATTCAGGAAAAAACGCATACGCCCTTTTTGGCCAAGTGCATCATTGTGGACGTTCTGCCTCTTTTCCTATGCTTTCAATGCAATTCCAGTCTACCTCCTGAAATCGGTTTCCTGCAATTCTGCCCCGCTTTCAAGTCCTCTTGGCAGCCTTACTTCGTCTATTTTTGGACGATAGCTGTCATTTATAACTCTGCAGGTTTGTGAATTACAGTGCCCCTGAGCTCCTTTCTTCAACTTGCTTTCTTGTGACCTGGCCGCAACACCGCAGGATGGCTTCAGGCCCTAATCTGGTTCCGGCACGGCACGCTGAGTCTTTGGTTATTTCCTCTTCCTGGTGGGAAATGAGAGTTAAATTTGCCCGTCCAGACACCTCCAGCTAGTCTCTCATTGGTTCTCGCTATTCCTGTTCATCTTCCGCAGAAATTGCAAACTGGGCCAAACAGGAGGTTAAAGGCGCTGACTCTCCAAGTGGGGAGAGTGTTAGTAAAGCGTCTGGAATGTTGCACCCGAGTACCAGGGGAGGAAAACTGAGACATATTTGAACACGTCTCCCGTTCACATGGTTGATCATTCTTGGGTTCCACATGCATGTTTTAGCTGAAGGAAGAATACCTTAAACCTGGAGAGTTAAGACCCGTGTAATGGGTACCATGCAATATGACTTCAAAGGGTCTTCATTTGCTCACCGAACCTCTCCAATCCTATCACTGCTGCGTTTATGCCCCTGTACACATGCTTGATTCTCTTTCGGAGACACAGCAATCCATAGGTTTTAAGATACTTACTAATCAGGTACATTCTTAGGTGTTTAATATGCGGTGTTGAGTCCATTTCGTTGAGCAAGGAGTAGCTCTTGTCTATTCCATATTTGACTTAAGGAACTTCATCTGTGCTCATTTCAATCTCTGGTTTTATGCAGCACCCCAACTCACCTTTACCCTTAAGCAAGCATAAGTTGGTTTCCTAAATTTGAGACCCTGTTCTGTTCTGTAATTCAGTTCCTGTGTAGCCAAGTTTACATTCCGTGTATTACTGATATCTTATGATGTTTCTTTTTCTGTGTGACTTACTTCAGTTAGAATCATCATACCTGAATCCACTCATTGTGCTGCTAAGGGCCTGATGACACAGATTTCATTGCTGAGTGATATTGCTTTGTAAGTAAATACCACAACTTCTTTATCCATTTTTCACTTTCTGCGATGTTGAACTTGTACTGTAAACGAGGTTCTTGTAAACAGAGCCGTTCCAAACTTTGGGGTGGCTGTGTCTTTTTGATTTTAATTTCCCTAAGCTATAGGACCATAAGTGGAAGTGCCCTAGGTTCTGTTGCTTTGTTTTTTAGATGTTTTAGGAAACACCATACACTTCTCCCGAGTGGTTGTTGGCAATTCACATCCCGCCCATCAGCATAACAAGGCTCCCAGTTCTCCATGGCCTGTCCTGCCTTTCTGGATTTTACACTTTTTTCAGATGGCCCTTTTGACCGGGGGGAAGTGAGACTTCATTGTAGTGCAGATTTCCTTTGCAAGCTTGCTTGGTTGGCCAAAAAGGGCGTATGCGTTTTTTCCTGAATATATTCAGGAAAAAACGCATACGCCCTTTTTGGCCAAGTGCATCATTGTGGACGTTCTGCCTCTTTTCCTATGCTTTCAATGCAATTCCAGTCTACCTCCTGAAATCGGTTTCCTGCAATTCTGCCCTGCTTTCAAGTCCTCTTGGCAGCCTTACTTCAGTCTATTTTTGGACGATAGCTGTCATTTATAACTCTGCAGGTTTGTGAATTACAGTGACCCTGAGCTCCTTTCTTCAACTCGCTTTCTTGTGACCTGGCCGCAACACCGCAGGATGGCTTCAGGCCCTAATCTGGTTCCGGCCCGGCATGCTGAGCCTTTGGTTAATTCCTCTTCCTGGTGGGAAATGAGAGTTAAATTTGCCCGTCCAGACACCTCCAGCTAGTCTCTCATTGGTTCTCGCTATTCCTGTTCATCTTCCGCAGAAATTGCAAACTGGGCCAAACAGGAGGTTAAAGGGACTGACTCTCCAAGTGGGGAGAGTGTTAGTAAAGCGTCTGGAATGTTGTACCCGAGTACCAGGGGAGGAAAACTGAGACATATTTGAACACGTCTCCCGATCACATGGTTGATCATATTCTAGGTTCCACATGCATGTTTTAGCTGAAGGAAGAATACCTTAAACCTGGGTAGTTGAAACCCGTGGAATGGGTACCATGCAATATGACTTCAAAGGGTCTTCATTTGCTCACCGAACCTCTCCAATCCTATCACTGCTGCGTTTATGCCCCTGTACACATGCCTGATTCTCTTTCGGAGACATAGCAATCCATAGGTTTTAAGACACTTACAAGTCAGGTTCATTCTTAGGCGTTTAATATGCGGTGTTGAGTCCATTTCGTTGAGCAAGGAGTAGCTCTTGTCTATTCCATATTTGGCTTAAGGAACTTTATCTGTGCTCATTTCAATCTGTGGTTTTATGCAGCACCCCAACTCACCTTTACCCTTAAGCAAGAATAAGTTGGTTTTCTAAATTTGAGACCCTGTTCTGTTCTGTAATTCAGTTCCTGTGTAGCCAAGTTTCCATTCCGTGTATTACTGATATCTTATGATGTTTCTTTTTCTGTGTGACTTATTTCAGTTAGAATCATCATACCTGAATCCACTCATTGTGCTGCTAAGGGCCTGATGACACAGATTTCATTGCTGAGTGATATTGCTTTGTAAGTAAATACCACAACTTCTTTATCCATTTTTCATTTTCTGCGATGTTGAACATGTACTGTAAACGAGGTTCTTGTAAACAGAGCTGTTCCAAACTTTGGGGTGGCTGTGTCTTTTTGATTTTAATTTCCCTAAGCTATAGGACCATAAGTGGAAGTGCCCTAGGTTCTGTTGCTTTCTTTTTTAGATGTTTCAGGAAACACCATACACTTCTCCAGAGTGGTTTTTGGCAATTTACATCCCGCCCATCAGCATAACAAGGCTCCCAGTTCTCCATGGCCTGTCCTGCCTTTCTGGATTTTACACTTTTTTCAGATGGCCCTTTTGACCGGGGGGAAGTGAGACTTCATTGTAGTGCAGATTTCCTTTGCAAGCTTGCTTGGTTGGCCAAAAAGGGCGTATGCGTTTTTTCCTGAATATATTCAGGATAAAACGCATACGCCCTTTTTGGCCAAGTGCATCATTGTGGACGTTCTGCCTCTTTTCCTATGCTTTCAATGCAATTCCAGTCTACCTCCTGAAATCGGTTTCCTGCAATTCTGCCCCGCTTTCAAGTCCTCTTGGCAGCCTTACTTCAGTCTATTTTTGGACGATAGCTGTCATTTATAACTCTGCAGTTTTGTGAATTACAGTGCCCCTGAGCTCCTTTCTTCAACTTGCTTTCTTGTGACCTGGCCGCAACACCGCAGGATGGCTTCAGGCCCTAATCTGGTTCCGGCACGGCACGCTGAGTCTTTGGTTATTTCCTCTTCCTGGTGGGAAATGAGAGTTAAATTTGCCCGTCCAGACACCTCCAGCTAGTCTCTCATTGGTTCTCGCTATTCCTGTTCATCTTCCGCAGAAATTGCAAACTGGGCCAAACAGGAGGTTAAAGGCGCTGACTCTCCAAGTGGGGAGAGTGTTAGTAAAGCGTCTGGAATGTTGCACCCGAGTACCAGGGGAGGAAAACTGAGACATATTTGAACACGTCTCCCGTTCACATGGTTGATCATTCTTGGGTTCCACATGCATGTTTTAGCTGAAGGAAGAATACCTTAAACCTGGAGAGTTAAGACCCGTGTAATGGGTACCATGCAATATGACTTCAAAGGGTCTTCATTTGCTCACCGAACCTCTCCAATCCTATCACTGCTGCGTTTATGCCCCTGTACACATGCTTGATTCTCTTTCGGAGACACAGCAATCCATAGGTTTTAAGATACTTACTAATCAGGTACATTCTTAGGTGTTTAATATGCGGTGTTGAGTCCATTTCGTTGAGCAAGGAGTAGCTCTTGTCTATTCCATATTTGACTTAAGGAACTTCATCTGTGCTCATTTCAATCTCTGGTTTTATGCAGCACCCCAACTCACCTTTACCCTTAAGCAAGCATAAGTTGGTTTCCTAAATTTGAGACCCTGTTCTGTTCTGTAATTCAGTTCCTGTGTAGCCAAGTTTACATTCCGTGTATTACTGATATCTTATGATGTTTCTTTTTCTGTGTGACTTACTTCAGTTAGAATCATCATACCTGAATCCACTCATTGTGCTGCTAAGGGCCTGATGACACAGATTTCATTGCTGAGTGATATTGCTTTGTAAGTAAATACCACAACTTCTTTATCCATTTTTCACTTTCTGCGATGTTGAACTTGTACTGTAAACGAGGTTCTTGTAAACAGAGCCGTTCCAAACTTTGGGGTGGCTGTGTCTTTTTGATTTTAATTTCCCTAAGCTATAGGACCATAAGTGGAAGTGCCCTAGGTTCTGTTGCTTTGTTTTTTAGATGTTTTAGGAAACACCATACACTTCTCCCGAGTGGTTGTTGGCAATTCACATCCCGCCCATCAGCATAACAAGGCTCCCAGTTCTCCATGGCCTGTCCTGCCTTTCTGGATTTTACACTTTTTTCAGATGGCCCTTTTGACCGGGGGGAAGTGAGACTTCATTGTAGTGCAGATTTCCTTTGCAAGCTTGCTTGGTTGGCCAAAAAGGGCGTATGCGTTTTTTCCTGAATATATTCAGGAAAAAACGCATACGCCCTTTTTGGCCAAGTGCATCATTGTGGACGTTCTGCCTCTTTTCCTATGCTTTCAATGCAATTCCAGTCTACCTCCTGAAATCGGTTTCCTGCAATTCTGCCCTGCTTTCAAGTCCTCTTGGCAGCCTTACTTCAGTCTATTTTTGGACGATAGCTGTCATTTATAACTCTGCAGGTTTGTGAATTACAGTGACCCTGAGCTCCTTTCTTCAACTCGCTTTCTTGTGACCTGGCCGCAACACCGCAGGATGGCTTCAGGCCCTAATCTGGTTCCGGCCCGGCATGCTGAGCCTTTGGTTAATTCCTCTTCCTGGTGGGAAATGAGAGTTAAATTTGCCCGTCCAGACACCTCCAGCTAGTCTCTCATTGGTTCTCGCTATTCCTGTTCATCTTCCGCAGAAATTGCAAACTGGGCCAAACAGGAGGTTAAAGGGACTGACTCTCCAAGTGGGGAGAGTGTTAGTAAAGCGTCTGGAATGTTGTACCCGAGTACCAGGGGAGGAAAACTGAGACATATTTGAACACGTCTCCCGATCACATGGTTGATCATATTCTAGGTTCCACATGCATGTTTTAGCTGAAGGAAGAATACCTTAAACCTGGGTAGTTGAAACCCGTGGAATGGGTACCATGCAATATGACTTCAAAGGGTCTTCATTTGCTCACCGAACCTCTCCAATCCTATCACTGCTGCGTTTATGCCCCTGTACACATGCCTGATTCTCTTTCGGAGACATAGCAATCCATAGGTTTTAAGACACTTACAAGTCAGGTTCATTCTTAGGCGTTTAATATGCGGTGTTGAGTCCATTTCGTTGAGCAAGGAGTAGCTCTTGTCTATTCCATATTTGGCTTAAGGAACTTTATCTGTGCTCATTTCAATCTGTGGTTTTATGCAGCACCCCAACTCACCTTTACCCTTAAGCAAGAATAAGTTGGTTTTCTAAATTTGAGACCCTGTTCTGTTCTGTAATTCAGTTCCTGTGTAGCCAAGTTTCCATTCCGTGTATTACTGATATCTTATGATGTTTCTTTTTCTGTGTGACTTATTTCAGTTAGAATCATCATACCTGAATCCACTCATTGTGCTGCTAAGGGCCTGATGACACAGATTTCATTGCTGAGTGATATTGCTTTGTAAGTAAATACCACAACTTCTTTATCCATTTTTCATTTTCTGCGATGTTGAACATGTACTGTAAACGAGGTTCTTGTAAACAGAGCTGTTCCAAACTTTGGGGTGGCTGTGTCTTTTTGATTTTAATTTCCCTAAGCTATAGGACCATAAGTGGAAGTGCCCTAGGTTCTGTTGCTTTCTTTTTTAGATGTTTCAGGAAACACCATACACTTCTCCAGAGTGGTTTTTGGCAATTTACATCCCGCCCATCAGCATAACAAGGCTCCCAGTTCTCCATGGCCTGTCCTGCCTTTCTGGATTTTACACTTTTTTCAGATGGCCCTTTTGACCGGGGGGAAGTGAGACTTCATTGTAGTGCAGATTTCCTTTGCAAGCTTGCTTGGTTGGCCAAAAAGGGCGTATGCGTTTTTTCCTGAATATATTCAGGATAAAACGCATACGCCCTTTTTGGCCAAGTGCATCATTGTGGACGTTCTGCCTCTTTTCCTATGCTTTCAATGCAATTCCAGTCTACCTCCTGAAATCGGTTTCCTGCAATTCTGCCCCGCTTTCAAGTCCTCTTGGCAGCCTTACTTCAGTCTATTTTTGGACGATAGCTGTCATTTATAACTCTGCAGTTTTGTGAATTACAGTGCCCCTGAGCTCCTTTCTTCAACTTGCTTTCTTGTGACCTGGCCGCAACACCGCAGGATGGCTTCAGGCCCTAATCTGGTTCCGGCACGGCACGCTGAGTCTTTGGTTATTTCCTCTTCCTGGTGGGAAATGAGAGTTAAATTTGCCCGTCCAGACACCTCCAGCTAGTCTCTCATTGGTTCTCGCTATTCCTGTTCATCTTCCGCAGAAATTGCAAACTGGGCCAAACAGGAGGTTAAAGGCGCTGACTCTCCAAGTGGGGAGAGTGTTAGTAAAGCGTCTGGAATGTTGCACCCGAGTACCAGGGGAGGAAAACTGAGACATATTTGAACACGTCTCCCGTTCACATGGTTGATCATTCTTGGGTTCCACATGCATGTTTTAGCTGAAGGAAGAATACCTTAAACCTGGAGAGTTAAGACCCGTGTAATGGGTACCATGCAATATGACTTCAAACGGTCTTCATTTGCTCACCGAACCTCTCCAATCCTATCACTGCTGCGTTTATGCCCCTGTACACATGCTTGATTCTCTTTCGGAGACACAGCAATCCATAGGTTTTAAGATACTTACTAATCAGGTACATTCTTAGGTGTTTAATATGCGGTGTTGAGTCCATTTCGTTGAGCAAGGAGTAGCTCTTGTCTATTCCATATTTGACTTAAGGAACTTCATCTGTGCTCATTTCAATCTCTGGTTTTATGCAGCACCCCAACTCACCTTTACCCTTAAGCAAGCATAAGTTGGTTTCCTAAATTTGAGACCCTGTTCTGTTCTGTAATTCAGTTCCTGTGTAGCCAAGTTTACATTCCGTGTATTACTGATATCTTATGATGTTTCTTTTTCTGTGTGACTTACTTCAGTTAGAATCATCATACCTGAATCCACTCATTGTGCTGCTAAGGGCCTGATGACACAGATTTCATTGCTGAGTGATATTGCTTTGTAAGTAAATACCACAACTTCTTTATCCATTTTTCACTTTCTGCGATGTTGAACTTGTACTGTAAACGAGGTTCTTGTAAACAGAGCCGTTCCAAACTTTGGGGTGGCTGTGTCTTTTTGATTTTAATTTCCCTAAGCTATAGGACCATAAGTGGAAGTGCCCTAGGTTCTGTTGCTTTGTTTTTTAGATGTTTTAGGAAACACCATACACTTCTCCCGAGTGGTTGTTGGCAATTCACATCCCGCCCATCAGCATAACAAGGCTCCCAGTTCTCCATGGCCTGTCCTGCCTTTCTGGATTTTACACTTTTTTCAGATGGCCCTTTTGACCGGGGGGAAGTGAGACTTCATTGTAGTGCAGATTTCCTTTGCAAGCTTGCTTGGTTGGCCAAAAAGGGCGTATGCGTTTTTTCCTGAATATATTCAGGAAAAAACGCATACGCCCTTTTTGGCCAAGTGCATCATTGTGGACGTTCTGCCTCTTTTCCTATGCTTTCAATGCAATTCCAGTCTACCTCCTGAAATCGGTTTCCTGCAATTCTGCCCTGCTTTCAAGTCCTCTTGGCAGCCTTACTTCAGTCTATTTTTGGACGATAGCTGTCATTTATAACTCTGCAGGTTTGTGAATTACAGTGACCCTGAGCTCCTTTCTTCAACTCGCTTTCTTGTGACCTGGCCGCAACACCGCAGGATGGCTTCAGGCCCTAATCTGGTTCCGGCCCGGCATGCTGAGCCTTTGGTTAATTCCTCTTCCTGGTGGGAAATGAGAGTTAAATTTGCCCGTCCAGACACCTCCAGCTAGTCTCTCATTGGTTCTCGCTATTCCTGTTCATCTTCCGCAGAAATTGCAAACTGGGCCAAACAGGAGGTTAAAGGGACTGACTCTCCAAGTGGGGAGAGTGTTAGTAAAGCGTCTGGAATGTTGTACCCGAGTACCAGGGGAGGAAAACTGAGACATATTTGAACACGTCTCCCGATCACATGGTTGATCATATTCTAGGTTCCACATGCATGTTTTAGCTGAAGGAAGAATACCTTAAACCTGGGTAGTTGAAACCCGTGGAATGGGTACCATGCAATATGACTTCAAAGGGTCTTCATTTGCTCACCGAACCTCTCCAATCCTATCACTGCTGCGTTTATGCCCCTGTACACATGCCTGATTCTCTTTCGGAGACATAGCAATCCATAGGTTTTAAGACACTTACAAGTCAGGTTCATTCTTAGGCGTTTAATATGCGGTGTTGAGTCCATTTCGTTGAGCAAGGAGTAGCTCTTGTCTATTCCATATTTGGCTTAAGGAACTTTATCTGTGCTCATTTCAATCTGTGGTTTTATGCAGCACCCCAACTCACCTTTACCCTTAAGCAAGAATAAGTTGGTTTTCTAAATTTGAGACCCTGTTCTGTTCTGTAATTCAGTTCCTGTGTAGCCAAGTTTCCATTCCGTGTATTACTGATATCTTATGATGTTTCTTTTTCTGTGTGACTTATTTCAGTTAGAATCATCATACCTGAATCCACTCATTGTGCTGCTAAGGGCCTGATGACACAGATTTCATTGCTGAGTGATATTGCTTTGTAAGTAAATACCACAACTTCTTTATCCATTTTTCATTTTCTGCGATGTTGAACATGTACTGTAAACGAGGTTCTTGTAAACAGAGCTGTTCCAAACTTTGGGGTGGCTGTGTCTTTTTGATTTTAATTTCCCTAAGCTATAGGACCATAAGTGGAAGTGCCCTAGGTTCTGTTGCTTTCTTTTTTAGATGTTTCAGGAAACACCATACACTTCTCCAGAGTGGTTTTTGGCAATTTACATCCCGCCCATCAGCATAACAAGGCTCCCAGTTCTCCATGGCCTGTCCTGCCTTTCTGGATTTTACACTTTTTTCAGATGGCCCTTTTGACCGGGGGGAAGTGAGACTTCATTGTAGTGCAGATTTCCTTTGCAAGCTTGCTTGGTTGGCCAAAAAGGGCGTATGCGTTTTTTCCTGAATATATTCAGGATAAAACGCATACGCCCTTTTTGGCCAAGTGCATCATTGTGGACGTTCTGCCTCTTTTCCTATGCTTTCAATGCAATTCCAGTCTACCTCCTGAAATCGGTTTCCTGCAATTCTGCCCCGCTTTCAAGTCCTCTTGGCAGCCTTACTTCAGTCTATTTTTGGACGATAGCTGTCATTTATAACTCTGCAGTTTTGTGAATTACAGTGCCCCTGAGCTCCTTTCTTCAACTTGCTTTCTTGTGACCTGGCCGCAACACCGCAGGATGGCTTCAGGCCCTAATCTGGTTCCGGCACGGCACGCTGAGTCTTTGGTTATTTCCTCTTCCTGGTGGGAAATGAGAGTTAAATTTGCCCGTCCAGACACCTCCAGCTAGTCTCTCATTGGTTCTCGCTATTCCTGTTCATCTTCCGCAGAAATTGCAAACTGGGCCAAACAGGAGGTTAAAGGCGCTGACTCTCCAAGTGGGGAGAGTGTTAGTAAAGCGTCTGGAATGTTGCACCCGAGTACCAGGGGAGGAAAACTGAGACATATTTGAACACGTCTCCCGTTCACATGGTTGATCATTCTTGGGTTCCACATGCATGTTTTAGCTGAAGGAAGAATACCTTAAACCTGGAGAGTTAAGACCCGTGTAATGGGTACCATGCAATATGACTTCAAAGGGTCTTCATTTGCTCACCGAACCTCTCCAATCCTATCACTGCTGCGTTTATGCCCCTGTACACATGCTTGATTCTCTTTCGGAGACACAGCAATCCATAGGTTTTAAGATACTTACTAATCAGGTACATTCTTAGGTGTTTAATATGCGGTGTTGAGTCCATTTCGTTGAGCAAGGAGTAGCTCTTGTCTATTCCATATTTGACTTAAGGAACTTCATCTGTGCTCATTTCAATCTCTGGTTTTATGCAGCACCCCAACTCACCTTTACCCTTAAGCAAGCATAAGTTGGTTTCCTAAATTTGAGACCCTGTTCTGTTCTGTAATTCAGTTCCTGTGTAGCCAAGTTTACATTCCGTGTATTACTGATATCTTATGATGTTTCTTTTTCTGTGTGACTTACTTCAGTTAGAATCATCATACCTGAATCCACTCATTGTGCTGCTAAGGGCCTGATGACACAGATTTCATTGCTGAGTGATATTGCTTTGTAAGTAAATACCACAACTTCTTTATCCATTTTTCACTTTCTGCGATGTTGAACTTGTACTGTAAACGAGGTTCTTGTAAACAGAGCCGTTCCAAACTTTGGGGTGGCTGTGTCTTTTTGATTTTAATTTCCCTAAGCTATAGGACCATAAGTGGAAGTGCCCTAGGTTCTGTTGCTTTGTTTTTTAGATGTTTTAGGAAACACCATACACTTCTCCCGAGTGGTTGTTGGCAATTCACATCCCGCCCATCAGCATAACAAGGCTCCCAGTTCTCCATGGCCTGTCCTGCCTTTCTGGATTTTACACTTTTTTCAGATGGCCCTTTTGACCGGGGGGAAGTGAGACTTCATTGTAGTGCAGATTTCCTTTGCAAGCTTGCTTGGTTGGCCAAAAAGGGCGTATGCGTTTTTTCCTGAATATATTCAGGAAAAAACGCATACGCCCTTTTTGGCCAAGTGCATCATTGTGGACGTTCTGCCTCTTTTCCTATGCTTTCAATGCAATTCCAGTCTACCTCCTGAAATCGGTTTCCTGCAATTCTGCCCCGCTTTCAAGTCCTCTTGGCAGCCTTACTTCAGTCTATTTTTGGACGATAGCTGTCATTTATAACTCTGCAGTTTTGTGAATTACAGTGCCCCTGAGCTCCTTTCTTCAACTTGCTTTCTTGTGACCTGGCCGCAACACCGCAGGATGGCTTCAGGCCCTAATCTGGTTCCGGCACGGCACGCTGAGTCTTTGGTTATTTCCTCTTCCTGGTGGGAAATGAGAGTTAAATTTGCCCGTCCAGACACCTCCAGCTAGTCTCTCATTGGTTCTCGCTATTCCTGTTCATCTTCCGCAGAAATTGCAAACTGGGCCAAACAGGAGGTTAAAGGCGCTGACTCTCCAAGTGGGGAGAGTGTTAGTAAAGCGTCTGGAATGTTGCACCCGAGTACCAGGGGAGGAAAACTGAGACATATTTGAACACGTCTCCCGTTCACATGGTTGATCATTCTTGGGTTCCACATGCATGTTTTAGCTGAAGGAAGAATACCTTAAACCTGGAGAGTTAAGACCCGTGTAATGGGTACCATGCAATATGACTTCAAAGGGTCTTCATTTGCTCACCGAACCTCTCCAATCCTATCACTGCTGCGTTTATGCCCCTGTACACATGCTTGATTCTCTTTCGGAGACACAGCAATCCATAGGTTTTAAGATACTTACTAATCAGGTACATTCTTAGGTGTTTAATATGCGGTGTTGAGTCCATTTCGTTGAGCAAGGAGTAGCTCTTGTCTATTCCATATTTGACTTAAGGAACTTCATCTGTGCTCATTTCAATCTCTGGTTTTATGCAGCACCCCAACTCACCTTTACCCTTAAGCAAGCATAAGTTGGTTTCCTAAATTTGAGACCCTGTTCTGTTCTGTAATTCAGTTCCTGTGTAGCCAAGTTTACATTCCGTGTATTACTGATATCTTATGATGTTTCTTTTTCTGTGTGACTTACTTCAGTTAGAATCATCATACCTGAATCCACTCATTGTGCTGCTAAGGGCCTGATGACACAGATTTCATTGCTGAGTGATATTGCTTTGTAAGTAAATACCACAACTTCTTTATCCATTTTTCACTTTCTGCGATGTTGAACTTGTACTGTAAACGAGGTTCTTGTAAACAGAGCCGTTCCAAACTTTGGGGTGGCTGTGTCTTTTTGATTTTAATTTCCCTAAGCTATAGGACCATAAGTGGAAGTGCCCTAGGTTCTGTTGCTTTGTTTTTTAGATGTTTTAGGAAACACCATACACTTCTCCCGAGTGGTTGTTGGCAATTCACATCCCGCCCATCAGCATAACAAGGCTCCCAGTTCTCCATGGCCTGTCCTGCCTTTCTGGATTTTACACTTTTTTCAGATGGCCCTTTTGACCGGGGGGAAGTGAGACTTCATTGTAGTGCAGATTTCCTTTGCAAGCTTGCTTGGTTGGCCAAAAAGGGCGTATGCGTTTTTTCCTGAATATATTCAGGAAAAAACGCATACGCCCTTTTTGGCCAAGTGCATCATTGTGGACGTTCTGCCTCTTTTCCTATGCTTTCAATGCAATTCCAGTCTACCTCCTGAAATCGGTTTCCTGCAATTCTGCCCTGCTTTCAAGTCCTCTTGGCAGCCTTACTTCAGTCTATTTTTGGACGATAGCTGTCATTTATAACTCTGCAGGTTTGTGAATTACAGTGACCCTGAGCTCCTTTCTTCAACTCGCTTTCTTGTGACCTGGCCGCAACACCGCAGGATGGCTTCAGGCCCTAATCTGGTTCCGGCCCGGCATGCTGAGCCTTTGGTTAATTCCTCTTCCTGGTGGGAAATGAGAGTTAAATTTGCCCGTCCAGACACCTCCAGCTAGTCTCTCATTGGTTCTCGCTATTCCTGTTCATCTTCCGCAGAAATTGCAAACTGGGCCAAACAGGAGGTTAAAGGGACTGACTCTCCAAGTGGGGAGAGTGTTAGTAAAGCGTCTGGAATGTTGCACCCGAGTACCAGGGGAGGAAAACTGAGACATATTTGAACACGTCTCCCGATCACATGGTTGATCATATTCTAGGTTCCACATGCATGTTTTAGCTGAAGGAAGAATACCTTAAACCTGGGTAGTTGAAACCCGTGGAATGGGTACCATGCAATATGACTTCAAAGGGTCTTCATTTGCTCACCGAACCTCTCCAATCCTATCACTGCTGCGTTTATGCCCCTGTACACATGCCTGATTCTCTTTCGGAGACATAGCAATCCATAGGTTTTAAGACACTTACAAGTCAGGTTCATTCTTAGGCGTTTAATATGCGGTGTTGAGTCCATTTCGTTGAGCAAGGAGTAGCTCTTGTCTATTCCATATTTGGCTTAAGGAACTTTATCTGTGCTCATTTCAATCTGTGGTTTTATGCAGCACCCCAACTCACCTTTACCCTTAAGCAAGAATAAGTTGGTTTTCTAAATTTGAGACCCTGTTCTGTTCTGTAATTCAGTTCCTGTGTAGCCAAGTTTCCATTCCGTGTATTACTGATATCTTATGATGTTTCTTTTTCTGTGTGACTTATTTCAGTTAGAATCATCATACCTGAATCCACTCATTGTGCTGCTAAGGGCCTGATGACACAGATTTCATTGCTGAGTGATATTGCTTTGTAAGTAAATACCACAACTTCTTTATCCATTTTTCATTTTCTGCGATGTTGAACATGTACTGTAAACGAGGTTCTTGTAAACAGAGCTGTTCCAAACTTTGGGGTGGCTGTGTCTTTTTGATTTTAATTTCCCTAAGCTATAGGACCATAAGTGGAAGTGCCCTAGGTTCTGTTGCTTTCTTTTTTAGATGTTTCAGGAAACACCATACACTTCTCCAGAGTGGTTTTTGGCAATTTACATCCCGCCCATCAGCATAACAAGGCTCCCAGTTCTCCATGGCCTGTCCTGCCTTTCTGGATTTTACACTTTTTTCAGATGGCCCTTTTGACCGGGGGGAAGTGAGACTTCATTGTAGTGCAGATTTCCTTTGCAAGCTTGCTTGGTTGGCCAAAAAGGGCGTATGCGTTTTTTCCTGAATATATTCAGGATAAAACGCATACGCCCTTTTTGGCCAAGTGCATCATTGTGGACGTTCTGCCTCTTTTCCTATGCTTTCAATGCAATTCCAGTCTACCTCCTGAAATCGGTTTCCTGCAATTCTGCCCCGCTTTCAAGTCCTCTTGGCAGCCTTACTTCAGTCTATTTTTGGACGATAGCTGTCATTTATAACTCTGCAGTTTTGTGAATTACAGTGCCCCTGAGCTCCTTTCTTCAACTTGCTTTCTTGTGACCTGGCCGCAACACCGCAGGATGGCTTCAGGCCCTAATCTGGTTCCGGTACGGCACGCTGAGCCTTTGGTTATTTCCTCTTCTTGGTGGGAAATGAGAGTTAAATTTGCCCGTCCAGACACCTCCAGCTAGTCTCTCATTGGTTCTCGCTATTCCTGTTCATCTTCCGCAGAAATTGCAAACTGGGCCAAACAGGAGGTTAAAGGCGCTGACTCTCCAAGTGGGGAGAGTGTTAGTAAAGCGTCTGGAATGTTGCACCCGAGTACCAGGGGAGGAAAACTGAGACATATTTGAACACGTCTCCCGTTCACATGGTTGATCATTCTTGGGTTCCACATGCATGTTTTAGCTGAAGGAAGAATACCTTAAACCTGGAGAGTTAAGACCCGTGTAATGGGTACCATGCAATATGACTTCAAACGGTCTTCATTTGCTCACCGAACCTCTCCAATCCTATCACTGCTGCGTTTATGCCCCTGTACACATGCTTGATTCTCTTTCGGAGACATAGCAATCCATAGGTTTTAAGATACTTACTAGTCAGGTACATTCTTAGGCGTTTAATATGCGGTGTTGAGTCCATTTCGTTGAGCAAGGAGTAGCTCTTGTCTATTCCATATTTGGCTTAAGGAACTTTATCTGTGCTCATTTCAATCTCTGGTTTTATGCAGCACCCCAACTCACCTTTACCCTTAAGCAAGAATAAGTTGGTTTTCTAAATTTGAGACCCTGTTCTGTTCTGTAATTCAGTTCCTGTGTAGCCAAGTTTCCATTCCGTGTATTACTGATATCTTATGATGTTTCTTTTTCTGTGTGACTTATTTCAGTTAGAATCATCATACCTGAATCCACTCATTGTGCTGCTAAGGGCCTGATGACACAGATTTCATTGCTGAGTGATATTGCTTTGTAAGTAAATACCACAACTTCTTTATCCATTTTTCATTTTCTGCGATGTTGAACTTGTACTGTAAACGAGGTTCTTGTAAACAGAGCCGTTCCAAACTTTGGGGTGGCTGTGTCTTTTTTATTTTAATTTCCCTAAGCTATAGGACCATAAGTGGAAGTGCCCTAGGTTCTGTTGCTTTCTTTTTTAGATGTTTCAGGAAACACCATACACTTCTCCAGAGTGGTTTTTGGCAATTTACATCCCGCCCATCAGCATAACAAGGCTCCCAGTTCTCCATGGCCTGTCCTGCCTTTCTGGATTTTACACTTTTTTCAGATGGCCCTTTTGACCGGGGGGAAGTGAGACTTCATTGTAGTGCAGATTTCCTTTGCAAGCTTGCTTGGTGGGCCAAAAAGAGTGTATGCGTTTTTTCCTGAATATATTCAGGAAAAAACGCATACGCCCTTTTTGGCCAAGTGCATCATTGTGGACGTTCTGCCTCTTTTCCTATGCTTTCAATGCAATTCCAGTCTACCTCCTGAAATCGGTTTCCTGCAATTCTTCCCCGCTTTCAAGTCCTCTTGGCAGCCTTACTTCAGTCTATTTTTGGACGATAGCTGTCATTTATAACTCTGCAGGTTTGTGAATTACAGTGCCCCTGAGCTCCTTTCTTCAGCTCGCTTACTTGTGACCTGGCCGCAACACCGCAGGATGGCTTCAGGCCCTAATCTGGTTCCAGCCCGGCATGCTGAGCCTTTGGTTAATTCCTCTTCCTGGTGGGAAATGAGAGTTAAATTTGCCCGTCCAGACACCTCCAGCTAGTCTCTCATTGGTTCTCGCTATTCCAGTTCATCTTCCGCAGAAATTGCAAACTGGGCCAAACAGGAGGTTAAAGGGACTGACTCTCCAAGTGGGGAGAGTGTTAGTAAAGCGTCTGGAATGTTGCACCCGAGTACCAGGGGAGGAAAACTGAGACATATTTGAACACGTCTCCCGATCACATGGTTGATCATACTCTAGGTTCCACATGCATGTTTTAGCTGAAGGAAGAATACCTTAAACCTGGGTAGTTGAAACCCGTGGAATGGGTACCATGCAATATGACTTCAAAGGATCTTCATTTGCTCACCGAACCTCTCCAATCCTATCACTGCTGCGTTTATGCCCCTGTACACATGCTTGATTCTCTTTCGGAGACATAGCAATCCATAGGTTTTAAGATACTTACTAGTCAGGTACATTCTTAGGCGTTTAATATGCAGTGTTGAGTCCATTTCGTTGAGCAAGGAGTAGCTCTTGTCTATTCCATATTTGACTTAAGGAACTTTATCTGTGCTCATTTCAATCTCTGGTTTTATGCAGCACCCCAACTCACCTTTACCCTTAAGCTAGCATAAGTTGGTTTTCTAAATTTGAGACCCTGTTCTGTTCTGTAATTCAGTTCCTGTGTAGCCAAGTTTACATTCCGTGTATTACTGATATCTTATGATGTTTCTTTTTCTGTGTGACTTATTTCAGTTAGAATCATCATACCTGAATCCACTCATTGTGATGCTAAGGGCCTGATGACATAGATTTCATTTCTGAGTGATATTGCTTTGTAAGTGAATACCACAACTTCTTTATCCATTTTTCACTTTCTGCGATGTTGAACTTGTACTGTAAACGAGGTTCTTGTAAACACAGCCGTTCCAAACTTTGGGGTGGCTGTGTCTTTTTGATTTTAATTTCCCTAAGCTATAGGACCATAAGTGGAAGTGCCCTAGGCTCTGTTGCTTTGTTTTTTAGATGTTTCAGGAAACACCATACACTTCTCCCGAGTGGTTGTTGGCAATTTACATCCTGCCCATCAGCATAACAAGGCTCCCAGTTCTCCATGGCCTGTCCTGCCTTTCTGGATTTTACACTTTTTTCAGATGGCCCTTTTGACCGGGGGGAAGTGAGACTTCATTGTAGTGCAGATTTCCTTTGCAAGCTTGCTTGGTTGGCCAAAAAGGGCGTATGCGTTTTTTCCTGAATATATTCAGGAAAAAACGCATACGCCCTTTTTGGCCAAGTGCATCATTGTGGACGTTCTGCCTCTTTTCCTATGCTTTCAATGCAATTCCAGTCTACCTCCTGAAATCGGTTTCCTGCAATTCTGCCCCGCTTTCAAGTCCTCTTGGCAGACTTACTTCAGTCTATTTTTGGACGATAGCTGTCATTTATAACTCTGCAGGTTTGTGAATTACAGTGCCCCTGAGCTCCTTTCTTCAACTTGCTTTCTTGTGACCTGGCCGCAACACCGCAGGATGGCTTCAGGCCCTAATCTGGTTCCGGCACGGCACGCTGAGACTTTGGTTATTTCCTCTTCCTGGTGGGAAATGAGAGTTAAATTTGCCCGTCCAGACACCTCCAGCTAGTCTCTCATTGGTTCTCGCTATTCCTGTTCATCTTCCGCAGAAATTGCAAACTGGGCCAAACAGGAGGTTAAAGGGACTGACTCTCCAAGTGGGGAGAGTGTTAGTAAAGCGTCTGGAATGTTGTACCCGAGTACCAGGGGAGGAAAACTGAGACATATTTGAACACGTCTCCCGATCACATGGTTGATCATACTCTAGGTTCCACATGCATGTTTTAGCTGAAGGAAGAATACCTAAAACCTGGGTCGTTGAAACCCGTGGAATGGGTACCATGCAATATGACTTCAAAGGGTCTTCATTTGCTCACCGAACCTCTCCAATCCTATCACTGCTGCGTTTATGCCCCTGTACACATGCTTGATTCTCTTTCCGAGACATAGCAATCCATAGGTTTTAAGATACTTACTAGTCAGGTACATTCTTAGGCGTTTAATATGCGGTGTTTAGTCCATTTCGTTGAGCAAGGAGTAGCTCTTGTCTATTCCATATTTGGCTTAAGGAACTTTATCTGTGCTCATTTCAATCTCTGGTTTTATGCAGCACCCCAACTCACCTTTACCCTTAAGCAAGAATAAGTTGGTTTTCTAAATTTGAGACCCTGTTCTGTTCTGTAATTCAGTTCCTGTGTAGCCAAGTTTACATTCCGTGTATTACTGATATCTTATGATGTTTCTTTTTCTGTGTGACTTATTTCAGTTAGAATCATCATACCTGAATCCACTCATTGTGCCGCTAAGGGCCTGATGACACAGATTTCATTGCTGAGTGATATTGCTTTGTAAGTAAATACCACAACTTCTTTATCCATTTTTCACTTTCTGCGATGTTGAACTTGTACTGTAAACGAGGTTCTTGTAAACAGAGCCGTTCCAAACTTTGGGGTGGCTGTGTCTTTTTGATTTTAATTTCCCTAAGCTATAGGACCATAAGTGGAAGTGCCCTAGGTTCTGTTGCTTTGTTTTTTAGATGTTTCAGGAAACACCATACACTTCTCACGAGTGGTTGTTGGCAATTTACATCCCGCCCATCAGCATAACAAGGCTCCCAGTTCTCCATGGCCTGTCCTGCCTTTCTGGATTTTACACTTTTTTCAGATGGCCCTTTGGACCGGGGGGAAGTGAGACTTCATTGTAGTGCAGATTTCCTTTGCAAGCTTGCTTGGTTGGCCAAAAAGGGCGTATGCGTTTTTTCCTGAATATATTCAGGAAAAAACGCATACGCCCTTTTTGGCCAAGTGCATCATTGTGGACGTTCTGCCTCTTTTCCTATGCTTTCAATGCAATTCCAGTCTACCTCCTGAAATCGGTTTCCTGCAATTCTGCCCCGCTTTCAAGTCCTCTTGGCAGCCTTACTTCAGTCTATTTTTGGACGATAGCTGACATTTATAACTCTGCAGGTTTGTGAATTACAGTGCCCCTGAGCTCCTTTCTTCAACTCGCTTTCTTGTGACCTTGCCGCAACACCGCAGGATGGCTTCAGGCCCTAATCTGGTTCCGGCCCGGCATGCTGAGCCTTTGGTTAATTCCTCTTCCTGGTGGGAAATGAGAGTTAAATTTGCCCGTTCAGACACCTTCAGCTAGTCTCTCATTGGTTCTCGCTATTCCTGTTCATCTTCCGCAGAAATTGCAAACTGGGCCAAACAGGAGGTTAAAGGGACTGACTCTCCAAGTCGGGAGAGTGTTAGTAAAGCGTCTGGAATGTTGCACCCGAGTACCAGGGGAGGAAAACTGAGACATATTTGAACACGTCTCCCGTTCACATGGTTGATCATACTCTGGGTTCCACATGCATGTTTTAGCTGAAGGAAGAATACCTTAAACCTGGAGAGTTGAGACCCGTGGAATGGGTACCATGCAATATGACTTCAAAGGGTCTTCATTTGCTCACCGAACCTCTCCAATCCTATCACTGCTGCGTTTATGCCCCTGTACACATGCTTGATTCTCTTTCGGAGACATAGCAATCCATAGGTTTTAAGATACTTACTAGTCAGGTACATTCTTAGGCGTTTAATATGCGGTGTTGAGTCCATTTCATTGAGCAAGGAGTAGCTCTTGTCTATTCCATATTTGGCTTAAGGAACTTTATCTGTGCTCATTTCAATCTCTGGTTTTATGCAGCACCCCAACACACCTTTCCCCTTAAGCAAGCATAAGTTGGTTTTCTAAATTTGAGAACCTGTTCTGTTTTGGAATGCAGTTCCTGTGTAGCCAAGTTTACATTCCGTGTATTAGTGATATCTTATGATGTTTCTTTTTCTGTGTGACTTATTTCAGTTAGAATCATCGTACCTGAATCCACTCATTATGCTGCTATGGGCCTGATGACATAGATTTCATTGCTGAGTGATACTGCATTGTACGTAAGTACCACAAGTTCTTTATCCATTTTTCACTTTCTGTGATATTGAACTTGTACGGTAAACGAGGTTCTTGTAAACGGAGGCGTCCCAAACTTTGGGGTGGCTGTGTCTTTTTGATTTTAATTTCCCTAAGCTATAGGACCATAAGTGGAAGTGCCCTAGGCTCTGTTGCTTTGTTTTTTAGATGTTTCAGGAAACACCATACACTTCTCCCGAGTGGTTGTTGGCAATTTACATCCCACCCATCAGCATAACAAGGCTCCCAGTTCTCCATGGCCTGTCCTGCCTTTCTGGATTTTACACTTTTTTCAGATGGCCCTTTTGACCAGGGGGAAGTGAGACTTCATTGTAGTGCAGATTTCCTTTGCAAGCTTGCTTGGTTGGCCAAAAAGGGCGTATGCGTTTTTTCCTGAATATATTCAGGAAAAAACGCATACGCCCTTTTTGGCCAAGTGCATCATTGTGGACGTTCTGCCTCTTTTCCTATGCTTTCAATGCAATTCCAGTCTACCTCCTGAAATCGGTTTCCTGCAATTCTGCCCCGCTTTCAAGTCCTCTTGGCAGCCTTACTTCAGTCTATTTTTGGACGATAGCTGTCATTTATAACTCTGCAGGTTTGTGAATTACAGTGCCCCTGAGCTCCTTTCTTAAACTCGCTTTCTTTTGAGCTGGCCGCAACACCGCAGGATGGCTTCAGGCCCTAATCTGGTTCCGGTACGGCACGCTGAGCCTTTGGTTATTTCCTCTTCCTGTTGGGAAATGAGAGTTAAATTTGCCCGTCCAGACACCTCCAGCTAGCCTCTCATTGGTTCTCGCTATTCCTGTTCATCTTCCGCAGAAATTGCAAACTGGGCCAAACAGGAGGTTAAAGGCGCTGACTCTCCAAGTGGGGAGAGTGTTAGTAAAGCGTCTGGAATGTTGCACCCGAGTACCAGGGGAGGAAAACTGAGACATATTTGAACACGTCTCCCGATCACATGGTTGATCATACTCTGGGTTCCACATGCATGTTTTAGCTGAAGGAAGAATACCTAAAACCTAGGTAGTTGAAACCCGTGGAATGGGTACCATGCAATATGACTTCAAAGGGTCTTCATTTGCTCACCGAACCTCTCCAATCCTATCACTGCTGCGTTTATGCCCCTGTACACATGCTTGATTCTCTTTCGGAGACATAGCAATCCATAGGTTTTAAGATACTTACTAGTCAGGTACATTCTTAGGCGTTTAATATGGGGTGTTGAGTCCATTTCGTTGAGCAAGGAGTAGCTCTTGTCTATTCCATATTTGACTTAAGGAACTTTATCTGTACTCATTTCAATCTCTGGTTTTATGCAGCACCCCAACTCACCTTTCCCCTTAAGCAAGCATAAGTTGGTTTTCTAAATTTGAGACCCTGTTCTGTTCTGTAATTCAGTTCCTGTGTAGCCAAGTTTACATTCCGTGTATTAGTGATATCTTATGATGTTTCTTTTTCTGTGTGACTTATTTCAGTTAGAATCATCGTACCTGAATCCACTCATTATGCTGCTATGGGCCTGGTGACATAGATTTCATTGCTGAGTGATACTGCATTGTACGTAAGTACCACAAGTTCTTTATCCATTTTTCACATTCTGTGATATTGAACTTGTACGGTAAACGAGGTTCTTGTAAACGGAGGCGTCCCAAACTTTGGGGTGGCTGTGTCTTTTTGATTTTAATTTCCCTAAGCTATAGGACCATAAGTGGAAGTGCCCTAGGCTCTGTTGCTTTGTTTTTTAGATGTTTCAGGAAACACCATACACTTCTCCCGAGTGTCTGTTGGCAATTTACATCCCGCCCATCAGCATAACAAGACTCCCAGTTCTCCATGGCCTGTCCTGCCTTTCTGGATTTTACACTTTTTTCAGATGGCCCTTTTGACCGGGGGGAAGTGAGACTTCATTGTAGTGCAGATTTCCTTTGCAAGCTTGCTTGGTTGGCCAAAAAGGGCGTATGCGTTTTTTCCTGAATATATTCAGGAAAAAACGCATACGCCCTTTTTGGCCAAGTGCATCATTGTGGACGTTCTGCCTCTTTTCCTATGCTTTCAATGCAATTCCAGTCTAACTCCTGAAATCGGTTTCCTGCAATTCTGCCCCGCTTTCAAGTCCTCTTGGCAGCCTTACTTCAGTCTATTTTTGGACGATAGCTGTCATTTATAACTCTGCAGGTTTGTGAATTACAGTGCCCCTGAGCTCCTTTCTTCAACTCGCTTTCTTGTGACCTGGCCGCAACACCGCAGGATGGCTTCAGGCCCTAATCTGGTTCCGGCACGGCACGCTCAGCCTTTGGTTATTTCCTCTTCCTGGTGGGAAATGAGAGTTAAATTTGCCCGTCCAGACACCTCCAGCTAGTCTCTCATTGGTTCTCGCTATTCCTGTTCATCTTCCGCAGAAATTGCAAACTGGGCCAAACAGGAGGTTAAAGGCGCTGACTCTCCAAGTGGGGAGAGTGTTAGTAAAGCGTCTGGAATGTTGCACCCGAGTACCAGGGGAGGAAAACTGAGACATATTTGAACACGTCTCCCGTTCACATGGTTGATCATACTTGGGTTCCACATGCATGTTTTAGCTGAAGGAAGAATACCTTAAACCTGGAGAGTTAAGACCCGTGTAATGGGTACCATGCAATATGACTTCAAAGGGTCTTCATTTGCTCACCGAACCTCTCCAATCCTATCACTGCTGCGTTTATGCCCCTGTACACATGCTTGATTCTCTTTCGGAGACATAGCAATCCATAGGTTTTAAGATACTTACTAGTCAGGTACATTCTTAGGCGTTTAATATGGGGTGTTGAGTCCATTTCGTTGAGCAAGGAGTAGCTCTTGTCTATTCCATATTTGACTTAAGGAACTTTATCTGTACTCATTTCAATCTCTGGTTTTATGCAGCACCCCAACTCACCTTTCCCCTTAAGCAAGCATAAGTTGGTTTTCTAAATTTGAGACCCTGTTCTGTTCTGTAATTCAGTTCCTGTGTAGCCAAGTTTACATTCCGTGTATTAGTGATATCTTATGATGTTTCTTTTTCTGTGTGACTTATTTCAGTTAGAATCATCGTACCTGAATCCACTCATTATGCTGCTATGGGCCTGGTGACATAGATTTCATTGCTGAGTGATACTGCATTGTACGTAAGTACCACAAGTTCTTTATCCATTTTTCACATTCTGTGATATTGAACTTGTACGGTAAACGAGGTTCTTGTAAACGGAGGCGTCCCAAACTTTGGGGTGGCTGTGTCTTTTTGATTTTAATTTCCCTAAGCTATAGGACCATAAGTGGAAGTGCCCTAGGCTCTGTTGCTTTGTTTTTTAGATGTTTCAGGAAACACCATACACTTCTCCCGAGTGTCTGTTGGCAATTTACATCCCGCCCATCAGCATAACAAGACTCCCAGTTCTCCATGGCCTGTCCTGCCTTTCTGGATTTTACACTTTTTTCAGATGGCCCTTTTGACCGGGGGGAAGTGAGACTTCATTGTAGTGCAGATTTCCTTTGCAAGCTTGCTTGGTTGGCCAAAAAGGGCGTATGGGTTTTTTCCTGAATATATTCAGGAAAAAACGCATACGCCCTTTTTGGCCAAGTGCATCATTGTGGACGTTCTGCCTCTTTTCCTATGCTTTCAATGCAATTCCAGTCTAACTCCTGAAATCGGTTTCCTGCAATTCTGCCCCGCTTTCAAGTCCTCTTGGCAGCCTTACTTCAGTCTATTTTTGGACGATAGCTGTCATTTATAACTCTGCAGGTTTGTGAATTACAGTGCCCCTGAGCTCCTTTCTTCAACTCGCTTTCTTGTGACCTGGCCGCAACACCGCAGGATGGCTTCAGGCCCTAATCTGGTTCCGGCACGGCACGCTGAGTCTTTGGTTATTTCCTCTTCCTGGTGGGAAATGAGAGTTAAATTTGCCCGTCCAGACACCTCCAGCTAGTCTCTCATTGGTTCTCGCTATTCCTGTTCATCTTCCGCAGAAATTGCAAACTGGGCCAAACAGGAGGTTAAAGGCGCTGACTCTCCAAGTGGGGAGAGTGTTAGTAAAGCGTCTGGAATGTTGCACCCGAGTACCAGGGGAGGAAAACTGAGACATATTTGAACACGTCTCCCGTTCACATGGTTCATCATACTTGGGTTCCACATGCATGTTTTAGCTGAAGGAAGAATACCTTAAACCTGGAGAGTTAAGACCCGTGTAATGGGTACCATGCAATATGACTTCAAAGGGTCTTCATTTGCTCACCGAACCTCTCCAATCCTATCACTGCTGCGTTTATGCCCCTGTACACATGCTTGATTCTCTTTCGGAGACATAGCAATCCACAGGTTTTAAGATACTTACTAGTCAGGTACATTCTTAGGCGTTTAATATGCGGTGTTGAGTCCATTTCATTGAGCAAGGAGTAGCTCTTGTCTATTCCATATTTGGCTTAAGGAACTTTATCTGTGCTCATTTCAATCTCTGGTTTTATGCAGCACCCCAACTCACCTTTCCCCTTAAGCAAGCATAAGTTGGTTTTCTAAATTTGAGAACCTGTTCTGTTTTGGAATGCAGTTCCTGTGTAGCCAAGTTTACATTCCGTGTATTAGTGATATCTTATGATGTTTCTTTTTCTGTGTGACTTATTTCAGTTAGAATCATCGTACCTGAATCCACTGATTATGCTGCTATGGGCCTGATGACATAGATTTCATTGCTGAGTGATACTGCATTGTACGTAAGTACCACAAGTTCTTTATCCATTTTTCACTTTCTGTGATATTGAACTTGTACGGTAAACGAGGTTCTTGTAAACGGAGGCGTCCCAAACTTTGGGGTGGCTGTGTCTTTTTGATTTTAATTTCCCTAAGCTATAGGACCATAAGTGGAAGTGCCCTAGGCTCTGTTGCTTTGTTTTTTAGATGTTTCAGGAAACACCATACACTTCTCCCGAGTGGTTGTTGGCAATTTACATCCCACCCATCAGCATAACAAGGCTCCCAGTTCTCCATGGCCTGTCCTGCCTTTCTGGATTTTACACTTTTTTCAGATGGCCCTTTTGACCGGGGGGAAGTGAGACTTCATTGTAGTGCAGATTTCCTTTGCAAGCTTGCTTGGTTGGCCAAAAAGGGCGTATGCGTTTTTTCCTGAATATATTCAGGAAAAAACGCATACGCCCTTTTTGGCCAAGTGCATCATTGTGGACGTTCTGCCTCTTTTCCTATGCTTTCAATGCAATTCCAGTCTACCTCCTGAAATCGGTTTCCTGCAATTCTGCCCCGCTTTCAAGTCCTCTTGGCAGCCTTACTTCAGTCTATTTTTGGACGATAGCTGTCATTTATAACTCTGCAGGTTTGTGAATTACAGTGCCCCTGAGCTCCTTTCTTAAACTCGCTTTCTTTTGAGCTGGCCGCAACACCGCAGGATGGCTTCAGGCCCTAATCTGGTTCCGGTACGGCACGCTGAGCCTTTGGTTATTTCCTCTTCCTGTTGGGAAATGAGAGTTAAATTTGCCCGTCCAGACACCTCCAGCTAGCCTCTCATTGGTTCTCGCTATTCCTGTTCATCTTCCGCAGAAATTGCAAACTGGGCCAAACAGGAGGTTAAAGGCGCTGACTCTCCAAGTGGGGAGAGTGTTAGTAAAGCGTCTGGAATGTTGCACCCGAGTACCAGGGGAGGAAAACTGAGACATATTTGAACACGTCTCCCGATCACATGGTTGATCATACTCTGGGTTCCACATGCATGTTTTAGCTGAAGGAAGAATACCTAAAACCTAGGTAGTTGAAACCCGTGGAATGGGTACATGCAATATGACTTCAAAGGGTCTTCATTTGCTCACCGAACCTCTCCAATCCTATCACTGCTGCGTTTATGCCCCTGTACACATGCTTGATTCTCTTTCGGAGACATAGCAATCCATAGGTTTTAAGATACTTACTAGTCAGGTACATTCTTAGGCGTTTAATATGGGGTGTTGAGTCCATTTCGTTGAGCAAGGAGTAGCTCTTGTCTATTCCATATTTGACTTAAGGAACTTTATCTGTACTCATTTCAATCTCTGGTTTTATGCAGCACCCCAACTCACCTTTCCCCTTAAGCAAGCATAAGTTGGTTTTCTAAATTTGAGACCGTGTTCTGTTCTGTAATTTAGTTCCTGTGTAGCCAAGTTTACATTCCGTGTATTAGTGATATCTTATGATGTTTCTTTTTCTGTGTGACTTATTTCAGTTAGAATCATCGTACCTGAATCCACTCATTATGCTGCTATGGGCCTGGTGACATAGATTTCATTGCTGAGTGATACTGCATTGTACGTAAGTACCACAAGTTCTTTATCCATTTTTCACATTCTGTGATATTGAACTTGTACGGTAAACGAGGTTCTTGTAAACGGAGGCGTCCCAAACTTTGGGGTGGCTGTGTCTTTTTGATTTTAATTTCCCTAAGCTATAGGACCATAAGTGGAAGTGCCCTAGGCTCTGTTGCTTTGTTTTTTAGATGTTTCAGGAAACACCATACACTTCTCCCGAGTGTCTGTTGGCAATTTACATCCCGCCCATCAGCATAACAAGACTCCCAGTTCTCCATGGCCTGTCCTGCCTTTCTGGATTTTACACTTTTTTCAGATGGCCCTTTTGACCGGGGGGAAGTGAGACTTCATTGTAGTGCAGATTTCCTTTGCAAGCTTGCTTGGTTGGCCAAAAAGGGCGTATGCGTTTTTTCCTGAATATATTCAGGAAAAAACGCATACGCCCTTTTTGGCCAAGTGCATCATTGTGGACGTTCTGCCTCTTTTCCTATGCTTTCAATGCAATTCCAAACTACCTCCTGAAATCGGTTTCCTGCAATTCTGCCCCGCTTTCAAGTCTTCTTGGCAGCCTTACTTCAGTCTATTTTTGGACGATAGCTGTCATTTATAACTCTGCAGGTTTGTGAATTACAGTGCCCCTGAGCTCCTTTCATCAACTCGCTTTCTTTTGAGCTGGCCGCAACACCGCAGGATGGCTTCAGGCCCTAATCTGGTTCCGGCCCGGCATGCTCAGCTTTGGTTATTTCCTCTTCCTGGTGGGAAATGAGAGTTAAATTTGCCCGTCCAGACACCTCCAGCTAGCCTCTCATTGGTTCTCGCTATTCCTGTTCATCTTCCGCAGAAATTGCAAACTGTGCCAAACAGGAGGTTAAAGGCGCTGACTCTCCAAGTGGGGAGAGTGTTAGTAAAGCGTCTGGAATGTTGCACCCGAGTACCAGGGGAGGAAAACTGAGACATATTTGAACACGTCTCCCGTTCACATGGTTGATCATACTTGGGTTCCACATGCATGTTTTAGCTGAAGGAAGAATACCTTAAACTGGAGAGTTGAGACCCGTGTAATGGGTACCATGCAATATGATTTCAAAGGGTCTTCATTTGCTCACCGAACCTCTCCAATCCTATCACTGCTGCGTTTATGCCCCTGTACACATGCTTGATTCTCTTTTGGAGACATAGCAATCCATACGTTTTACGATACTTACTAGTCAGTTACATTCTTAGGCGTTTAATATGCGGTGTTGAGTCCATTTCGTTGAGCAAGGAGTAGCTCTTGTCTATTCCATATTTGACTTAAGGAACTTTATCTGTGCTCATTTCAGTCTCTGGTTTTATGCAGCAACCCAACTCACCTTTAACCTTAAGCAAGCATAAGTTGGTTTTCTAAATTTGAGACCCTGTTCTGTTCTGTAATTCAGTTCCTGTGTAGCCAAGTTTACATTCCGTGTATTACTGATATCTTATGATGTTTCTTTTTCTGTGTGACTTATTTCAGTTAGAATCATCATACCTGAATCCACTCATTGTGATGCTAAGGGCCTGATGACATAGATTTCATTGCTGAGTGATATTGCTTTGTAAGTAAATACCACAACTTCTTTATCCATTTTTCACTTTCTGCGATGTTGAACTTGTACTGTAAACGAGGTTCTTGTAAACAGAGGCGTCCCAAACATTGGGGTGGCTGTGTCTTTTTGATTTTAATTTCCCTATGCTATAGGACCATAAGTGGCAGTGCCCTAGGCTCTGTTGCTTTGTTTTTTAGATGTTTCAGGAAACACCATACACTTCTCCCAAGTGGTTGTTGGCAATTTACATCCCGCCCATCAGCATAACAAGGCTCCCAGTTCTCCATGGCCTGTCCTGCCTTTCTGGATTTTACACTTTTTTCAGATGGCCCTTTTGACCGGGGGGAAGTGAGACTTCATTGTAGTGCAGATTTCCTTTGCAAGCTTGCTTGGTTGGCCAAAAAGGGCGTATGCGTTTTTTCCTGAATATATTCAGGAAAAAACGCATACGCCCTTTTTGGCCAAGTGCATCATTGTGGACGTTCTGCCTCTTTTCCTATGCTTTCAATGCAATTCCAAACTACCTCCTGAAATCGGTTTCCTGCAATTCTGCCCCGCTTTCAAGTCTTCTTGGCAGCCTTACTTCAGTCTATTTTTGGACGATAGCTGTCATTTATAACTCTGCAGGTTTGTGAATTACAGTGCCCCTGAGCTCCTTTCATCAACTCGCTTTCTTTTGAGCTGGCCGCAACACCGCAGGATGGCTTCAGGCCCTAATCTGGTTCCGGCCCGGCATTCTCAGCTTTGGTTATTTCCTCTTCCTGGTGGGAAATGAGAGTTAAATTTGCCCGTCCAGACACCTCCAGCTAGCCTCTCATTGGTTCTCGCTATTCCTGTTCATCTTCCGCAGAAATTGCAAACTGTGCCAAACAGGAGGTTAAAGGCGCTGACTCTCCAAGTGGGGAGAGTGTTAGTAAAGCGTCTGGAATGTTGCACCCGAGTACCAGGGGAGGAAAACTGAGACATATTTGAACACGTCTCCCGTTCACATGGTTGATCATACTTGGGTTCCACATGCATGTTTTAGCTGAAGGAAGAATACCTTAAACTGGAGAGTTGAGACCCGTGTAATGGGTACCATGCAATATGACTTCAAAGGGTCTTCATTTGCTCACCGAACCTCTCCAATCCTATCACTGCTGCGTTTATGCCCCTGTACACATGCTTGATTCTCTTTTGGAGACATAGCAATCCATACGTTTTACGATACTTACTAGTCAGTTACATTCTTAGGCGTTTAATATGCGGTGTTGAGTCCATTTCGTTGAGCAAGGAGTAGCTCTTGTCTATTCCATATTTGACTTAAGGAACTTTATCTGTGCTCATTTCAGTCTCTGGTTTTATGCAGCAACCCAACTCACCTTTAACCTTAAGCAAGCATAAGTTGGTTTTCTAAATTTGAGACCCTGTTCTGTTCTGTAATTCAGTTCCTGTGTAGCCAAGTTTACATTCCGTGTATTACTGATATCTTATGATGTTTCTTTTTATGTGTGACTTATTTCAGTTAGAATCATCATACCTGAATCCACTCATTGTGATGCTAAGGGCCTGATGACATAGATTTCATTGCTGAGTGATATTGCTTTGTAAGTAAATACCACAACTTCTTTATCCATTTTTCACTTTCTGCGATGTTGAACTTGTACTGTAAACGAGGTTCTTGTAAACAGAGGCGTCCCAAACATTGGGGTGGCTGTGTCTTTTTGATTTTAATTTCCCTATGCTATAGGACCATAAGTGGCAGTGCCCTAGGCTCTGTTGCTTTGTTTTTTAGATGTTTCAGGAAACACCATACACTTCTCCCAAGTGGTTGTTGGCAATTTACATCCCGCCCATCAGCATAACAAGGCTCCCAGTTCTCCATGGCCTGTCCTGCCTTTCTGGATTTTACACTTTTTTCAGATGGCCCTTTTGACCGGGGGGAAGTGAGACTTCATTGTAGTGCAGATTTCCTTTGCAAGCTTGCTTGGTTGGCCAAAAAGGGCGTATGCGTTTTTTCCTGAATATATTCAGGAAAAAACGCATACGCCCTTTTTGGACAAGTGCATCATTGTGGACGTTCTGTCTCTTTTCCTATGCTTTCAATGCAATTCCAGTCTACCTCCTGAAATCGGTTTCCTGCAATTCTGCCCCGCTTTCAAGTCCTCTTGGCAGCCTTACTTCAGTCTATTTTTGGACGATAGCTCTCATTTATAACTCTGCAGGTTTGTGAATTACAGTGCCCCTGAGCTCCTTTCTTCAACTCGCTTTCTTGTGACCTGGCCGCAACACCGCAGGATGGTTTCAGGCCCTAATCTGGTTCCGGCCCGGCACGCTGAGCCTTTGGTTAATTCCTCTTCCTGGTGGGAAATGAGAGTTAAATTTGCCCGTCCAGACACCTCCAGCTAGCCTCTCATTGGTTCTCGCTATTCCTGTTCATCTTCCGCAGCAATTGCAAACCGGGCCAAACAGGAGGTTAAAGGGACTGACTCTCCAAGTGGGGAGAGTGTTAGTAAAGCGTCTGGAATGTTGCACCCGAGTACCAGGGGAGGAAAACTGAGACATATTTGAACACGTCTCCCGATCACATGGTTCATCATACTCTAGGTTCCACATGCATGTTTTAGCTGAAGGAAGAATACCTTAAAGTTGGGTAGTTGAAACCCGTGGAATGGGTACCATGCAATATGACTTCAAAGGGTCTTCATTTGCTCACCGAACCTCTCCAATCCTATCACTGCTGCGTTTATGCCCCTGTACACATGCTTGATTCTCTTTCGGAGACATAGCAATCCATAGGTTTTAAGATACTTACTAGTCAGGTACATTCTTAGGCGTTTAATATGCGGTGTTGAGTCCATTTCGTTGAGCAAGGAGTAGCTTTTGTCTATTCCATATTTGGCTTAAGGAACTTTATCTGTGCTCATTTCAATCTCTTTTTATGCAGCAACCCAACTCACCTTTCCCCTTAAGCAAACATAAGTTGGTTTTCTAAATTTGAGAACCTGTTCTGTTTTGGAATTCAGTTCCTGTGTAGCCATGTTTACATTCCGTGTATTAGTGATATCTTATGATGTTTCTTTTTCTGTGTGACTTATTTCAGTTAGAATCATCGTACCTGAATCTACTCATTATGCTACTACAGGCCTGATGACATGGATTTCATTGCTGAGTGATACTGCATTGTACGTAAGTACCACAAGTTCTTTAACCATTTTTCACTTTCTGCGATGTTGAACTTGTACTGTAAACGAGGTTCTTGTAAACAGAGCCATTCCAAACTTTGGGGTGGCTGTGTCTTTTTGATTTTAATTTCCCTAAGCTATAGGACCATAAGTGGAAGTGCCCTAGGTTCTGTTGCTTTGTTTTTTAGATGTTTCAGGAAACACCATACGCTTCTCCCGAGTGGTTGTTGGCAATTTACATCCCGCCCATCAGCATAACAAGGCTCCCAGTTCTCCATGGCCTGTCCTGCCTTTCTGGATTTTACACTTTTTTCAGATGGCCCTTTTGACCGGGGGGAAGTGAGACTTCATTGTAGTGCAGATTTCCTTTGCAAGCTTGCTTGGTTGGCCAAAAAGGGCGTATGGGTTTTTTCCTGAATATATTCAGGAAAAAACGCATACGCCCTTTTTGGCCAAGTGCATCATTGTGGACGTTCTGCCTCTTTTCCTATGCTTTCAATGCAATTCCAGTCTACCTCCTGAAATCGGTTTCCTGCAATTCTGCCCCGCTTTCAAGTCCTCTTGGCAGCCTTACTTCAGTCTATTTTTGGACGATAGCTGTCATTTATAACTCTGCAGGTTTGTGAATTACAGTGCCCCTGAGCTCCTTTCTTCAACTCGCTTTCTTTTGAGCTGGCCGCAACACCGCAGGATGGCTTCAGGCCCTAATCTGGTTCCGGTACGGCACGCTGAGCCTTTGGTTATTTCCTCTTCCTGGTGGGAAATGAGAGTTAAATTTGCCCGTCCAGACACCTCCAGCTAGCCTCTCATTGGTTCTCGCTATTCCTGTTCATCTTCCGCAGAAATTGCAAACTGTGCCAAACAGGAGGTTAAAGGCGCTGACTCTCCAAGTGGGGAGAGTGTTAGTAAAGCGTCTGGAATGTTGCACCCGAGTACCAGGGGAGGAAACCTGAGACATATTTGAACACGTCTCCCGTTCACATGGTTGATCATACTTGGGTTCCACATGCATGTTTTAGCTGAAGGAAGAATACCTTAAACCTGGAGAGTTGAGACCCGTGTAATGGGTACCATGCAATATGACTTCAAAGGGTCTTCATTTGCTCACCGAATGTCTCCAATCCTATCACTGTTGCGTTTATGCCCCTGTAGACATGCTTGATTCTCTTTTGGAGACATAGCTATCCATAGGTTTTACGATACTTACTAGTCAGGTACATTCTTAGGCGTTTAATATGCGGTGTTGAGTCCATTTCGTTGAGCAAGGAGTAGCTCTTGTCTATTCCATATTTGACTTCAGGAACTTTATCTGTGCTCATTTCAATCTCTGGTTTTATGCAGCACCCCAACTCACCTTTACCCATAAGCAAGCATAAGTTGGTTTTCTAAATTTGAGACCCTGTTCTGTTCTGTAATTCAGTTCCTGTGTAGCCAAGTTTACATTCCATGTATTACTGATATCTTATGATGTTTCTTTTTCTGTGTGACTTATTTCAGTTAGAATCATCATACCTGAATCCACTCATTGTGATGCTAAGGGCCTGATGACATAGATTTCATTGCTGAGTGATATTGCTTTGTAAGTAAATACCACAACTTCTTTATCCATTTTTCACTTTCTGCGATGTTGAACTTGTACTGTAAACGAGGTTCTTGTAAACAGAGGCGTCCCAAACTTTGGGGTGGCTGTGTCTTTTTGATTTTAATTTCCCTAAGCTATAGGACCATAAGTGGCAGTGCCCTAGGCTCTGTTGCTTTGTTTTTTAGATGTTTCAGGAAACACCATACACTTCTCCTGAGTGTCTGTTGGCAATTTACATCCCGCCCATCAGCATAACAAGGCTCCCAGTTCTCCATGGCCTGTCCTGCCTTTCTGGATTTTACACTTTTTTCAGATGGCCCTTTTGACCGGGGGGAAGTGAGACTTCATTGTAGTGCAGATTTCCTTTGCAAGCTTGCTTGGTTGGCCAAAAAGGGCGTATGCGTTTTTTCCTGAATATATTCAGGAAAAAACGCATACGCCCTTTTTGGCCAAGTGCATCATTGTGGACGTTCTGCCTCTTTTCCTATGCTTTCAATGCAATTCCAGTCTACCTCCTGAAATCGGTTTCCTGCAATTCTGCCCCGCTTTCAAGTCCTCTTGGCAGCCTTACTTCAGTATATTTTTGGACGATAGCTGTCATTTATAACTCTGCAGGTTTGTGAATTACAGTGCCCCTGAGCTCCTTTCTTCAACTCGCTTTCTTGTGACCTGGCCGCAACACCGCAGGATGGCTTCAGGCCCTAATCTGGTTCCGGTACGGCACGCTGAGCCTTTGGTTAATTCCTCTTCCTGGTGGGAAATGAGAGTTAAATTTGCCCGTCCAGACACCTCCAGCTAGCCTCTCATTGGTTCTCGCTATTCCTGTTCATCTTCCCCAGAAATTGCAAACTGGGCCAAACAGGAGGTTAAAGGGACTGACTCTCCAAGTTGGGAGAGTGTTAGTAAAGCGTCTGGAATGTTGCACCCGAGTACCAGGGTACGAAAACTGAGACATATTTGAACACGTCTCCCGATCACATGGTTGATCATACTCTAGGTGCCACATGCATGTTTTAGCTGAAGGAAGAATACCTTAAACCTGGGTAGTTGAAACCCGTGGAATGGGTACCATGCAATATGACTTCAAAGGGTCTTCATTTGCTCACCGAACCTCTCCAATCCTATCACTGCTGCGTTTATGCCCCTGTACACATGCTTGATTCTCTTTCGGAGACATAGCAATCCATAGGTTTTAAGATACTTACAAGTCAGGTACATTCTTAGGCGTTTAATATGCGGTGTTGAGTCCATTTCGTTGAGCAAGGAGTAGCTCTTGTCTATTCCATATTTGGCTTAAGGAACTTTATCTGTGCTCATTTCAATCTCTGGTTTTATTCAGCACCCCAACTCACCTTTCCCCTTAAGCAAGCATAAGTTGTTTTTCTAAATTTGAGACCCTGTTCTGTTCTGTAATTCAGTTCCTGTGTAGCCAAGTTTCCATTCCGTGTATTACTGATATCTTATGATGTTTCTTTTTCTGTGTGACTTATTTCAGTTAGAATCATCATACCTGAATCCACTCATTGTGCTGCTAAGGGCCTGATGACATAGATTTCATTGCTGAGTGATATTGCTTTGTAAGTGAATACCACAACTTCTTTATCCATTTTTCACTTTCTGCGATGTTGAACTTGTACTGTAAACGAGGTTCTTGTAAACAGAGCCGTTCCAAACTTTGGGGTGGCTGTGTCTTTTTGATTTTAATTTCCCTAAGCTATAGGACGATAAGTCGAAGTGCCCTAGGCTCTGTTGCTTTGTTTTTTAGATGTTTCAGGAAACACCATACACTTCTCCCAAGTGTCTGTTGGCAATTTACATCCCTCCCATCAGCATAACAAGGCTCCCAGTTCTCAATGGCCTGTTGCCTTTCTGGATTTTACACTTTTTTCAGATGGCCCTTTTGACCGGGGGGAAGTGAGACTTCATTGTAGTGCAGATTTCCTTTGCAAGCTTGCTTGGTTGGCCAAAAAGGGCGTATGCGTTTTTTCCTGAATATATTCAGGAAAAAACGCATACGCCCTTTTTGGCCAAGTGCATCATTGTGGACGTTCTGCCTCTTTTCCTATGCTTTCAATGCAATTCCAGTCTACCTCCTGAAATCGGTTTCCTGCAATTCTGCCCCGCTTTCAAGTCCTCTTGGCAGCCTTACTTCAGTCTATTTTTGGACGATAGCTGTCATTTATAACTCTGCAGGTTTGTGAATTACAGTGCCCCTGAGCTCCTTTCTTCAACTCGCTTTCTTGTGACCTGGCCGCAACACCACAGGATGGCTTCAGGTCCTAATCTGGTTCCGGCGCGGCATGCTGAGCCTTTGGTTAATTCCTCTTCCTGGTGGGAAATGAGAGTTAAATTTGCCCGTCCAGACACCTCCAGCTAGCCTCTCATTGGTTCTCGCTATTCCTGTTCATCTTCCGCAGAAATTGCAAACTGGGCCAAACAGGAGGTTAAAGGGACTGACTCTCCAAGTGGGGAGAGTGTTAGTAAAGCGTGTGGAATGTTGCACCCGAGTACCAGGGTACGAAAACTGAGACATATTTGAACACGTCTCCCGATCACATGGTTGATCATACTCTAGGTTCCACATGCATGTTTTAGCTGAAGGAAGAATACCTTAAACCTGGGTAGTTGAAACCCGTGGAATGGGTACCATGCAATATGACTTCAAAGGGTCTTCATTTGCTCACCGAACCTCTCCAATCCTATCACTGCTGCGTTTATGCCCCTGTACACATGCTTGATTCTCTTTCGGAGACATAGCAATCCATAGGTTTTAAGATACTTACAAGTCAGGTACATTCTTAGGCGTTTAATATGCGGTGTTGAGTCCATTTCGTTGAGCAAGGAGTAGCTCTTGTCTATTCCATATTTGGCTTAAGGAACTTTATCTGTGCTCATTTCAATCTCTGGTTTTATGCAGCACCCCAACTCACCTTTACCCTTAAGCAAGCATAAGTTGGTTTTCTAAATTTGAGACCCTGTTCTGTTCTGTAATTCAGTTCCTGTGTAGCCAAGTTTCCATTCCGTGTATTACTGATATCTTATGATGTTTCTTTTTCTGTGTGACTTACTTCAGTTAGAATCATCATACCTGAATCCACTCATTTTGCTGCTAAGGGCCTGATGACACAGATTTCATTGCTGAGTGATATTGCTTTGTAAGTAAATACCACAACTTCTTTATCCATTTTTCACTTTCTGCGATGTTGAACTTGTACTGTAAACGAGGTCCTTGTAAAGAGAGCCGTTCCAAACTTTGGGGTGGCTGTGTCTTTTTGATTTTAATTTCCCTAAGCTATAGGACCATTAGTGGAAGTGCCCTAGGTTCTGTTGCTTTGTTTTTTAGATGTTTCAGGAAACACCATACACTTCTCCCGAGTGGTTGTTGGCAATTTACATCCCGCCCATCAGCATAACAAGGCTCCCAGTTCTCCATGGCCTGTCCTGCCTTTCTGGATTTTACACTTTTTTCAGATGGCCCTTTTGACCGGGGGGAAGTGAGACTTCATTGTAGTGCAGATTTCCTTTGCAAGCTTGCTTGGTTGGCCAAAAAGGGCGTATGCGTTTTTTCCTGAATATATTCAGGAAAAAACGCATACGCCCTTTTTGGCCAAGTGCATCATTGTGGACGTTCTGCCTCTTTTCCTATGCTTTCAATGCAATTCCAGTCTACCTCCTGAAATCGGTTTCCTGCAATTCTGCCCCGCTTTCAAGTCCTCTTGGCAGCCTTACTTCAGTCTATTTTTGGACGATAGCTGTCATTTATAACTCTGCAGGTTTGTGAATTACAGTGCCCCTGAGCTCCTTTCTTCAACTCGCTTTCTTTTCAGCTGGCCGCAACACCACAGGATGGCTTCAGGCCCTAATCTGGTTCCGGTACGGCACGCTGAGCCTTTGGTTATTTCCTCTTCCTGGTGGGAAATGAGAGTTAAATTTGCCCGTCCAGACACCTCCAGCTAGCCTCTCATTGGTTCTCGCTATTCCTGTTCATCTTCCGCAGAAATTGCAAACTGGGCCAAACAGGAGGTTAAAGGGACTGACTCTCCAAGTGGGGAGAGTGTTAGTAAAGCGTCTGGAATGTTGCACCCGAGTACCAGGGGAGGAAAACTGAGACATATTTGAACACGTCTCCCGATCACATGGTTGATCATATTCTAGGTTCCACATGCATGTTTTAGCTGAAGGAAGAATACCTTAAACCTCGGTAGTTGAAACCCTTGGAATGGGTACCATGCAATATGACTTCAAAGGGTCTTCATTTGCTCACCGAACCTCTCCAATCCTATCACTGCTGCGTTTATGCCCCTGTACACATGCTTGATTCTCTTTCGGAGACATAGCAATCCATAGGTTTTAAGATACTTACTAGTCAGGTACATTCTTAGGCGTTTAATATGCGGTGTTGAGTCCATTTCATTGAGCAAGGAGTAGCTCTTGTCTATTCCATATTTGGCTTAAGGAACTTTATCTGTGCTCATTTCAATCTCTGGTTTTATGCAGCACCCCAACTCACCTTTACCCTTAAGCAAGCATAAGTTGTTTTTCTAAATTTGAGACCCTGTTCTGTTCTGTAATTCAGTTCCTGTGTAGCCAAGTTTACATTCCGTGTATTACTGATATCTTATGATGTTTCTTTTTCTGTGTGACTTATTTCAGTTAGAATCATCGTACCTGAATCCCCTCATTATGCTGCTATGGGCCTGATGACATAGATTTCATTGCTGAGTGATACTGCATTGTACGTAAGTACCACAAGTTCTTTATCCATTTTTCACTTTCTGTGATATTGAACTTGTACGGTAAACGAGGTTCTTGTAAACGGAGGCGTCCCAAACTTTGGGGTGGCTGTGTCTTTTTGATTTTAATTTCCCTAAGCTATAGGACCATAAGTGGAAGTGCCCTAGGCTCTGTTGCTTTGTTTTTTAGATGTTTCAGGAAACACCATACACTTCTCCCGAGTGTCAGTTGGCAATTTACATCCCGCCCATCAGCATAACAAGACTCCCAGTTCTCCATGGCCTGTCCTGCCTTTCTGGATTTTACACTTTTTTCAGATGGCTCTTTTGACCGGGGGGAAGTGAGACTTCATTGTAGTGCAGATTTCCTTTGCAAGCTTGCTTGGTTGGCCAAAAAGGGCGTATGCGTTTTTTCCTGAATATATTCAGGAAAAAACGCATACGCCCTTTTTGGCCAAGTGCATCATTGTGGACGTTCTGCCTCTTTTCCTATGCTTTCAATGCAATTCCAGTCTACCTCCTGAAATCGGTTTCCTGCAATTCTGCCCCGCTTTCAAGTCCTCTTGGCAGCCTTACTTCAGTCTATTTTTGGACGATAGCTGTCATTTATAACTCTGCAGGTTTGTGAATTACAGTGCCCCTGAGCTCCTTTCTTCAACTCGCTTTCTTGTGACCTGGCCGCAACACCGCAATATGGCTTCAGGCCCTAATCTGGTTCCGGCACGGCACGCTGAGCCTTTGGTTATTTCCTCTTCCTGGTGGGAAATGAGAGTTAAATTTGCCCGTCCAGACACCTCCAGCTAGTCTCTCATTGGTTCTCGCTATTCCTGTTCATCTTCCGCAGAAATTGCAAACTGGGCCAAACAGGAGGTTAAAGGCGCTGACTCTCCAAGTGGGGAGAGTGTTAGTAAAGCGTCTGGAATGTTGCACCCGAGTACCAGGGGAGGAAAACTGAGACATATTTGAACACGTCTCCCGTTCACATGGTTGATCATACTTGGGTTCCACATGTATGTTTTAGCTGAAGGAAGAATACCTTAAACCTGGAGAGTTAAGACTCGTGTAATGGGTACCATGCAATATGACTTCAAAGGGTCTTTATTTGCTCACTGAACCTCTCCAATCCTATCACTGCTGCGTTTATGCCCCTGTACACATGCTTGATTCTCTTTCAGAGACATAGCAATCCATAGGTTTTAAGATACTTACTAGTCAGGTACATTCTTAGGCGTTTAATATGCGGTGTTGAGTCCATTTCGTTGAGCAAGGAGTAGCTCTTGTCTATTCCATATTTGACTTAAGGAACTTTATCTGTGCTCATTTCAATCTCTGGTTTTATGCAGCACCCCAACTCACCTTTCCCCTTAAGCAAGCATAAGTTGGTTTTCTAAATTTGAGACCCTGTTCTGTTCTGTAATTCAGTTCCTGTGTAGCCAAGTTTCCATTCTGTGTATTACTGATATCTTATGATGTTTCTTTTTCTGTGTGACTTACTTCAGTTAGAATCATCATACCTGAATCCACCCATTGTGCTGCTAAGGGCCTGATGACACAGATTTCATTGCTGAGTGATATTGCTTTGTAAGTAAATACCACAACTTCTTTATCCATTTTTCACTTTCTGCGATGTTGAACTTGTACTGTAAACGAGGTTCTTGTAAACAGAGCCGTTCCAAACTTTGGGGTGGCTGTGTCTTTTTGATTTTAATTTCCCTAAGCTATAGGACCATAAGTGGAAGTGCCCTAGGCTCTGTTGCTTTGTTTTTTAGATGTTTCAGGAAACACCATACACTTCTCCCGAGTGTCTGTTGGCAATTTACATCCCGCTCATCAGCATAACAAGACTCCCAGTTCTCCATGGCCTGTCCTGCCTTTCTGGATTTTACACTTTTTTCAGATGGCCCTTTTGACCGGGGGGAAGTGAGACTTCATTGTAGTGCAGATTTCCTTTGCAAGCTTGCTTGGTTGGCCAAAAAGGGCGTATGCGTTTTTTCCTGAATATATTCAGGAAAAAACGCATACGCCCTTTTTGGCCAAGTGCATCATTGTGGACGTTCTGCCTCTTTTCCTATGCTTTCAATGCAATTCCAATCTACCTCCTGAAATCGGTTTCCTGCAATTCTGCCCCGCTTTCAAGTCCTCTTGGCAGCCTTACTTCAGTCTATTTTTGGACGATAGCTGTCATTTATAACTCTGCAGGTTTGTGAATTACAGTGCCCCTGAGCTCCTTTCTTCAACTCGCTTTCTTGTGACCTGGCCGCAACACCGCAGGATGGTTTCAGGCCCTAATCAGGTTCCAGCCCGGCACGCTGAGCCTTTGGTTAATTCCTCTTCCTGGTGGGAAATGAGAGTTAAATTTGCCCGTCCAGACACCTCCAGCTAGCCTCTCATTGGTTCTCGCTATTCCTGTTCATCTTCCGCAGCAATTGCAAACCGGGCCAAACAGGAGGTTAAAGGGACTGACTCTCCAAGTGGGGAGAGTGTTAGTAAAGCGTCTGGAATGTTGCACCCGAGTACCAGGGGAGGAAAACTGAGACATATTTGAACACGTCTCCCGATCACATGGTTGATCATACTCTAGGTTCCACATGCATGTTTTAGCTGAAGGAAGAATACCTTAAACCTGGGTAGTTGAAACCCGTGGAATGGGTACCATGCAATATGACTTCAAAGGGTCTTCATTTGCTCACCGAACCTCTCCAATCCTATCACTGCTGCGTTTATGCCCCTGTACACATGCTTGATTCTCTTTCGGAGACATAGCAATCCATAGGTTTTAAGATACTTACTAGTCAGGTACATTCTTAGGCGTTTAATATGCGGTGTTGAGTCCATTTCGTTGAGCAAGGAGTAGCTTTTGTCTATTCCATATTTGGCTTAAGGAACTTTATCTGTGCTCATTTCAATCTCTGGTTTTATGCAGCAACCCAACTCACCTTTCCCCTTAAGCAAGCATAAGTTGGTTTTCTAAATTTGAGAACCTGTTCTGTTTTGGAATTCAGTTCCTGTGTAGCCAAGTTTACATTCCGTGTATTAGTGATATCTTATGATGTTTCTTTTTCTGTGTGACTTATTTCAGTTAGAATCATCGTACCTGAATCTACTCATTATGCTACTACAGGCCTGATGACATAGATTTCATTGCTGAGTGATACTGCATTGTACGTAAGTACCACAAGTTCTTTAACCATTTTTCACTTTCTGCGATGTTGAACTTGTACTGTAAACGAGGTTCTTGTAAACAGAGCCGTTCCAAACTGTGGGGTGGCTGTGTCTTTTTGATTTTAATTTCCCTAAGCTATAGGACCATAAGTGGAAGTGCCCTAGGCTCTGTTGCTTTGTTTTTTAGATGTTTCAGGAAACACCATACACTTCTCCCAAGTGTCTGTTGGCAATTTACATCCCGCCCATCAGCATAACAAGGCTCCCAGTTCTCAATGGCCTGTTGCCTTTCTGGATTTTACACTTTTTTCAGATGGCCCTTTTGACCAGGGGGAAGTGAGACTTCATTGTAGTGCAGATTTCCTTTGCAAGCTTGCTTGGTTGGCCAAAAAGGGCGTATGCGTTTTTTCCTGAATATATTCAGGAAAAAACGCATACGCCCTTTTTGGCCAAGTGCATCATTGTGGACGTTCTGCCTCTTTTCCTATGCTTTCAATGCAATTCCAGTCTACCTCCTGAAATCGGTTTCCTGCAATTCTGCCCCGCTTTCAAGTCCTCTTGGCAGCCTTACTTCAGTCTATTTTTGGACGATAGCTGTCATTTATAACTCTGCAGGTTTGTGAATTACAGTGCCCCTGAGCTCCTTTCTTCAACTCGCTTTCTTGTGACCGGGCCGAAACACCGCAGGATGGCTTCAGGCCCTAATCTGGTTCCGGCCCGGCATGCTGAGCCTTTGGTTAATTCCTCTTCCTGGTGGGAAATGAGAGTTAAATTTGCCCGTTCAGACACCTTCAGCTAGTCTCTCATTGGTTCTCGCTATTCCTGTTCATCTTCCCCAGAAATTGCAAACTGGGCCAAACAGGAGGTTAAAGGGCCTAACTCTCCAAGTCGGGAGAGTGTTAGTAAAGCGTCTGGAATGTTGCACCCGAGTACCAGGGTACGAAAACTGAGACATATTTGAACACGTCTCCCGATCACATGGTTGATCATACTCTAGGTTCCACATGCATGTTTTAGCTGAAGGAAGAATACCTTAAACCTGGGTAGTTGAAACCCGTGGAATGGGTACCATGCAATATGACTTCAAAGGGTCTTCATTTGCTCACCGAACCTCTCCAATCCTATCACTGCTGCGTTTATGCCCCTGTACACATGCTTGATTCTCTTTCGGAGACATAGCAATCCATAGGTTTTAAGATACTTACAAGTCAGGTACATTCTTAGGCGTTTAATATGCGGTGTTGAGTCCATTTCGTTGAGCAAGGAGTAGCTCTTGTCTATTCCATATTTGGCTTAAGGAACTTTATCTGTGCTCATTTCAATCTCTGGTTTTATGCAGCACCCCAACTCACCTTTACCCTTAAGCAAGCATAAGTTGGTTTTCTAAATTTGAGACCCTGTTCTGTTCTGTAATTCAGTTCCTGTGTAGCCAAGTTTCCATTCCGTGTATTACTGATATCTTATGATGTTTCTTTTTCTGTGTGACTTACTTCAGTTAGAATCATCATACCTGAATCCACTCATTTTGCTGCTAAGGGCCTGATGACACAGATTTCATTGCTGAGTGATATTGCTTTGTAAGTAAATACCACAACTTCTTTATCCATTTTTCACTTTCTGCGATGTTGAACTTGTACTGTAAACGAGGTCCTTGTAAACAGAGCCGTTCCAAACTTTGGGGTGGCTGTGTCTTTTTGATTTTAATTTCCCTAAGCTATAGGACCATAAGTGGAAGTGCCCTAGGCTCTGTTGCTTTGTTTTTTAGATGTTTCAGGAAACACCATACACTTCTCCCGAGTGGCTGTTGGCAATTTACATCCCGCCCATCAGCATAACAAGGCTCCCAGTTCTCCATGGCCTGTCCTGCCTTTCTGGATTTTACACTTTTTTCAGATGGCCCTTTTGACCGGGGGGAAGTGAGACTTCATTGTAGTGCAGATTTCCTTTGCAAGCTTGCTTGGTTGGCCAAAAAGGGCGTATGCGTTTTTTCCTGAATATATTCAGGAAAAAACGCATACGCCCTTTTTGGCCAAGTGCATCATTGTGGACGTTCTGCCTCTTTTCCTATGCTTTCAATGCAATTCCAGTCTACCTCCTGAAATCGGTTTCCTGCAATTCTGCCCCGCTTTCAAGTCCTCTTGGCAGCCTTACTTCAGTCTATTTTTGGACGATAGCTGTCATTTATAACTCTGCAGGTTTGTGAATTACAGTGCCCCTGAGCTCCTTTCTTCAACTCGCTTTCTTGTGACCTGGCCGCAACACCACAGGATGGCTTCAGGCCCTAATCTGGTTCCGGTACGGCACGCTGAGCCTTTGGTTATTTCCTCTTCCTGGTGGGAAATGAGAGTTAAATTTGCCCGTCCAGACACCTCCAGCTAGCCTCTCATTGGTTCTCGCTATTCCTGTTCATCTTCCGCAGAAATTGCAAACTGGGTCAAACAGTAGGTTAAAGGCACTGACGCTCCAAGTGGGGAGAGTGTTAGTAAAGCGTCTGGAATGTTGCACCCGAGTACCAGGGGAGGAAAACTGAGACATATTTGAACACGTCTCCCGATAACATGGTTGATCATACTCTAGGTTCCACATGCATGTTTTAGCTGAAGGAAGAATACCTTAAACCTGGGTAGTTGAAACCCGTGGAATGGGTACCATGCAATATGACTTCAAAGGGTCTTCATTTGCTCACCGAACCTCTCCAATCCTATCACTGCTGCGTTTATGCCCCTGTACACATGCTTGATTCTCTTTCAGAGACATAGCAATCCATAGGTTTTAAGATACTTACTAGTCAGGTACATTCTTAGGCATTTAATATGGGGTGTTGAGTCTATTTCGTTGAGCAAGGAGTAGCTCTTGTCTATTCCATATTTGGCTTAAGGAACTTTATCTGTGCTCATTTCAATCTCTAATTTTATGCAGCACCCCAACTCACCTTTACCCTTAAGCAAGAATAAGTTGGTTTTCTAAATTTGAGACCCTGTTCTGTTCTGTAATTCAGTTCCTGTGTAGCCAAGTTTACATTCCGTGTATTACTGATATCTTATGATGTTTCTTTTTCTGTGTGACTTATTTCAGTTAGAATCATCATACCTGAATCCACTCATTGTGCCGCTAAGGGCCTGATGACACAGATTTCATTGCTGAGGGATATTGCTTTGTAAGTAAATACCACAACCTCTTTATCCATTTTTCACTTTCTGCGATGTTGAACTTGTACTGTAAACGAGGTTCTTGTAAACAGAGCCGTTCCAAACTTTGGGGTGGCTGTGTCTTTTTGATTTTAATTTCCCTAAGCTATAGGACCATAATTGGAAGTGCCCTAGGTTCTGTTGCTTTGTTTTTTTGATGTTTCAGGAAACACCATACACTTCTCCCGAGTGGTTGTTGGCAATTTACATCCCGCCCATCAGCATAACAAGGCTCCCAGTTCTCCATGGCCTGTCCTGCCTTTCTGGATTTTACACTTTTTTCAGATGGCCCTTTTGACCGGGGGGAAGTGAGACTTCATTGTAGTGCAGATTTCCTTTGCAAGCTTGCTTGGTTGGCCAAAAAGGGCGTATGCGTTTTTTCCTGAATATATTCAGGAAAAAACGCATACGCCCTTTTTGGCCAAGTGCATCATTGTGGACGTTCTGCCTCTTTCCCTATGCTTTCAATGCAATTCCAGTCTACCTCCTGAAATCGGTTTCCTGCAATTCTGCCCCGCTTTCAAGTCCTCTTGGCAGCCTTACTTCAGTCTATTTTTGGACGATAGCTGTCATTTATAACTCTGCAGGTTTGTGAATTACAGTGCCCCTGAGCTCCTTTCTTCAACTCGCTTTCTTGTGACCTGGCCGCAACACCGCAGGATGGCTTCAGGCCCTAATCTGGTTCCGGCCCGGCATGCTGAGCCTTTGGTTAATTCCTCTTCCTGGTGGGAAATGAGAGTTAAATTTGCCCGTCCAGACACCTCCAGCTAGCCTCTCATTGGTTCTCGCTATTCCTGTTCATCTTCCGCAGAAATTGCAAACTGGGCCAAACAGGAGGTTAAAGGGACTGACTCTCCAAGTGGGGAGAGTGTTAGTAAAGCGTCTGGAATGTTGCACCCGAGTACCAGGGGAGGAAAACTGAGACATATTTGAACACGTCTCCCGATCACATGGTTGATCATACTCTAGGTTCCACATGCATGTTTTAGCTGAAGGAAGAATACCTTAAACCTGGGTAGTTGAAACCCGTGGAATGGGTACCATGCAATATGACTTCAAAGGGTCTTCATTTGCTCACCGAACCTCTCCAATCCTATCACTGCTGCGTTTATGCCCCTGTACACATGCTTGATTCTCTTTCGGAGACATAGCAATCCATAGGTTTTAAGATACTTACTAGTCAGGTACATTCTTAGGCGTTTAATATGCGGTGTTGAGTCCATTTCATTGAGCAAGGAGTAGCTCTTGTCTATTCCATATTTGGCTTAAGGAACTTTATCTGTGCTCATTTCAATCTCTGGTTTTATGCAGCACCCCAACTCACCTTTACCCTTAAGCAAGCATAAGTTGGTTTTCTAAATTTGAGACCCTGTTCTGTTCTGTAATTCAGTTCCTGTGTAGCCAAGTTTACATTCCGTGTATTACTGATATCTTATGATGTTTCTTTTTCTGTGTAACTTATTTCAGTTAGAATCATCGTACCTGAATCCCCTCATTATGCTGCTATGGGCCTGATGACATAGATTTCATTGCTGAGTGATACTGCATTGTACGTAAGTACCACAAGTTCTTTAACCATTTTTCACTTTCTGCAATTTTGAACTTGTACTGTAAACGAGGTTCTTGTAAACAGAGCCGTTCCAAACTGTGGGGTGGCTGTGTCTTTTTGATTTTAATTTCCCTAAGCTATAGGACCATAAGTGGAAGTGCCCTAGGCTCTGTTGCTTTGTTTTTTAGATGTTTCAGGAAACACCATACACTTCTCCCAAGTGTCTGTTGGCAATTTACATCCCACCCATCAGCATAACAAGGCTCCCAGTTCTCAATGGCCTGTTGCCTTTCTGGATTTTACACTTTTTTCAGATGGCCCTTTTGACCAGGGGGAAGTGAGACTTCATTGTAGTGCAGATTTCCTTTGCAAGCTTGCTTGGTTGGCCAAAAAGGGCGTATGCGTTTTTTCCTGAATATATTCAGGAAAAAACGCATACGCCCTTTTTGGCCAAGTGCATCATTGTGGACGTTCTGCCTCTTTTCCTATGCTTTCAATGCAATTCCAGTCTACCTCCTGAAATCGGTTTCCTGCAATTCTGCCCCGCTTTCAAGTCCTCTTGGCAGCCTTACTTCAGTCTATTTTTGGACGATAGCTGTCATTTATAACTCTGCAGGTTTGTGAATTACAGTGCCCCTGAGCTCCTTTCTTCAACTCGCTTTCTTGTGACCGGGCCGCAACACCGCAGGATGGCTTCAGGCCCTAATCTGGTTCCGGCCCGGCATGCTGAGCCTTTGGTTAATTCCTCTTCCTGGTGGGAAATGAGAGTTAAATTTGCCCGTTCAGACACCTTCAGCTAGTCTCTCATTGGTTCTCGCTATTCCTGTTCATCTTCCGCAGAAATTGCAAACTGGGCCAAACAGGAGGTTAAAGGGACTGACTCTCCAAGTCGGGAGAGTGTTAGTAAAGCGTCTGGAATGTTGCACCCGAGTACCAGGGGAGGAAAACTGAGACATATTTGAACACGTCTCCCGTTCACATGGTTGATCATACTCTGGGTTCCACATGCATGTTTTAGCTGAAGGAAGAATACCTTAAACCTGGAGAGTTGAGACCCGTGGAATGGGTACCATGCAATATGACTTCAAAGGGTCTTCATTTGCTCACTGAACCTCTCCAATCCTATCACTGCTGCGTTTATGCCCCTGTACACACGCTTGATTCTCTTTTGGAGACATAGCAATCCATAGGTTTTAAGATACTTACTAGTCAGGTACATTCTTAGGCGTTTAATATGCGGTGTTGAGTCCATTTCGTTGAGCAAGGAGTAGCTCTTGTCTATTCCATATTTGGCCTAAGGAACTTTATCTGTGCTCATTTCAATCTCTGGTTTTATGCAGCACCCCAACTCACCTTTCCCCTTAAGCAAGCATAAGTTGGTTTTCTAAATTTGAGAACCTGTTCTGTTTTGGAATGCAGTTCCTGTGTAGCCAAGTTTACATTCCGTGTATTAGTGATATCTTATGATGTTTCTTTTTCTGTGTGACTTATTTCAGTTAGAATCATCGTACCTGAATCCACTCATTATGCTGCTATGGGCCTGATGACATAGATTTCATTGCTGAGTGATACTGCATTGTACGTAAGTACCACAAGTTCTTTATCCATTTTTCACTTTCTGTGATATTGAACTTGTACGGTAAACGAGGTTCTTGTAAACGGAGGCGTCCCAAACTTTGGGGTGGCTGTGTCTTTTTGATTTTAATTTCCCTAAGCTATAGGACCATAAGTGGAAGTGGCCTAGGCTCTGTTGCTTTGTTTTTTAGATGTTTCAGGAAACACCATACACTTCTCCCGAGTGGTTGTTGGCAATTTACATCCCACCCATCAGCATAACAAGGCTCCCAGTTCTCCATGGCCTGTCCTGCCTTTCTGGATTTTACACTTTTTTCAGATGGCCCTTTTGACCGGGGGGAAGTGAGACTTCATTGTAGTGCAGATTTCCTTTGCAAGCTTGCTTGGTTGGCCAAAAAGGGCGTATGCGTTTTTTCCTGAATATATTCAGGAAAAAACGCATACGCCCTTTTTGGCCAAGTGCATCATTGTGGACGTTCTGCCTCTTTTCCTATGCTTTCAATGCAATTCCAGTCTACCTCCTGAAATCGGTTTCCTGCAATTCTGCCCCGCTTTCAAGTCCTCTTGGCAGCCTTACTTCAGTCTATTTTTGGACGATAGCTGTCATTTATAACTCTGCAGGTTTGTGAATTACAGTGCCCCTGAGCTCCTTTCTTAAACTCGCTTTCTTTTGAGCTGGCCGCAACACCGCAGGATGGCTTCAGGCCCTAATCTGGTTCCGGTACGGCACGCTGAGCCTTTGGTTATTTCCTCTTCCTGTTGGGAAATGAGAGGTAAATTTGCCCGTCCAGACACCTCCAGCTAGCCTCTCATTGGTTCTCGCTATTCCTGTTCATCTTCCGCAGAAAGTGCAAACTGGGCCAAACAGGAGGTTAAAGGCGCTGACTCTCCAAGTGGGGAGAGTGTTAGTAAAGCGTCTGGAATGTTGCACCCGAGTACCAGGGGAGGAAAACTGAGACATATTTGAACACGTCTCCCGATCACATGGTTGATCATACTCTGGGTTCCACATGCATGTTTTAGCTGAAGGAAGAATACCTAAAACCTAGGTAGTTGAAACCCGTGGAATGGGTACCATGCAATATGACTTCAAAGGGTCTTCATTTGCTCACCGAACCTCTCCAATCCTATCACTGCTGCGTTTATGCCCCTGTACACATGCTTGATTCTCTTTCGGAGACATAGCAATCCATAGGTTTTAAGATACTTACTAGTCAGGTACATTCTTAGGCGTTTAATATTGGGTGTTGAGTCCATTTCGTTGAGCAAGGAGTAGCTCTTGTCTATTCCATCTTTGACTTAAGGAACTTTATCTGTACTCATTTCAATCTCTGGCTTTATGCAGCACCCCAACTCACCTTTCCCCTTAAGCAAGCATAAGTTGGTTTTCTAAATTTGAGACCCTGTTCTGTTCTGTAATTCAGTTCCTGTGTAGCCAAGTTTACATTCCGTGTATTAGTGATATCTTATGATGTTTCTTTTTCTGTGTGACTTATTTCAGTTAGAATCATCGTACCTGAATCTACTCAGTATGCTGCTACGTGCCTGATGACATAGATTTCATTGCTGAGTGATACTGCATTGTACGTAAGTACCACAAGTTCTTTATCCATTTTTCACTTTCTGCGATGTTGAACTTGTACTGTAAACGAGGTTCTTGTAAACAGAGCCGTTGCAAACTTTGGGGTGGCTGTGTCTTTTTGATTTTAATTTCCCTAAGCTATAGGACCATAAGTGGAAGTGCCCTAGGCTCTGTTGCTTTGTTTTTTAGATGTTTCTGGAATCACCATACACTTCTCCCAAGTGTCTGTTGGCAATTTACATCCCGCCCATCAGCATAACAAGGCTCCCAGTTCTCAATGGCCTGTCCTGCCTTTCTGGATTTTACACTTTTTTCAGATGGCCCTTTTGACCAGGGGGAAGTGAGACTTCATTGTAGTGCAGATTTCCTTTGCTTGCTTGCTTGGTTGGCCAAAAAGGGCGTATGCGTTTTTTCCTGAATATATTCAGGAAAAAACGCATACGCCCTTTTTGGCCAAGTGCATCATTGTGGACGTTCTGCCTCTTTTCCTATGCTTTCAATGCAATTCCAGTCTACCTCCTGAAATTGGTTTCCTGCAATTCTGCCCCGCTTTCAAGTCCTCTTGGCAGCCTTACTTCAGTCTATTTTTGGACGATAGCTGTCATTTATAACTCTGCAGGTTTGTGAATTACAGTGCCCCTGAGCTCCTTTCTTCAACTCGCTTTCTTTTGAGCTGGCCGCAACACCGCAGGATGGCTTCAGGCCCTAATCTGGATCCGGCCCGGCATGCTGATCCTTTGGTTAATTCCTCTTCCTGGCGGGAAATGAGAGTTAAATTTGCCCGTCCAGACCCCTCCAGCTAGCCTCTCATTGGTTCTCGCTATTCCTGTTCATCTTCCGCAGAAATTGCAAACTGGGCCAAACAGGAGGTTAAAGGGACTGACTCTCCAAGTGGGGAGAGTGTTAGTAAAGCGTCTGAAATGTTGCACCCGAGTACCAGGGGAGGAAAACTGAGACATATTTGAACACGTCTCCCGATCACATGGTTGATCATACTCTAGGTTCCACATGCATGTTTTAGCTGAAGGAAGAATACCTTAAACCTGGGTAGTTGAAACCCGTGGAATGGGTACCATGCAATATGACTTCAAAGGGTCTTCATTTGCTCACCGAACCTCTCCAATCCTATCACTGCTGCGTTTATGCCCCTGTACACACGCTTGATTCTCTTTCGGAGACATAGCAATCCATAGGTTTTAAGATACTTACAAGTCAGGTACATTCTTAGGCGTTTAATATGCGGTGTTGAGTCCATTTCGTTGAGCAAGGAGTAGCTCTTGTCTATTCCATATTTGACTTAAGGAACTTTATCTGTGCTCATTTCAATCTCTGGTTTTATGCAGCAACCCAACTCACCTTTACCTTTAAGCAAGCATAAGTTGGTTTTCTAAATTTGAGAACCTGTTCTGTTTTGGAATTCAGTTCCTGTGTAGCCAAGTTTACATTCCATGTATTAGTGATATCTTATGATGTTTCTTTTTCTGTGTGACTTATTTCAGTTAGAATCATCGTACCTGAATCTACTCATTATGCTGCTACGTGCCTGATGACATAGATTTCATTGCTGAGTGATACTGCATTGTACGTAAGTACCACAAGTTCTTTATCCATTTTTCACTTTCTGCGATGTTGAACTTGTACTGTAAACGAGGTTCTTGTAAACAGAGGCGTCCCAAACTTTGGGGTGGCTGTGTCTTTTTGATTTTAATTTCCCTAAGCTATAGGACCATAAGTGGCAGTGCCCTAGGCTCTGTTGCTTTGTTTTTTAGATGTTTCAGGAAACACCATACACTTCTCCCGAGTGGTTGTTGGCAATTTACATCCCGCCCATCAGCATAACAAGGCTCCCAGTTCTCCATGGCCTGTCCTGCCTTTCTGGATTTTACACTTTTTTCAGATGGCCCTTTTGACCGGGGGGAAGTGAGACTTCATTGTAGTGCAGATTTCCTTTGCAAGCTTGCTTGGTTGGCCAAAAAGGGCGTATGCGTTTTTTCCTGAATATATTCAGGAAAAAACGCATACGCCCTTTTTGGCCAAGTGCATCATTGTGGACGTTCTGCCTCTTTTCCTATGCTTTCAATGCAATTTCAGTCTACCTTCTAAAATCGGTTTCCTGCAATTCTGCCCCGCTTTCAAGTCCTCTTGGCAGCCTTACTTCAGTCTATTTTTGGACGATAGCTGTCATTTATAACTCTGCAGGTTTGTGAATTACAGTGCCCCTGAGCTCCTTTCTTCAACTCGCTTTCTTTTGAGCTGGCCGCAACACCGCAGGATGGCTTCAGGCCCTAATCTGGTTCTGGTACGGCACGCTGAGCCTTTGGTTATTTCCTCTTCCTGTTGGGAAATGAGAGTTAAATTTGCCCGTCCAGACACCTCCAGCTAGCCTCTCATTGGTTCTCGCTATTCCTGTTCATCTTCCGCAGAAATTGCAAACTGTGCCAAACAGGAGGTTAAAGGCGCTGACTCTCCAAGTGGGGAGAGTGTTAGTAAAGCGTCTGGAATGTTGCACCCGAGTACCAGGGGAGGAAAACTGAGACATATTTGAACACGTCTCCCGATCACATGGTTGATCATACTCTGGGTTCCACATGCATGTTTTAGCTGAAGGAAGAATACCTAAAACCTGGGTAATTGAAACCCGTGGAATGGGTACCATGCAATATGACTTCAAAGGGTCTTCATTTGCTCACCGAACCTCTCCAATCCTATCACTGCTGCGTTTATGCCCCTGTACACATGCTTGATTCTCTTTCGGAGACATAGCAATCCATAGGTTTTAAGATACTTACTAGTCAGGTACATTCTTAGGCGTTTAATATGCGGTGTTGAGTCCATTTCATTGAGCAAGGAGTAGCTCTTGTCTATTCCATATTTGGCTTAAGGAACTTTATCTGTGCTCATTTCAATCTCTGGTTTTATGCAGCAACCCAACTCACCTTTCCCCTTAAGCAAGCATAAGTTGGTTTTCTAAATTTGAGAACCTGTTCTGTTTTGGAATTCAGTTCCTGTTTAGCCAAGTTTACGTTCCGTGTATTAGTGATATCTTATGATGTTTCTTTTTCTGTGTGACTTATTTCAGTTAGAATCATCGTACCTGAATCTACTCATTATGCTGCTACGTGCCTGATGACATAGATTTCATTGCTGAGTGATACTGCATTGTACGTAAGTACCACAAGTTCTTTATCCATTTTTCACTTTCTGCGATGTTGAACTAGTACTGTAAACGAGGTTCTTGTAAACAGAGCCGTTCCAAACTTTGGGGTGGCTGTGTCTTTTTGATTTTAATTTCCCTAAGCTATAGGACCATAAGTGGAAGTGCCCTAGGCTCTGTTGCTTTGTTTTTTAGATGTTTCTGGAAACACCATACACTTCTCCCAAGTGTCTGTTGGCAATTTACATCCCGCCCATCAGCATAACAAGGCTCCCAGTTCTCAATGGCCTGTCCTGCCTTTCTGGATTTTACACTTTTTTCCGATGGCGCTTTTGACCAGGGCGAAGTGAGACTTCATTGTAGTGCAGATTTCCTTTGCTTGCTTGCTTGGTTGGCCAAAAAGGGCGTATGCGTTTTTTCCTGAATATATTCAGGAAAAAACGCATACGCCCTTTTTGGCCAAGTGCATCATTGTGGACGTTCTGCCTCTTTTCCTATGCTTTCAATGCAATTCCAGTCTACCTCCTGAAATCGGTTTCCTGCAATTCTGCCCCGCTTTCAAGTCCTCTTGGCAGCCTTACTTCAGTCTATTTTTGGACGATAGCTGTCATTTATAACTCTGCAGGTTTGTGAATTACAGTGCCCCTGAGCTCCTTTCTTCAACTCGCTTTCTTTTGAGCTGGCCGCAACACCGCAGGATGGCTTCAGGCCCTAATCTGGATCCGGCCCGGCATGCTGATCCTTTGGTTAATTCCTCTTCCTGGCGGGAAATGAGAGTTAAATTTGCCCGTCCAGACACCTCCAGCTAGCCTCTCATTGGTTCTCGCTATTCCTGTTCATCTTCCGCAGAAATTGCAAACTGGGCCAAACAGGAGGTTAAAGGGACTGACTCTCCAAGTGGGGAGAGTGTTAGTAAAGCGTCTGAAATGTTGCACCCGAGTACCAGGGGAGGAAAACTGAGACATATTTGAACACGTCTCCCGATCACATGGTTGATCATACTCTAGGTTCCACATGCATGTTTTAGCTGAAGGAAGAATACCTTAAACCTGGGTAGTTGAAACCCGTGTAATGGGTACCATGCAATATGACTTCAAAGGGTCTTCATTTGCTCACCGAACCTCTCCAATCCTATCACTGCTGCGTTTATGCCCCTGTACACACGCTTGATTCTCTTTCGGAGACATAGCAATCCATAGGTTTTAAGATACTTACAAGTCAGGTACATTCTTAGGCGTTTAATATGCGGTGTTGAGTCCATTTCGTTGAGCAAGGAGTAGCTCTTGTCTATTCCATATTTGACTTAAGGAACTTTATCTGTGCTCATTTCAATCTCTGGTTTTATGCAGCACCCCAACTCACCTTTACCCTTAAGCAAGCATAAGTTGTTTTTCTAAATTTGAGACCCTGTTCTGTTCTGTAATTCAGTTCCTGTGTAGCCAAGTTTCCATTCCGTGTATTACTGATATCTTATGATGTTTCTTTTTCTGTGTGACTTATTTCAGTTAGAATCATCGTACCTGAATCCACTCATTATGCTGCTACGGGACTGATGACATAGATTTCATTGCTGAGTGATACTGCATTGTACGTAAGTACCACAAGTTCTTTATCCATTTTTCACTTTCTGTGATATTGAACTTGTACGGTAATCGAGGTTCTTGTAAACGGAGGCGTCCCAAACTTTGGGGTGGCTGTGTCTTTTTGATTTTAATTTCCCTAAGCTATAGGACCATAAGTGGAAGTGCCCTAGGCTCTGTTGCTTTGTTTTTTAGATGTTTCAGGAAACACCATACACTTCTCCCAAGTGTCTGTTGGCAATTTACATCCCGCCCATCAGCATAACAAGGCTCCCAGTTCTCCATGGCCTGTCCTGCCTTTCTGGATTTTACACTTTTTTCAGATGGCCCTTTGGACCGGGGGGAAGTGAGACTTCATTGTAGTGCAGATTTCCTTTGCAAGCTTGCTTGGTTGGCCAAAAAGGGCGTATGCGTTTTTTCCTGAATATATTCAGGAAAAAACGCATACGCCCTTTTTGGCCAAGTGCATCATTGTGGACGTTCTGCCTCTTTTCCTATGCTTTCAATGCAATTCCAGTCTACCTCCTGAAATCGGTTTCCTGCAATTCTGCCCCGCTTTCAAGTCCTCTTGGCAGCCTTACTTCAGTCTATTTTTGGACGATAGCTGTCATTTATAACTCTGCAGGTTTGTGAATTACAGTGCCCCTGAGCTCCTTTCTTCAACTCGCTTTCTTGTGACTTGGCCGCAACACCGCAGGATGGCTTCAGGCCCTAATCTGGTTCCGGCACGGCACGCTGAGCCTTTGGTTATTTCCTCTTCCTGGTGGGAAATGAGAGTTAAATTTGCCCGTCCAGACACCTCCAGCTAGCCTCTCATTGGTTCTCGCTATTCCTGTTCATCTTCCGCAGAAATTGCAAACTGGGCCAAACAGGAGGTTAAAGGCGCTGACTCTCCAAGTGGGGAGAGTGTTAGTAAAGCGTCTGGAATGTTGCACCCGAGTACCAGGGGAGGAAAACTGAGACATATTTGAACACGTCTCCCGTTCACATGGTTGATCATACTTGGGTTCCACATGCATGTTTTAGCTGAAGGAAGAATACCTTAAACCTGGAGAGTTGAGACCCGTGTAATGGGTACCATGCAATATGACTTCAAAGGGTCTTCATTTGCTCACCGAACCTCTCCAATCCTATCACTGCTGCGTTTATGCCCCTGTACACATGCTTGATTCTCTTTCGGAGACATAGCAATCCATAGGTTTTAAGATACTAGTCAGGCACATTCTTAGGCGTTTAATATGCGGTGTTGAGTCCATTTCGTTGAGCAAGGAGTAGCTCTTGTCTATTCCATATTTGACTTAAGGAACTTTATCTGTGCTCATTTCAATCTCTGGTTTTATGCAGCACCCCAACTCACCTTTACCCTTAAGCAAGCATAGTTGGTTTTCTAAATTTGAGACCCTGTTCTGTTCTGTAATTCAGTTCCTGTGTAGCCAAGTTTACATTCCGTGTATTACTGATATCTTATGATGTTTCTTTTTCTGTGTGACTTACTTCAGTTAGAATCATCATACCTGAATCCACTCATTGTGCTGCTAAGGGCCTGATGACACAGATTTCATTGCTGAGTGATATTGCTTGGTAAGTAAATACCACAACTTCTTTATCCATTTTTCACTTTCTGCGATGTTGAACTTGTACTGTAAACGAGGTTCTTGTAAACAGAGCCGTTGCAAACTTTGGGGTGGCTGTGTCTTTTTGATTTTAATTTCCCTAAGCTATAGGACCATAAGTGGAAGTGCCCTAGGCTCTGTTGCTTTGTTTTTTAGATGTTTCTGGAATCACCATACACTTCTCCCAAGTGTCTGTTGGCAATTTACATCCCGCCCATCAGCATAACAAGGCTCCCAGTTCTCAATGGCCTGTCCTGCCTTTCTGGATTTTACACTTTTTTCAGATGGCCCTTTTGACCAGGGGGAAGTGAGACTTCATTGTAGTGCAGATTTCCTTTGCTTGCTTGCTTGGTTGGCCAAAAAGGGCGTATGCGTTTTTTCCTGAATATATTCAGGAAAAAACGCATACGCCCTTTTTGGCCAAGTGCATCATTGTGGACGTTCTGCCTCTTTTCCTATGCTTTCAATGCAATTCCAGTCTACCTCCTGAAATCGGTTTCCTGCAATTCTGCCCCGCTTTCAAGTCCTCTTGGCAGCCTTACTTCAGTCTATTTTTGGACGATAGCTGTCATTTATAACTCTGCAGGTTTGTGAATTACAGTGCCCCTGAGCTCCTTTCTTCAACTCGCTTTCTTTTGAGCTGGCCGCAACACCGCAGGATGGCTTCAGGCCCTAATCTGGATCCGGCCCGGCATGCTGATCCTTTGGTTAATTCCTCTTCCTGGCGGGAAATGAGAGTTAAATTTGCCCGTCCAGACCCCTCCAGCTAGCCTCTCATTGGTTCTCGCTATTCCTGTTCATCTTCCGCAGAAATTGCAAACTGGGCCAAACAGGAGGTTAAAGGGACTGACTCTCCAAGTGGGGAGAGTGTTAGTAAAGCGTCTGAAATGTTGCACCCGAGTACCAGGGGAGGAAAACTGAGACATATTTGAACACGTCTCCCGATCACATGGTTGATCATACTCTAGGTTCCACATGCATGTTTTAGCTGAAGGAAGAATACCTTAAACCTGGGTAGTTGAAACCCGTGGAATGGGTACCATGCAATATGACTTCAAAGGGTCTTCATTTGCTCACCGAACCTCTCCAATCCTATCACTGCTGCGTTTATGCCCCTGTACACACGCTTGATTCTCTTTCGGAGACATAGCAATCCATAGGTTTTAAGATACTTACAAGTCAGGTACATTCTTAGGCGTTTAATATGCGGTGTTGAGTCCATTTCGTTGAGCAAGGAGTAGCTCTTGTCTATTCCATATTTGACTTAAGGAACTTTATCTGTGCTCATTTCAATCTCTGGTTTTATGCAGCAACCCAACTCACCTTTACCTTTAAGCAAGCATAAGTTGGTTTTCTAAATTTGAGAACCTGTTCTGTTTTGGAATTCAGTTCCTGTGTAGCCAAGTTTACATTCCATGTATTAGTGATATCTTATGATGTTTCTTTTTCTGTGTGACTTATTTCAGTTAGAATCATCGTACCTGAATCTACTCATTATGCTGCTACGTGCCTGATGACATAGATTTCATTGCTGAGTGATACTGCATTGTACGTAAGTACCACAAGTTCTTTATCCATTTTTCACTTTCTGCGATGTTGAACTTGTACTGTAAACGAGGTTCTTGTAAACAGAGGCGTCCCAAACTTTGGGGTGGCTGTGTCTTTTTGATTTTAATTTCCCTAAGCTATAGGACCATAAGTGGCAGTGCCCTAGGCTCTGTTGCTTTGTTTTTTAGATGTTTCAGGAAACACCATACACTTCTCCCGAGTGGTTGTTGGCAATTTACATCCCGCCCATCAGCATAACAAGGCTCCCAGTTCTCCATGGCCTGTCCTGCCTTTCTGGATTTTACACTTTTTTCAGATGGCCCTTTTGACCGGGGGGAAGTGAGACTTCATTGTAGTGCAGATTTCCTTTGCAAGCTTGCTTGGTTGGCCAAAAAGGGCGTATGCGTTTTTTCCTGAATATATTCAGGAAAAAACGCATACGCCCTTTTTGGCCAAGTGCATCATTGTGGACGTTCTGCCTCTTTTCCTATGCTTTCAATGCAATTTCAGTCTACCTTCTAAAATCGGTTTCCTGCAATTCTGCCCCGCTTTCAAGTCCTCTTGGCAGCCTTACTTCAGTCTATTTTTGGACGATAGCTGTCATTTATAACTCTGCAGGTTTGTGAATTACAGTGCCCCTGAGCTCCTTTCTTCAACTCGCTTTCTTTTGAGCTGGCCGCAACACCGCAGGATGGCTTCAGGCCCTAATCTGGTTCTGGTACGGCACGCTGAGCCTTTGGTTATTTCCTCTTCCTGTTGGGAAATGAGAGTTAAATTTGCCCGTCCAGACACCTCCAGCTAGCCTCTCATTGGTTCTCGCTATTCCTGTTCATCTTCCGCAGAAATTGCAAACTGTGCCAAACAGGAGGTTAAAGGCGCTGACTCTCCAAGTGGGGAGAGTGTTAGTAAAGCGTCTGGAATGTTGCACCCGAGTACCAGGGGAGGAAAACTGAGACATATTTGAACACGTCTCCCGATCACATGGTTGATCATACTCTGGGTTCCACATGCATGTTTTAGCTGAAGGAAGAATACCTAAAACCTGGGTAATTGAAACCCGTGGAATGGGTACCATGCAATATGACTTCAAAGGGTCTTCATTTGCTCACCGAACCTCTCCAATCCTATCACTGCTGCGTTTATGCCCCTGTACACATGCTTGATTCTCTTTCGGAGACATAGCAATCCATAGGTTTTAAGATACTTACTAGTCAGGTACATTCTTAGGCGTTTAATATGCGGTGTTGAGTCCATTTCATTGAGCAAGGAGTAGCTCTTGTCTATTCCATATTTGGCTTAAGGAACTTTATCTGTGCTCATTTCAATCTCTGGTTTTATGCAGCAACCCAACTCACCTTTCCCCTTAAGCAAGCATAAGTTGGTTTTCTAAATTTGAGAACCTGTTCTGTTTTGGAATTCAGTTCCTGTTTAGCCAAGTTTACGTTCCGTGTATTAGTGATATCTTATGATGTTTCTTTTTCTGTGTGACTTATTTCAGTTAGAATCATCGTACCTGAATCTACTCATTATGCTGCTACGTGCCTGATGACATAGATTTCATTGCTGAGTGATACTGCATTGTACGTAAGTACCACAAGTTCTTTATCCATTTTTCACTTTCTGCGATGTTGAACTAGTACTGTAAACGAGGTTCTTGTAAACAGAGCCGTTCCAAACTTTGGGGTGGCTGTGTCTTTTTGATTTTAATTTCCCTAAGCTATAGGACCATAAGTGGAAGTGCCCTAGGCTCTGTTGCTTTGTTTTTTAGATGTTTCTGGAAACACCATACACTTCTCCCAAGTGTCTGTTGGCAATTTACATCCCGCCCATCAGCATAACAAGGCTCCCAGTTCTCAATGGCCTGTCCTGCCTTTCTGGATTTTACACTTTTTTCCGATGGCGCTTTTGACCAGGGCGAAGTGAGACTTCATTGTAGTGCAGATTTCCTTTGCTTGCTTGCTTGGTTGGCCAAAAAGGGCGTATGCGTTTTTTCCTGAATATATTCAGGAAAAAACGCATACGCCCTTTTTGGCCAAGTGCATCATTGTGGACGTTCTGCCTCTTTTCCTATGCTTTCAATGCAATTCCAGTCTACCTCCTGAAATCGGTTTCCTGCAATTCTGCCCCGCTTTCAAGTCCTCTTGGCAGCCTTACTTCAGTCTATTTTTGGACGATAGCTGTCATTTATAACTCTGCAGGTTTGTGAATTACAGTGCCCCTGAGCTCCTTTCTTCAACTCGCTTTCTTTTGAGCTGGCCGCAACACCGCAGGATGGCTTCAGGCCCTAATCTGGATCCGGCCCGGCATGCTGATCCTTTGGTTAATTCCTCTTCCTGGCGGGAAATGAGAGTTAAATTTGCCCGTCCAGACACCTCCAGCTAGCCTCTCATTGGTTCTCGCTATTCCTGTTCATCTTCCGCAGAAATTGCAAACTGGGCCAAACAGGAGGTTAAAGGGACTGACTCTCCAAGTGGGGAGAGTGTTAGTAAAGCGTCTGAAATGTTGCACCCGAGTACCAGGGGAGGAAAACTGAGACATATTTGAACACGTCTCCCGATCACATGGTTGATCATACTCTAGGTTCCACATGCATGTTTTAGCTGAAGGAAGAATACCTTAAACCTGGGTAGTTGAAACCCGTGTAATGGGTACCATGCAATATGACTTCAAAGGGTCTTCATTTGCTCACCGAACCTCTCCAATCCTATCACTGCTGCGTTTATGCCCCTGTACACACGCTTGATTCTCTTTCGGAGACATAGCAATCCATAGGTTTTAAGATACTTACAAGTCAGGTACATTCTTAGGCGTTTAATATGCGGTGTTGAGTCCATTTCGTTGAGCAAGGAGTAGCTCTTGTCTATTCCATATTTGACTTAAGGAACTTTATCTGTGCTCATTTCAATCTCTGGTTTTATGCAGCACCCCAACTCACCTTTACCCTTAAGCAAGCATAAGTTGTTTTTCTAAATTTGAGACCCTGTTCTGTTCTGTAATTCAGTTCCTGTGTAGCCAAGTTTCCATTCCGTGTATTACTGATATCTTATGATGTTTCTTTTTCTGTGTGACTTATTTCAGTTAGAATCATCGTACCTGAATCCACTCATTATGCTGCTACGGGACTGATGACATAGATTTCATTGCTGAGTGATACTGCATTGTACGTAAGTACCACAAGTTCTTTATCCATTTTTCACTTTCTGTGATATTGAACTTGTACGGTAATCGAGGTTCTTGTAAACGGAGGCGTCCCAAACTTTGGGGTGGCTGTGTCTTTTTGATTTTAATTTCCCTAAGCTATAGGACCATAAGTGGAAGTGCCCTAGGCTCTGTTGCTTTGTTTTTTAGATGTTTCAGGAAACACCATACACTTCTCCCAAGTGTCTGTTGGCAATTTACATCCCGCCCATCAGCATAACAAGGCTCCCAGTTCTCCATGGCCTGTCCTGCCTTTCTGGATTTTACACTTTTTTCAGATGGCCCTTTGGACCGGGGGGAAGTGAGACTTCATTGTAGTGCAGATTTCCTTTGCAAGCTTGCTTGGTTGGCCAAAAAGGGCGTATGCGTTTTTTCCTGAATATATTCAGGAAAAAACGCATACGCCCTTTTTGGCCAAGTGCATCATTGTGGACGTTCTGCCTCTTTTCCTATGCTTTCAATGCAATTCCAGTCTACCTCCTGAAATCGGTTTCCTGCAATTCTGCCCCGCTTTCAAGTCCTCTTGGCAGCCTTACTTCAGTCTATTTTTGGACGATAGCTGTCATTTATAACTCTGCAGGTTTGTGAATTACAGTGCCCCTGAGCTCCTTTCTTCAACTCGCTTTCTTGTGACTTGGCCGCAACACCGCAGGATGGCTTCAGGCCCTAATCTGGTTCCGGCACGGCACGCTGAGCCTTTGGTTATTTCCTCTTCCTGGTGGGAAATGAGAGTTAAATTTGCCCGTCCAGACACCTCCAGCTAGCCTCTCATTGGTTCTCGCTATTCCTGTTCATCTTCCGCAGAAATTGCAAACTGGGCCAAACAGGAGGTTAAAGGCGCTGACTCTCCAAGTGGGGAGAGTGTTAGTAAAGCGTCTGGAATGTTGCACCCGAGTACCAGGGGAGGAAAACTGAGACATATTTGAACACGTCTCCCGTTCACATGGTTGATCATACTTGGGTTCCACATGCATGTTTTAGCTGAAGGAAGAATACCTTAAACCTGGAGAGTTGAGACCCGTGTAATGGGTACCATGCAATATGACTTCAAAGGGTCTTCATTTGCTCACCGAACCTCTCCAATCCTATCACTGCTGCGTTTATGCCCCTGTACACATGCTTGATTCTCTTTCGGAGACATAGCAATCCATAGGTTTTAAGATACTAGTCAGGCACATTCTTAGGCGTTTAATATGCGGTGTTGAGTCCATTTCGTTGAGCAAGGAGTAGCTCTTGTCTATTCCATATTTGACTTAAGGAACTTTATCTGTGCTCATTTCAATCTCTGGTTTTATGCAGCACCCCAACTCACCTTTACCCTTAAGCAAGCATAGTTGGTTTTCTAAATTTGAGACCCTGTTCTGTTCTGTAATTCAGTTCCTGTGTAGCCAAGTTTACATTCCGTGTATTACTGATATCTTATGATGTTTCTTTTTCTGTGTGACTTACTTCAGTTAGAATCATCATACCTGAATCCACTCATTGTGCTGCTAAGGGCCTGATGACACAGATTTCATTGCTGAGTGATATTGCTTTGTAAGTAAATACCACAACTTCTTTATCCATTTTTCACTTTCTGCGATGTTGAACTTGTACTGTAAACGAGGTTCTTGTAAACAGAGGCGTCCCAAACTTTGGGGTGGCTGTGTCTTTTTGATTTAATTTCCCTAAGTTATAGGACCATAAGTGGAAGTGTCCTAGGCTCTGTTGCTTTGTTTTTTAGATGTTTCAGGAAACACCATACACTTCTCCCGAGTGTCTGTTGGCAATTTACATCCCGCCCATCAGCATAACAAGGCTCCCAGTTCTCCATGGCCTGTCCTGCCTTTCTGGATTTTACACTTTTTTCAGATGGCCCTTTTGACCGGGGGGAAGTGAGACTTCATTGTAGTGCAGATTTCCTTTGCAAGCTTGCTTGGTTGGCCAAAAAGGGCGTATGCGTTTTTTCCTGAATATATTCAGGAAAAAACGCATACGCCCTTTTTGGCCATGTGCATCATTGTGGACGTTCTGCCTCTTTTCCTATGCTTTCAATGCAATTCCAGTCTACCTCCTGAAATCGGTTTCCTGCAATTCTGCCCCGCTTTCAAGTCCTCTTGGCAGCCTTACTTCAGTCTATTTTTGGACGATAGCTGTCATTTATAACTCTGCAGGTTTGTGAATTACAGTGCCCCTGAGCTCCTTTCTTCAACTTGCTTTCTTGTGACCTGGCCGCAACACCGCAGGATGGCTTCAGGCCCTAATCTGGTTCCGGTACGGCACGCTGAGCCTTTGGTTATTTCCTCTTCCTGGTGGGAAATGAGAGTTAAATTTGCCCGTCCAGACACCTCCAGCTAGCCTCTCATTGTTTCTCGCTATTCCTGTTCATCTTCCGCAGAAATTGCAACCTGGGCCAAACTGGAGGTTAAAGACGCTGACTCTCCAAGGGGGGAGAGTGTTAGTAAAGCGTCTGGAATGTTGCACCCGAGTACCAGGGGAGGAAAACTGAGACATATTTGAACACATCTCCCGATCACATGGTTGATCATACTTTAGGTTCCACATGCATGTTTTAGCTGAAGGAAGAATACCTTAAACCTGGGTAGTTGAAACCCGTGGAATGGGTACCATGCAATATGACTTCAAAGGGTCTTCATTTGCTCACCGAACCTCTCCAATCCTATCACTGCTGCGTTTATGACCCTGTACACATGCTTGATTCTCTTTCGGAGACATAGCAATCCATAGGTTTTAAGATACTTACTAGTCAGGTACATTCTTAGGCGTTTAATATGGGGTGTTGAGTCCATTTCGTTGAGCAAGGAGTAGCTCTTGTCTATTCCATATTTGGCTTAAGGAACTTTATCTGTGCTCATTTCAATCTCTGGTTTTATGCAGCACCCCAACTCACCTTTACCCTTAAGCAAGAATAAGTTGGTTTTCTAAATTTGAGACCCTGTTCTGTTCTGTAATTCAGTTCCTGTGTAGCCAAGTTTACATTCCGTGTATTACTGATATCTTATGATGTTTCTTTTTCTGTGTGACTTATTTCAGTTAGAATCATCATACCTGAATCCACTCATTGTGCTGCTAAGGGCCTGATGACACAGATTTCATTGCTGAGTGATATTGCTTTGTAAGTAAATACCACAACTTCTTTATCCATTTTTCACTTTCTGCGATGTTGAACTTGTACTGTAAACGAGGTTCTTGTAAACAGAGCCGTTCCAAACTTTGGGGTGGCTGTGTGTTTTTGATTTTAATTTCCCTAAGCTATAGGACCATAAGTGGAAGTGCCCTAGGTTCTGTTGCTTTGTTTTTTAGATGTTTCAGGAAACACCATACACTTCTCCCGAGTGGTTGTTGGCAATTTACATCCCGCCCATCAGCATAACAAGGCTCCTAGTTCTCCATGGCCTGTCCTGCCTTTCTGGATTTTACACTTTTTTCAGATGACCCTTTTGACCGGGGGGAAGTGAGACTTCATTGTAGTGCAGATTTCCTTTGCAAGCTTGCTTGGTTGGCCAAAAAGGGCGTATGCGTTTTTTCCTCAATATATTCAGGAAAAAACGCATACGCCCTTTTTGGCCAAGTGCATCATTGTGGACGTTCTGCCTCTTTTCCTATGCTTTCAATGCAATTCCAGTCTACCTCCTGAAATCGGTTTCCTGCAATTCTGCCCCGCTTTCAAGTCCTCTTGGCAGCCTTACTTCAGTCTATTTTTGGACGATAGCTGTCATTTATAACTCTGCAGGTTTGTGAATTACAGTGCCCCTGAGCTCCTTTCTTCAACTTGCTTTCTTTTGAGCTGGCCGCAACACCGCAGGATGGTTTCAGGCCCTAATCTGGTTCCGGCACGGCACGCTGAGCCTTTGGTTATTTCCTCTTCCTGGTGGGAAATGAGAGTTAAATTTGCCCGTCCAGACACCTCCAGCTAGTCTCTCATTGGTTCTCGCTATTCCTGTTCATCTTCCCCAGATATTGCAAACTGGGCCAAACAGGAGGTTAAAGGCGCTGACTCTCCAAGTGGGGAGAGTGTTAGTAAAGCGTCTGGAATGTTGCACCCGAGTACCAGGGGAGGAAAACTGAGACATATTTGAACACGTCTCCCGTTCACATGGTTGATCATACTTGGGATCCACATGCATGTTTTAGCTGAAGGAAGAATACCTTAAAACTGGAGAGTTAAGACCCGTGTAATGGGTACCATGCAATATGACTTCAAAGGGTCTTCATTTGCTCACCGAACCTCTCCAATCCTATCACTGCTGCGTTTATGCCCCGTACACATGCTTGATTCTCTTTCGGAGACATAGCAATCCATAGGTTTTAACATACTTACTAGTCAGGCACATTCTTAGGCGTTTAATATGCGGTGTTGAGTCCATTTCGTTGAGCAAGGAGTAGCTCTTGTCTATTCCATATTTGACTTAAGGAACTTTATCTGTGCTCATTTCAATCTCTGGTTTTATGCAGCACCCCAACTCACCTTTACCCTTAAGCAAGCATAAGTTGGTTTTCTAAATTTGAGACCCTGTTCTGTTCTGTAATTCAGTTCCTGTGTAGCCAAGTTTACATTCCGTGTATTACTGATATCTTATGATGTTTCTCTTTCTGTGTGACTTACTTCAGTTAGAATCATCATACCTGAATCCACTCATTGTGCTGCTAAGGGCCTGATGACACAGATTTCATTGCTGAGTGATATTGCTTTGTAAGTAAATACCACAACTTCTTTATCCATTTTTCACTTTCTGCGATGTTGAACTTGTACTGTAAACGAGGTTCTTGTAAACAGAGCCGTTCCAAACTTTGGGGTGGCTGTGTCTTTTTTATTTTAATTTCCCTAAGCTATAGGACCATAAGTGGAAGTGCCCTAGGCTCTGTTGCTTTGTTTTTTAGATGTTTCAGGAAACACCATACACTTCTCCCAAGTGTCTGTTGGCAATTTACATCCCGCCCATCAGCATAACAAGGCTCCCAGTTCTCAATGGCCTGTTGCCTTTCTGGATTTTACACTTTTTTCAGATGGCCCTTTTGACCGGGGGGAAGTGAGACTTCATTGTAGTGCAGATTTCCTTTGCAAGCTTGCTTGGTTGGCCAAAAAGGGCGTATGCGTTTTTTCCTGAATATATTCAGGAAAAAACGCATACGCCCTTTTTGGCCAAGTGCATCATTGTGGACGTTCTGCCTCTTTTCCTATGCTTTCAATGCAATTCCAGTCTACCTCCTGAAATCGGTTTCCTGCAATTCTGCCCCGCTTTCAAGTCCTCTTGGCAGCCTTACTTCAGTCTATTTTTGGACGATAGCTGTCATTTATAACTCTGCAGGTTTGTGAATTACAGTGCCCCTGAGCTCCTTTCTTCAACTCGCTTTCTTGTGACCTGGCCGCAACACCGCAGGATGGCTTCAGGCCCTAATCTGTTTCCGGCCCGGCATGCTGAGCCTTTGGTTAATTCCTCTTCCTGGTGGGAAATGAGAGTTAAATTTGCCCGACCAGACACCTCTAGCTAGCCTCTCATTGGTTCTCACTATACCTGTTCATCTTCCGCAGAAATTGCAAACTGGGCCAAACAGGAGTTTAAAGGGACTGACTCTCCAAGTGGGGAGAGTGTTAGTAAAGCGTCTGGAATGTTGCACCCGAGTACCAGGGGAGGAAAACTGAGACATATTTGAACACGTCTCCCAATCACATGGTTGATCATACTCTAGGTTCCACATGCATGTTTTAGCTGAAGGAAGAATACCTTAAACCTGGGTAGTTGAAACCCGTGGAATGGGTACCATGCAATATGACTTCAAAGGGTCTTCATTTGCTCACCGAACCTCTCCAATCCTATCACTGCTGCGTTTATGCCCCTGTACACATGCTTGATTCTCTTTTGGAGACATAGCAATCCATAGGTTTTAAGATACTTACTAGTCAGGTACATTCTTAGGCGTTTAATATGGGGTGTTGAGTCCATTTCGTTGAGCAAGGAGTAGCTCTTGTCTATTCCATATTTGGCTTAAGGAACTTTATCTGTGCTCATTTCAATCTCTGGTTTTATGCAGCACCCCAACTCACCTTTACCCTTAAGCAAGCATAAGTTGGTATTCTAAATTTGAGACCCTGTTCTGCTCTGTAATTCAGTTCCTGTGTAGCCAAGTTTACATTCCATGTATTACTGATATCTTATGATGTTTCTTTTTCTGTGTGACTTACTTCAGTTAGAATCATCATACCTGAATCCACTCATTGTGCTGCTAAGGGCCTGATGACACAGATTTCATTGCTGAGTGATATTGCTTTGTAAGTGAATACCACAACTTCTTTATCCATTTTTCACTTTCTGCGATGTTGAACTTGTACTGTAAACGAGGTTCTTGTAAACAGAGGCGTCCCAAACTTTGGGGTGGCTGTGTCTTTTTGATTTTAATTTCCCTAAGCTATAGGACCATAAGTGGAAGTGCCCTAGGCTCTGTTGCTTTGTTTTTTAGATGTTTCAGGAAACACCATACACTTCTCCCGAGTGTCTGTTGGCAATTTACATCCCGCCCATCAGCATAACAAGGCTCCCAGTTCTCCATGGCCTGTCCTGCCTTTCTGGATTTTACACTTTTTTCAGATGGCCCTTTTGACCGGGGGGAAGTGAGACTTCATTGTAGTGCAGATTTCCTTTGCAAGCTTGCTTGGTTGGCCAAAAAGGGCGTATGCGTTTTTTCCTGAATATATTCAGGAAAAAACGCATACGCCCTTTTTGGCCAAGTGCATCATTGTGGACGTTCTGCCTCTTTTCCTATGCTTTCAATGCAATTCCAGTCTACCTCCTGAAATCGGGTTCCTGCAATTCTGCCCCGCTTTCAAGTCCTCTTGGCAGCCTTACTTCAGTCTATTTTTGGACGATAGCTGTCATTTATAACTCTGCAGGTTTGTGAATTACAGTGCCCCTGAGCTCCTTTCTTCAACTCGCTTTCTTGTGACCTGGCCGCAACACCGCAGGATGGCTTCAGGCCCTAATCTGGTTCCGGCCCGGCATGCTGAGCCTTTGGTTAATTCCTCTTCCTGGTGGGAAATGAGAGTTAAATTTGCCCGTCCAGACACCTCCAGCTAGCCTCTCATTGGTTCTCGCTATTGCTGTTCATCTTCCGCAGAAATTGCAAACTGGGCCAAACAGGAGGTTAAAGGGACTGACTCTCCAAGTGGGGAGAGTGTTAGTAAAGCGTCTGGAATGTTGCACCCGAGTACCAGGGGAGGAAAACTGAGACATATTTGAACACGTCTCCCGTTCACATGGTTGATCATACTTGGGTTCCACATGCATGTTTTAGCTGAAGGAAGAATACCTTAAACCTGGGTAGTTGAAACCCGTGGAATGGGTACCATGCAATATGACTTCAAAGGGTCTTCATTTGCTCACCGAACCTCTCCAATCCTATCACTGCTGCGTTTATGCCCCTGTACACATGCTTGATTCTCTTTCGGAGACATAGCAATCCATAGGTTTTAAGATACTTACTAGTCCGGTACATTCTTAGGCGTTTAATATGGGGTGTTGAGTCCATTTCGTTGAGCAAGGAGTAGCTCTTGTCTATTCCATATTTGGCTTAAGGAACTTTATCTGTGCTCATTTCAATCTCTGGTTTTATGCAGCACCCCAACTCACCTTTACCCTTAAGCAAGAATAAGTTGGTTTTCTAAATTTGAGACCCTGTTCTGTTCTGTAATTCAGTTCCTGTGTAGCCAAGTTTACATTCCGTGTATTACTGATATCTTATGATGTTTCTTTTTCTGTGTGACTTATTTCAGTTAGAATCATCATACCTGAATCCACTCATTGTGCTGCTAAGGGCCTGATGACACAGATTTCATTGCTGAGTGATATTGCTTTGTAAGTAAATACCACAACTTCTTTATCCATTTTTCACTTTCTGCGATGTTGAACTTGTACTGTAAACGAGGTTCTTGTAAACAGAGCCGTTCCAAACTTTGGGGTGGCTGTGTGTTTTTGATTTTAATTTCCCTAAGCTATAGGACCATAAGTGGAAGTGCCCTAGGTTCTGTTGCTTTGTTTTTTAGATGTTTCAGGAAACACCATACACTTCTCCCGAGTGGTTGTTGGCAATTTACATCCCGCCCATCAGCATAACAAGGCTCCCAGTTCTCCATGGCCTGTCCTGCCTTTCTGGATTTTACACTTTTTTCAGATGGCCCTTTTGACCGGGGGGAAGTGAGACTTCATTGTAGTGCAGATTTCCTTTGCAAGCTTGCTTGGTTGGCCAAAAAGGGCGTATGCGTTTTTTCCTGAATATATTCAGGAAAAAACGCATACGCCCTTTTTGGCCAAGTGCATCATTGTGGACGTTCTGCCTCTTTTCCTATGCTTTCAATGCAATTCCAGTCTACCTCCTGAAATCGGTTTCCTACAATTCTGCCCCGCTTTCAAGTCCTCTTGGCAGCCTTACTTCAGTCTATTTTTGGACGATAGCTGTCATTTATAACTCTGCAGGTTTGTGAATTACAGTGCCCCTGAGCTCCTTTCTTCAACTTGCTTTCTTTTGAGCTGGCCGCAACACCGCAGGATGGTTTCAGGCCCTAATCTGGTTCCGGCACGGCACGCTGAGCCTTTGGTTATTTCCTCTTCCTGGTGGGAAATGAGAGTTAAATTTGCCCGTCCAGACACCTCCAGCTAGTCTCTCATTGGTTCTCGCTATTCCTGTTCATCTTCCCCAGATATTGCAAACTGGGCCAAACAGGAGTTTAAAGGCGCTGACTCTCCAAGTGGGGAGAGTGTTAGTAAAGCGTCTGGAATGTTGCACCTGAGTACCAGGGGAGGAAAACTGAGACATATTTGAACACGTCTCCCGTTCACATGGTTGATCATACTTGGGTTCCACATGCATGTTTTAGCTGAAGGAAGAATACCTTAAAACTGGAGAGTTAAGACCCGTGTAATGGGTACCATGCAATATGACTTCAAAGGGTCTTCATTTGCTCACCGAACCTCTCCAATCCTATCACTGCTGCGTTTATGCCCCTGTACACATGCTTGATTCTCTTTCGGAGACATAGCAATCCATAGGTTTTAACATACTTACTAGTCAGGCACATTCTTAGGCGTTTAATATGCGGTGTTGAGTCCATTTCGTTGAGCAAGGAGTAGCTCTTGTCTATTCCATATTTGACTTAAGGAACTTTATCTGTGCTCATTTCAATCTCTGGTTTTATGCAGCACCCCAACTCACCTTTACCCTTAAGCAAGCATAAGTTGGTTTTCTAAATTTGAGACCCTGTTCTGTTCTGTAATTCAGTTCCTGTGTAGCCAAGTTTACATTCCGTGTATTACTGATATCTTATGATGTTTCTTTTTCTGTGTGACTTACTTCAGTTAGAATCATCATACCTGAATCCACTCATTGTGCTGCTAAGGGCCTGATGACACAGATTTCATTGCTGAGTGATATTGCTTTGTAAGTAAATACCACAACTTCTTTATCCATTTTTCACTTTCTGCGATGTTGAACTTGTACTGTAAACGAGGTTCTTGTAAACAGAGCCGTTCCAAACTTTGGGGTGGCTGTGTGTTTTTGATTTTAATTTCCCTAAGCTATAGGACCATAAGTGGAAGTGCCCTAGGTTCTGTTGCTTTGTTTTTTAGATGTTTCAGGAAACACCATACACTTCTCCCGAGTGGTTGTTGGCAATTTACATCCCGCCCATCAGCATAACAAGGCTCCCAGTTCTCCATGGCCTGTCCTGCCTTTCTGGATTTTACACTTTTTTCAGATGGCCCTTTTGACCGGGGGGAAGTGAGACTTCATTGTAGTGCAGATTTCCTTTGCAAGCTTGCTTGGTTGGCCAAAAAGGGCGTATGCGTTTTTTCCTGAATATATTCAGGAAAAAACGCATACGCCCTTTTTGGCCAAGTGCATCATTGTGGACGTTCTGCCTCTTTTCCTATGCTTTCAATGCAATTCCAGTCTACCTCCTGAAATCGGTTTCCTGCAATTCTGCCCCGCTTTCAAGTCCTCTTGGCAGCCTTACTTCAGTCTATTTTTGGACGATAGCTGTCATTTATAACTCTGCAGGTTTATGAATTACAGTGCCCCTGAGCTCCTTTCTTCAACTTGCTTTCTTTTGAGCTGGCCGCAACACCGCAGGATGGTTTCAGGCCCTAATCTGGTTCCGGCACGGCACGCTGAGCCTTTGGTTATTTCCTCTTCCTGGTGGGAAATGAGAGTTAAATTTGCCCGTCCAGACACCTCCAGCTAGTCTCTCATTGGTTCTCGCTATTCCTGTTCATCTTCCCCAGAAATTGCAAACTGGGCCAAACAGGAGGTTAAAGGCGCTGACTCTCCAAGTGGGGAGAGTGTTAGTAAAGCGTCTGGAATGTTGCACCCGAGTACCAGGGGAGGAAAACTGAGACATATTTGAACACGTCTCCCGTTCACATGGTTGATCATACTTGGGTTCCACATGCATGTTTTAGCTGAAGGAAGAATACCTTAAAACTGGAGAGTTAAGACCCGTGTAATGGGTACCATGCAATATGACTTCAAAGCGTCTTCATTTGCTCACCGAACCTCTCCAATCCTATCACTGCTGCGTTTATGCCCCTGTACACATGCTTGATTCTCTTTCGGAGACATAGCAATCCATAGGTTTTAACATACTTACTAGTCAGGCACATTCTTAGGCGTTTAATATGCGGTGTTGAGTCCATTTCGTTGAGCAAGGAGTAGCTCTTGTCTATTCCATATTTGACTTAAGGAACTTTATCTTTGCTCATTTCAATCTCTGGTTTTATGCAGCACCCCAACTCACCTTTACCCTTAAGCAAGAATAAGTTGGTTTTCTAAATTTGAGACCCTGTTCTGTTCTGTAATTCAGTTCCTGTGTAGCCAAGTTTACATTCCGTGTATTACTGATATCTTATGATGTTTCTTTTTCTGTGTGACTTATTTCAGTTAGAATCATCATACCTGAATCCACTCATTGTGCTGCTAAGGGCCTGATGACACAGATTTCATTGCTGAGTGATATTGCTTTGTAAGTAAATACCACAACTTCTTTATCCATTTTTCACTTTCTGCGATGTTGAACTTGTACTGTAAACGAGGTTCTTGTAAACAGAGGCGTCCCAAACTTTGGGGTGGCTCTGTCTTTTTGATTTAATTTCCCTAAGGTATAGGACCATAAGTGGAAGTGTCCTAGGCTCTGTTGCTTTGTTTTTTAGATGTTTCAGGAAACACCATACACTTCTCCCGAGTGTCTGTTGGCAATTTACATCCCGCCCATCAGCATAACAAGGCTCCCAGTTCTCCATGGCCTGTCCTGCCTTTCTGGATTTTACACTTTTTTCAGATGGCCCTTTTGACCGGGGGGAAGTGAGACTTCATTGTAGTGCAGATTTCCTTTGCAAGCTTGCTTGGTTGGCCAAAAAGGGCGTATGCGTTTTTTCCTGAATATATTCAGGAAAAAACGCATACGCCCTTTTTGGCCAAGTGCATCATTGTGGACGTTCTGCCTCTTTTCCTATGCTTTCAATGCAATTCCAGTCTACCTCCTGAAATCGGTTTCCTGCAATTCTGCCCCGCTTTCAAGTCCTCTTGGCAGCCTTACTTCAGTCTATTTTTGGACGATAGCTGTCATTTATAACTCTGCAGGTTTGTGAATTACAGTGCCCCTGAGATCCTTTCTTCAACTTGCTTTCTTGTGACCTGGCCGCAACACCGCAGGATGGCTTCAGGCCCTAATCTGGTTCCGGCACGGTACGCTGAGCCTTTGGTTATTTCCTCTTCCTGGTGGGAAATGAGAGTTAAATTTGCCCGTCCAGACACCTCCAGCTAGCCTCTCATTGGTTCTCGCTATTCCTGTTCATCTTCCGCAGAAATTGCAAACTGGGCCAAACTGGAGGTTAAAGACGCTGACTCTCCAAGGGGGGAGAGTGTTAGTAAAGCGTCTGGAATGTTGCACCCGAGTACCAGGGGAGGAAAACTGAGACATATTTGAACAAATCTCCCGATCACATGGTTGATCATACTCTAGGTTCCACATGCATGTTTTAGCTGAAGGAAGAATACCTTAAACCTGGGTAGTTGAAACCCATGGAATGGGTACCATGCAATATGACTTCAAAGGGTCTTCATTTGCTCACCGAACCTCTCCAATCCTATCACTGCTGCGTTTATGACCCTGTACACATGCTTGATTCTCTTTCGGAGACATAGCAATCCATAGGTTTTAAGATACTTACTAGTCAGGTACATTCTTAGGCGTTTAATATGGGGTGTTGAGTCCATTTCGTTGAGCAAGGAGTAGCTCTTGTCTATTCCATATTTGGCTTAAGGAACTTTATCTGTGCTCATTTCAATCTCTGGTTTTATGCAGCACCCCAACTCACCTTTACCCTTAAGCAAGAATAAGTTGGTTTTCTAAATTTGAGACCCTGTTCTGTTCTGTAATTCAGTTCCTGTGTAGCCAAGTTTACATTCCGTGTATTACTGATATCTTATGATGTTTCTTTTTCTGTGTGACTTATTTCAGTTAGAATCATCATACCTGAATCCACTCATTGTGCTGCTAAGGGCCTGATGACACAGATTTCATTGCTGAGTGATATTGCTTTGTAAGTAAATACCACAACTTCTTTATCCATTTTTCACTTTCTGCGATGTTGAACTTGTACTGTAAACGAGGTTCTTGTAAACAGAGCCGTTCCAAACTTTGGGGTGGCTGTGTGTTTTTGATTTTAATTTCCCTAAGCTATAGGACCATAAGTGGAAGTGCCCTAGGTTCTGTTGCTTTGTTTTTTAGATGTTTCAGGAAACACCATACACTTCTCCCGAGTGGTTGTTGGCAATTTACATCCCGCCCATCAGCATAACAAGGCTCCTAGTTCTCCATGGCCTGTCCTGCCTTTCTGGATTTTACACTTTTTTCAGATGACCCTTTTGACCGGGGGGAAGTGAGACTTCATTGTAGTGCAGATTTCCTTTGCAAGCTTGCTTGGTTGGCCAAAAAGGGCGTATGCGTTTTTTCCTGAATATATTCAGGAAAAAACGCATACGCCCTTTTTGGCCAAGTGCATCATTGTGGACGTTCTGCCTCTTTTCCTATGCTTTCAATGCAATTCCAGTCTACCTCCTGAAATCGGTTTCCTGCAATTCTGCCCCGCTTTCAAGTCCTCTTGGCAGCCTTACTTCAGTCTATTTTTGGACGATAGCTGTCATTTATAACTCTGCAGGTTTGTGAATTACAGTGCCCCTGAGCTCCTTTCTTCAACTTGCTTTCTTTTGAGCTGGCCGCAACACCGCAGGATGGTTTCAGGCCCTAATCTGGTTCCGGCACGGCACGCTGAGCCTTTGGTTATTTCCTCTTCCTGGTGGGAAATGAGAGTTAAATTTGCCCGTCCAGACACCTCCAGCTAGTCTCTCATTGGTTCTCGCTATTCCTGTTCATCTTCCCCAGATATTGCAAACTGGGCCAAACAGGAGGTTAAAGGCGCTGACTCTCCAAGTGGGGAGAGTGTTAGTAAAGCGTCTGGAATGTTGCACCCGAGTACCAGGGGAGGAAAACTGAGACATATTTGAACACGTCTCCCGTTCACATGGTTGATCATACTTGGGATCCACATGCATGTTTTAGCTGAAGGAAGAATACCTTAAAACTGGAGAGTTAAGACCCGTGTAATGGGTACCATGCAATATGACTTCAAAGGGTCTTCATTTGCTCACCGAACCTCTCCAATCCTATCACTGCTGCGTTTATGCCCCTGTACACATGCTTGATTCTCTTTCGGAGACATAGCAATCCATAGGTTTTAACATACTTACTAGTCAGGCACATTCTTAGGCGTTTAATATGCGGTGTTGAGTCCATTTCGTTGAGCAAGGAGTAGCTCTTGTCTATTCCATATTTGACTTAAGGAACTTTATCTTTGCTCATTTCAATCTCTGGTTTTATGCAGCACCCCAACTCACCTTTACCCTTAAGCAAGCATAAGTTGGTTTTCTAAATTTGAGACCCTGTTCTGTTCTGTAATTCAGTTCCTGTGTAGCCAAGTTTACATTCCGTGTATTACTGATATCTTATGATGTTTCTTTTTCTGTGTGACTTACTTCAGTTAGAATCATCATACCTGAATCCACTCATTGTGCTGCTAAGGGCCTGATGACACAGATTTCATTGCTGAGTGATATTGCTTTGTAAGTAAATACCACAACTTCTTTATCCATTTTTCACTTTCTGCGATGTTGAACTTGTACTGTAAACGAGGTTCTTGTAAACAGAGCCGTTCCAAACTTTGGGGTGGCTGTGTCTTTTTTATTTTAATTTCCCTAAGCTATAGGACCATAAGTGGAAGTGCCCTAGGCTCTGTTGCTTTGTTTTTTAGATGTTTCAGGAAACACCATACACTTCTCCCAAGTGTCTGTTGGCAATTTACATCCCGCCCATCAGCATAACAAGGCTCCCAGTTCTCAATGGCCTGTTGCCTTTCTGGATTTTACACTTTTTTCAGATGGCCCTTTTGACCGGGGGGAAGTGAGACTTCATTGTAGTGCAGATTTCCTTTGCAAGCTTGCTTGGTTGGCCAAAAAGGGCGTATGCGTTTTTTCCTGAATATATTCAGGAAAAAACGCATACGCCCTTTTTGGCCAAGTGCATCATTGTGGACGTTCTGCCTGTTTTCCTATGCTTTCAATGCAATTCCAGTCTACCTCCTGAAATCGGTTTCCTGCAATTCTGCCCCGCTTTCAAGTCCTCTTGGCAGCCTTACTTCAGTCTATTTTTGGACGATAGCTGTCATTTATAACTCTGCAGGTTTGTGAATTACAGTGCCCCTGAGCTCCTTTCTTCAACTCGCTTTCTTGTGACCTGGCCGCAACACCGCAGGATGGCTTCAGGCCCTAATCTGTTTCCGGCCCGGCATGCTGAGCCTTTGGTTAATTCCTCTTCCTGGTGGGAAATGAGAGTTAAATTTGCCCGACCAGACACCTCTAGCTAGCCTCTCATTGGTTCTCCCTATACCTGTTCATCTTCCGCAGAAATTGCAAACTGGGCCAAACAGGAGGTTAAAGGGACTGACTCTCCAAGTGGGGAGAGTGTTAGTAAAGCGTCTGGAATGTTGCACCCGAGTACCAGGGGAGGAAAACTGAGACATATTTGAACACGTCTCCCAATCACATGGTTGATCATACTCTAGGTTCCACATGCATGTTTTAGCTGAAGGAAGAATACCTTAAACCTGGGTAGTTGAAACCCGTGGAATGGGTACCATGCAATATGACTTCAAAGGGTCTTCATTTTCTCACCGAAACTCTCCAATCCTATCACTGCTGCGTTTATGCCCCTGTACACATGCTTGATTCTCTTTTGGAGACATAGCAATCCATAGGTTTTAAGATACTTACTAGTCAGGTACATTCTTAGGCGTTTAATATGGGGTGTTGAGTCCATTTCGTTGAGCAAGGAGTAGCTCTTGTCTATTCCATATTTGACTTAAGGAACTTTATCTGTGCTCATTTCAATCTCTGGTTTTATGCAGCACCCCAACTCACCTTTACCCTTAAGCAAGCATAAGTTGGTATTCTAAATTTGAGACCCTGTTCTGCTCTGTAATTCAGTTCCTGTGTAGCCAAGTTTACATTCCATGTATTACTGATATCTTATGATGTTTCTTTTTCTGTGTGACTTACTTCAGTTAGAATCATCATACCTGAATCCACTCATTGTGCTGCTAAGGGCCTGATGACACAGATTTCATTGCTGAGTGATATTGCTTTGTAAGTGAATACCACAACTTCTTTATCCATTTTTCACTTTCTGCGATGTTGAACTTGTACTGTAAACGAGGTTCTTGTAAACAGAGGCGTCCCAAACTTTGGGGTGGCTGTGTCTTTTTGATTTTAATTTCCCTAAGCTATAGGACCATAAGTGGAAGTGCCCTAGGCTCTGTTGCTTTGTTTTTTAGATGTTTCAGGAAACACCATACACTTCTCCCGAGTGTCTGTTGGCAATTTACATCCCGCCCATCAGCATAACAAGGCTCCCAGTTCTCCATGGCCTGTCCTGCCTTTCTGGATTTTACACTTTTTTCAGATGGCCCTTTTGACCGGGGGGAAGTGAGACTTCATTGTAGTGCAGATTTCCTTTGCAAGCTTGCTTGGTTGGCCAAAAAGGGCGTATGCGTTTTTTCCTGAATATATTCAGGAAAAAACGCATACGCCCTTTTTGGCCAAGTGCATCATTGTGGACGTTCTGCCTCTTTTCCTATGCTTTCAATGCAATTCCAGTCTACCTCCTGAAATCAGGTTCCTGCAATTCTGCCCCGCTTTCAAGTCCTCTTGGCAGCCTTACTTCAGTCTATTTTTGGACGATAGCTGTCATTTATAACTCTGCAGGTTTGTGAATTACAGTGCCCCTGAGCTCCTTTCTTCAACTCGCTTTCTTGTGACCTGGCCGCAACACCGCAGGATGGCTTCAGGCCCTAATCTGGTTCCGGCCCGGCATGCTGAGCCTTTGGTTAATTCCTCTTCCTGGTGGGAAATGAGAGTTAAATTTGCCCGTCCAGACACCTCCAGCTAGCCTCTCATTGTTTCTCGCTATTGCTGTTCATCTTCCGCAGAAATTGCAAACTGGGCCAAACAGGAGGTTAAAGACGCTGACTCTCCAAGTGGGGAGAGTGTTAGTAAAGCGTCTGGAATGTTGCACCCGAGTACCAGGGGAGGAAAACTGAGACATATTTGAACACGTCTCCCGTTCACATGGTTGATCATACTTGGGTTCCACATGCATGTTTTAGCTGAAGGAAGAATACCTTAAACCTGGGTAGTTGAAACCCGTGGAATGGGTACCATGCAATATGACTTCAAAGGGTCTTCATTTGCTCACCGAACCTCTCCAATCCTATCACTGCTGCGTTTATGACCCTGTACACATGCTTGATTCTCTTTCGGAGACATAGCAATCCATAGGTTTTAAGATACTTACTAGTCAGGTACATTCTTAGGCGTTTAATATGGGGTGTTGAGTCCATTTCGTTGAGCAAGGAGTAGCTCTTGTCTATTCCATATTTGGCTTAAGGAACTTTATCTGTGCTCATTTCAATCTCTGGTTTTATGCAGCACCCCAACTCACCTTTACCCTTAAGCAAGAATAAGTTGGTTTTCTAAATTTGAGACCCTGTTCTGTTCTGTAATTCAGTTCCTGTGTAGCCAAGTTTACATTCCGTGTATTACTGATATCTTATGATGTTTCTTTTTCTGTGTGACTTATTTCAGTTAGAATCATCATACCTGAATCCACTCATTGTGCTGCTAAGGGCCTGATGACACAGATTTCATTGCTGAGTGATATTGCTTTGTAAGTAAATACCACAACTTCTTTATCCATTTTTCACTTTCTGCGATGTTGAACTTGTACTGTAAACGAGGTTCTTGTAAACAGAGCCATTCCAAACTTTGGGGTGGCTGTGTGTTTTTGATTTTAATTTCCCTAAGCTATAGGACCATAAGTGGAAGTGCCCTAGGTTCTGTTGCTTTGTTTTTTAGATGTTTCAGGAAACACCATACACTTCTCCCGAGTGGTTGTTGGCAATTTACATCCCGCCCATCAGCATAACAAGGCTCCCAGTTCTCCATGGCCTGTCCTGCCTTTCTGGATTTTACACTTTTTTCAGATGGCCCTTTTGACCGGGGGGAAGTGAGACTTCATTGTAGTGCAGATTTCCTTTGCAAGCTTGCTTGGTTGGCCAAAAAGGGCGTATGCGTTTTTTCCTGAATATATTCAGGAAAAAACGCATACGCCCTTTTTGGCCAAGTGCATCATTGTGGACGTTCTGCCTCTTTTCCTATGCTTTCAATGCAATTCCAGTCTACCTCCTGAAATCGGTTTCCTGCAATTCTGCCCCGCTTTCAAGTCCTCTTGGCAGCCTTACTTCAGTCTATTTTTGGACGATAGCTGTCATTTATAACTCTGCAGGTTTGTGAATTACAGTGCCCCTGAGCTCCTTTCTTCAACTTGCTTTCTTTTGAGCTGGCCGCAACACCGCAGGATGGTTTCAGGCCCTAATCTGGTTCCGGCACGGCACGCTGAGCCTTTGGTTATTTCCTCTTCCTGGTGGGAAATGAGAGTTAAATTTGCCCGTCCAGACACCTCCAGCTAGTCTCTCATTGGTTCTCGCTATTCCTGTTCATCTTCCCCAGATATTGCAAACTGGGCCAAACAGGAGGTTAAAGGCGCTGACTCTCCAAGTGGGGAGAGTGTTAGTAAAGCGTCTGGAATGTTGCACCCGAGTACCAGGGGAGGAAAACTGAGACATATTTGAACACGTCTCCCGTTCACATGGTTGATCATACTTGGGTTCCACATGCATGTTTTAGCTGAAGGAAGAATACCTTAAAACTGGAGAGTTAAGACCCGTGTAATGGGTACCATGCAATATGACTTCAAAGGGTCTTCATTTGCTCACCGAACCTCTCCAATCCTATCACTGCTGCGTTTATGCCCCTGTACACATGCTTGATTCTCTTTCGGAGACATAGCAATCCATAGGTTTTAACATACTTACTAGTCAGGCACATTCTTAGGCGTTTAATATGCGGTGTTGAGTCCATTTCGTTGAGCAAGGAGTAGCTCTTGTCTATTCCATATTTGACTTAAGGAACTTTATCTGTGCTCATTTCAATCTCTGGTTTTATGCAGCACCCCAACTCACCTTTACCCTTAAGCAAGCATAAGTTGGTTTTCTAAATTTGAGACCCTGTTCTGTTCTGTAATTCAGTTCCTGTGTAGCCAAGTTTACATTCCGTGTATTACTGATATCTTATGATGTTTCTTTTTCTGTGTGACTTACTTCAGTTAGAATCATCATACCTGAATCCACTCATTGTGCTGCTAAGGGCCTGATGACACAGATTTCATTGCTGAGTGATATTGCTTTGTAAGTAAATACCACAACTTCTTTATCCATTTTTCACTTTCTGCGATGTTGAACTTGTACTGTAAACGAGGTTCTTGTAAACAGAGCCGTTCCAAACTTTGGGGTGGCTGTGTCTTTTTTATTTTAATTTCCCTAAGCTATAGGACCATAAGTGGAAGTGCCCTAGGCTCTGTTGCTTTGTTTTTTAGATGTTTCAGGAAACACCATACACTTCTCCCAAGTGTCTGTTGGCAATTTACATCCCGCCCATCAGCATAACAAGGCTCCCAGTTCTCAATGGCCTGTTGCCTTTCTGGATTTTACACTTTTTTCAGATGGCCCTTTTGACCGGGGGGAAGTGAGACTTCATTGTAGTGCAGATTTCCTTTGCAAGCTTGCTTGGTTGGCCAAAAAGGGCGTATGCGTTTTTTCCTGAATATATTCAGGAAAAAACGCATACGCCCTTTTTGGCCAAGTGCATCATTGTGGACGTTCTGCCTCTTTTCCTATGCTTTCAATGCAATTCCAGTCTACCTCCTGAAATCGGTTTCCTGCAATTCTGCCCCGCTTTCAAGTCCTCTTGGCAGCCTTACTTCAGTCTATTTTTGGACGATAGCTGTCATTTATAACTCTGCAGGTTTGTGAATTACAGTGCCCCTGAGCTCCTTTCTTCAACTCGCTTTCTTGTGACCTGGCCGCAACACCGCAGGATGGCTTCAGGCCCTAATCTGTTTCCGGCCCGGCATGCTGAGCCTTTGGTTAATTCCTCTTCCTGGTGGGAAATGAGAGTTAAATTTGCCCGACCAGACACCTCTAGCTAGCCTCTCATTGGTTCTCACTATACCTGTTCATCTTCCGCAGAAATTGCAAACTGGGCCAAACAGGAGGTTAAAGGGACTGACTCTCCAAGTGGGGAGAGTGTTAGTAAAGCGTCTGGAATGTTGCACCCGAGTACCAGGGGAGGAAAACTGAGACATATTTGAACACGTCTCCCAATCACATGGTTGATCATACTCTAGGTTCCACATGCATGTTTTAGCTGAAGGAAGAATACCTTAAACCTGGGTAGTTGAAACCCGTGGAATGGGTACCATGCAATATGACTTCAAAGGGTCTTCATTTGCTCACCGAACCTCTCCAATCCTATCACTGCTGCGTTTATGCCCCTGTACACATGCTTGATTCTCTTTTGGAGACATAGCAATCCATAGGTTTTAAGATACTTACTAGTCAGGTACATTCTTAGGCGTTTAATATGGGGTGTTGAGTCCATTTCGTTGAGCAAGGAGTAGCTCTTGTCTATTCCATATTTGACTTAAGGAACTTTATCTGTGCTCATTTCAATCTCTGGTTTTATGCAGCACCCCAACTCACCTTTACCCTTAAGCAAGCATAAGTTGGTATTCTAAATTTGAGACCCTGTTCTGCTCTGTAATTCAGTTCCTGTGTAGCCAAGTTTACATTCCGTGTATTACTGATATCTTATGATGTTTCTTTTTCTGTGTGACTTACTTCAGTTAGAATCATCATACCTGAATCCACTCATTGTGCTGCTAAGGGCCTGATGACACAGATTTCATTGCTGAGTGATATTGCTTTGTAAGTGAATACCACAACTTCTTTATCCATTTTTCACTTTCTGCGATGTTGAACTTGTACTGTAAACGAGGTTCTTGTAAACAGAGGCGTCCCAAACTTTGGGGTGGCTGTGTCTTTTTGATTTTAATTTCCCTAAGCTATAGGACCATAAGTGGCAGTGCCCTAGGCTCTGTTGCTTTGTTTTTTAGATGTTTCAGGAAACACCATACACTTATCCCGAGTGTCTGTTGGCAATTTACATCCCGCCCATCAGCATAACAAGGCTCCCAGTTCTCCATGGCCTGTCCTGCCTTTCTGGATTTTACACTTTTTTCAGATGGCCCTTTTGACCGGGGGGAAGTGAGACTTCATTGTAGTGCAGATTTCCTTTGCAAGCTTGCTTGGTTGGCCAAAAAGGGCGTATGCGTTTTTTCCTGAATATATTCAGGAAAAAACGCATACGCCCTTTTTGGCCAAGTGCATCATTGTGGACGTTCTGCCTCTTTTCCTATGCTTTCAATGCAATTCCAGTCTACCTCCTGAAATCGGGTTCCTGCAATTCTGCCCCGCTTTCAAGTCCTCTTGGCAGCCTTACTTCAGTCTATTTTTGGACGATAGCTGTCATTTATAACTCTGCAGGTTTGTGAATTACAGTGCCCCTGAGCTCCTTTCTTCAACTCGCTTTCTTGTGACCTGGCCGCAACACCGCAGGATGGCTTCAGGCCCTAATCTGGTTCCGGCCCGGCATGCTGAGCCTTTGGTTAATTCCTCTTCCTGGTGGGAAATGAGAGTTAAATTTGCCCGTCCAGACACCTCCAGCTAGCCTCTCATTGGTTCTCGCTATTGCTGTTCATCTTCCGCAGAAATTGCAAACTGGGCCAAACAGGAGGTTAAAGGGACTGACTCTCCAAGTGGGGAGAGTGTTAGTAAAGCGTCTGGAATGTTGCACCCGAGTACCAGGGGAGGAAAACTGAGACATATTTGAACACGTCTCCTGATTACATGGTTGATCATACTCTAGGTTCCACATGCATGTTTTAGCTGAAGGAAGAATACCTTAAACCTGGGTAGTTGAAACCCGTGGAATGGGTACCATGCAATATGACTTCAAAGGGTCTTCATTTGCTCACCGAACCTCTCCAATCCTATCACTGCTACGTTTATGACCCTGTACACATGCTTGATTCTCTTTTGGAGACATAGCAATCCATAGGTTTTACGATACTTACTAGTCAGGTACATTCTTAGGCGTTTAATATGCGGTGTTGAGTCCATTTCGTTGAGCAAGGAGTAGCTCTTGTCTATTCCATATTTGGCTTAAGGAACTTTATCTGTGCTCATTTCAATCTCTGGTTTTATGCAGCACCCCAACTCACCTTTCCCCTTAAGCAAGCATAAGTTGGTTTTCTAAATTTGAGACCCTGTTCTGTTCTGTAATTCAGTTCCTGTGTAGCCAAGTTTACATTCCGTGTATTACTGATATCTTATGATGTTTCTTTTTCTGTGTGACTTACTTCAGTTAGAATCATCATACCTGAATCCACTCATTGTGCTGCTAAGGGCCTGATGACACAGATTTCATTGCTGAGTGATATTGCTTTGTAAGTAAATACCACAACTTCTTTATCCATTTTTCACTTTCTGCGATGTTGAACTTGTACTGTAAACGAGGTTCTTGTAAACAGAGGCGTCCCAAACTTTGGGGTGGCTGTGTCTTTTTGATTTTAATTTCCCTAAGCTATAAGACCATAAGTGGCAGTGCCCTAGGCTCTGTTGCTTTGTTTTTTAGATGTTTCAGGAAACACCATACACTTCTCCCGAGTGGTTGTTAGCAATTTACATCCCGCCCATCAGCATAACAAGGCTCCCAGTTCTCCATGGCCTGTCCTGCCTTTCTGGATTTTACACTTTTTTCAGATGGCCCTTTTGACCGGGGGGAAGTGAGACTTCATTGTAGTGCAGATTTCCTTTGCAAGCTTGCTTGGTTGGCCAAAAAGGGCGTATGCGTTTTTTCCTGAATATATTCAGGAAAAAACGCATACGCCCTTTTTGGCCAAGTGCATCATTGTGGACGTTCTGCCTCTTTTCCTATGCTTTCAATGCAATTCCAGTCTACCTCCTGAAATCGGTTTCCTGCAATTCTGCCCCGCTTTCAAGTCCTCTTGGCAGCCTTACTTCAGTCTATTTTTGGACGATAGCTGTCATTTATAACTCTGCAGGTTTGTGAATTACAGTGCCCCTGAGCTCCTTTCTTCAACTCGCTTTCTTGTGACCTGGCTGCAACACCGCAGGATGGCTTCAGGCCCTAATCTGGTTCCGGCCCGGCATGCTGAGCCTTTGGTTAATTCCTCTTCCTGGTGGGAAATGAGAGTTAAATTTGCCCGTCCAGACACCTCCAGCTAGCCTCTCATTGGTTCTCGCTATTCCTGTTCATCTTCCGCAGAAATTGCAAACTGGGCCAAACAGGAGGTTAAAGGGACTGACTCTCCAAGTGGGGAGAGTGTTAGTAAAGCATCTGGAATGTTGCACCCGAGTACCAGGGGAGGAAAACTGAGACATATTTGAACACGTCTCCCGATCACATGGTTGATCATACTCTAGGTTCCACATGCATGTTTTAGCTGAAGGAAGAATACCTTAAACCTGGGTAGTTGAAACCCGTGGAATGGGTACCATGCAATATGACTTCAAAGGGTCTTCATTTGCTCACCGAACCTCTCCAATCCTATCACTGCTGCGTTTATGACCCTGTACACATAGCTTGATTCTCTTTTGGAGACATAGCAATCCATAGGTTTTACGATACTTACTAGTCAGGTACATTCTTAGGCGTTTAATATGCGGTGTTGAGTCCATTTCGTTGAGCAAGGAGTAGCTCTTGTCTATTCCATATTTGACTTAAGGAACTTTATCTGTGCTCATTTCAATCTCTGGTTTTATGCAGCACCCCAACTCACCTTTACCCTTAAGCAAGCATAAGTTGGTTTTCTAAATTTGAGACCCTGTTCTGTTCTGTAATTCAGTTCCTGTGTAGCCAAGTTTACATTCCGTGTATTACTGATATCTTATGATGTTTCTTTTTCTGTGTGACTTATTTCAGTTAGAATCATCATACCTGAATCCACTCATTGTGCTGCTAAGGGCCTGATGACACAGATTTCATTGCTGAGTGATATTGCTTTGTAAGTAAATACCACAACTTCTTTATCCATTTTTCACTTTCTGCGATGTTGAACTTGTACTGTAAACGAGGTTCTTGTAAACAGAGGCGTCCCAAACTTTGGGGTGGCTGTTTCTTTTTGATTTTAATTTCCCTAAGCTATAAGACCATAAGTGGCAGTGCCCTAGGCTCTGTTGCTTTGTTTTTTAGATGTTTCAGGAAACACCATACACTTCTCCCGAGTGTCTGTTGGCAATTTACATCCCGCCCATCAGCATAACAAGGCTCCCAGTTCTCCATGGCCTGTCCTGCCTTTCTGGATTTTACACTTTTTTCAGATGGCCCTTTTGACCGGGGGGAAGTGAGACTTCATTGTAGTGCAGATTTCCTTTGCAAGCTTGCTTGGTTGGCCAAAAAGGGCGTATGCGTTTTTTCCTGAATATATTCAGGAAAAAACGCATACGCCCTTTTTGGCCAAGTGCATCATTGTGGACGTTCTGCCTCTTTTCCTATGCTTTCAATGCAATTCCAGTCTACCTCCTGAAATCGGTTTCCTGCAATTCTGCCCCGCTTTCAAGTCCTCTTGGCAGCCTTACTTCAGTCTATTTTTGGACGATAGCTGTCATTTATAACTCTGCAGGTTTGTGAATTACAGTGCCCCTGAGCTCCTTTCTTCAACTCGCTTTCTTGTGACCTGGCCGCAACACCGCAGGATGGCTTCAGGCCCTAATCTGGTTCCGGCCCGGCATGCTGAGCCTTTGGTTAATTCCTCTTCCTGGTGGGAAATGAGAGTTAAATTTGCCCGACCAGACACCTCTAGCTAGCCTCTCATTGGTTCTCACTATACCTGTTCATCTTCCGCAGAAATTGCAAACTGGGCCAAACAGGAGGTTAAAGGGACTGACTCTCCAAGTGGGGAGAGTGTTAGTAAAGCGTCTGGAATGTTGCACCCGAGTACCAGGGGAGGAAAACTGAGACATATTTGAACACGTCTCCCGATCACATGGTTGATCATACTCTAGGTTCCACATGCATGTTTTAGCTGAAGGAAGAATACCTTAAACCTGGGTAGTTGAAACCCGTGGAATGGGTACCATGCAATATGACTTCAAAGGGTCTTCATTTGCTCACCGAACCTCTCCAATCCTATCACTGCTGCGTTTATGCCCCTGTACACATGCTTGATTCTCTTTTGGAGACATAGCAATCCATAGGTTTTACGATACTTACTAGTCAGGTACATTCTTAGGCGTTTAATATGCGGTGTTGAGTCCATTTCGTTGAGCAAGGAGTAGCTCTTGTCTATTCCATATTTGGCTTAAGGAACTTTATCTGTGCTCATTTCAATCTCTGGTTTTATGCAGCACCCCAACTCACCTTTCCCCTTAAGCAAGCATAAGTTGGTTTTCTAAATTTGAGACCCTGTTCTGTTCTGTAATTCAGTTCCTGTGTAGCCAAGTTTACATTCCGTGTATTACTGATATCTTATGATGTTTCTTTTTCTGTGTGACTTACTTCAGTTAGAATCATCATACCTGAATCCACTCATTGTGCTGCTAAGGGCCTGATGACACAGATTTCATTGCTGAGTGATATTGCTTTGTAAGTAAATACCACAACTTCTTTATCCATTTTTCACTTTCTGCGATGTTGAACTTGTACTGTAAACGAGGTTCTTGTAAACAGAGGCGTCCCAAACTTTGGGGTGGCTGTGTCTTTTTGATTTTAATTTCCCTAAGCTATAAGACCATAAGTGGCAGTGCCCTAGGCTCTGTTGCTTTGTTTTTTAGATGTTTCAGGAAACACCATACACTTCTCCCGAGTGTCTGTTGGCAATTTACATCCCGCCCATCAGCATAACAAGGCTCCCAGTTCTCCATGGCCTGTCCTGCCTTTCTGGATTTTACACTTTTTTCAGATGGCCCTTTTGACCGGGGGGAAGTGAGACTTCATTGTAGTGCAGATTTCCTTTGCAAGCTTGCTTGGTTGGCCAAAAAGGGCGTATGCGTTTTTTCCTGAATATATTCAGGAAAAAACGCATACGCCCTTTTTGGCCAAGTGCATCATTGTGGACGTTCTGCCTCTTTTCCTATGCTTTCAATGCAATTCCAGTCTACCTCCTGAAATCGGTTTCCTGCAATTCTGCCCCGCTTTCAAGTCCTCTTGGCAGCCTTACTTCAGTCTATTTTTGGACGATAGCTGTCATTTATAACTCTGCAGGTTTGTGAATTACAGTGCCCCTGAGCTCCTTTCTTCAACTCGCTTTCTTGTGACCTGGCCGCAACACCGCAGGATGGCTTCAGGCCCTAATCTGGTTCCGGCCCGGCATGCTGAGCCTTTGGTTAATTCCTCTTCCTGGTGGGAAATGAGAGTTAAATTTGCCCGTCCAGACACCTCCAGCTAGCCTCTCATTGGTTCTCGCTATTCCTGTTCATCTTCCGCAGAAATTGCAAACTGGGCCAAACAGGAGGTTAAAGGGACTGACTCTCCAAGTGGGGAGAGTGTTAGTAAAGCATCTGGAATGTTGCACCCGAGTACCAGGGGAGGAAAACTGAGACATATTTGAACACGTCTCCCGATCACATGGTTGATCATACTCTAGGTTCCACATGCATGTTTTAGCTGAAGGAAGAATACCTTAAACCTGGGTAGTTGAAACCCGTGGAATGGGTACCATGCAATATGACTTCAAAGGGTCTTCATTTGCTCACCGAACCTCTCCAATCCTATCACTGCTGCGTTTATGACCCTGTACACATAGCTTGATTCTCTTTTGGAGACATAGCAATCCATAGGTTTTACGATACTTACTAGTCAGGTACATTCTTAGGCGTTTAATATGCGGTGTTGAGTCCATTTCGTTGAGCAAGGAGTAGCTCTTGTCTATTCCATATTTGACTTAAGGAACTTTATCTGTGCTCATTTCAATCTCTGGTTTTATGCAGCACCCCAACTCACCTTTACCCTTAAGCAAGCATAAGTTGGTTTTCTAAATTTGAGACCCTGTTCTGTTCTGTAATTCAGTTCCTGTGTAGCCAAGTTTACATTCCGTGTATTACTGATATCTTATGATGTTTCTTTTTCTGTGTGACTTATTTCAGTTAGAATCATCATACCTGAATCCACTCATTGTGATGCTAAGGGCCTGATGACACAGATTTCATTGCTGAGTGATATTGCTTTGTAAGTAAATACCACAACTTCTTTATCCATTTTTCACTTTCTGCGATGTTGAACTTGTACTGTAAACGAGGTTCTTGTAAACAGAGGCGTCCCAAACTTTGGGGTGGCTGTGTCTTTTTGATTTTAATTTCCCTAAGCTATAAGACCATAAGTGGCAGTGCCCTAGGCTCTGTTGCTTTGTTTTTTAGATGTTTCAGGAAACACCATACACTTCTCCCGAGTGTCTGTTGGCAATTTACATCCCGCCCATCAGCATAACAAGGCTCCCAGTTCTCCATGGCCTGTCCTGCCTTTCTGGATTTTACACTTTTTTCAGATGGCCCTTTTGACCGGGGGGAAGTGAGACTTCATTGTAGTGCAGATTTCCTTTGCAAGCTTGCTTGGTTGGCCAAAAAGGGCGTATGCATATATTCAGGAAAAAACGCATACGCCCTTTTTGGCCAAGTGCATCATTGTGGACGTTCTGCCTCTTTTCCTATGCTTTCAATGCAATTCCAGTCTACCTCCTGAAATCGGTTTCCTGCAATTCTGCCCCGCTTTCAAGTCCTCTTGGCAGCCTTACTTCAGTCTATTTTTGGACGATAGCTGTCATTTATAACTCTGCAGGTTTGTGAATTACAGTGCCCCTGAGCTCCTTTCTTCAACTCGCTTTCTTTTGAGCTGGCCGCAACACCGCAGGATGGCTTCAGGCCCTAATCTGTTTCCGGCCCGGCATGCTGAGCCTTTGGTTAATTCCTCTTCCTGGTGGGAAATGAGAGTTAAATTTGCCCGACCAGACACCTCTAGCTAGCCTCTCATTGGTTCTCACTATACCTGTTCATCTTCCGCAGAAATTGCAAACTGGGCCAAACAGGAGGTTAAAGGCGCTGACTCTCCAAGTGGGGAGAGTGTTAGTAAAGCTTCTGGAATGTTGCACCCGAGTACCAGGGGAGGAAAACTGAGACATATTTGAACACGTCTCCCGTTCACATGGTTGATCATACTTGGGTTCCACATGCATGTTTTAGCTGAAGGAAGAATACCTTAAACCTGGAGAGTTAAGACCCGTGTAATGGGTACCATGCAATATGACTTCAAAGGGTCTTCATTTGCTCACCGAACCTCTCCAATCCTATCACTGCTGCGTTTTTGCCCCTGTACACATGCTTGATTCTCTTTTGGAGACATAGCAATCCATAGGTTTTACGATACTTACTAGTCAGGTACATTCTTAGGCGTTTAATATGCGGTGTTGAGTCCATTTCGTTGAGCAAGGAGTAGCTCTTATCTATTCCATATTTGACTTAAGGAACTTTATCTGTGTTCATTTCAATCTCTGGTTTTATGCAGCACCCCAACTCACCTTTCCCCTTAAGCAAGCATAAGTTGGTTTTCTAAATTTGAGACCCTGTTCTGTTCTGTAATTCAGTTCCTGTGTAGCCAAGTTTACATTCCGTGTATTACTGATATCTTATGATATTTCTTTTTCTGTGTGACTTACTTCAGTTAGAATCATCATACCTGAATCCACTCATTGTGCTGCTAAGGGCCTGATGACACAGATTTCATTGCTGAGTGATATTGCTTTGTAAGTAAATACCACAACTTCTTTATCCATTTTTCACTTTCTGCGATGTTGAACTTGTACTGTAAACGAGGTTCTTGTAAACAGAGCCATTCCAAACTTTGGGGTGGCTGTGTCTTTTTGATTTTAATTTCCCTAAGCTATAGGACCATAAGTGGAAGTGCCCTAGGTTCTGTTGCTTTGTTTTTTAGATGTTTCAGGAAACACCATACAATTCTCCCCAGTGTCTGTTGGCAATTTACATCCCGCCCATCAGCATAACAAGGCTCCCAGTTCTCCATGGCCTGTCCTGCCTTTCTGGATTTTACACTTTTTTCAGATGGCCCTTTTGACCGGGGGGAAGTGAGACTTCATTGTAGTGCAGATTTCCTTTGCAAGCTTGCTTGGTTGGCCAAAAAGGGCGTATGCGTTTTTTCCTGAATATATTCAGGAAAAAACGCATACGCCCTTTTTGGCCAAGTGCATCATTGTGGACGTTCTGCCTCTTTTCCTATGCTTTCAATGCAATTCCAGTCTACCTCCTGAAATCGGTTTCCTGCAATTCTGCCCCGCTTTCAAGTCCTCTTGGCAGACTTACTTCAGTCTATTTTTGGACGATAGCTGTCATTTATAACTCTGCAGGTTTGTGAATTACAGTGCCCCTGAGCTCCTTTCTTCAACTCGCTTTCTTTTGAGCTGGCCGCAACACCGCAGGATGGCTTCAGGCCCTAATCTGGTTCCGGTACGGCACGCTGAGCCTTTGGTTAATTCCTCTTCCTGGTGGGAAATGAGAGTTAAATTTGCCCGTCCAGACACCTCCAGCTAGCCTCTCATTGGTTCTCGCTATTCCTGTTCATCTTCCACAGAAATTGCAAACTGGGCCAAAGAGGAGGTTAAAGGCGCTGACTCTCCAAGTGGGGAGAGTGTTAGTAAAGCGTCTGGAATGTTGCACCCGAGTACCAGGGGAGGAAAACTGAGACATATTTGAACACGTCTCCCATTCACATGGTTGATCATACTTGGGTTCCACATGCATGTTTTAGCTGAAGGAAGAATACCTTAAACCTGGAGAGTTAAGACCCGTGTAATGGGTACCATGCAATATGACTTCAAAGGGTCTTCATTTGCTCACCGAACCTCTCCAATCCTATCACTGCTGCGTTTATGCCCCTGTACACATGCTTGATTCTCTTTTGGAGACATAGCAATCCATAGGTTTTACGATACTTACTAGTCAGGTACATTCTTAGGCGTTTAATATGCGGTGTTGAGTCCATTTCGTTGAGCAAGGAGTAGCTCTTATCTATTCCATATTTGACTTAAGGAACTTTATCTGTGTTCATTTCAATCTCTGGTTTTATGCAGCACCCCAACTCACCTTTCCCCTTAAGCAAGCATAAGTTGGTTTTCTAAATTTGAGACCCTGTTCTGTTCTGTAATTCAGTTCCTGTGTAGCCAAGTTTACATTCCGTGTATTACTGATATCTTATGATGTTTCTTTTTCTGTGTGACTTACTTCAGTTAGAATCATCATACCTGAATCCACTCATTGTGCTGCTAAGGGCCTGATGACACAGATTTCATTGCTGAGTGATATTGCTTTGTAAGTAAATACCACAACTTCTTTATCCATTTTTCACTTTCTGCGATGTTGAACTTGTACTGTAAACGAGGTTCTTGTAAACAGAGCCATTCCAAACTTTGGGGTGGCTGTGTCTTTTTGATTTTAATTTCCCTAAGCTATAGGACCATAAGTGGAAGTGCCCTAGGTTCTGTTGCTTTGTTTTTTAGATGTTTCAGGAAACACCATACAATTCTCCCCAGTGTCTGTTGGCAATTTACATCCCGCCCATCAGCATAACAAGGCTCCCAGTTCTCCATGGCCTGTCCTGCCTTTCTGGATTTTACACTTTTTTCAGATGGCCCTTTTGACCGGGGGGAAGTGAGACTTCATTGTAGTGCAGATTTCCTTTGCAAGCTTGCTTGGTTGGCCAAAAAGGGCGTATGCGTTTTTTCCTGAATATATTCAGGAAAAAACGCATACGCCCTTTTTGGCCAAGTGCATCATTGTGGACGTTCTGCCTCTTTTCCTATGCTTTCAATGCAATTCCAGTCTACCTCCTGAAATCGGTTTCCTGCAATTCTGCCCCGCTTTCAAGTCCTCTTGGCAGACTTACTTCAGTCTATTTTTGGACGATAGCTGTCATTTATAACTCTGCAGGTTTGTGAATTACAGTGCCCCTGAGCTCCTTTCTTCAACTCGCTTTCTTTTGAGCTGGCCGCAACACCGCAGGATGGCTTCAGGCCCTAATCTGGTTCCGGTACGGCACGCTGAGCCTTTGGTTAATTCCTCTTCCTGGTGGGAAATGAGAGTTAAATTTACCCGTCCAGACACCTCCAGCTAGCCTCTCATTGGTTCTCGCTATTCCTGTTCATCTTCCACAGAAATTGCAAACTGGGCCAAAGAGGAGGTTAAAGGCGCTGACTCTCCAAGTGGGGAGAGTGTTAGTAAAGCGTCTGGAATGTTGCACCCGAGTACCAGGGGAGGAAAACTGAGACATATTTGAACACGTCTCCCGTTCACATGGTTGATCATACTTGGGTTCCACATGCATGTTTTAGCTGAAGGAAGAATACCTTAAACCTGGAGAGTTGAGACCCGTGTAATGGGTACCATGCAATATGACTTCAAAGGGTCTTCATTTGCTCACAGAACCTCTCCAATCCTATCACTGCTGCGTTTATGCCCCTGTACACATGCTTGATTCTCTTTCGGAGACATAGCAATCCATAGGTTTTAAGATACTTACTAGTCAGGCACATTCTTAGGCGTTTAATATGCGGTGTTGAGTCCATTTCGTTGAGCAAGGAGTAGCTCTTGTCTATTCCATATTTGACTTAAGGAACTTTATCTGTGCTCATTTCAATCTCTGGTTTTATGCAGCACCCCAACTCACCTTTACCCTTAAGCAAGCATAGTTGGTTTTCTAAATTTGAGACCCTGTTCTGTTCTGTAATTCAGTTCCTGTGTAGCCAAGTTTACATTCCGTGTATTACTGATATCTTATGATGTTTCTTTTTCTGTGTGACTTACTTCAGTTAGAATCATCATACCTGAATCCACTCATTGTGCTGCTAAGGGCCTGATGACACAGATTTCATTGCTGAGTGATATTGCTTTGTAAGTAAATACCACAACTTCTTTATCCATTTTTCACTTTCTGTGATGTTGAACTTGTACTGTAAACGAGGTTCTTGTAAACAGAGCCGTTCCAAACTTTGGGGTGGCTGTGTCTTTTTGATTTTAATTTCCCTAAGCTATAGGACCATAAGTGGAAGTGCCCTAGGTTCTGTTGCTTTGTTTTTTAGATGTTTCAGGAAACACCATACACTTCTCCCGAGTGTCTGTTGGCAATTTACATCCCGCCCATCAGCATAACAAGGCTCCCAGTTCTCCACGGCCTGTCCTGCCTTTCTGGAGTTTACACTTTTTTCAGATGGCCCTTTTGACCGGGGGGAAGTGAGACTTCATTGTAGTGCAGATTTCCTTTGCAAGCTTGCTTGGTTGGCCAAAAAGGGCGTATGCGTTTTTTCCTGAATATATTCAGGAAAAAACGCATACGCCCTTTTTGGCCAAGTGCATCATTGTGGACGTTCTGCCTCTTTTCCTATGCTTTCAATGCAATTCCAGTCTACCTCCTGAAATCGGTTTCCTGCAATTCTGCCCCGCTTTCAAGTCCTCTTGGCAGGCTTACTTCAGTCTATTTTTGGACGATAGCTGTCATTTATAACTCTGCAGGTTTGTGAATTACAGTGCCCCTGAGCTCCTTTCTTCAACTCGCTTTCTTTTGAGCTGGCCGCAACACCGCAGGATGGCTTCAGGCCCTAATCTGGTTCCGGTACGGCACGCTGAGCCTTTGGTTATTTCCTCTTCCTGGTGGGAAATGAGAGTTAAATTTGCCCGTCCAGACACCTCCAGCTAGCCTCTCATTGGTTCTCGCTATTCCTGTTCATCTTCCGCAGAAATTGCAAACTGGGCCAAACAGGAGGTTAAAGGCACTGACTCTCCAAGTGGGGAGAGTGTTAGTAAAGCGTCTGGAATGTTGCACCCGAGTACCAGGGGAGGAAAACTGAGACATATTTGAACACGTCTCCCGTTCACATGGTTGATCATACTTGGGTTCCACATGCATGTTTTAGCTGAAGGAAGAATACCTTAAACCTGGAGAGTTGAGACCCGTGTAATGGGTACCATGCAATATGACTTCAAAGGGTCTTCATTTGCTCACCGAACCTCTCCAATCCTATCACTGCTGCGTTTATGCCCCTGTACACATGCTTGATTCTCTTTTGGAGACATAGCAATCCATAGGTTTTAAGATACTTACTAGTCAGGTACATTCTTAGGCGTTTAATATGCGGTGTTGAGTCCATTTCGTTGAACAAGGAGTAGCTCTTGTCTATTCCATATTTGACTTAAGGAACTTTATCTGTGCTCATTTCAATCTCTGGTTTTATGCAGCACCCCAACTCACCTTTACCCTTAAGCAAGCATAAGTTGGTTTTCTAAATTTGAGACCCTGTTCTGTTCTGTAATTCAGTTCCTGTGTAGCCAAGTTTACATTCCGTGTATTACTGATATCTTATGATGTTTCTTTTTCTGTGTGACTTATTTCAGTTAGAATCATCATACCTGAATCCACTCATTGTGCTGCTAAGGGCCTGATGACACAGATTTCATTGCTGAGTGATATTGCTTTGTAAGTAAATACCACAACTTCTTTATCCATTTTTCACTTTCTGCGATGTTGAACTTGTACTGTAAACGAGGTTCTTGTAAACAGAGCTGTTCGAAACTTTGGGGTGTCTGTGTCTTTTTGATTTTAAATTCCCTAAGCTATAGGACCATAAGTGGAAGTGCCCTAGGCTCTGTTGCTTTGTTTTTTAGATGTTTCAGGAAACACCATACACTTCTCCCGAGTGGTTGTTGGCAATTTACATCCCACCCTTCAGCATAACAAGGCTCCCAGTTCTCCATGGCCTGTCCTGCCTTTCTGGATTTTACACTTTTTTCAGATGCCCCTTTTGACTGGGGGGTAGTGAGACTTCATTGTAGAGCAGATTTCTTTGCAAGCTTGCTTGGTTGGCCAAAAAGGGCGTATGCGTTTTTTCCTGAATATATTCAGGAAAAAACGCATACGCCCTTTTTGGCCAAGTGCATCATTGTGGACGTTCTGCCTCTTTTCCTATGCTTTCAATGCAATTCCAGTCTACCTCCTGAAATCGGTTTCCTGCAATTCTGCCCCGCTTTCAAGTCCTCTTGGCAGCCTTACTTCAGTCTATTTTTGGACGATAGCTGTCATTTATAACTCTGCAGGTTTGTGAATTACAGTGCCCCTGAGCTCCTTTCTTCAACTCGCTTTCTTGTGACCTGGCCGCAACACCGCAGGATGGCTTCAGGCCCTAATCTGGTTCCGGCACGGCACGCTGAGCCTTTGGTTATTTCCTCTTCCTGGTGGGAAATGAGAGTTAAATTTGCCCGTCTAGACACCTCCAGCTAGCCTCTCATTGGTTCTCGCTATTCCTGTTCATCTTCCGCAGAAATTGCAAACTGAGCCAAACAGGAGGTTAAAGGCGGTGACTCTCCAAGTGGGGAGAGTGTTAGTAAAGCGTCTGGAATGTTGCACCCGAGTACCAGGGGAGGAAAACTGAGACATATTTGAACACGTCTCCCGTTCACATGGTTGATCATACTCTGGGTTCCACATGCATGTTTTAGCTGAAGGAAGAATACCTTAAACCTGGAGAGTTGAGACCCGTGGAATGGGTACCATGCAATATGACTTCAAAGGGTCTTCACTTGCTCACCGAACCTCTCCAATCCTATCACTGTTGCGTTTATGCCCCTGTACACACGCTTGATTCTCTTCTGGAGACATAGCAATCCATAGGTTTTACGATACTTACTAGTCAGGTACATTCTTAGGCGTTTAATATGCGGTGTTGTGTCCATTTCGTTGAGCAAAGAGTAGCTCTTGTCTATTCCATATTTGGCTTAAGGAACTTTATCTGTGCTCATTTCAATCTCTGGTTTTATGCAGCACCCCAACTCACCTTTCCCCTTAAGCAAGCATAAGTTGTTTTTTTAAATTTGAGACCCTGTTCTGTTCTGTAATTCAGTTCCTGTGTAGCCAAGTTTACATTCCGTGTATTACAGATATCTTATGATGTTTCTTTTTCTGTGTGACTTATTTCAGTTAGAATCATCATACCTGAATCCACTCATTGTGCTGCTAAGGGCCTGATGACACAGATTTCATTGCTGAGTGATATTGCTTTGTAAGTAAATACCACAACTTCTTTATCCATTTTTCACTTTCTGCGATGTTGAACTTGTACTGTAAACGAGGTTCTTGTAAACAGAGCCGTTCCAAACTTTGGGGTGGCTGTGTCTTTTTGATTTTAATTTCCCTAAGCTATAGGACCATAAGTGGAAGTGCCCTAGGCTCTGTTGCTTTGTTTTTTAGATGTTTCAGGAAACACCATACACTTCTCCTGAGTGTCTGTTGGCAATTTACATCCCGCCCATCAGCATAACAAGGCTCCCAGTTCTCCACGGCCTGTCCTGCCTTTCTGGAGTTTACACTTTTTTCAGATGGCCCTTTTGACCGGGGGGAAGTGAGACTTCATTGTAGTGCAGATTTCCTTTGCAAGCTTGCTTGGTTGGCCAAAAAGGGCGTATGCGTTTTTTCCTGAATATATTCAGGAAAAAACGCATACGTCCTTTTTGGCCAAGTGCATCATTGTGGACGTTCTGCCTCTTTTCCTATGCTTTCAATGCAATTCCAGTCTACCTCCTGAAATCGGTTTCCTGCAATTCTGCCCCGCTTTCAAGTCCTCTTGGCAGGCTTACTTCAGTCTATTTTTGGACGATAGCTGTTATTTATAACTCTGCAGGTTTGTGAATTACAGTGCCCCTGAGCTCCTTTCTTCAACTCGCTTTCTTTTGAGCTGGCCGCAACACCGCAGGATGGCTTCAGGCCCTAATCTGGTTCCGGTACGGCACGCTGAGCCTTTGGTTATTTCCTCTTCCTGGTGGGAAATGAGAGTTAAATTTGCCCGTCCAGACACCTCCAGCTAGCCTCTCATTGGTTCTCGCTATTCCTGTTCATCTTCTGCAGAAATTGCAAACTGGGCCAAACAGGAGGTTAAAGGCACTGACTCTCCAAGTGGGGAGAGTGTTAGTAAAGCGTCTGGAATGTTGCACCCGAGTACCAGGGGAGGAAAACTGAGACATATTTGAACACGTCTCCCGTTCACATGGTTGATCATACTTGGGTTCCACATGCATGTTTTAGCTGAAGGAAGAATACCTTAAACCTGGAGAGTTGAGACCCGTGTAATGGGTACCATGCAATATGACTTCAAAGGGTCTTCATTTGCTCACCGAACCTCTCCAATCCTATCACTGCTGCGTTTATGCCCCTGTACACATGCTTGATTCTCTTTCGGAGACATAGCAATCCATAGGTTTTAAGATACTTACTAGTCAGGTACATTCTTAGGCGTTTAATATGCGGTGTTGAGTCCATTTCGTTGAACAAGGAGTAGCTCTTGTCTATTCCATATTTGACTTAAGGAACTTTATCTGTGCTCATTTCAATCTCTGGTTTTATGCAGCACCCCAACTCACCTTTACCCTTAAGCAAGCATAAGTTGGTTTTCTAAATTTGAGACCCTGTTCTGTTCTGTAATTCAGTTCCTGTGTAGCCAAGTTTACATTCCGTGTATTACTGATATCTTATGATGTTTCTTTTTCTGTGTGACTTATTTCAGTTAGAATCATCATACCTGAATCCACTCATTGTGCTGCTAAGGGCCTGATGACACAGATTTCATTGCTGAGTGATATTGCTTTGTAAGTAAATACCACAACTTCTTTATCCATTTTTCACTTTCTGCGATGTTGAACTTGTACTGTAAACGAGGTTCTTGTAAACAGAGCTGTTCGAAACTTTGGGGTGTCTGTGTCTTTTTGATTTTAAATTCCCTAAGCTATAGGACCATAAGTGGAAGTGCCCTAGGCTCTGTTGCTTTGTTTTTTAGATGTTTCAGGAAACACCATACACTTCTCCCGAGTGGTTGTTGGCAATTTACATCCCACCCTTCAGCATAACAAGGCTCCCAGTTCTCCATGGCCTGTCCTGCCTTTCTGGATTTTACACTTTTTTCAGATGCCCCTTTTGACTGGGGGGTAGTGAGACTTCATTGTAGAGCAGATTTCTTTGCAAGCTTGCTTGGTTGGCCAAAAAGGGCGTATGCGTTTTTTCCTGAATATATTTAGGAAAAAACGCATACGCCCTTTTTGGCCAAGTGCATCATTGTGGACGTTCTGCCTCTTTTCCTATGCTTTCAATGCAATTCCAGTCTACCTCCTGAAATCGGTTTCCTGCAATTCTGCCCCGCTTTCAAGTCCTCTTGGCAGCCTTACTTCAGTCTATTTTTGGACGATAGCTGTCATTTATAACTCTGCAGGTTTGTGAATTACAGTGACCCTGAGCTCCTTTCTTCAACTCGCTTTCTTTTGAGCTGGCCGCAACACCGCAGGATGGCTTCAGGCCCTAATCTGGTTCCGGCACGGCACGCTGAGCCTTTGGTTATTTCCTCTTCCTGGTGGGAAATGAGAGTTAAATTTGCCCGTCTAGACACCTCCAGCTAGCCTCTCATTGGTTCTCGCTATTCCTGTTCATCTTCCGCAGAAATTGCAAACTGAGCCAAACAGGAGGTTAAAGGCGGTGACTCTCCAAGTGGGGAGAGTGTTAGTAAAGCGTCTGGAATGTTGCACCCGAGTACCAGGGGAGGAAAACTGAGACATATTTGAACACGTCTCCCGTTCACATGGTTGATCATACTCTGGGTTCCACATGCATGTTTTAGCTGAAGGAAGAATACCTTAAACCTGGAGAGTTGAGACCCGTGGAATGGGTACCATGCAATATGACTTCAAAGGGTCTTCACTTGCTCACCGAACCTCTCCAATCCTATCACTGTTGCATTTATGCCCCTGTACACACGCTTGATTCTCTTCTGGAGACATAGCAATCCATAGGTTTTACGATACTTACTAGTCAGGTATATTCTTAGGCGTTTAATATGCGGTGTTGTGTCCATTTCGTTGAGCAAAGAGTAGCTCTTGTCTATTCCATATTTGGCTTAAGGAACTTTATCTGTGCTCATTTCAATCTCTGGTTTTATGCAGCACCCCAACTCACCTTTCCCCTTAAGCAAGCATAAGTTGTTTTTTTAACTTTGAGACCCTGTTCTGTTCTGTAATTCAGTTCCTGTGTAGCCAAGTTTACATTCCGTGTATTACAGATATCTTATGATGTTTCTTTTTCTGTGTGACTTATTTCAGTTAGAATCATCATACCTGAATCCACTCATTGTGCTGCTAAGGGCCTGATGACACAGATTTCATTGCTGAGTGATATTGCTTTGTAAGTAAATACCACAACTTCTTTATCCATTTTTCACTTTCTGCGATGTTGAACTTGTACTGTAAACGAGGTTCTTGTAAACAGAGCCGTTCCAAACTTTGGGGTGGCTGTGTCTTTTTGATTTTAATTTCCCTAAGCTATAGGACCATAAGTGGAAGTGCCCTAGGCTCTGTTGCTTTGTTTTTTAGATGTTTCAGGAAACACCATACACTTCTCCTGAGTGTCTGTTGGCAATTTACATCCCGCCCATCAGCATAACAAGGCTCCCAGTTCTCCATGGCCTGTCCTGCCTTTCTGGATTTTACACTTTTTTCAGATGGCCCTTTTGACTGGGGGGAAGTGAGACTTCATTGTAGTGCAGATTTCCTTTGCAAGCTTGCTTGGTTGGCCAAAAAGTGCATATGCGTGTTTTCCTGAATATATTCAGGAAAAAACGCATACGCCCTTTTTGGCCAAGTGCATCATTGTGGACGTTCTGCCTCTTTTCCTATGCTTGAAATGCAATGCCTGTCTACCTCCTGAAATCGGTTTCCTGCAATTCTGCCCCGCTTTCAAGTCCTCTTGGCAGCCTTACTTCAGTCTATTTTTGGACGATAGCTGTCATTTATAACTCTGCAGGTTTGTGAATTACAGTGCCCCTGAGCTCCTTTCTTCAACTCCCTTTCTTGTGAGCTGGCCGCAACACCGCAGGATGTCTTCAGGCCCTAATGTGGTTCCGGCATGGCACGCTGAGCCTTTGGTTAATTCCTCTTCCTTGTGGGAAATGAGAGTTAAATTTGCCCGTTCAGACACCTCCAGGTAGTCTCTCATTGGTTCTCGCTATTCCTGTTCATCTTCCGCAGAAATTGCAAACTGGGGCAAACAGGAGGTTAAAGGCACTGACTCTCCAAGTAGGGAGAGTGTTAGTAAAGCATCTGGAATGTTGCACCCGAGTACCAGGGGAGGAAAACTGAGACATATTTGAACACGTCTCCCTTTCACATCGTTGATCATACTCTGGGTTCCACATGCATGTTTTAGCTGAAGAAAGAATACCTTAAACCTGGAGAGTTGAGACCTGTGTAATGGGTACCATGCAATATGACTTCAAAGGGTCTTCATTTGCTCACCGAACCTCTCCAATCCTATCACTGCTGCGTTTATGCCCCTGTACACACGCTTGATTCTCTTTTGGAGACATAGCAATCCATAGGTTTTAAGATACTTACTAGTCAGGTACATTCTTAGGCGTTTAATATGGGGTGTTGAGTCCATTTCGTTGAGCAAGGAGTAGCTCTTGTCTATTCCATATTTGGGTTAAGGAACTTTATCTGTGCTCATTTCAATCTCTGGTTTTATGCAGCACCCCAACTCACCTTCCCCGTTAAGCAAGCATAAGTTGGTTTTCTAAACTTGAGACACTGTTCTGTTTTGTAATTCTGTTCATGTGTAGCCAAGTTCACATTCTGTGTATTAGTGATACCTTATGATGTTTCTTTTCTGTGTGACTTATTTCAGTTCGAATCATCATACCTGAATCCACTCATTATGCTGCTAAGGGCCTGATGACACAGATTTCATTGCTGAGTGATATTGCTTTGTAAGTAAATACCACAACTTCTTTATCCATTTTTCACTTTCTGCGATGTTGAACTTGTACTGTAAACGAGGTTCTTGTAAACAGAGCCGTTCCAAACTTTGGGGTTGCTGTGTCTTTTTGATTTTAATTTCCCTAAGCTATAGGACCATAAGGGGAAGTGCCCTAGGCTCTGTTGCTTTGTTTTTTAGATGTTTCAGGAAACACCATACACTTCTCCCAAGTGTCTGTTGTCAATTTACATCCCGCCCATCAGCATAACAAGGCTCCCAGTTCTCAATGGCCTGTTGCCTTTCTGGATTTTACACTTTTTTCAGATGGCCCTTTTGACCGGGGGGAAGTGAGACTTCATTGTAGTGCAGATTTCCTTTGCAAGCTTGCTTGGTTGGCCAAAAAGGGCGTATGCGTTTTTTCTTCAATATATTCAGGAAAAAACGCATACGCCCTTTTTGGCCAAGTGCATCATTGTGGACGTTCTGCCTCTTTTCCTATGCTTTCAATGCAATTCCAGTCTACCTCCTGAAATCGGTTTCCTGCAATTCTGCCCCGCTTTCAAGTCCTCTTGGCAGCCTTACTTCAGTATATTTTTGGACGATAGCTGTCATTTATAACTCTGCATGTTTGTGAATTACAGTGCCCCTGAGCTCCTTTCTTCAACTCGCTTTCTTGTGAGCTGGCCGCAACACCGCAGGATGGCTTCAGGCCCTAATCTGGTTCCGGTACGGCACGCTGAGCCTTTGGTTATTTCCTCTTCCTGGTGGGAAATGAGAGTTAAATTTGCCCGTCCAGACACCTCCAGCTAGCCTCTCATTGGTTCTCGCTATTCCTGTTCATCTTCCGCAGAAATTGCAAACTGGGCCAAACAGGAGGTTAAAGGCGCTGACTCTCCAAGTGGGGAGAGTGTTAGTAAAGCGTCTGGAATGTTGCACCCGAGTACCAGGGGAGGAAAACTGAGACATATTTGAACACGTCTCCCGTTCACATGGTTGATCATACGTGGGTTCCACATGCATGTTTTAGCTGAAGGAAGAATACCTTAAACCTGGAGAGTTAAGACCCGTGTAATGGGTACCATGCAATATGACTTCAAAGGGTCTTCATTTGCTCACCGAACCTCTCCAATCCTATCACTGCTGCGTTTATCCCCCTGTACACATGCTTGATTCTCTTTCGGAGACATAGCAATCCATAGGTTTTAAGATACTTACTAGTCAGGTACATTCTTAGGCGTTTAATATGCGATGTTGAGTCCATTTCGTTGAGCAAGGAGTAGCTCTTGTCTATTCCATATTTGACTTAAGGAACTTTATCTGTGCTCATTTCAATCTCTGGTTTTATGCAGCACCCCAACTCACCTTTCCCCTTAAGCAAGCATAAGTTGGTTTTCTAAATTTGAGACCCTGTTCTGTTCTGTAATTCAGTTCCTGTGTAGCCACGTTTACATTCCGTGTATTAGTGATATCTTATGATGTTTCTTTTTCTGTGTGACTTATTTCAGTTAGAATCATCGTACCTGAATCCACTCATTATGCTTCTACGGGCATGATGACATAGATTTCATTGCTGAGTGATACTGCATTGTACGTAAGTACCACAAGTTCTTTATCCATTTTTCACTTTCTGTGATATTGAACTTGTACGGTAAACAAGATTCTTGTAAACAGAGGCGTCCCAAACTTTGGGGTGGCTGTGTCTTTTTGATTTTAATTTCCATAAGCTATAGGACCATAAGTGGAAGTGCCCTAGGCTCTGTTGCTTTGTTTTTTAGATGTTTCAGGAAACACCATACACTTCTCCTGAGTGTCTGTTGGCAATTTACATCCCGCCCATCAGCATAACAAGGCTTCCAGTTCTCTATGGCCTGTCCTGCCTTTCTGGATTTTACACTTTTTTCAGATGGCCCTTTTGACGGGGAGAAGTGAGACTTCATTGTAGTGCAGATTTCCTTTGCAAGCTTGCTTGGTTGGCCAAAAAGGGCGTATGCGTTTTCTCCTGAATATATTCAGGAAAAAACGCATACACCCTTTTTGGCCAAGTGCATCATTGTGGACGTTCTGCCTCTTTTCCTATGCTTTCAATGCAATTCCAGTCTACCTCCTGAAATCGGTTTCCTGCAATTCTGCCCCGCTTTCAAGTCCTCTTGGCAGCCTTACTTCAGTCTATTTTTGGACGATAGCTGTCATTTATAACTCTGCAGGTTTGTGAATTACAGTGCCCCTGAGCTCCTTTCTTCAACTCGCTTTCTTGTGACCTGGCCGCAACACCGCAGGATGGCTTCAGGCCCTAATCTGGTTCCGGCCCGGCATGCTGAGCCTTTGGTTAATTCCTCTTCCTGGTGGGAAATGAGAGTTAAATTTGCCCGTCCAGACACCTCCAGCTAGCCTCTCATTGGTTCTCGCTATTCCTGTTCATCTTCCGCAGAAATTGCAAACTGGGCCAAACAGGAGGTTAAAGGGACTGACTCTCCAAGTCCGGAGAGTGTTAGTAAAGCGTCTGGAATGTTGCACCCGAGTACCAGGGGAGGAAAACTGAGACATATTTGAACACGTCTCCCGTTCACATGGTTGATCATACTCTGGGTTCCACATGCATGTTTTAGCTGAAGGAAGAATACCTTAAACCTGGAGAGTTGAGACCCGTGTAATGGGTACCATGAAATATGACTTCAAAGGGTCTTCATTTGCTCACCGAACCTCTCCAATCCTATCACTGCTGCGTTTATGCCCCTGTACACACGCTTGATTCTCTTTTGGAGACATAGCAATCCATAGGTTTTAAGATACTTACTAGTCAGGTACATTCTTAGGGGTTTAATATGGGGTTTTGAGTCCATTTCGTTGACCAAGGAGTAGCTCTTGTCTATTCCATATTTGGCTTAAGGAAATTTATCTGTGCTCATTTCAATCTCTGGTTTTATGCAGCACCCCAACTCACCTTTCCCCTTAAGCAAGCATAAGTTGGTTTTCTAAATTTGAGACCCTGTTCTGTTTTGGAATGCAGTTCCTGTGTAGCCAAGTTTACATTCCGTGTATTAGTGATATCTTATGATGTTTCTTTTTCTGTGTGACTTATTTCAGTTAGAATCATCGTACCTGAATCCACTCATTATGATGCTATGGGTCTGATGACATAGATTTCATTGCTGAGTGATACTGCATTGTACGTAAGTACCACAAGTTCTTTATCCATTTTTCACTTTCTGCGATGTTGAACTTGTACTGTAAACGAGGTTCTTGTAAACAGAGGCATCCCAAAGTTTGGGGTTGCTGTGTCTTTTTGATTTTAATTTCCCTAAGCTATAGGACCATAAGTGGCAGTGCCCTAGGCTCTGTTGCTTTGCTTTTTAGATGTTTCAGGAAACACCATACACTTCTCCCTAGTGGTTGTTGGCAATTTACATCCCGCCCATCAGCATAACAAGGCTCCCAGTTCTCCACGGCCTGTCCTGCCTTTCTGGATTTTACACTTTTTTCAGATGGCCCTTTTGACCGGGGGGAAGTGAGACTTCATTGTAGTGCAGATTTCCTTTGCAAGCTTGCTTGGTTGGCCAAAAAGGGCGTATGCGTTTTTCCTGAATATATTCAGGAAAAAACTCATACGTCCTTTTTGGCCAAGTGCATCATTGTGGACGTTCTGCCTCTTTTCCTATGCTTTCAATGCAATTCCAGTCTACCTCCTGAAATCGGTTTCCTGCAATTCTGCCCCGCTTTCAAGTCCTCTTGGCAGCCTTACTTCAGTCTATTTTTGGACGATAGCTGTCATTTATAACTCTGCAGGTTTGTGAATTACAGTGCCCCTGAGCTCCTTTCTTCAACTCGCTTTCTTGTGACTTGGCCGCAACACCGCAGGATGGCTTCAGGCCCTAATCTGGTTCCGGTACGGCACGCTGAGCCTTTGGTTATTTCCTCTTCCTGGTGGGAAATGAGAGTTAAATTTGCCCGTCCAGACACCTCCAGCTAGCCTCTCATTGGTTCTCGCTATTCCTGTTCATCTTCCGCAGAAATTGCAAACTGGGCCAAACAGGAGGTTAAAGGCGCTGACTCTCCAAGGGGGGAGAGTGTTAGTAAAGCGTCTGGAATGTTGCACCCGAGTACCAGGGGAGGAAAACTGAGACATATTTGAACACGTCTCCCGTTCACATGGTTGATCATACTTGGGTTCCACATGCATGTTTTAGCTGAAGGAAGAATACCTTAAAACTGGAGAGTTGAGACCCGTGTAATGGGTACCATGCAATATGACTTCAAAGGGTCTTCACTTGCTCACCGAACCTCTCCAATCCTATCACTGCTGCGTTTATGCCGCTGTACACACGCTTGATTCTCTTCTGGAGACATAGCAATCCATAGGTTTTACGATACTTACTAGTCAGGTACATTCTTAGGCGTTTAATATGCGGTGTTGAGTCCATTTCGTTGAGCAAAGAGTAGCTCTTGTCTATTCCATATTTGGCTTAAGGAACTTTATCTGTGCTCATTTCAATCTCTGGTTTTATGCAGCACCCCAACTCACCTTTCCCCTTAAGCAAGCATAAGTTGTTTTTTTAACTTTGAGACCCTGTTCTGTTCTGTAATTCAGTTCCTGTGTAGCCAAGTTTACATTCCGTGTATTACAGATATCTTATGATGTTTCTTTTTCTGTGTGACTTATTTCAGTTACAATCATCATACCTGAATCCACTCATTGTGCTGCTAAGGGCCTGATGACACAGATTTCATTGCTGAGTGATATTGCTTTGTAAGTAAATACCACAACTTCTTTATCCATTTTTCACTTTCTGCGATGTTGAACTTGTACTGTAAACGAGGTTCTTGTAAACAGAGCTGTTCGAAACTTTGAGGTGTCTGTGTCTTTTTGATTTTAAATTCCCTAAGCTATAGGACCATAAGTGGAAGTGCCCTAGGCTCTGTTGCTTTGTTTTTTAGATGTTTCAGGAAACATCATACACTTCTCCCGAGTGGTTGTTGGCAATTTACATCCCACCCTTCAGCATAACAAGGCTCCCAGTTCTCCATGGCCTGTCCTGCCTTTCTGGATTTTACACTTTTTTCAGATGCCCCTTTTGACTGGGGGGTAGTGAGACTTCATTATAGAGCAGATTTCCTTTGCAAGCTTGCTTGGTTGGCCAAAAAGGGCGTATGCGTTTTTTCCTGAATATATTCAGGAAAAAACGCATACGCCCTTTTTGGCCAAGTGCATCATTGTGGACGTTCTGCCTCTTTTCCTATGCTTTCAATGCAATTCCAGTCTACCTCCTGAAATCGGTTTCCTGCAATTCTGCCCCGCTTTCAAGTCCTCTTGGCAGCCTTACTTCAGTCTATTTTTGGACGATAGCTGTCATTTATAACTCTGCAGGTTTGTGAATTACAGTGCCCCTGAGCTCCTTTCTTCAACTCGCTTTCTTTTGAGCTGGCCGCAACACCGCAGGATGGCTTCAGGCCCTAATCTGGTTCCGGCACGGCACGCTGAGCCTTTGGTTATTTCCTCTTCCTGGTGGGAAATGAGAGTTAAATTTGCCCGTCCAGACACCTCCAGCTAGCCTCTCATTGGTTCTCGCTATTCCTGTTCATCTTCCGCAGAAATTGCAAACTGAGCCAAACAGGAGGTTAAAGGCGCTGACTCTCCAAGTGGGGAGAGTGTTAGTAAAGCGTCTGGAATGTTGCACCCGAATACCAGGGGAGGAAAACTGAGACATATTTGAACACGTCTCCCGTTCACATGGTTGATCATACTTGGGTTCCACATGCATGTTTTAGCTGAAGGAAGAATACCTTAAACCTGGAGAGTTGAGACCCGTGTAATGGGTACCATGCAATATGACTTCAAAGGGCCTTCACTTGCTCACCGAACCTCTCCAATCCTATCACTGCTGCGTTTATGCCCCTGTACACATGCTTGATTCTCTTTTGGAGACATAGCAATCCATAGGTTTTACGATACTTACTAGTCAGGTACATTCTTAGGCGTTTAATATGCGGTGTTGAGTCCATTTCGTTGAGCAAAGAGTAGCTCTTGTCTATTCCATATTTGGCTTAAGGAACTTTATCTGTGCTCATTTCAATCTCTGGTTTTATGCAGCACCCCAACTCACCTTTCCCCTTAAGCAAGCATAAGTTGTTTTTTTAAATTTGAGACCCTGTTCTGTTCTGTAATTCAGTTCCTGTGTAGCCAAGTTTACATTCCGTGTATTACAGATATCTTATGATGTTTCTTTTTCTGTGTGACTTATTTCAGTTAGAATCATCGTACCTGAATCCACTCATTGTGCTGCTAAGGGCCTGATGACACAGATTTCATTGCTGAGTGATATTGCTTTGTAAGTAAATACCACAACTTCTTTCTCCATTTTTCACTTTCTGCGATGTTGAACTTGTACTGTAAACGAGGTTCTTGTAAACAGAGCCGTTCCAAACTTTGGGGTGGCTGTGTCTTTTTGATTTTAATTTCCCTAAGCTATAGGACCATAAGTGGAAGTGCCCTAGGCTCTGTTGCTTTGTTTTTTAGATGTTTCAGGAAACACCATACACTTCTCCCGAGTGTCTGTTGGCAATTTACATCCCGCCCATCAGCATAACAAGGCTCCCAGTTCTCCACGGCCTGTCCTGCCTTTCTGGATTTTACACTTTTTTCAGATGGCCCTTTTGACCGGGGGGAAGTGAGACTTCATTGTAGTGCAGATTTCCTTTGCAAGCTTGCTTGGTTGGCCAAAAAGTGCATATGCGTGTTTTCCTGAATATGTTCAGGAAAAAACGCATACGCCCTTTTTGGCCAAGTGCATCATTGTGGACGTTCTGCCTCTTTTCCTATGCTTGAAATGCAATGCCTGTCTACCTCCTGAAATCGGTTTCCTGCAATTCTGCCCCACTTTCAAGTCCTCTTGGCAGCCTTACTTCAGTCTATTTTTGGACGATAGCTGTCATTTATAACTCTGCAGGTTTGTGAATTACAGTGCCCCTGAGCTCCTTTCTTCAACTTGCTTTCTTGTGACCTGGCCGCAACACCGCAGGATGTCTTCAGGCCCTAATGTGGTTCCGGCATGGCACGCTGAGCCTTTGGTTAATTCCTCTTCCTGGTGGGAAATGAGAGTTCAATTTGCCCGTTCAGACACCTCCAGGTTGTCTCTCATTGGTTCTCGCTATTCCTGTTCATCTTCCGCAGAAATTTCAAACTGGGGCAAACAGGAGGTTAAAGGCACTGACTCTCCAAGTAGGGAGAGTGTTAGTAAAGCATCTGGAATGTTGCACCCGAGTACCAGGGGAGGAAAACTGAGACATATTTGAACACGTCTCCCTTTCACATCGTTGATCATACTCTGGGTTCCACATGCATGTTTTAGCTGAAGAAAGAATACCTTAAACCTGGAGAGTTGAGACCTGTGTAATGGGTACCATGCAATATGACTTCAAGGGGTCTTCATTTGCTCACCGAACCTCTCCAATCCTATCAGTGCTGCGTTTATGCCCCTGTACACACGCTTGATTCTCTTTTGGAGACATAGCAATCCATAGGTTTTAAGATACTTACTAGTCAGGTACATTCTTAGGCGTTTAATATGGGGTGTTGAGTCCATTTCGTTGAGCAAGGAGTAGCTCTTGTCTATTCCATATTTGGCTTAAGGAACTTTATCTGTGCTCATTTCAATCTCTGGTTTTATGCAGCACCCCAACTCACCTTCCCCGTTAAGCAAGCGTAAGTTGGTTTTCTAAACTTGAGACACTGTTCTGTTTTGTAATTCTGTTCATGTGTAGCCAAGTTCACATTCTGTGTATTAGTGATACCTTATGATGTTTCTTTTCTGTGTGACTTATTTCAGTTCGAATCATCATACCTGAATCCACTCATTATGCTGCTACGGGCCTGATGACATAGATTTCATTGCTGAGTGATATTGCATTGTACGTAAGTACCACAAGTTCTTTATCCATTTTTCACTTTCTGCGATATTGAACTTGTACCGTAAACGAGGTTCTTGTAAACAGCGCCGTCCCAAACTTTGGGGTGGCTGTGTCTTTTTGATTTTAATTTCCCTAAGCTATAGGACCATAAGTGGAAGTGCCCTAGGCTCTGTTGCTTTGTTTTTTAGATGTTTCAGGAAACACCATACTCTTCTCCAGAGTGGCTGTTGGCAATTTACATCCCGCCCATCAGCATAAGAAGGCTCCCAGTTCTCCATGGCCTGTCGTGCCTTTATGGATTTTACACTTTTTTCACATGGCCCTTTTGACCAGGTGGAAGTGAGACTTCATTGTAGTGCAGATTTCCTTTGCAAGCTTGCTTGGTTGGCCAAAAAGTGCGTATGCGTTTTTTCCTGAATATATTCAGGAAAAAACACATACGCCCTTTTTGGGCAAGTGCATCATTGTCGAGTTTCTGACTCTCTTCATATGTTTTCAGTGCAATTCCAGTCTACCTCCTGAAATCGGTTTCCTGCAATTCTGCCTTGCTTTCAATGCCTCTTCATAGCCTTACCTCAATATATTTTTTAAAAATAGTTGGCCTTTATAACTCTGCAGGTTTTTGAATTGCAGTGGCCCTTAGCTCCATTTTTTAGCTCTTATTTTTGTGGTCTTGCCCCGTAACCACAGGATTCCTTGAAGCCCTATTTTTCTTCTGGGGCACCTTGCTGTCCCTTTGGTTCATTCTTCTTACTGATGTGATATTAGAGTGACATGTGCCCATTGAAACCGCTACAGCTAGTTTCTCACTGGTTCCCCCTATTCCCATTCATCCTCTGCACTAACTGCAGACTGTGCGATACCAGAACTTAAAGGCATTGACTCCATGTGGGGATGTTGTTAGTAAAGCGGCTGGAATGTCGATCCGGAGCCCCAGGAGAGGAAAAATGAGGTGCGTTTTAGAAACCTTTCCCGATCATATGGTATACCAGTCGCTGGGTTTCCCAAGCATGGTTTAGCTGTAGGAAGATTCCCTTCAACCTGGAGTGTTGGGACCCTTGGACTGAGTAGCATGAAGTATTGCATTAAACTTTCGGCAGTTGCTCACCAAAGCTCACCAATCCTCTCAGCCCCAAGTGTCCAGCCTTATGTCTTATCCAGCTGTGGGTTTATATGTGGTCAATCCAGGTTGCATCACAGCCCATGAGCGAATTTTGTAAGAATTTTTCTCTCTTTCATTGTTTCAGCGTTTTGTTTTTAAAATTTATTTCTATAATGGGGTTTAGCTCATTTTCACTGCTGTGTTTGTGCCGCTCTGCACACACTTGATTCCCTTATGGAGATATATCAATACATGGGTTTTAAGATTCTTATTACTCAGATATATTTCTCTGCGGTGTATAGGGTGTGTTGAGGCCAGTTCATTGAGCAAGGTGTAGATCTTGTCTAATACCTATTTGGTTTATTGAACGGTATCTGTGCTAATTTCAAACTCTGGTTTTATGCATCACCCCACCTCTCCTTTCCCCTTAAGCTGACATAAGTGTGTTTTCTAAATGTGAGACACTGTTCTGTTCTGTAATTCATTTCTTGTGCAGCCATATTTACCCTCCCTCTATAAGTGATATCTTATGATATGTTTCTTTTTCTGTTTGACTTATTTCAAGTAGTATTATCGGACCTAAATCCACTCTTTATCCTTCTACTAGCCTTATTACATTGATTTCATGGTGAAGAGATATTCCATTGTACATAAGTACCACATCTTCTTTATCCATTGTTCTCTTTCCTGGGATATTTAAGGTGTACTGAAGTTGAGGTTCTTGTAAACAGAGTAGCCCTAAACTGTGGTGTGCTTGTGTCTTGTTGATTTTTAGACTTCCCTAGATATACTCCCATGATTGGAAGTGTCCTATGCTCTGTAGCTCTGTTGTTTAGATGATTTAGGAACCACCATACACTTCTCCAGAGTGGCTCTCGGCAGTTCACACACTGCCCATCAGCGTATAAAGGCTCCCTGTTCTCCATGGCCTGTCCTGCATTTCTGGTTTTTACAATTTTTTAGGATGGCCCTTTTGACCGGTGGGAAGTGAGACTTCTTTGTTGTGCACATTTGCATTGCTTGCTTGCTTTGTTGCCCATAAAGTGCGTATGCGTTTTTCCTGGATATAATCAGGAAAAAACGCATACGCCCTTTTGGGCCAACTGCATCATTGTCGAAATTCTGCCGCTTTTCATGTGCATTAAAGACGAGTCCAATCTATCTCTTGAAATCTGTTTCTTGCAATTCTGTCTTGCATTCAGATCCTCTTCTTTGCCTTACCTCAACATATTTTTGGACGTTAGTTTTCATTTATAACTCTGCAGGTTTGTGAATTGCAGTGACCCTGAGCTCCATTTTTTAAGTTGCTCTTTTGTGAGCTGGCCTCAAACCCGCAGGATTGCTTCAGGCCCTATTTTGGCTCCGGCGAGGCAGGCTGAGCCTTTCTTTAATTCTTATTCTTAATGGGAAATTAGAGTGATATGTGCCCGTCCAAACCCCTACAACTCTTCTCTCATTGGTTCCCCCTCTTCCCGTTCATCCTCCTCACAATTTGCAAAATGTGTGAAACAGAAGTTTAAATGTGCTGATTCTCCAAGTGGGGAGATTCTAAGTAGCGTGGCTGGAATGGTGAACAGGAGCACCAGGAGAGGATAAATGAGGTGCATTTTAGACACATCTCCCGATCACATGGTGTACAGTCCTCTGGGTTTTCCATGCATGTTTTAGCTGTAGGAAGATCCCTTGAACCTGCAGATTTGGGACCCATTGAATGGGTACCAGGTAGTATTACTTTAAAGGGTGTGCATTTCCTCACCCAACCTCACATTTCTCTTAGCGCAAACAGTTTCCAGCCTTATGTCTCATCCTGCTGTGGGTCTAGATGTGTTCAATTCATGTTGCATCACCGTCCCTGAGGAAAAGTTGTAAGAGGTTTTCTCTGTCTCTCTGTCATTTATTTTTTTCAATTTATTACTATATTGGTTACAGCTGATTTTCAAAGCTCTGTTTCTTGCTGCTGTACATCCACTTGATTCACGTACAGAGAGACATCAATAAATTCTTTTTCAGATTCTTACCAGTCGTATATATTCTTTTCCGGTGACTTGAGTGTGCTGAGTGCAGTTCTTTTAGCTACCGTGTAGGCCTTGTTGATTATCAGTTTGGTATTTGGAATGGTATCTTTGCTAATTTCAACCTCCTGGATGATGCCTCACCCCTCCCCACCTTTCCCGTTTAGCAGCCTTATGCGTGTTTTCTACATATTTGACTATGTTTTTGTTTTGTAATTTATTTCATGTGTAGCCATTTTGGATTCCACCTTTAAGTGATATCTTATGATATGTGTCTTTTTCTTTTTGAATTCTGTCACTTAGAATGATCATACGTAACTCCTCCAGATTTGTTACAACTGGCCATATTTCATTGATTTCCAGGCTGAATAATATTCCACTCTACCTAAGTACCACATCTCTATCCATTTTTTCCCTCCAGAGACATTAAAGTTATATCCTAGTCGAGGATCTTTTAAACAGAGAGGGGGTAAACATTGGGGTGCCTGTGTCCTCTCGATTTTTGTTTTTCCCAAGATATACGCCCATGAGTGCAAGTGCCCTATGCTCTGTAGCTCATTTTTTAGATGCTTTAGTAAACACAATACACTTCTCCAGAATGGCCGTTGGCAATATACATTTCCACTATAAGTCTCACAGGGCTCCCTCTTCTCGTTGCCCTGTCCTGCATTTCTGTTGTTTACGCTTTATGAGGATGGCTCTTCTGACTGATGCGAAGTGATATCTTTTGTAGTATTGACTTCCAGTGCCCACCTGTTTGGTTGGCTAAAAAAGTGTATGCCCTTTTCTTGAATATATACAGAAAAGAACGCATACACCCTTTTTGGCCAACTGCAATGTTGGCAATGTTCAGCTCCTTTTCTTGTGCTTAATGGCGAGTCCTTTCTACCTCCTCAAATCCCTTTCCTGCCATTCTCCCTTGCTTACAAGTCCTTTTCTCTGACTTTCCTCAAGACATTTTTCAGTGATGGATATTTTCAACTCTGCAGTTTTGTGAATTTTACTGCCCCTGAGTTCCATTGTTCAACTCGTGTTTATGGGAACTGGCCACAAAGCAGCGGGATTTCCTCAAGCCCTATACTGTTTCCATGGGCAACCCTATCTTTTGGTCAATTCATCTTCCTGATTGGAAATTAGAGTGACATGTGCCTGTCTGAACACGTAGGACTTGTCTCTCATTGTTCCTCATCCTTCCGCTTCATCCTCTGGACAAATTCCAAACTGTACGCAACAGGATGTTGACAGTGCTGACATCTCCAAGTGGGGAGACTGTTAGTAAAGACGCTGGAGGGGTGAACCCGAGCACCAGGAGATGAGGAGATGAGATGCCTTTTCCAAACTCTTCCCGATCAGACGGTATACCATCCTCTGGGTGTGACAGACATGTTTTAGCAGTAGGAAGAGTCCCATTCATGTAAGGAGAACACCAGGGCTTTTTCAAAATCAGTGTCTCCCCGAAACCCAAACTGGGGAATTTTTTAAGCTACAGCTACACATATGTTCATTAAGGGCCTTGGGAAGTAGGCAGAGTCCAAACTTTAGATGATTGAAGTCTTCAGGGTCAGAAGCACTCACCACCAGCTTCCCTTAGGCTACACTTTAACTGTCATTGATAGATGATGTCAATAAAAATATCTATTCTTTTTCAGATTATTTCCCCTTATAGGTTATTGCAAAATGTTGAGTGTAGTTCCCTGTGCTATACAGTAGTTCCTTGTTGATGATCTATTTTATACATAGCAGTGTGTATGTGTTCATTCCAAACTGTTAATTTATCCCTCCTCTCACCTTTCCCCTTTGGTAATAATAAATTATAAGATTTTATACTTCTCAGAAATGGGGGAGCTGAAGGAGAGGTATCATTTTCAATGGAAAAGCATTTAAAACAAGATTGAAGGTTTAACCAAGATTATTAGCTGTACATCCTTGGAAAGAAATCACTTCGTTTCTCTAATATTGACCTGACAAATAAGACAAACCTTTTCACTGAACTTGCTTATAAAAAGTGATGGAAATATCAAATGGAAGTGTTAAAAACATCTTATTTTACCCGAGCCTTATACACTGTTCTATGTTAACTACAGTTTGGCTCACACATCTGTTCATTGAGGTTACAATAGTCTCAATTTCTGTTACTGATCCTCCAGAGTGGACCCCAACAAGTGTCCCCCTGCCCAGTGTCATTGGGGCCAACAGATCGAGACTGAGTTTGGTTCACAAGCAAAGGAAACTTTATATTTTGATCAGAGAATGGAGAGGTGAGAGCATGCACTACCCCGTGGGCTGTGGGCTGGGCTGCTGTGTAGAGATCCTGTCAGAGTCAGTGGGAGGGAGGGAGGTGGCGGAGCTCTCGAGGGCCGGGTTGGCTGTAGCTCAGGCTCTATATCGTGGAGTCTGCACTGGGCCCCAGGAGCTGAGGTGTCGACCCAGCCATTCTGCACTAGGAAATCTGGTCTGAAGTGCCGGGTGTGGAACCTCTGCATGCGGGACCCTAGGAGCACGTGAAATTAGACAAAGCACAAAGGATAAAAAAGGTTAGACTTGACTTTATTGCCCAGATTCTATTTTTATCTCCCAGGGATTTTTAATGGGCTTTGCTGGGGACAAACCCCTCCTCTGCCTTTTGTCCCGTTCCTCATTCTTGGAGTGCTGAGGGTGCAGACCCTTCTTCTGTAACTGCTGAGTGCTGAGTTGGGAGCCCTCATACCCTGGGGCGAGGGTCAGAGCTTCTCCCCAGCAGCCTTCCGGTGACATTGATTGTCCCCAGGACCCCTGCCTCCCTGCTCGTCCACCTGAGCACCAGCATTGGAAGTGTTATAGATTCTAATGACCTTTAAGGGTCCAGGAAAGAGATGTGCAGAGACGCTGTGGGGGCCGGTTTCACCCCGCCCCACATTTGTTCGGCCACCTTAGGCTGACCGTCTCTGCCAGCCTAGATGCTCTGACCAGTAGTCTGCGCTTTCTTCAGTTAGGCCCCTGAATTAACGTACAAACAGCACCAGGTGTCAGAGCCCTGCCCGCTCAACTCCCAGACAGTCCAGGGTCAGTGGTGATCAAGGACCATGATGGCTACTGAGTCAACAGCCTTTTGAAGTAAACAGGAGTCCAGCCGGTCTTATTGGCCACCATCATCACGGTGTCTGTAGGCTTTTCTATGGTGACAGTGTGGTATACTGTTCCCCCACCAAGATTATTAGCTCCCCTCTGGGTGCAGTAAGTCCTGCAAGCAGTAGTCTACTCTTTTGGGACACACTCTTGTTGTTTTATGAGAGAAACTCCAGGTCAAGTGATGTTCACACGAGTCGTCATGGTGCCCTGTTGCCCCCGGTTATCTCTCTGGATGTTGGAGTTGGAGGGCCTCCTCACTCGAGGTCGGTGTGCCCACGGAGCGAACCCTGCAACTTCAGGGCATGGTTGGTGGTTAGGATCACCACGTGGGGTCCTTTTCCCTTAGGAGGGAGGTGGCCTTTTGGGCTGCTGATTTCCAGGTTTTTAGATACCGCCAGTATCTTGGCCAGATGTGGCAGTGGGCCAAGCCCCTTAGTGACCGTAGTTTATCCTACCTGGATGGCATTCTTGCATTGTTCCATTTCAAGTGGTCCCAGTTTTTGCACTAATTCTCCAATGGCGATTCACCTTTCACCGGGAATGTAAAGGTCAAAGGGTTTAGCTAAATTAGGGAGTTCCAGGGCAAGGGTCTGAATTGACTGCTCTTTCCATTCTTGAAAGGCCACTTCTGGATTCTATTCAAAAGGATCATCATCTTTTCCTTTCAGTGTTTCATATAGAGGCCCAGCTAGTAGACTGTAGTTAGGGATCCAGAAGCAGCAAACCCTGGCCTCCCCAGGAACCCCTAAGCTGTCTTCTAGTTTTAGAAAGGGGTAAGGCTGAAAATGGTTTCTTCCCTTTCCTGGGATGGGCTTCTCTGACCTTCTGTGAGAATGAAGCCCAGGCAGGTCACCGCAGTCTGTGATATTTGAGCTTTTTCTTGGACAACTTCTATCCTTTATTGGCTTGGTAGTTCAGAGGCCTCCTTAGTAGGGCTGGTGATCAGAATGTCGTCTGCATATTGAAGGAGGGTTTCCTTTTCCAGAGGTAGAACTTTTAGGTCTTTAGCTAAGCTTTCCCCAAAGATGGTGTGGGAATTTTTGCACCCTTGGGGCCAGATGGCCCGGAAGTATTGTTTTAGTTGTATGTTGAGTCCTGCCACTCACAAGCCAAAATTTCTTGTGACTCTGGGACTAATGGAATACAAAAGAAGGCATCATTGAAGACTAATACAGAATACCATGTCCTGGTGGTTGGTAGAATGACCAGCAGGGTGTAGGAATTAGGAGCAACTGGAGGTATATCCTCGGTGGCTTCACTGACTGTCCTGACATCCTTTACCAGGTCCCCAGCAGCCCATGGGGCTCTCGTGGTCAGACCAATCCCAGAATATGGAGCTCACCTGGGCAGGTACCCCACCCCCACCCCAGCCCACGGGGCTCTCGTGGTCAGGCCCCTCCCAGGATACAGAGCTACCCTTGCAGGTACCGTGGCAGGGCTGGGCACACAGGAACTGTGCACATAGCCCTCATTGCAGAGCACCCCCAGCTCACCTGTCGCTCAGAGCTGACACAGAGCACCTCAGAGCAGGACTTGAACTAACAAACAGCAGCTGCGACAGGTCTGTGACCCTGGGCATCACTCCGTGAGGCCTCCCTCCACCTGGTCTTCCAGAGACTTCCACTGCACCCGGGGCACCAGGCCTCTGTCTCCAACCACCACCCACCCCTCCTCTCCCTGACTCCTGGGTTCCTCTCATTAGGAGAGGGTTTTCTTGAAGTTGTCTCCCACTCATGGGCCAGATAAAATGATTAGAAAACAAGCCAAAGCTGCAGCCCCTTGTCTATCCTGACTCTCAGGAGCCCACACCTGTTCCTTGGACCTGGCCGGTTCAGCAAGTTCCATTTTCTGCAACTGTGAGCCCCTGAGGGGTGATGATTGGCTGACCTGGGCAGCCTTACCGTGCCGGCCAGCCCTCCCCAGGTGTGCCTGGGTTGAGATCAATATAAATACCACTCCAGGCAGCAAGAGCCCCTGCAGCCGTGCCTGACGCCATTTTCTCTGCCCTGTCAGCAGTCTCGGGGCTGGGCTGGTGGGAGGGAGTGAGAGGCCACGGCTTTGTGGGTGGCCCAGTGTGAGTGGGGCTCTGCTGGACTTTCTGCAGCAGTTGCCAGGCTGCCACCTGCTAAAGAAGAGGATGTGTCACCCATACCTGCTGCTGGAATTTCTCCCTGGGCAGAGGTGAGGAAGGAAAAAAGCAGTGGGGGCAGGGACAGGACGGGTATCTCAGGCAGGGAAATGGAAATCTTCCAGAAGAGCACCCAGGGCCAGGACCATCCTGGCTGGCCTGCAGGCACCAAGTCGGCCGGCATGCTGTCACTCGTGTGGCTCTATGGCCCTTCCTCTAGGCTTTCAAGTCCTTGTATATATTCAGGTGTTTTACCTGGGACGGGTGGGAATAGTTCAGCAGCAACTGGCCTGGGGCTCAGCTCACGTTTACTCACAGATGCCTCGGCACGGTGCCCCAGCTTTGCAATGAGGACGCTTGTTGCGTGGGGGCTGCTGGCTGAATGGGAGATGATTCCCCGCCACTGACCAACTTCAGAATTGTTTACAACTGGAGCAAGTGCCCTGATACGGTTTTCCTCTGTGTAACTGGTGGGTTCTGTGTTTTTTTTCTCTTTTTCATTTTTGGTTCAAGGTAGATTTTATTCCTCTTTTTTGTATTTACAGATATAAGCATGGAAATAATTTATTCATATAAATACATGTATGTGCAGGGAATAATTGTTTTTTCTGTTTTATTTTTTAAATTTTATTTCTTTTTAATTTTGAATTTTATTTTATATTTTTATACAGCAGGTTCTTATTGGTTATCTATTTTATACATATAAATGTATACATGCCAATCCCAGTCTCTCAACTCCTCCCACCACCACCCCCCAACAGCTTTCCCCCCTTGTTGTCCATACGTTTGTTGTCTACATCTGTTGCTCTATTTATGCCTTGCAAAATGGTTAATCTGTACAGTTTTTCTAGGTTCCACATATATGCATGAATATACAAGATTTGTTTTTCTCTTTCTGACTTACTTCACTCTGTATGACAGTCTCTAGATCCATCGACGTCTCTACAAATGACCCAATTTCATTCCTTTTCATGGCTTAGTAATATTCCATTTTATATATGTACCACAGCTTTATGCATTCGTCTGTCTGTGGGCATTTAGGTTGCTTCCATTACCTCGATATTGTAAATAGTGATGCAATGAACATTGCGGTGAATGACTCTTTTTGATTTATGGTTTTATCTGGGTATATGTCCAGTACTGGGATTGCTGTATCATATGGTAATTCTATTGTTAGTTTCTTAAGAAATTCCATATTGTTCTCCATAATGACTGTATCAATTTATATTCCCAACAATAGTGGGAGAGGGTTCCTTTTCTCCACACCCTTTCCAGCATTTTTTGTTTGTAGATTTTCAATGATGCCTATTCTACCAGGTGAGAGGTGATACCTCATTGTTGAATCCATTTCGTTGAGCAAGGGGTAGCTCTTGTCTATAACATATTTGGCTTATGGAACGGTATCTGTGCTAATTTCAAACTCTGCTTTTATGCAGCACCCCAACTCACCTTCCCCCTTAAGCAGGCATAAGTTGGTTTTCCAAACTTGAGACCCTGTTCTGTTATGTAATTCAGTTCATGTGTAGACAAGTTCACATTCCGTGTATTAGTGATACCTTATGATGTTTCTTTTTCTGTGTGACTTATTTCACTTAGAATCATCGTGCCTCAATCCACTCATTATGCGGGTACGGGCCTGGTGACATAGATTTCATTGCTGAGTGGTATTCTGTTGTACATAAGTACCGCAACTTCTTTATCCATTATTTGCTCTCTGGGATATTTAACTTGTGCCGTAGAAGAGATTCCTGTAAAAAGAGCCATCCCAAATTTTGGGGTTGCTGTGTCTTTTTGATATTAATTTCCCTAAGCTATAGGACCATAAGTGGAAGTACCCTAGGCTCTGTTGCTTTGTTTTTTAGATGTTTCAGGAAACACCATACACTTGTCCCGAGTGTCTGTTGGCAATTTACATCCCGCCCATCAGCATAACAAGGCTCCCAGTTCTCCATGGCCTGTCCTGCCTTTCTGGATTTTACACTTTATTCTGATGGCCCTTTTGACCCGGGGGAAGTGAGACTTCATTGTAGTGCAGATTTCCTTTGCAAGCTTACTTAGTTGGCCAAAAAGGGCGTATGCGTTTTTTCCTGAATATATTCAGGAAAAAACGGATATGCCCTTTTGGCAAAGTGCATCATTGTGGACGTTCTGCCTCTTTTCCTACACTTTCAATGCAATTCCAGTCTACCTCCTGAAATCGGTTTCCTGCAATTCTGCCCCGCTTTCAAGTCCTCTTGGCAGCCTCACTTCAGTCTATTTTTGGACGATAGCTGTCATTTATAACTCTGCAGGTTTGTGAATTACAGAGCCACTGAGCTCCTTTCTTCAACTCACTTTCTTGTGAGCTGGCCGCAACACCGCAGGATGGCTTCAGGCCCTAATCTGTTTCCGGCATGGCACGCTGAGCCTTTGGTTAATTCCTCTTCCTAGTGGGAAATGAGAGTTAAATTTGCCCGTTCAGACACCTCCAGCTAGTCTCTCATTGGTTCTCCCTATTCCTGTTCATCTTCCACAGAAATTGCAAACTGGGCCAAACAGGAGGTTAAAGGCACTGACTGTCCAAGTCGGGAGAGTGTTAGTAAAGTGTCTGGAATGTTGCACCCGAGTACCAGGGTATGAAAACTGAGACATATTTGAACACGTCTCCCGATCACACGGTTGATCATACTCTGGGTTCCACATGCATGTTTTAGCTGAAGGAAGAATACCTTAAACCTGGAGAGTTGAGACCCGTGGAATGGGTACCATGCAATATGACTTCAAAGGGTCTTCATTTGCTCACCGAACCTCTCCAATCCTATCACTGCTGCATTTATGCCCCAGTACACACGCTTGATTCTCTTTTGGAGACATAGCAATCCCTAGGTTTTAAGATACTTACTAGTCAGGTACATTCTTAGGCATTTAATATGGGGTGTTGAGTCCATTTCATTGAGCAAGGAGTAGCTCTTGTCTGTTCCATATTTGGCTTAAGGAACTTTATCTGTGCTCATTTCAATCTCTGGTTTTATGCAGCACCCCAACTCACCTTTACCCTTAAGCAAGCATAAGTTGGTTTTCTAAATTTGAGACCCTGCTCTGTTTTGGAATGCAGTTCCAGTGTAGCCAAGTTTATATTCCGTGTATTAGTGATATCTTTTGATGTTTCTTTTTCTGTGTGACTTATTTCACTTAGAATCATCGTACTTGAATCCACTCATTATGCTGCTATGGGCCTGATGACATAGATTTCATTGCTGAGTGATACTGCATTGTACGTAAGTACCACTAGTTCTTTATCCATTTTTCACTTTCTGTGATATTGAACTTGTACGGTAAACGAGGTTCTTGTAAACAGAGGCGTCCCAAACTTTGGGGTGGCTGTGTCTTTTTGATATTAATTTCCCTAAGCTATAGGACCATAAGTGGAAGTGCCCTAGGCTCTGTTGCTTTGTTTTTTAGATGTTTCAGGAAACACCATACACTTGTCCCAAGTGTCTGTTGGCAATTTACATCCCGCCCATCAGCATAACAAGGCTCCCAGTTCTCCATGGCCTGTCCTGCCTTTCTGGATTTTACACTTTATTCTGATGGCCCTTTTGACCGGGGGGAAGTGAGACTTCATTGTAGTGCAGATTTCCTTTGCAAGCTTGCTTGGTTGGCCAAAAAGGGCGTATGCGTTTTTTCCTGAATATATTCAGGAAAAAACGCATACGCCCTTTTGGCCAAGTGCATCATTGTGGACGTTCTGCCTCTTTTCCTACGCTTTCAATGCAATTCCAGTCTACCTCCTGAAATCGGTTTCCTGCAATTCTGCCCCGCTTTCAAGTCCTCTTGGCAGCCTTACTTCAGTCTATTTTTGGACGATAGCTGTCATTTATTACTCTGCAGGTTTGTGAATTACAGTGCCCCTGAGCTCCTTTCTTCAACTCGCTTTCTTGTGACCTGGCCGCAACACCGCAGGATGGCTTCAGGCCCTAAACTGGTTCCGGCACGGCACGCTGAGCCTTTGGTTAATTCCTCATCCTGGTGGGAAATTAGAGTTAAATTTGCCCGTCCAGACACCTCGCGCTTGTCTCTCATTGGTTCTCCCTATTCCTGTACATCTTCCGCAGAAATTGCAAACTGGGCCAAACAGGAGGTTAAAGGCACTGACTCTCCAAGTGGGGAGAGTGTTAGTAAAGCGTCTGGAATGTTGCACCGAAGTACCAGGGGACGAAAACTGAGACATATTTGAACACGTCTCCCGATCACACGGTTGATCATACTCTGGGTTCCACATGCATGTTTTAGCTGAAGAAAGAATACCTTAAACCTGGAGAGTTGAGACCAGTGGAATGGGTACCATGCAATATGACTTCAAAGGGTCTTCATTTGCTCACCGAATCTCTCCAATCCTATCACTGCTGCGTTTATGACCCTTGTACACACGCTTGATTCTCTTTTGGAGACATAGCAATCCATAGGTTTTAAGATACTTACTAGTCAGGTACATTCTTAGGCGTTTAATATGGGGTGTTGAGTCCATTTCGTTGAGCAAGGAGTAGCTCTTGTCTATTCCATATTTGGCTTAAGGAACTTTATCTGTGCTCATTTCAATCTCTGGTTTTATGCAGCACCCCAACTCATCTTTCCACTTAAGCAAGCATAAGGTGATTTTCTAAATTTGAGACCCTGTTCTGTTTTGTAATTCAGTTCCTTTGTAGCCAAGTTTAAATTCCATGTATTAGTGATATTTTTTGATGTTTCTTTTTCTGTGTGAATTATTTCAGTTAGAATCACCATACCCGAATCCACTCATTATGCTGCTACGGGCCTGGTGACATAGATTTCATTGTTGAGTGATATTGCATTGTACATGAGTACCACAACTTCTTTATCCATTTTTCACTTTCTGTGATATTGAACTTGTACGGTAAACGAGGTTCTTGTAAACAGAGGCGTCCCAAACTTTGGGGTGGCTGTGTCTTTTTGATTTTAATTTCCCTAAGCTATAGGACCATAAGTGGCAGTGCCCTAGGCTCTGTTGCTTTGTTTTTTAGATGTTTCAGGAAACACCATACACTTCTACCGAGTGGTTGTTGGCAATTTACATCCCGCCCATCAGCATAACAAGGCTCCCAGTTCTCCATGGCCTGTCCTGCCTTTCTGGATTTTACACTTTTTTCAGATGGCCCTTTTGACGGGGGGAAGTGAGACTTCATTGTAGTGCAGATTTCCTTTGCAAGCTTGCTTGGTTGGCCAAAAAGGGCGTATGCGTTTTTTCCTGAATATATTCAGGAAAAAACGCATACGCACTTTTTGGCCAAGTGCATCATTGTGGACGTTCTGCCTCTTTTCCTATGCTTTCAATGCAATTCCAGTCTACCTCCTGAAATCGGTTTCCTGCAATTCTGCCCCGCTTTCAAGTCCTCTGGCAGCCTTACTTCAGTCTATTTTTGGATGATAGCTGTCATTTATAACTCTGCAGGTTTGTGAATTACAGTGCCCCTGAGCTCCTTTCTTCAACTCGCTTTCTTTTGAGCTGGCCGCAACACCGCAGAATGGCTTCAGGCCCTAATCTGGTTCCGGTACGGCACGCTGAGCCTTTGGTTATTTCCTCTTCCTGGTGGGAAATGAGAGTTAAATTTGCCCGTCCAGACACCTCCAGCTAGTCTCTCATTGGTTCTCGCTATTCCTGTTCATCTTCCGCAGAAATTGCAAACTGGGCCAAACAGGAGGTTAAAGGGACTGACTCTCCAAGTCGGGAGAGTGTTAGTAAAGCGTCTGGAATGTTGCACCCGAGTACCAGGGGAGGAAAACTGAGACATATTTGAACACGTCTCCCGTTCACATGGTTGAACATACTCTGGGTTCCACATGCATGTTTTAGCTGAAGGAAGAATACCTTAAACCTGGAGAGTTGAGACCCGTGTAATGGGTACCATGCAATATGACTTCAAAGGGTCTTCATTTGCTCACCGAACCTCTCCAATCCTATCACTGCTGCGTTTATGCCCCTGTACACACGCTTGATTCTCTTTTGGAGACATAGCAATCCATAGGTTTTAAGATACTTACTAGTCAGGAACATTCTTAGGAGTTTAATATGGGGATTTGAGTCCATTTCGTTGAGCAAGGAGTAGCTCTTGTCTATTCCATATTTGGCTTAAGGAACTTTATCTGTGCTCATTTCAATCTCTGGTTTTATGCAGCACCCCAACTCACCTTTACCCTTAAGCAAGCATAAGTTGGTTTTCTAAATTTGAGACCCTGTTCTGTTTTGGAATGCAGTTCCTGTGTAGCCAAGTTTACATTCCGTTTATTAGTGATATCTTATGATGTTTCTTTTTCTGTGTGACTTATTTCAGTTAGAATCATCGTACCTGAATCCACTCATTATGCTGCTACGGGCCTGATGACATAGATTTCATTGCTGAGTGATACTGCATTGTACGTAAGTACCACAAGTTCTTTATCCATTTTTCACTTTCTGTGATATTGAACTTGTACGGTAAACGAGGTTCTTGTAAACGGAGGCGTCCCAAACTTTGGGGTGGCTGTGTCTTTTTGATTTTAATTTCCCTAAGCTATAGGACCATAAGTGGAAGTGCCCTAGGCTCTGTTGCTTTGTTTTTTAGATGTTTCAGGAAACACCATACACTTCTCCTGAGTGTCTGTTGGCAATTTACATCCCGCCCATCAGCATAACAAGGCTCCCAGTTCTCCATAGCCTGTCCTGCCTTTCTGGATTTTACACTTTTTTCAGATGGCCCTTTTGACCGGGGAGAAGTGAGACTTCATTGTAGTGCAGATTTCCTTTGCAAGTTTGCTTGGTTGGCCAAAAAGGGCGTATGCGTTTTTTCCTGAATATATTCAGGAAAAAACGGATATGCCCTTTTGGCAAAGTGCATCATTGTGGACGTTCTGCCTCTTTTCCTACACTTTCAATGCAATTCCAGTCTACCTCCTGAAATCGGTTTCCTGCAATTCTGCCCCGCTTTCAAGTCCTCTTGGCAGCCTTACTTCAGTCTATTTTTGGACGATAGCTGTCATTTATAACTCTGCAGGTTTGTGAATTACAGAGCCACTGAGCTCCTTTCTTCAACTCACTTTCTTGTGAGCTGGCCGCAACACCGCAGGATGGCTTCAGGCCCTAATCTGTTTCCGGCATGGCACGCTGAGCCTTTGGTTAATTCCTCTTCCTAGTGGGAAATGAGAGTTAAATTTGCCCGTTCAGACACCTCCAGCTAGTCTCTCATTGGTTCTCCCTATTCCTGTTCATCTTCCACAGAAATTGCAAACTGGGCCAAACAGGAGGTTAAAGGCACTGACTGTCCAAGTCGGGAGAGTGTTAGTAAAGCGTCTGGAATGTTGCACCCGAGTACCAGGGTATGAAAACTGAGACATATTTGAACACGTCTCCCGATCACACGGTTGATCATACTCTGGGTTCCACATGCATGTTTTAGCTGAAGGAAGAATACCTTAAACCTGGAGAGTTGAGACCCGTGGAATGGGTACCATGCAATATGACTTCAAAGGGTCTTCATTTGCTCACCGAACCTCTCCAATCCTATCACTGCTGCATTTATGCCCCAGTACACACGCTTGATTCTCTTTTGGAGACATAGCAATCCCTAGGTTTTAAGATACTTACTAGTCAGGTACATTCTTAGGCATTTAATATGGGGTGTTGAGTCCATTTCATTGAGCAAGGAGTAGCTCTTGTCTGTTCCATATTTGGCTTAAGGAACTTTATCTGTGCTCATTTCAATCTCTGGTTTTATGCAGCACCCCAACTCACCTTTACCCTTAAGCAAGCATAAGTTGGTTTTCTAAATTTGAGACCCTGCTCTGTTTTGGAATGCAGTTCCAGTGTAGCCAAGTTTATATTCCGTGTATTAGTGATATCTTTTGATGTTTCTTTTTCTGTGTGACTTATTTCACTTAGAATCATCGTACTTGAATCCACTCATTATGCTGCTATGGGCCTGATGACATAGATTTCATTGCTGAGTGATACTGCATTGTACGTAAGTACCACTAGTTCTTTATCCATTTTTCACTTTCTGTGATATTGAACTTGTACGGTAAACGAGGTTCTTGTAAACAGAGGCGTCCCAAACTTTGGGGTGGCTGTGTCTTTTTGATATTAATTTCCCTAAGCTATAGGACCATAAGTGGAAGTGCCCTAGGCTCTGTTGCTTTGTTTTTTAGATGTTTCAGGAAACACCATACACTTGTCCCAAGTGTCTGTTGGCAATTTACATCCCGCCCATCAGCATAACAAGGCTCCCAGTTCTCCATGGCCTGTCCTGCCTTTCTGGATTTTACACTTTATTCTGATGGCCCTTTTGACCGGGGGGAAGTGAGACTTCATTGTAGTGCAGATTTCCTTTGCAAGCTTGCTTGGTTGGCCAAAAAGGGCGTATGCGTTTTTTCCTGAATATATTCAGGAAAAAACGCATACGCCCTTTTGGCCAAGTGCATCATTGTGGACGTTCTGCCTCTTTTCCTACGCTTTCAATGCAATTCCAGTCTACCTCCTGAAATCGGTTTCCTGCAATTCTGCCCCGCTTTCAAGTCCTCTTGGCAGCCTTACTTCAGTCTATTTTTGGACGATAGCTGTCATTTATAATTCTGCAGGTTTGTGAATTACAGTGCCCCTGAGCTCCTTTCTTCAACTCGCTTTCTTGTGACCTGGCCGCAACACCGCAGGATGGCTTCAGGCCCTAAACTGGTTCCGGCACGGCACGCTGAGCCTTTGGTTAATTCCTCATCCTGGTGGGAAATTAGAGTTAAATTTGCCCGTCCAGACACCTCGCGCTTGTCTCTCATTGGTTCTCCCTATTCCTGTACATCTTCCGCAGAAATTGCAAACTGGGCCAAACAGGAGGTTAAAGGCACTGACTCTCCAAGTGGGGAGAGTGTTAGTAAAGCGTCTGGAATGTTGCACCGAAGTACCAGGGGACGAAAACTGAGACATATTTGAACACGTCTCCCGATCACACGGTTGATCATACTCTGGGTTCCACATGCATGTTTTAGCTGAAGAAAGAATACCTTAAACCTGGAGAGTTGAGACCAGTGGAATGGGTACCATGCAATATGACTTCAAAGGGTCTTCATTTGCTCACCGAATCTCTCCAATCCTATCACTGCTGCGTTTATGACCCTTGTACACACGCTTGATTCTCTTTTGGAGACATAGCAATCCATAGGTTTTAAGATACTTACTAGTCAGGTACATTCTTAGGCGTTTAATATGGGGTGTTGAGTCCATTTCGTTGAGCAAGGAGTAGCTCTTGTCTATTCCATATTTGGCTTAAGGAACTTTATCTGTGCTCATTTCAATCTCTGGTTTTATGCAGCACCCCAACTCATCTTTCCACTTAAGCAAGCATAAGGTGATTTTCTAAATTTGAGACCCTGTTCTGTTTTGTAATTCAGTTCCTTTGTAGCCAAGTTTAAATTCCATGTATTAGTGATATTTTTTGATGTTTCTTTTTCTGTGTGAATTATTTCAGTTAGAATCACCATACCCGAATCCACTCATTATGCTGCTACGGGCCTGGTGACATAGATTTCATTGTTGAGTGATATTGCATTGTACATGAGTACCACAACTTCTTTATCCATTTTTCACTTTCTGTGATATTGAACTTGTACGGTAAACGAGGTTCTTGTAAACAGAGGCGTCCCAAACTTTGGGGTGGCTGTGTCTTTTTGATTTTAATTTCCCTAAGCTATAGGACCATAAGTGGCAGTGCCCTAGGCTCTGTTGCTTTGTTTTTTAGATGTTTCAGGAAACACCATACACTTCTACCGAGTGGTTGTTGGCAATTTACATCCCGCCCATCAGCATAACAAGGCTCCCAGTTCTCCATGGCCTGTCCTGCCTTTCTGGATTTTACACTTTTTTCAGATGGCCCTTTTGACGGGGGGAAGTGAGACTTCATTGTAGTGCAGATTTCCTTTGCAAGCTTGCTTGGTTGGCCAAAAAGGGCGTATGCGTTTTTTCCTGAATATATTCAGGAAAAAACGCATACGCACTTTTTGGCCAAGTGCATCATTGTGGACGTTCTGCCTCTTTTCCTATGCTTTCAATGCAATTCCAGTCTACCTCCTGAAATCGGTTTCCTGCAATTCTGCCCCGCTTTCAAGTCCTCTGGCAGCCTTACTTCAGTCTATTTTTGGACGATAGCTGTCATTTATAACTCTGCAGGTTTGTGAATTACAGTGCCCCTGAGCTCCTTTCTTCAACTCGCTTTCTTTTGAGCTGGCCGCAACACCGCAGAATGGCTTCAGGCCCTAATCTGGTTCCGGTACGGCACGCTGAGCCTTTGGTTATTTCCTCTTCCTGGTGGGAAATGAGAGTTAAATTTGCCCGTCCAGACACCTCCAGCTAGTCTCTCATTGGTTCTCGCTATTCCTGTTCATCTTCCGCAGAAATTGCAAACTGGGCCAAACAGGAGGTTAAAGGGACTGACTCTCCAAGTCGGGAGAGTGTTAGTAAAGCGTCTGGAATGTTGCACCCGAGTACCAGGGGAGGAAAACTGAGACATATTTGAACACGTCTCCCGTTCACATGGTTGAACATACTCTGGGTTCCACATGCATGTTTTAGCTGAAGGAAGAATACCTTAAACCTGGAGAGTTGAGACCCGTGTAATGGGTACCATGCAATATGACTTCAAAGGGTCTTCATTTGCTCACCGAACCTCTCCAATCCTATCACTGCTGCGTTTATGCCCCTGTACACACGCTTGATTCTCTTTTGGAGACATAGCAATCCATAGGTTTTAAGATACTTACTAGTCAGGAACATTCTTAGGAGTTTAATATGGGGATTTGAGTCCATTTCGTTGAGCAAGGAGTAGCTCTTGTCTATTCCATATTTGGCTTAAGGAACTTTATCTGTGCTCATTTCAATCTCTGGTTTTATGCAGCACCCCAACTCACCTTTACCCTTAAGCAAGCATAAGTTGGTTTTCTAAATTTGAGACCCTGTTCTGTTTTGGAATGCAGTTCCTGTGTAGCCAAGTTTACATTCCGTTTATTAGTGATATCTTATGATGTTTCTTTTTCTGTGTGACTTATTTCAGTTAGAATCATCGTACCTGAATCCACTCATTATGCTGCTACGGGCCTGATGACATAGATTTCATTGCTGAGTGATACTGCATTGTACGTAAGTACCACAAGTTCTTTATCCATTTTTCACTTTCTGTGATATTGAACTTGAACGGTAAACGAGGTTCTTGTAAACGGAGGCGTCCCAAACTTTGGGGTGGCTGTGTCTTTTTGATTTTAATTTCCCTAAGCTATAGGACCATAAGTGGAAGTGCCCTAGGCTCTGTTGCTTTGTTTTTTAGATGTTTCAGGAAACACCATACACTTCTCCTGAGTGTCTGTTGGCAATTTACATCCCGCCCATCAGCATAACAAGGCTCCCAGTTCTCCATAGCCTGTCCTGCCTTTCTGGATTTTACACTTTTTTCAGATGGCCCTTTTGACCGGGGAGAAGTGAGACTTCATTGTAGTGCAGATTTCCTTTGCAAGTTTGCTTGGTTGGCCAAAAAGGGCGTATGCGTTTTTTCCTGAATATATTCAGGAAAAAACGCATACGCCCTTTTTGGCCAAGTGCATCATTGTGGACGTTCTGCCCCTTTTCCTATGCTTTCAATGCAATTCCAGTCTACCTCCTGAAATCGGTTTCCTGCAATTCTGCCCCGCTTTCAAGTCCTCTTGGCAGCCTTACTTCAGTCTATTTTTGGACGATAGCTGTCATTTATAACTCTGCAGGTTTGTGAATTACAGTGCCCCTGAGCTCCTTTCTTCAACTCGCTTTCTTGTGAGCTGGCCGCAACACCGCAGGATGGCTTCAGGCCCTAATCTGGTTCCGGCACGGCACGCTGAGCCTTTGGTTAATTCCTCATCCTGGTGGGAAATTAGAGTTAAATTTGCCCGTCCAGACACCTCCCGCTTGTCTCTCATTGGTTCTCCCTATTCCTGTACATCTTCCACAGAAATTGCAAACTGGGCCAAACAGGAGTTTAAAGGGACTGACTCTCCAAGTGGGGAGAGTGTTAGTAAAGCGTCTGGAATGTTGCACCCGAGTACCAGGGTACGAAAACTGAGACATATTTGAACATGTCTCCCGATCACATGGTTGATCATACTCTAGGTTCCACATGCATGTTTTAGCTGAAGGAAGAATACCTTAAACCTGGGTAGTTGAAACCCGTGGAATGGGTACCATGCAATATGACTTCAAAGGGTCTTCATTTGCTCACGAACCTCTCCAATCCTATCACTGCTGCGTTTATGCCCCTGTACACATGATTGATTCTCTTTTGGAGACATAGCAATCCATAGGTTTTAAGATACTTACTAGTCAGGTACATTCTTCGGCGTTTAATATGCGGTGTTGAGTCCATTTCGTTGAGCAAGGAGTAGCTCTTGTCTATTCCATATTTGGCTTAAGGAACTTTATCTGTGCTCATTTCAATCTCTGGTTTTATGCAGCACCCCAACTCTCCTTTCCCCTTAAGCAAGCATAAGTTGGTTTTCTAAATTTGAGACCCTGTTCTGTTCTGTAATTCAGTTCCTGTGTAGCCAAGTTTACATTCCGTGTATTACTGATATCTTATGATGTTTCTTTTTCTGTGTGACTTATTTCAGTTAGAATCATCATACCTGAATCCACTCATTGTGCTGCTAAGGGCCTGATGACATAGATTTCATTGCTGAGTGATATTGCTTTGTAAGTAAATACCACAACTTCTTTATCCATTTTTCACTTTCTGCGATGTTGAACTTGTACTGTAAACGAGGTTCTTGTAAACAGAGCTGTTCCAAACTTTGGGGTGGCTGTGACTTTTTGATTTTAATTTCCCTAAGCTATATGACCATAAGTGGAAGTGCCCTAGGCTCTGTTGCTTTGTTTTCTAGATGTTTCAGGAAACACCATACACTTCTCCCGAGTGGTTGTTGGCAATTTACATCCATCCCATCAGCATAACAAGGCTCCCAGTTCTCCATGGCCTGTCCTGCCTTTCTGGATTTTACACTTTTTTCAGATGGCCCTTTTGACCGGGGGGAAGTGAGACTTCATTGTAGTGCAGATTTCCTTTGCAAGCTTGCTTGGTTGGCCAAAAAGGGCGTATGCGTTTTTTCCTGAATATATTCAGGAAAAAACGCATACGCCCTTTTTGGCCAAGTGCATCATTGTGGACGTTCTGCCTCTTTTCCTATGCTTTCAATGCAATTCCAGTCTACCTCCTGAAATCGGTTTCCTGCAATTCTGCCCCGCTTTCAAGTCCTCTTGGCAGTCTTACTTCAGTCTATTTTTGGACGATAGCTGTCATTTATAATTCTGCAGGTTTGTGAATTACAGTGCCCCTGAGCTCCTTTCTACAACTCGCTTTCTTTTGAGCTGGCCGCAACACCGCAGGATGGCTTCAGGCCCTAATCTGGTTCCGGCACGGCACGCTGAGCCTTTGGTTAATTCCTCATCCTGGTGGGAAATTAGAGTTAAATTTGCCCGTCCAGACACCTCGCGCTTGTCTCTCATTGGTTCTCCCTATTCCTGTACATCTTCCGCAGAAATTGCAAACTGAGCCAAACAGGAGGTTATAGGCGCTGACTCTCCAAGTGGGGAGAGTGTTAGTAAAGCGTCTGGAATGTTGCACCGAAGTACCAGGGGACGAAAACTGAGACATATTTGAACACGTCTCCCGATCACACGGTTGATCATACTCTGGGTTCCACATCCATGTTTTAGCTGAAGAAAGAATACCTTAAACCTGGAGAGTTGAGACCCGTGGAATGGGTACCATGCAATATGACTTCAAAGGGTCTTCATTTGCTCACCGAATCTCTCCGATCCTATCACTGCTGCGTTTATGACCCTTGTACACACGCTTGATTCTCTTTTGGAGACATAGCAATCCATAGGTTTTAAGATACTTACTAGTCAGGTATATTCTTAAGCGTTTAATATTGGGTGTGGAGTCCATTTCGTTGAGCAAGGAGTAGCTCTTGTCTATTCCATATTTGGCTTAGGAACTTTATCTGTGCTCATTTCAATCTCTGGTTTTATGCAGCACCCCAACTCATCTTTCCACTTAAGCAAGCATAAGTTGGTTTTCTAAATTTGAGACCCTGTTCTGTTTTGTAATTCAGTTCCTCTGTAGCCAAGTTTAAATTCCATGTATTAGTGATATTTTTTGATGTTTCTTTTTCTGTGTGACTTATTTCAGTTAGAATCACCATACCCGAATCCACTCATTATGCTGCTACGGGCCTGGTGACATAGATTTCATTGCTGAGTGATATTGCATTGTACATGAGTACCACAACTTCTTTATCCATTTTTCACTTTCTGTGATATTGAACTTGTATGGTAAACGAGTTTCTTGTAAACAGAGGCGTCCCAAACTTTGGGGTGGCTGTGTATTTTTGATTTTAATTTCCCTAAGCTATAGGACCATAAGTGGAAGTGCACTAGGCTCTGTTGCTTTGTTTTTTAGATGTTTCAGGAAACACCATACACTTCTCCGGAGTGGCTGTTGGAAATTTACATCCCGCCCATCAGCATAACAAGGCTCCCAGTTCTCCATGGCCTGTCCTGACTTTCTGGATTTTACACTTTTTTCAGATGGCCCTTTTGACCGGGGGGAAGTGAGACTTCATTGTAGTGCAGATTTCCTTTGCAAGCTTGCTTGGTTGGCCAAAAAGGGCGTATGCGTTTTTTCCTGAATATATTCAGGAAAAAACGCATACGCCCTTTTTGGCCAAGTGCATCACTGTGGACGTTCTGCCTCTTTTCCTATGCTTGAAATGCAATTCCTGTCTACCTCCTGAAATCGGTTTCCTGCAATTCTGCCCCGCTTTCAAGTCCTCTTGGCAGCCTTACTTTAGTCTATTTTTGGACGATAGCTGTCATTTATAACTCTGCAGGTTTGTGAATTACAGTGCCCCTGAGCTCCTTTCTTCAACTCGCTTTCTTGTGAGCTGGCCGCAACACCGCAGGATGTCTTCAGTCCCTAATGTGGTTCCGGCATGGCACGCTGAGCCTTTGGTTAATTCCTCTTCCTGGTGGGAAATGAGAGTTAAATTTGCCCGTTCAGACACCTCCAGCTAGCCTCTCATTGGTTCTCGCTATTCCTGTTCATCTTCCGCAGAAATTGCAAACTGGGGCAAACAGGAGGTTAAAGGCACTGACTCTCCAAGTAGGGAGAGTGTTAGTAAAGCATCTGGAATGTTGCACCCGAGTACCAGGGGAGGAAAACTGAGACATATTTGAACACGGCTCCCGTTCACACAGTTGATCATACTCTGGGTTCCACATGCATGTTTTAGCTGAAGGAAGAATACCTTAAACCTAGAGAGTTGAGACCCCTGTAATGGGTACCATGCAATATGACTTCAAAGGGTCTTCATTTGCTCACCGAACCTCTCCAATCCTATCACTGCTGCGTTTATGCCCCTTTACACACGCTTGATTCTCTTTTGGAGACATAGCAATCCATTGGTTTTAAGATACTTACTAGTCAGGTACATTCTTAGGCGTTTAATATGGGGTGTTGAGTCCATTTCGTTGAGCAAGGAGTAGCTCTTGTCTATTCCATATTTGGCTTAAGGAACTTTATCTGTGCTCATTTCAATCTCTGGTTTTATGCAGCACCCAAACTCACCTTTCCTCTTAAGCATGCATAAGATGGTTTTCTAAATTTGAGACCATGTTCTGTTCTGTAATTCAGTTCCTGTGTAGCCAAGTTTCCATTCCGTGTATTACTGATATCATATGATGTTTCTTTTCTGTGTGACTTATTTCAGTTAGAATCATCATACCTGAATCCACTCATTGTGCTGCTAAGGTCCTGATGACACAGATTTCATTGCTGAGTGATATTGCTTTGCAAGTAAATACCACAACTTCTTTATCCATATTTCACTTTCTGCGATGTTGAACTTGTACTGTAAAGGAGGTTCTTGTAAACAGAGCCGTTCCAAACTTTGGGGTGGCTGTGTCTTTTTGATTTTAATTTCCCTAAGCTATAGGACCGTAAGTGGAAGTGCCCTAGGTTCTGTTGCTTTGTTTTTTAGATGTTTCAGGAAACACCATACACTTCTCCCGAGTGTCTGTTGGCAATTTACATCCCGCCCATCAGCATAACAAGGCTCCCAGTTCTCCATGGCCTGTCCTGCCTTTCTGGATTTTACACTTTTTTCAGATGGCCCTGTTGACCGGGGGGAAGTGAGACTTCATTGTAATGCAGATTTCCTTTGCAAGCTTGCTTGGTTGGCCAAAAAGTGCATATGCGTTTTTTCCTGAATATATTCAGGAAAAAACGAATACGCCCTTTTTGGCCAAGTGCATCATTGTGGACGTTCTGCCTCTTTTCCTATGCTTTCAATGCAATTCCAGTCTACCTCCTGAAATCGGTTTCCTGCAATTCTGCCCCGCTTTCAAGTCCTCTTGGCAGCCTTACTTCAGTCTATTTTTGGACGATAGCTATCATTTATAACTCTGCAGGTTTGTGAATTACAGTGCCCCTGAGCTCCTTTCTTCAACTCGCTTTCTTGTGACCTGGCCGCAACACCGCAGGATGGCTTCAGGCCCTAATCTGGTTCCGGCCTGGCATGCTGAGCCTTTGGTTAATTCCTCTTCCTGGTGGGAAATGAGAGTTAAATTTGCCCGTCCAGACACCTCCAGCTAGCCTCTCATTGGTTCTCGCTATTCCTGTTCATCTTCTGCAGAAATTGCAAACTGGGCCAAACAGGAGGTTAAAGGGACTGACTCTCCAAGTCGGGAGAGTGTTAGTAAAGCGTCTGGAATGTTGCACCCGAGTACCAGGGGAGGAAAACTGAGACATATTTGAACACGTCTCCCGATCACATGGTTGATCATACTCTGGGTTCCACATGCATGTTTTAGCTGAAGGAAGAATACCTTAAACCTGGAGAGTTGAGACCCGTGTAATGGGTACCATGCAATATGACTTCAAAGGGTCTTCATTTGCTCACCGAACCTCTCCAATCCTATCACTGCTGTGTTTATGCCCCTGTACACATGCTTGATTCTCTTTTGGAGACATAGCAATCCATAGGTTTTAAGATACTTACTAGTCAGGTACATTCTTAGGCGTTTAATATGGGATTTTGAGTCCATTTCGTTGAGCAAAGAGTAGCTCTTGTCTATTGCTTATTTGGCTTAAGGAACTTTATCTGTGCTCATTTCAATCTCTGGTTTTATGCAGCACCCCAACTCACCTTTCCCCTTAAGCAAGCTTAAGTTGGTTTTCTAAATTTGAGACCCTGTTCTGTTTTGGAATGCAGTTCCTGTGTAGCCAAGTTTTCATTCCGTGTATTAGTGATATCTTATGATGTTTCTTTTTCTGTGTGACTTATTTCAGTTAGAATCATCGTACCTGAATCCACTCATTATGCTGCTACGGGCCTGATGACATAGATTTCATTGCTGAGTGATACTGCATTGTACGTAAGTACCACAAGTTCTTTATCCATTTTTCACTTTCTGTGATATTGAACTTGTACTGTAAACGAGGTTCTTGTAAACGGAGGCGTCCCAAACTTTGGGGTGGCTGTGTCTTTTTGATTTTAATTTCCCTAAGCTATAGGACCATAAGTGGAAGTGCCCTAGGCTCTGTTGCTTTGTTTTTTAGATGTTTCAGGAAACACCATACACTTCTCCTGAGTGTCTGTTGGCAATTTACATCCCGCCCATCAGCATAACAAGGCTCCCTGTTCTCCATGGCCTGTCCTGCCTTTCTGGATTTTACACTTTTCCAGATGGCCCTTTTGACCGGGGGGAAGTGAGACTTCATTGTAGTGCAGATTTTCTTTGCAAGTTTGCTTGGTTGGCCAAAAAGGGCGTATGCGTTTTTTCCTGAATATATTCAGGAAAAAACGCATACGCCCTTTTTGGCCAAGTGCATCATTGTGGACGTTCTGCCTCTTTTCCTATGCTTTCAATGCAATTCCAGTCTACCTCCTGAAATCGGTTTCCTGCAATTCTGCCCCGCTTTCAAGTCCTCTTGGCAGCCTTACTTCAGTCTATTTTTGGACGTTAGCTGTCATTTATAACTCTGCAGGTTTGTGAATTACAGTGCCCCTGAGCTCCTTTCTTCAACTCGCTTTCTTTTCAGCTGGCCGCAACACCGCAGGATGTCTTCAGGCCCTAATCTGGTTCTGGCACGGCACGCTGAGCCTTTGGTTAATTCCTCTTCCTGGTGGGAAATGACAGTTAAATTTGCCCATCCAGACACCTCCAGCTAGTCTCTCATTGGTTCTCGCTATTCCTGTTCATCTTCCACAGAAATTGCAAACTGGGCCAAACAGGAGGTTAAAGGGACTGACTCTCCAAGTGGGGAGAGTGTTAGTAAAGCGTCTGGAATGTTGCACCCGAGTACCAGCATACGAAAACTGAGACATATTTGAACACGTCTCCCGATCACATGGTTGATCATACTCTAGGTTCCACATGCATGTTTTAGCTGAAGGAAGAATACCTTAAACCTGGGTAGTTGAAACCCGTGGAATGGGTACCATGCAATATGACTTCAAAGGGTCTTCATTTGCTCACGAACCTCTCCAATCCTATCACTGCTGCGTTTATGCCCCTGTACACATGCTTGATTCTCTTACGGAGACATAGCAATCCATAGGTTTTAAGATACTTACTAGTGAGGTACATTCTTAGGCGTTTAATATGCGGTGTTGAGTCCATTTCGTTGAGCAAGGAGTAGCTCTTGTCTATTCCATATTTGGCTTAAGGAACATTATCTGTGCTCATTTCAATCTCTGGTTTTATGCAGCACCCCAACTCACCTTTACCCTTAAGCAAGCATAAGTTGGTTTTCTAAATTTGAGACCCTGCTCTGTTCTGTAATTCAGTTCCTGTGTAGCCAAGTTTACATTCCGTGTATTACTGATATCTTATGATGTTTCTTTTTCTGTGTGACTTATTTCAGTTAGAATCATCATACCTGAATCCACTCATTGTGCTGCTAAGGGCCTGATGACACAGATTTCATTGCTGAGTGATATTGCTTTGTAAGTAAATACCACAACTTCTTTATCCATTTTTCACTTTCTGCGATGTTGAACTTGTACTGTAAACGAGGTTCTTGTAAACAGAGGGGTCCCAAATTTGGGGTGGCTGTGTCTTTTTGATTTTAATTTCCTTAAGATATAGGACCATAAGTGGCAGTGCCCTAGGCTGTGTTGCTTTGTTTTTTAGATGTTTCAGGAAACACCATACACTTCTCCCGAGTGTCTGTTGGCAATTTACATCCCGCCCATCAGCATAACAAGGCTCCCAGTTCTCCATGGCCTGTCCTGCCTTTCTGGATTTTACACTTTTTTCAGATGGCCCTTTTGACCGGGGGGAAGTGAGACTTCATTGTAGTGCAGATTTCCTTTGCAAGCTTGCTTGGTTGGCCAAAAAGTGCGTATGCGTTTTTTCCTGAATATATTCAGGAAAAAACACATACGCCCTTTTTGGCCAAGTGCATCATTGTGGACGTTCTGCCTCTTTTCCTATGCTTTCAATGCAATTCCAGTCTACCTCCTGAAATCGGTTTCCTGCAATTCTGCCCCGCTTTCAAGTCCTCTTGGCAGCCTTACTTCAGTCTATTTTTGGACGATAGCTGTCATTTATAACTCTGCAGGTTTGTGAATTACAGTGCCCCTGAGCTCCTTTCTTCAACTCGCTTTCTTTTTAGCTGGCCGCAACACCGCAGAATGGCTTCAGGCCCTAATCTGGTTCCGGTACGGCACGCTGAGCCTTTGGTTATTTCCTCTTCCTGGTGGGAAATGAGAGTTAAATTTGCCCGTCCAGACACCTCCAGCTAGTCTCTCATTGGTTCTCGCTATTTATGTTCATCTTCCGCAGAAATTGCAAACTGGGCCAAACAGGAGGTTAAAGGGACTGACTCTCCAAGTCGGGAGAGTGTTAGTAAAGCATCTGGAATGTTGCACCCGAGTACCAGGGGAGGAAAACTGAGACATATTTGAACACGTCTCCCGTTCACATGGTTGAACATACTCTGGGTTCCACATGCATGTTTTAGCTGAAGGAAGAATACCTTAAACCTGGAGAGTTGAGACCCGTGTAATGGGTACCATGCAATATGACTTCAAAGGGTCTTCATTTGCTCACCGAACCTCTCCAATCCTATCACTGCTGCGTTTATGCCCCTGTACACACGCTTGATTCTCTTTTGGAGACATAGCAATCCATAGGTTTTAAGATACTTACTAGTCAGGTACATTCTTAGGCGTTTAATATGGGGTTTTGAGTCCATTTCGTTGAGCAAGGAGTAGCTCTTGTCTATTCCATATTTGGCTTAAGGAACTTTATCTGTGCTCATTTCAATCTCTGGTTTTATGCAGCACCCCAACTCACCTTTACCCTTAAGCAAGCATAAGTTGGTTTTCTAAATTTGAGACCCTGTTCTGTTTTGGAATGCAGTTCCTGTGTAGCCAAGTTTACATTCCGTTTATTAGTGATATCTTATGATGTTTCTTTTTCTGTGTGACTTATTTCAGTTAGAATCATCGTACCTGAATCCACTCATTATGCTGCTACGGGCCTGATGACATAGATTTCATTGCTGAGTGATACTACATTGTACGTAAGTACCACAAGTTCTTTATCCATTTTTCACTTTCTGTGATATTGAACTTGTACGGTAAACGAGGTTCTTGTAAACGGAGGCGTCCCAAACTTTGGGGTGGCTGTGTCTTTTTGATTTTAATTTCCCTAAGCTATAGGACCATAAGTGGAAGTGCCCTAGGCTCTGTTGCTTTGTTTTTTAGATGTTTCAGGAAACACCATACACTTCTCCTGAGTGTCTGTTGGCAATTTACATCCCGCCCATCAGCATAACAAGGCTCCCAGTTCTCCATAGCCTGTCCTGCCTTTCTGGATTTTACACTTTTTTCAGATGGCCCTTTTGACCGGGGAGAAGTGAGACTTCATTGTAGTGCAGATTTCCTTTGCAAGTTTGCTTGGTTGGCCAAAAAGGGCGTATGCGTTTTTTCCTGAATATATTCAGGAAAAAACGCATACGCCCTTTTTGGCCAAGTGCATCATTGTGGACGTTCTGCCCCTTTTCCTATGCTTTCAATGCAATTCCAGTCTACCTCCTGAAATCGGTTTCCTGCAATTCTGCCCCGCTTTCAAGTCCTCTTGGCAGCCTTACTTCAGTCTATTTTTGGACGATAGCTGTCATTTATAACTCTGCAGGTTTGTGAATTACAGTGCCCCTGAGCTCCTTTCTTCAACTCGCTTTCTTGTGAGCTGGCCGCAACACCGCAGGATGGCTTCAGGCCCTAATCTGGTTCCGGCACGGCACGCTGAGCCTTTGGTTAATTCCTCATCCTGGTGGGAAATTAGAGTTAAATTTGCCCGTCCAGACACCTCCCGCTTGTCTCTCATTGGTTCTCCCTATTCCTGTACATCTTCCACAGAAATTGCAAACTGGGCCAAACAGGAGTTTAAAGGGACTGACTCTCCAAGTGGGGAGAGTGTTAGTAAAGCCTCTGGAATGTTGCACCCGAGTACCAGGGTACGAAAACTGAGACATATTTGAACATGTCTCCCGATCACATGGTTGATCATACTCTAGGTTCCACATGCATGTTTTAGCTGAAGGAAGAATACCTTAAACCTGGGTAGTTGAAACCCGTGGAATGGGTACCATGCAATATGACTTCAAAGGGTCTTCATTTGCTCACGAACCTCTCCAATCCTATCACTGCTGCGTTTATGCCCCTGTACACATGCTTGATTCTCTTTTGGAGACATAGCAATCCATAGGTTTTAAGATACTTACTAGTCAGGTACATTCTTCGGCGTTTAATATGCGGTGTTGAGTCCATTTCGTTGAGCAAGGAGTAGCTCTTGTCTATTCCATATTTGGCTTAAGGAACTTTATCTGTGCTCATTTCAATCTCTGGTTTTATGCAGCACCCCAACTCTCCTTTCCCCTTAAGCAAGCATAAGTTGGTTTTCTAAATTTGAGACCCTGTTCTGTTCTGTAATTCAGTTCCTGTAGAGCCAAGTTTACATTCCGTGTATTACTGATATCTTATGATGTTTCTTTTTCTGTGTGACTTATTTCAGTTAGAATCATCATACCTGAATCCACTCATTGTGCTGCTAAGGGCCTGATGACATAGATTTCATTGCTGAGTGATATTGCTTTGTAAGTAAATACCACAACTTCTTTATCCATTTTTCACTTTCTGCGATGTTGAACTTGTACTGTAAACGAGGTTCTTGTAAACAGAGCCGTTCCAAACTTTGGGGTGGCTGTGTCTTTTTGATTTTAATTTCCCTAAGCTATAGGACCATAAGTGGCAGTGCCCTAGGCTCTGTTGCTTTGTTTTCTAGATGTTTCAGGAAACACCATACACTTCTCCCGAGTGGTTGTTGGCAATTTACATCCCGCCCATCAGCATAACAAGGCTCCCAGTTCTCCATGGCCTGTCCTGCCTTTCTGGATTTTACACTTTTTTCAGATGGCCCTTTTGACCGGGGGGAAGTGAGACTTCATTGTAGTGCAGATTTCCTTTGCAAGCTTGCTTGGTTGGCCAAAAAGGGCGTATGCGTTTTTTCCTGAATATATTCAGGAAAAAACGCATACGCCCTTTTTGGCCAAGTGCATCATTGTGGACGTTCTGCCTCTTTTCCTATGCTTTCAATGCAATTCCAGTCTACCTCCTGAAATCGGTTTCCTGCAATTCTGCCCCGCTTTCAAGTCCTCTTGGCAGCCTTACTTCAGTATATTTTTGGACGATAGCTGTCATTTATAATTCTGCAGGTTTGTGAATTACAGTGCCCCTGAGCTCCTTTCTACAACTCGCTTTCTTGTGAGCTGGCCGCAACACCGCAGGATGGCTTCAGGCCCTAATCTGGTTCCGGCACGGCACGCTGAGCCTTTGGTTAATTCCTCATCCTGGTGGGAAATTAGAGTTAAATTTGCCCGTCCAGACACCTCGCGCTTGTCTCTCATTGGTTCTCCCTATTCCTGTACATCTTCCGCAGAAATTGCAAACTGGGCCAAACAGGAGGTTAAAGGCGCTGACTCTCCAAGTGGGGAGAGTGTTAGTAAAGCGTCTGGAATGTTGCACCGAAGTACCAGGGGACGAAAACTGAGACATATTTGAACACGTCTCCCGATCACACGGTTGATCATACTCTGGGTTCCACATGCATGTTTTAGCTGAAGAAAGAATACCTTAAACCTGGAGAGTTGAGACCCGTGGAATGGGTACCATGCAATATGACTTCAAAGGGTCTTCATTTGCTCACCGAATATCTCCGATCCTATCACTGCTGCGTTTATGACCCTTGTACACACGCTTGATTCTCTTTTGGAGACATAGCAATCCATAGGTTTTAAGATACTTACTAGTCAGGTATATTCTTAGGCGTTTAATATGGGGTGTGGAGTCCATTTCGTTGAGCAAGGAGTAGCTCTTGTCTATTCCATATTTGGCTTAAGGAACTTTATCTGTGCTCATTTCAATCTCTGGTTTTATGCAGCACCCCAACTCATCTTTCCACTTAAGCAAGCATAAGTTGGTTTTCTAAATTTGAGACCCTGTTCTGTTTTGTAATTCAGTTCCTCTGTAGCCAAGTTTAAATTCCATGTATTAGTGATATTTTTTGATGTTTCTTTTTCTGTGTGACTTATTTCAGTTAGAATCACCATACCCGAATCCACTCATTATGCTGCTACGGGCCTGGTGACATAGATTTCATTGCTGAGTGATATTGCATTGTACATGAGTACCACAACTTCTTTATCCATTTTTCACTTTCTGTGATATTGAACTTGTACGGTAAACGAGGTTCTTGTAAACAGAGGCGTCCCAAACTTTGGGGTGGCTGTGTCTTTTTGATTTTAATTTCCCTAAGCTATAGGACCATAAGTGGAAGTGCACTAGGCTCTGTTGCTTTGTTTTTTAGATGTTTCAGGAAACACCATACACTTCTCCGGAGTGGCTGTTGGCAATTTACATCCCGCCCATCAGCATAACAAGGCTCCCAGTTCTCCATGGCCTGTCCTGACTTTCTGGATTTTACACTTTTTTCAGATATCCCTTTTGACCGGGGGGAAGTGAGACTTCATTGTAGTGCAGATTTCCTTTGCAAGCTTGCTTGGTTGGCCAAAAAGGGCGTATGCGTTTTTTCCTGAATATATTCAGGAAAAAACGCATACGCCCTTTTTGGCCAAGTGCATCATTGTGGACGTTCTGCCTCTTTTCCTATGCTTTCAATGCAATTCCAGTCTACCTCCTGAAATCGGTTTCCTGCAATTCTGCCCCGCTTTCAAGTCCTCTTGGCAGCCTTACTTCAGTCTATTTTTGGACGATAGCTGTCATTTATAACTCTGCAGGTTTGTGAATTACAGTGCCCCTGAGCTCCTTTCTTCAACTCGCTTTCTTGTGACCTGGCCGCAACACCGCAGGATGGCTTCAGGCCCTAATCTGGTTCCGGCCTGGCATGCTGAGCCTTTGGTTAATTCCTCTTCCTGGTGGGAAATGAGAGTTAAATTTGCCCGTCCAGACACCTCCAGCTAGTCTCTCATTGGTTCTCGCTATTCCTGTTCAACTTCTGCAGAAATTGCAAACTGGGCCAAACAAGAGGTTAAAGGGACTGACTCTCCAAGTCGGGAGAGTGTTAGTAAAGCGTCTGGAATGTTGCACCCGAGTACCAGGGTACGAAAACTGAGACATATTTGAACACGTCTCCCGCTCACATGGTTGATCATACTCTAGGTTCCACATGCATGTTTTAGCTGAAGGAAGAATACCTTAAACCTGGGTAGTTGAAACCCGTGGAATGGGTACCATGCAATATGACTTCAAGGGGTCTTCATTTGCTCACGAACCTCTCCAATCCTATCACTGCTGCGTTTATACCCCTGTGCACATGCTTGATTCTCTTTCGGAGACATAGCAATCCATAGGTTTTAAGATACTTACTAGTCAGGTACATTCTTAGGCGTTTAATATGCGGTGTTGAGTCCATTTCGTTGAGCAAGGAGTAGCTCTTGTCTATTCCATATTTGGCTTAAGGAACTTTATCTGTGCTCATTTCAATCTCTGGTTTTATGCAGCACCCCAACTCACCTTTACCCTTAAGCACGAATAAGTTGGTTTTCTAAATTTGAGACCCTGTTCTGTTCTGTAATTCAGTTCCTGTGTAGCCAAGTTTCCATTCCGTGTATTACTGATATCTTATGATGTTTCTTTTTCTGTGTGACTTATTTCAGTTAGAATCATCATACCTGAATCCACTCATTGTGCTGCTAAGGGCCTGATGACACAGATTTCATTGCTGAGTGATATTGCTTTGTAAGTAAATACCACAACTTCTTTATCCATTTTTCACTTTCTGCGATGTTGAACTTGTACTGTAAACGAGGTTCTTGTAAACAGAGCCGTTCCAAACTTTGGGGTGGCTGTGTCTTTTTGATTTTAATTTCCCTAAGCTATAGGACCATAAGTGGAAGTGCCCTAGGCTCTGTTGCTTTGTTTTTTAGATGTTTCAGGAAACACCATACACTTCTCCCGAGTGGTTGTTGGCAATTTACATCCCGCCCATCAGCATAACAAGGCTCCCAGTTTTCCATGGCCTGTCCTGCCTTTCTGGATTTTACACTTTTTTCAGATGGCCCTTTTGACCGGGGGGAAGTGAGACTTCATTGTAGTGCAGATTTCCTTTGCAAGCTTGCTTGGTTGGCCAAAAAGGACGTATGCGTTTTTTCCTGAATATATTCAGGAAAAAACGCATACGCCCTTTTTGGCCAAGTGCATCATTGTGAACGTTCTGCCTCTTTTCCTATGCTTTCAATGCAATTCCAGTCTACCTCCTGAAATCGGTTTCCTGCAATTCTGCCCCGCATTCAAGTCCTCTTGGCAGCCTTACTTCAGTCTATTTTTGGACGATAACTGTCATTTATAACTCTGCAGGTTTGTGAATTACAGTGCCCCTGAGCTCCTTTCTTCAACTCGCTTTCTTTTGAGCTGGCCGCAACACCGCAGGATGGCTTCAGGCCCTAATCTGGTTCCGGTACGGCACACTGAGCCTTTGGTTATTTCCTCTTTCTGGTGGGAAATGAGAGTTAAATTTGCCCATCCAGACACCTCCAGCTAGCCTCTCATTGGTTCTCCCTATTCCTGTTCATCTTCCGCAGAAATTGCAAACTGTGCCAAACAGGAGGTTAAAGGCGCTGACTCTCCAAGTGGGGAGAGTGTTAGTAAAGCGTCTGGAATGTTGCACCCGAGTACCAGGGGAGGAAACCTGAGACATATTTGAACACGTCTCCCGATCACATGGTTGATCATACTCTGGGTTCCACATGCATGTTTTAGCTGAAGGAAGACTACCTAAAACCTGGGTAGTTGAAACCCGTGGAATGGGTACCATGCAATATGACTTCAAAGGGTCTTCATTTGCTCACCGAACCTCTCCAATCCTATCACTGCTGCGTTTATGCCCCTGTACACATGCTTGATTCTCTTTCGGAGACATAGCAATCTATAGGTTTTGAGATACTTACTAGTCAGGTACATTCTTTGGCGTTTAATATGCGGTGTTGAGTCCATTTCGTTGAGCAAGGAGTAGCTCTTGTCTATTCCATATTTGGCTTAAGGAACTTTATCTGTGCTCATTTCAATCTCTGGTTTTATGCAGCACCCCAACTCACCTTTCCTCTTAAGCAAGCATAAGTTGGTTTTCTAAATTTGAGACCCTGTTCTGTTCTGTAATTCAGTTCCTGTGTAGCCAAGTTTCCATTCCGTGTATTACTGATATCTTATGATGTTTCTTTTTCTGTGTGACTTATTTCAGTTAGAATCATCATACCTGAATCCACTCATTGTGCTGCTAAGGGCCTGATGACATAGATTTCATTGCTGAGTGATATTGCTTTGTAAGTAAATACCACAACTTCTTTATCCATTTTTCACTTTCTGCGATGTTGAACTTGTACTGTAAACGAGGTTCTTGTAAACAGAGGCGTCCCAAACTTTGGGGTGGCTGTGTCTTTTTGATTTTAATTTCCCTAAGCTATAGCACCATAAGTGGCAGTGCCCTAGGCTCTGTTGCTTTGTTTTTTAGATGTTTCAGGAAACACCATACACTTCTCCCAAGTGTCTGTTGGCAATTTACATCCCGCCCATCAGCATAACAAGGCTCCCAGTTCTCCATGGCCTGTCCTGCCTTTCTGGATTTTACACTTTTTTCAGATGGCCCTTTTGACAGGTGGGAAGTGAGACTTCATTGTAGTGCAGATTTCCTTTGCAAGCTTGCTTGGTTGGCCAAAAAGGGCGTATGCGTTTTTTCCTGAATATATTCAGGAAAAAACGCATACGCCCTTTTTGGCCAAGTGCATCATTGTGGACATTCTGCCTCTTTTCCTATGCTTTCAATGCAATTCCAGTCTACCTCCTGAAATCGGTTTCCTGCAATTCTGCCCTGCTTTCAAGGCCTCTTGGCAGCCTTACTTCAGTATATTTTTGGACGATAGCTGTCATTTATAACTCTGCAGGTTTGTGAATTACAGTGCCCCTGAGCTCCTTTCTTCAACTCGCTTTCTTGTGACCTGACCGCAACACCGCAGGATGGCTTCAGGCCCTAATCTGGTTCCGGCACGGCACGCTGAGCCTTTGGTTATTTCCTCTTTCTGGTGGGAAATGAGAGTTAAATTTGCCCGTCCAGACACCTCCAGCTAGTCTCTCATTGGTTCTCGCTATTCCTGTTCATCTTCCGCAGAAATTGCAAACTGGACAAACAGGAGGTTAAAGGGACTGACTCTCCAATTCGGGAGAGTGTTAGTAAAGCGTCTGGAATGTTGCACCCGAGTACCAGGGTACGAAAACTGAGACATATTTGAACACGTCTCCCAATCACATGGTTGATCATACTCTAGGTTCCACATGCATGTTTTAGCTGAAGGAAGAATACCTTAAACCTGGGTAGTTGAAACCCGTGGAATGGGTACCATGCAATATGACTTCAAAGGGTCTTCATTTGCTCACCGAACCTCTCCAATCCTATCACTGCTGCGTTTATGCCCCTGTACACATGCTTGATTCTCTTTCAGAGACATAGCAATCCATAGGTTTTAAGATACTTACTAGTCAGGTACATTCTTAGGCGTTTAATATGCGGTGTTGAGTCCATTTCGTTGAGCAAGGAGTAGCTCTTGTCTATTCCATATTTGGCTTAAGGAACTTTATCTGTGCTCATTTCAATCTCTGGTTTTATGCAGCACCCCAACTCACCTTTCCCCTTAAGCAAGCATAAGTTGGTTTTCTAAATTTGAGACCCTGTTCTGTTCTGTAATTCAGTTCCTGTGTAGCCAAGTTTACATTCTGTGTATTACTGATATCTTATGATGTTTCTTTTTCTGTGTGACTTATTTCAGTTAGAATCATCATACCTGAATCCACTCATTGTGCTTCTAAGGGCCTGATGACATAGATTTCATTGCTGAGTGATATTGCTTTGTAAGTAAATACCACAACTTCTTTATCCATTTTTCACTTTCTGCGATGTTGAACTTGTACTGTAAACGAGGTTCTTGTAAACAGAGGCGTCCCAAACTTTGGGGTGGCTGTGTCTTTTTGATTTTAATTTCCCTAAGCTATAGGACCATAAGTGGCAGTGCCCTAGGCTCTGTTGCTTTGTTTTTTAGGTGTTTCAGGAAACACCATACACTTCTCCCGAGTGTCTGTTGGCAATTTACATCCCGCCCATTAGCATAACAAGGCTCCCAGTTCTCCATGGCCTGTCTTGCCTTTCTGGATTTTACACTTTTTTCAGATGGCCCTTTTGACCGGGGGGAAGTGAGACTTCATTGTAGTGCAGATTTCCTTTGCAAGCTTGCTTGGTTGGCCAAAAAGGGCGTATGCGTTTTTTCCTGAATATATTCAGGAAAAAACGCATACGCCCTTTTTGGCCAAGTGCATCATTGTGGACGTTCTGCCTCTTTTCCTATGCTTTCAGTGCATTCAAGTCTACCTCCTGAAATCGGTTTCCTGCAATTCTGCCCCGCTTTCAAGTCCTCTTGGCAGCCTTACTTCAGTCTATTTTTGGACGATAGCTGTCATTTATAACTCTGCAGGTTTGTGAATTACAGGGCCCCTGAGCTCCTTTCTTCAACTCGCTTTCTTTTGAGCTGGCCGCAACACCGCAGGATGGCTTCAGGCCCTAATCTGTTTCCGGCACGGCACGCTGAGCCTTTGGTTAATTCCTCTTCCTGGTGGGAAATGAGAGTTAAATTTGCCCGTCCAGACACCTCCAGCTAGCTTCTCATTGGTTCTCGCTATTCCTGTTCATCTTCCACAGAAATTGCAAACTGGGCCAAACAGGAGGTTAAAGGGACTGACTCTCCAAGTCGGGAGAGTGTTAGTAAAGCGTCTGGAATGTTGCACCCGAGTACCAGGGGAGGAAAACTGAGACATATTTGAACACGTCTCCCGTTCACATGGTTGATCATACTTGGGTTCCACATGCATGTTTTAGCTGAAGGAAGAATACCTTAAACCTGGAGAGTTAAGACCCGTGTAATGGTTACCATGCAATATGACTTCAAAGGGTCTTCATTTGCTCACCGAACCTCTCCAATCCTATCAGTGCTGCATTTATGCCCCTGTACACATGCTTGATTCTCTTTCGGAGACATAGCAATCCATAGGTTTTAAGATACTTACTAGTCAGGTACATTCTTAGGCGTTTAATATGCGGTGTTGAGTCCATTTCGTAGAGCAAGGAGTAGCTCTTATTTATTCCATATTTGACTTAAGGAACTTTATCTGTGCTCATTTCAATCTCTGGTTTTATGCAGCACCCCAACTCACCTTTACCCTTAAGCAAGCATAAGTTGGTTTTCTAAATTTGAGACCCTGTTCTGTTCTGTAATTCAGTTCCTCTGTAGCCAAGTTTCCATTCCGTGTATTACTGATATCTTATGATGTTTCCTTTTCTGTGTGACTTACTTCAGTTAGAATCATCATACCTGAATCCACTCATTGTGCTGCTAAGGGCCTGATGACACAGATTTCATTGCTGAGTGATATTGCTTTGTAAGTAAATACCACAACTTCTTTATCCATTTTTCACTTTCTGCGATGTTGAACTTGTACTGTAAAGGAGGTTCTTGTAAACAGAGCCGTCCCAAACTTTGGGGTGGCTGTGTCTTTTTGATTTTAATTTCCCTAAGCTATAGGACCATAAGTGGAAGTGCCCTAGGTTCTGTTGCTTTGTTTTTTGGATGTTTCAGGAAACACCATACACTTCTCCCAAGTGTCTGTTGGCAATTTACATCCCGCCCATCAGCATAACAAGGCTCCCAGTTCTCAATGGCCTGTTGCCTTTCTGGATTTTACACTTTTTTCAGATGGCCCTTTTGATCGGGGGGAAGTGAGACTTCATTGTAGTGCAGATTTCCTTTGCAAGCTTGCTTGGTTGGCCAAAAAGGGCCTATGCGTTTTTTCCTGAATATATTCAGGAAAAAACGCATACGCCCTTTTTGGCCAAGTGCATCATTGTGGACGTTCTGCCTCTTTTCCTATGCTTTCAATGCAATTCCAGTCTACCTCCTGAAATCAGTTTCCTGCAATTCTGCCCCGCTTTCAAGTCCTCTTGGCAGCCTTACTTCAGTATATTTTTGGACGATAGCTGTCATTTATAACTCTGCAGGTTTGTGAATTACAGTACCCCTGAGCTCCTTTCTTCAACTCGCTTTCTTTTGAGCTGGCCGCAACACCGCAGGATGGCTTCAGGCCTTAATCTGGTTCTGGTACGGCACGCTGAGCCTTTGGTTATTTCCTCTTCCTGGTGGGAAATGAGAGTTAAATTTGCCCGTCCAGACACCTCCAGCTAGCCTCTCATTGGTTCTCGCTATTCCTTTTCATCTTCCGCAGAAATTGCAAACTGGGCCAAACAGGAGGTTAAAGGGACTGACTGTCCAAGTGGGGAGTGTGGTAGTAAAGCGTCTGGAATGTTGCACCCGAGTACCAGGGGAGGAAAACTGAAAAATATTTGAACACGGCTCCCGTTCACATGGTTGATCATACTTGGGTTCCACATGCATGTTTTAGCTGAAGGAAGAATACCTTAAACCTGGAGAGTTGAGACCCGTGTAATGGGTACCATGCAATATGACTTCAAAGGTTCTTCATTTGCTCACCAAACCTCCCCAATCCTATCACTGCTGCGTTTATGCCCCTGTATACATGCTTGATTCTCTTTCGGAGACATAGCAATCCATAGGTTTTAAGATACTTACTAGTCAGGTACATTCTTAGGCGTTTAATATGCGGTGTTGAGTCCATTTCGTTGAGCAAGGAGTAGCTCTTGTCTATTCCATATTTGACTTAAGGAACTTTATCTGTGCTCATTTCAATCTCTGGTTTTATGCAGCACCCCAACTCACCTTTACCCTTAAGCAAGCGTAAGTTGGTTTTCTAAATTTGAGACCCTGTTCTGTTCTGTAATTCAGTTCCTGTGTAGCCAAGTTTACATTCCGTGTATTACTGATATCTTATGATGTTTCTTTTTCTGTGTGACTTACTTCAGTTAGAATCATCATACCTGAATCCACTCATTGTGCTGCTAAGGGCCTGATGACACAGATTTCATTGCTGAGTGATATTGCTTTGTAAGTAAATACCACAACTTCTTTATCCATTTTTCACTTTCTGCGATGTTGAACTTGTACTGTAAACGAGGTTCTTGTAAACAGAGCCGTTCCAAACTTTGGGGTGGCTGTGTCTTTTTGATTTTAATTTCCCTAAGCTATAGGCCCATAAGTGGAAGTGCCCTAGGTTCTGTTTCTTTGTTTTTTAGATGTTTCAGAAAACACCATACACTTCTCCCGAGTGGTTGTTGGCAATTTACATCCCACCCTTCAGCACAACAAGGCTCCCAGTTCTCCATGGCCTGTCCTGCCTTTCTGGATTTTACACTTTTTTCAGATGGCCCTTTTGACTGGGGGGTAGTGAGACTTCATTATAGAGCAGATTTCCTTTGCAAGCTTGCTTGGTTGGCCAAAAAGGGCGTATGTGTTTTTTCCTGAATATATTCAGGAAAAAACGCATACGCCCTTTCTGGCCAAGTGCATCATTGTGGACGTTCTGCCTCTTTTCCTATGCTTTCAATGCAATTCCAGTCTACCTCCTGAAATCGGTTTCCTGCAATTCTGCCCCGCTTTCAAGTCCTCTTGGCAGCCTTACTTCAGTCTATTTTTGGACGATAGCTGTCATTTATAACTCTGCAGGTTTGTGAATTACAGTGCCCCTGAGCTCCTTTCTTCAACTCGCTTTCTTTTGAGCTGGCTGCAACACCGCAGGATGGCTTCAGGCCCTAATCTGGTTCCGGCACGGAACGCTGAGCCTTTGGTTATTTCCTCTTCCTGGTGGGAAATGAGAGTTAAATTTGCCCGTCCAGACACCTCCAGCTAGTCTCTCATTGGTTCTCGATATTCCTGTTCATCTTCCGCAGAAATTGCAAACTGTGTCAAACAGGAGGTTAAAGGCGCTGACTCTCCAAGTGGGGAGAGTGTTAGTAAAGCGTCTGGAATGTTGCACCCGAGTACCAGGGGAGGAAAACTGAGACATATTTGAACACGTCTCCCGAACACATGGTTGATCATACTCTGGGTTCCACATGCATGTTTTAGCTGAAGGAAGAATACCTAAAACCTGGGTAGTTGAAACCCGTGGAATGGGTACCATGCAATATGACTTCAAAGGGTCTTCATTTGCTCACCGAACCTCTCCAATCCTATCACTCCTGCGTTTATGCCCCTGTACACATGCTTGATTCTCTTTCGGAGACATAGCAATCTATAGGTTTTAAGATACTTACTAGTCAGGTACATTCTTAGGCGTTTAATATGCGGTGTTGAGTCCATTTCGTTGAGCAAGGAGTAGCTCTTGTCTATTCCATATTTGGCTTAAGGAACTTTATCTGTGCTCATTTCAATCTCTGGTTTCATGCAGCACCCCAACTCACCTTTCCTCTTAAGCAAGCATAAGTTGGTTTTCTAAATTTGAGACCCTGTTCTGTTCTGTAATTCAGTTCCTGTGTAGCCAAGCTTACATTCCGTGTATTACTGATATCTTATGATGTTTCTTTTTCTGTGTGACTTATTTCAGTTAGAATCATCATACCTGAATCCACTCATTGTGCTGCTAAGGTCCTGATGACACAGATTTCATTGCTGAGTGATATTGCTTTGTAAGTAAATACCACAACTTCTTTATCCATTTTTCACTTTCTGCGATGTTGAACTTGTACTGTAAACGAGGTTCTTGTAAACAGAGCCGTTCCAAACTTTGGGGTGGCTGTGTCTTTTTGATTTTACTTTCCCTAAGCTATAGGACCATAAGTGGAAGTGCCTTAGGCTCTGTTGCTTTGTTTTTTAGATGTTTCAGGAAACAACATACACTTCTCCCGAATGTCTGTTGGCAATTTACATCCCGCCCATCAGCATAACAAGGCTCCCAGTTCTCCATGGCCTGTCCTGCCTTTCTGGATTTTACACTTTTTTCAGATGGCCCTTTTGACCGGGGGGAAGTGAGACTTCATTGTAGTGCAGATTTCCTTTGCAAGCTTGCTTGGTTGGCCAAAAAGGGCGTATGCGTTTTTTCCTGAATATATACAGGAAAATACGCATACGCCCTTTTTGGCCAAGTGCATCATTGTGGACGTTCTGCCTCTTTTCCTATGCTTTCAATGCAATTCCAGTCTACCTCCTGAAATTGGTTTCCTGCAATTCTGCCCCGTTTCAAGTCCTCTTGGCAGCCTTACTTCAGTCTATTTTTGGACGATAGCTGTCATTTATAACTCTGCAGGTTTGTGAATTACAGTGCCCCTGAGCTCCTTTCTTCAACTCGCTTTCTTGTGACCTGGCCGCAACACCGCAGGATGGCTTCAGGCCCTAATCTGGTTCCGGCACGGCACGCTGAGCCTTTGGTTATTTCCTCTTCCTGGTGGGAAATGAGAGTTAAATTTGCCCGTCCAGACACCTCCAGCTAGTCTCTCATTGGTTCTCGCTATTCCTGTTCATCTTCCGCAGAAATTGCAAACTGGGCCAAACAGGAGGTTAAAGGCGCTGACTCTCCAAGTCGGGAGAGTGTTAGTAAAGCGTCTGGAATGTTGCACCCGAGTACCAGGGTACGAAAACTGAGACATATTTGAACATGTCTCCCGATCACATGGTTGATCATACTCTAGGTTCCACATGCATGTTTTAGCTGAAGGAAGAATACCTTAAACCTAGGTAGTTGAAACCCGTGGAATGGGTACCATGCAATTTGACTTCAAAGGGTCTTCATTTGCTCACCGAACCTCTCCAATCCTATCACTGCTGCGTTTATGCCCCTGCACACATGCTTGATTCTCTTTCAGAGACATAGCAATCCATAGGTTTTAAGATACTTACTAGTCAGGTACATTCTTAGGCGTTTAATATGCGGTGTTGAGTCCATTTCGTTGAGCAAGGAGTAGCTCTTGTCTATTCCATATTTGGCTTAAGGAACTTTATCTGTGCTCATTTCAATCTCTGGTTTTATGCAGCAACCCAACTCACCTTTCCCCTTAAGCAAGCATAAGTTGGTTTTCTAAATTTGAGACCCTGTTCTGTTTTGGAATTCAGTTCCTGTGTAGCCAAGTTTACATTCCGTGTATTAGTGATATCTTATGATGTTTCTTTTTCTGTGTGACTTATTTCAGTTAGAATCATCATACCTGAATCCACTCATTGTGCTGCTAAGGGCCTGATGACACAGATTTCATTGCTGAGTGATATTGCTTTGTAAGTAAATACCACAATTTCTTTATCCATTTTTCACTTTCTGCGATGTTGAACTTGTACTGTAAACGAGGTTCTTGTAAACAGAGCCGTTTCAAACTTTGGGCTGGCTGTGTCTTTTTGATTTTAATTTCCCTAAGCTATAGGACCATAAGTGGAAGTGCCCTAGGCTCTGTTGCTTTGTTTTTTAGATGTTTCAGGAAACAACATACACTTCTCCCGAGTGGTTGTTGGCAATTTACATCCCGCCCATCAGCATAACAAGGCTCCCAGTTCTCCATGGCCTGTCCTGCCTTTCTGGATTTTACACTTTTTTCAGATGACCCTTTTGACCCGGGGGAAGTGAGACTTCATTGTAGTGCAGATTTCCTTTGCAAGCTTGCTTGGTTGGCCAAAAAGGGCGTATGCGTTTTTTCCTGAATATATTCAGGAAAAAACGCATACGCCCTTTTTGGCCAAGTGCATCATTGTGGACGTTCTGCCTCTTTTCCTATGCTTTCAATGCAATTCCAGTCTACCTCCTGAAATCGGTTTCCTGCAATTCTGCCCCGTTTCAAGTCCTCTTGGCAGCCTTACTTCAGTATATTTTTGGACGTTAGCTGTCATTTATAACTCTGCAGGTTTGTGAATTACAGTGCCCCTGAGCTCCTTTCTTCAACTCGCTTTCTTGTGACCTGGCCGCAACACCGCAGGATGGCTTCAGGCCCTAATCTGGTTCCGGCACGGCACGCTGAGCCTTTGGTTATTTCCTCTTCCTGGTGGGAAATGAGAGTTAAATTTGCCCGTCCAGACACCTCCAGCTAGTCTCTCATTGGTTCTCGCTATTCCTGTTCATCTTCGGCAGAAATTGCAAACTGGGCCAAACAGGAGGTTAAAGGCGCTGACTCTCCAATTCGGGAGAGTGTTAGTAAAGCGTCTGGAATGTTGCACCCGAGTCCCAGGGTACGAAA